>NW_028270166.1:26877020-27531000 GCF_037043375.1 Chiloscyllium plagiosum
AAAACATCCTCCCTACATCTACTCTGTTAAGCCTTGTTAGAATTGTATGCTTTTCAATCAGATACCCTCATATCCTTCTAAACTCTAGTGAATACAAGTCCAGACGAGCAAATCTGTCCTCATAGGACAGTTCTGCCATCCCTGGTATGAGGATAGTGAATCTCCATTGCGCTCTCACTATGGCAAGTATATATATTTTCTTTGATAGGGAATAGAAAACTGTACACAATATTCCAAAACTGTACACAATATTGTACACAATATTCCTTGGTGATCTCACCAAGGCATAACTGCAATAGGCCATCCCTACTTCTGAGCTCAAATCCTTTTCCAAGTAAGGCTAGTATACCACTTGCCTTCCAAATTGCTTGCAATACCTGCCTGTCTACTTTTGTTGATTGGTGTACAAGGGCACACTGATGCCTTTGTCCATCCACACTTCCCTATATACCGCTCTTTAAATAATATTCTTCCTTTCTGTTTTTCACACCCAAATGCATAGCTTCACATCTAACCATCTTGTACTGCATCTGCCATGTGTTTGCCCACTCACTCACCTTGCCTAAACCACCTTAAAGCCTCCTTGTGCAGTCTCCTCACATTTCACAATACTGCCCAGTTTAGTGTCATCAGCAAACTTGGAGTATTTCATTTGATTCCCTCAGCCAGGCCATTTATACATAGCATGAATAGCAGAGGCTGATCCCTGCAGTACACCACCAGACACTGCCTGCCCATTGGGAAAAAAATCCATTTATTCTCACTCTGTTTTCTGTTTGTCAACCATTCTTGATCCATGCCAATATATTTAACAATAACCCACTAACCACTTAAGAAGAACCATATCAAAAGCTTCTGAACACCTCATCTACTCATTCTCCCTTGCTTATTCTGCTAGTTACATCCTCACGAAATTCCAATAGATATATTCAACTATAACCTTTCATCCTAGATTGTTCCACATGAGTAAACATCCCCTCTATGTCTACTTTGTCAATCTCTTTTATCATCTTACAAATCTTAACCAGATCCAGGTCTCACCTTCCATGGAACTGGGCCTGATATCCCAGGAATCTGATTCACTCCCTCAGACACAATTGCTCCAACCATGTATTCATCTGGGTTTATTTTGTTATTTTTACTCTCACCAGTGTATGGCACTGGCAGTAATCCTAAAATTACTACCCTTGAGCTCCTATGTTTTAACTTATGCCCTAACTCTCTGTATTCTGCCTATAGGACCTCCTCTTTTCTCACAATCTTGTTAATACTGACATGTACCATCACCACTGACTGTTTGCATCCTCCTTCAAGCATGCCAAGCTATGCTTGACCAGTCATCAGGGAGGTGACATACCATCCCACAGTCTCTTTTGTGGCTGCAGAAATGCTTGTCTGTCCCCTCACTATTGAGTCTCCAATCACTGTAGCCCAGGCATTCTTCCTCTTCTCCAGTGCTTTGGAGTAACTCATGGTGCCATGGGCTTGGCTTCCACTGCTATCCCCCAAGGAGTGGCCACCTCTGACACAGTTTATTGTTCACTACAAATCAACAACACAAACACCTAGATAGAAGGTATGCATTTTGCTCAGCGTAACTGGACCATCTTCAATTAGAAACAGCTAATCATCTATAACTGAAGGCGTTGTGGAAATTTAACAATGAAGAGTGGCCTGGCACAATAAGCAGGCCACTCTTACAGAACTGAGCTCATTATTTGAGGGGGACATTTTTCGAAGGAAAACAAGCATTTGTGTTGAAATGTTTTCTGCCAACATGTAATGTTACAAAAGGGAATATAGCATATAGTGGATAAGACAATTGGCAGCTGATTTACCCTGTAGGACTTGGGCCAATGGTGACATTGAAAAGTTAATGAGGATGTCAGAGGCATGCCAAAGCCATTAGCCACAGCAATGTAGAGAATCTCTACACTCTCGCCATTTCCACAAGCAACCACTGCACTTAAGAGGAACAGAAACTGCTGGAGAAACTTTTTTATTTTAGTGTACTAATCTAACAAGTGCTCTTTTATGTTCCAGTTTATTCACTAGCACTAATGTTGTGTGGCCTGCGGAGGAATTTTGAGGTGCTGGTGTTCCAATGCACCTTTTGCCTTTGCCTGGCTGGTTATAGGTTTGGGAAGTACTATCAAAGAGGCTTTGTTGAATACTCAGCGCAATTTTCCGAATAGCTTTAACATTGATTTTGGCGATTATCTTATCTTTAAAAAGGATAACAAATTGTGTTGACTTTTTTCTGAAAACACAAGCTGAGAAATCTTCCCTTGGAAGAAAGTGCATGCCTGGCTCCAAATAAACAGAAGGGGGCAGTGATGTCTGTTTATTTCCTCTCAAGTTTTAAGCAGGATCAATTTAAAACTTCTTTTGTACTAATCCAATTTTCAGGTGTATATAAATGGGGAAGGATTCAGCTTGGTTTTTCCCTGTGCAGCCTTCTACCATTATGTTGGGTAGATGAGGCACACTTGTCCTACATTGGAATGCTAAAGTATTGTAACATTATAGGCTGCATTTGATTCTGCCATCCCACATAAAAGTACCACAATATTCAAAGATTTTAGGTCATAAGCAATGTTTCTTTAGATTAGAATCAACAAACAAAATAAGAATGTACATTTATGTAATGCCTTTCATGACTTCAGGATGTTAAGACTCACTTTGAAGCCAATTAATCTAAAGTGTAATCTCTGCTGTACTATGTGAAGCATGACTGGCATCCCTTTCACTCCAGGATTCTACAGAGATACGTTAATAACCAGATAATCTTTTTGAACAATTTTGTTTAAGGCACAAAAATAACCAGAATGCTGAGGATAACTTACCTATTTTTCTTTGATATCATATCATGGGATATTCAGCTGGTAGGACTGAGAGATTTAGTTTAATGTCTTGATGAATGACTACACCTTCAATAAGCAACACTCTCTCAGTACTGCCCTATGTTTTTGTACTCAAATCGCTGGAGTGGATTATGAACATACAGTTATCTGTAACAGAATTGAGAGCATTATTACTGATTTTTCTGCTTTTCCTTTCTCATTTGATTTTCTCTAAAGTATGGACCATTTTTAAATCAATCTCACAATGCCTTCCCACAGCCACTATATATTTTCCAGAAGCAGATACGGAAAAAGAAATGCACAGATCAATCCTTCTTAACTATAAGAGTTCAGTGTTGCTTTCACTGCCTATTTCAGGTAACTCATTCCAGATTAATGCCCGCCTGCACAGAATTTTTACACAAAGAAAACATACTCACCATCCTTTCAAATACCTTCAATACTTGTGTCTCTGTAAGGTTAGCAAATAGTGATTTCAATAACTTAGAAATTATACTTTAAATCTAACAGTCAATCTTCCCAGCAAAATTATAGCATGAACATTTTTGAACATTAAAGAGGAAGTTTATATGTCCTCCATCCTGCAACAAAAAGAGTAGGATAGCAGAATTAAAATTGATGTGATAACCTTACTCTCCTGTCCCTGTTTTGCTACCATTTTACCTTTGGCATTTTGACAGCAGACAAAAAAAACTGGCAGCGGCCTCATCCATCTGTTTTAACCAGAATTGTATAATTTAAATAGAACCTCAATGCGTTTGAGGTGGGTCATCTTAGAAATCCTAGCGGCAGAGCAGAAGTAGCAGGGAAATGTTAGAATGAAAATGAGTTTAAGATTAAATTCCCTATAGTGTAGAAACAGGTTATTTGGCTCAACAAATCCACACTCAGCTTCTGAAGTGTAACCCACCCCCCACCCCCCAACTGCACCTAACACTATAAGAAATTTAGCATGGCCAATTCACCTGATCCACACATCTTTGGATTATGGGAGGAAACCCACGCAGATACAGGGAGAATATGCAAACTTCACACAGACAGTCACCTGAAACAGGAACTGAGCCTGGGTCCCTGGTGTTGTGAGGCAGCAGTGCTAACCACTGAGCCACCCCAGCCACTGAGCCTCTGTGCTGCCCCATCTGATTGTGGAATCAGAAAGCCAGAAAGGCTCCACAAAAATAACATGGATTACTTCAGAAACTGTATCCATCCCAAAAGGGAAATAAAAAATATTATTTGAAAAATGAAAATAAGGTTATACTGGAATGTCATTTTGTGGTATATAAAATGAATAAGACCAGTTTGTGTCATTTGCAACTTTCAATCATTCTTCTTTCTGGGACCCCACATAACCCTGTGCACCAGATCTATTCTTTGGGTGTTTGGGTTGCTGCCTAGATTAGTTAACATTGTCTGGCCAGGCACCCACTTGTGACGTGCAGCTTAACAGCAACATGTTGAACTCCTGAAATGGCCACTGGTCTCCGCCGTGGGGTCAAACAACCAACTGTTTGGGAGTTAAATAAAAACCAAAGAACTGCGCGTACTGTCAATCAGAAACAAAAACAGAAATTAGATTACCTACAGTGTGGAAACAGGCCTTTCAGCCCAACAAGTTCACACTGACCCTCTGAAGAGTAACCCACCTAGTCCCATTTCCATCTGACTAATGCACCTAACACTATGGGCAATTTAGCATGACCAATTCACTAACCTGCACATCTTTGAACTGTGGGAGGAAACCCAAGCAGACACAGGGAGAATGTGCAAACTCCACACAGACAGTCACCCAAAGCTGGGATTGAACCTGGGACCCTGGTGCTGTGAGGCAGCAGTGCTGACCACTGAGCCACGGTGCTGCCTCAAATGGCTGGAAAAGCTCAGCAGGTCTGGCAGCATCTGAAGAAGGGTTACTCAATCCGAAACATTAACTCTGATTTCTCTCCACAGATGCTGCCAGACCTACTCAGCTCTTCCAGCAATTTCTGATTTTGTCTAAGAGTTAAAATTCACCCAAAAACATCTTCTGGAGTTTTCCAATTCTCAAGCTTCTCTGCACAAAGAACTATTTCTGCATCCAGATATATTAGTGGATTAAATTATTTACTGTAATTAAAATGACAAAAAAGGATTGTAATTATATATTAGGAAATGTTAATGTGCTTTAAGATTGTAATGATATATCCAGACATTTTACTGATATGCAATTATTAAATAAATCAAATTTTTTTGGTTACATGGTATTTTTTGACTGAGCTTCATTGTTGTTGACCTAAGAAAATGGCAAATAACGCATTTTTAAATATATGTGCATTTAAGTTTTCAAGAAGGAGTTAGATATAGTTCTTCGGGCTAGAGGGATCAAAGAGCTGGTGGAGAAAGTAGAAAGGGGATACTGAGTTGGATGATCATCCATTACCATATTGAATAGTACACATATTGGAGATCAGATTTTACATCAGCTCCGAGTACAACTCCAACAGATGGGGAGGAAACTAGGGCACTGAGCCATTTCTCTGACTTAATATGCTTTCCAATATTGAGAAAAATAAAAGCTGTTCCAAAATTTGCAATCTAAGCTCTCTCCTACCCAAACCTACTAGAAAATGAAACTAATAGAAACTTAAGTTCAGATTATGATATTTGACTTCAATATTCAAGTAATTTTGAAGAACAACTGAACATTGACTACTAGGAGCTGAGAAAAAAATAACTTATTAGTAGAAAGTTAACTGAATGGTTTTTAATGTATCTTTGGATAGACCTTGCACAGTGAATGTACCTATTATTGTCTGAGGAGAAAGTGAGGTCTGCAGATGCTGGAGATCAGAGCCGAAAATGTGTTGCTGGAAAAGCGCAGCAGGTCAGGCAGCATCCAAGGAACAGGTGAATTGACGTTTCGGGCATAAGCCCTTCTTCAGGAATGAGGAAAGTGTGTCCAGCAGGCTAAGATAAAAGGTAGGGAGGAGGGACTTGGGGAAGGGGCGTTGGAATTGCGATAGGTGGAGGGAGGTCAAGGTGAGGGTGATAGGCCGGAGTGGGGTGGGGGGGCGGAGAGGTCAGGAAGAAAGTTTTAACAGTAAGATGAGAACCTTGGTAGTTGCAAGGGCATATCTGCATGCATTAATATCTCCTAATAGCCTTAACTTGACTCATTTATATGCAAGATGCAATTTTTCCAGGTAACAGAGAGAAATTGGATGGCAATAATTCCCAACACGGTGTCTGGCAGGATAGTTTGCTCCTTTGTGTGTCCATCTTGGACAGCCATCTGCAATGTTGTAGGTCACGCTCCCTTGGCAGCAAGTGCCTGCACCCAGCAGTCCGCAGAGTTTGGCATCAAACAATCATTGACCTCGCTTTGCCTGTGGTCTTGGGGCTCACTCATTTTGCATCTACTTTGCTCACTGTATCTCTGCCTTGTCTTTCGTGCAATGCTTGTCATTCAGAACTTACAGGCTCACAGTGTTTCTGCCAGGCCTTGCACATCATTGCAGACACAAAACCAGGAACCCGTCCTGGTGGACAGCCGTGTCAGTCAAGGGGGTAGATATATTACTGTACAGCACTGTGTGACATCAATGTCTCACTTACAGCATGGGAATAGCTTGGCTAGGAGTGCAGCAAGTTCTGTAGTACTATTGCTGGAATGCCATCAGGACTCAGCTTTTGCAGTATCCAGTGCCTCTGACCATTTCTTGATGTCATATGGAGTGAATCTAATTGTCTGAAGACTGCCATTTGTGATGCTGGAGACCTCTGGAGGAGGCTGAGATGGATCATCCATTTGCCACTTCTGGCTGAAGATTGCTGCAAAAGCTTCTGTCTTATCTTTGCCCTGATATGCTGGGCACTCCCCTCATTGGGGAGGGAATATTTATGGAGCCTCCTCCTCCAGTGAATTGTTTAATTGTCCTTCACTTCATGACTAGATATGGGAGGACTGCAGAGCTTAGATCTGATCCGTTGGTTGTGGGATTGCTTACCTCTGTCTATCAGGGCAGCATGGTGGCTCAGTGGCTAGCACTGCTGCCTCACAGCATCAGGGTCCCAGATTTGATTCCAGCCTCGGGTGACTATCTGTGTGGAGTTTGCACGTTCTCCCCACGTCTGCATGGGTTTCCTCCAGGTGCTCTGGTTTCGCCCCACAATCCAAACATGTGCAGGTTAGGTGGATTGGCCATGGGAAATTGCCCATAGTGTTAGGTGCGTTAGTTAGAGGGAAATGGGTCTGGGTGGGTTACTCTTTGGAGGGTCGGTGTGGACTGCTTGGGCTAAAGGGCCTGTTTCTACACTGTAGGGAATCTAATCACTTACTGCTTATGCTGTTTAGCATGTAAATAGTCCCATTTTGTTGCTTCACTAGGTTGACGCTTCACTTTTAGGTATGCATGGTGCTGATCCTAATTTGTCCTCATGGATTTATGGTTGATCCTTGGCTTCATACTAATGGTAGGGTGAGGGATATGCTGACTATGAGATTACAAATTGTGCTGGAGTGCAATTCTGCTGCTACTAATGGCACACAGTGCCTCATGCATGCCCAGCCTTGAGTTGCTGGCTTTTCTCGAAGTCTGTTCCATTTTGCAGAGTGTAAGGTGGTATCAATGTGAAGGCAGTAATTCATCTCTATAAAAACTGTATGGTGGTCACTCTTACTGATACAGAGGTTATAGACAGAGGTATCTGCAGCCAGTGGATTGGTGAGGATGAGGTCATTGTTGGTTCCCCTCTTGTTGGTTCCCCTCACCACCTGCTGCAGATCCAGTCTAGCAGCTATGTCTTTTAGGACCCAATCAGTAGTGCTGCTGCAGAGCCACTCAAGTGGTGGACACTGAGTTCCCCCACCCAGAGTATTTCCTGTGCCCTTAACATCTTCAGTATAGAGTCAGTTAGCTCAGTCAGCTAGAAGGCTGGTTTGCAATGCAGAATGATGTCAAAAGTTTGAGTTTAATTGCGGCACAAGCTGAAGTTATCACAAAAGACTCTACTTCAACCTCTCCCATCACCTGAGCTGTGGTGACACTTAGGTTAAACCACATATCAGTCGTCTATCTCTCTCTCTCTCCAATGAGAGCGCAGCCCTAACGTCGGGTAGGACTATGGTGACCTTACAATCCCCTTCAAGTGTTGGTTACCATAGAGCAGCACAGAGTCATTAGCTGAGGGAGGACAGGATGGAGTGATTGGCAGGATGCTTCATTGTCCATGTATGAGCTGATGCCATGAGACTTCAGGATGTCAAGGTTAAATATAGAGGACTCCCAGGACAACACCCTCCTGACTGTATACCACTCTTCTGTTGGCCTGTCCTGTTGGTGGGACAGGACCTTTCCAGGAAAGGTGATGGTAGCGACTGGGGAATTGTCCGTCAGGTATGGTTCCCTGAATATGACTATGGCTGGCTGTCGCTTGACTGGTCTGTAAGACAGCTCTCCCATTTTTGGCACTAGCCCCCAGATGTTAGTGAGGAGGACTTTGCTGAGTCAACAGGGATGTTTACTCCATTGTCATTTCTGGTGTCTAGGTAAATGCCAAGCGGTTCATCCAGTTTTATTTCTTTTTTGAGTCCTTCTAGTGAAAACACAACTGAATGGCTTGCTGAGCCATATCAGAGGTCAACCACATTGCTGTGGCTTTGGAGTCACATGTGGGTCAGATTATAAGGACAGCAGATTTTCTTTGCTGAAGGACATTAGCGAGCCAAATGGGTTTTTCCAACAATGGACAGTAGGTTCATGGTCATCATTAAACTCTGTTATGGACCAGACCAAACCCCTTCAAAATAAATTAAGAAAATAGCCTAAATCCTGACCTTTTCTTATTTTAAAGGAAAATGTATGGTGCTGCATTGCAGATTGGTCAAACTACTCCACTTTAGCAAAACACACTTTATTTTTACATTACAGTTAATATACAGACAAAATAAAAATAAAGGAAAAGAATTGGCTGAACTGTAACTCTACTGAAATGCTTAAAATATATATAACTATCATAAATTAACTGTTCCAATATAGTAACATGCCAGAAACACACCCTTGACAAAGGTAAATTCAGTAAAATAGATTGTCTCACATGTAATTCTTGCAGCAGGAAGGGAACCCCAGCTTTGAGCTATAACAGGGAGAGCAATAAGAGTGAGTTTTGAGAAGATTTGTAGCTCAGGTTGAGGTTCTAGATATAAGTTTGCTCACTGAGCTGGAAGGTTCATTTCCAGACATTTTGTCACCCTACTAAGTAACACCGAGGCCCACTGAAGATGTTATCTAGTAGGGTGATGAAACGTCTGGAAATGAGCCTTCCAGCTCAGCGAGCAAACCTACTTCCAGAGGAATAAGAGTTTCCACATCTAGCTTCAAGATCACAGCAACTGCTGAAAGCTAAAACCAAAGTTCCTGGGTCTGTGGGAGCTTGACCCCACCCATTCAGGCCGCCTCTATTGTTCCAACTTTTAAAAAAGAACAAGGCCTCACTTTATTGGTTCTGAGTAGACTGTTCATACCCTCTATCTCAACTTTGCTGCATAAAAAAGGATAAAATGCATCTCTTAAAGCCATAGTATTGTCACAACTCCTAATTCCAGAGTTTTTTTTTAAACTCAAATTCCACCATCTGCCATGACAAGTTTAGAACCCAGGTCCCAGGACATTAGCTAAATTTTTGGATAAGTAGGCTTGGGATTGTTAATGAAGACCATGAAACAACAATTAATTGTTGAAAACATTCTTAGATAAACAAATCTGGTGAAAGTGTGTGGAACCTCAGTACTTATGGGGTTGATAGTGAGTGCAAGGAAGAAAGGAACAGGAAAGTTGGGAAGGGAGCATTACCTAGTTTCATTGGCTCAGCCTGTGGCTCACTGTGAGAAGCAATATCTGTATTGCCTTGCATCCACATCTGAATTGCAAATGAACAATGGAGATGAAAAGTAGTTGCCACCACCCTCAAAAATAAGTGGAATAACTGTTTTTTTTCTGTCTAAGCACATGGTGTCTACCTGTGAGGTGTGTGAGACTACTGAAGGATCAATTTCATGAGAGAAAGTGAGGGTTGCAGATGCTGGAGATCAGAGCTGAAAATGTGTTGCTGGAAAAGCGCAGCAGGTCAGGCAGCATCCAAGGAACAGGAGAATCGACGTTTCGGGCATAAGCCCTTCCTGAAGAAGGGCTTATGCCCGAAACGTCGATTCTCCTGTTCCTTGGATGCTGCCTGATCAATTTCATGAGCCAGACACTTAAAGATTAAAGGCGAAAGATGTTAAATATCTCACAGTTTTCCTTATATGTTCAAGAGTCACTTGATGATGAATACCAACTGCTTCTACATTCTACTGGTCTTCAGAGAATCCCCCCAAGGATGCTTTGATTATTCCCCAGAAATTGGTCTCTCTCCCAACTTCTGATTGACATTTTCAGATTTGCACCACCACCACCATCTTTTTGGAGCACTGCAGTCCATGTGGTGTATGTCCATAGTGCTAAGAGGGTTAGAGTTGCAGAATTTTGAGTCAGCACCCAGTGAAGATGATGTGAGAATGATTGCCCTTGACTCCAAGGCAAAATTTAATCATGTGAGGCATCAAGAAGCCCTCGCAAAACTCAGTGGGAGTCAGGAAGAAAACTCTCTACTGGTAGGAGTCATACTTGGTACAAAACAAGATAGCTGTGCTTGTTGGATATCAATCATTTCAGACCCAGGACATCATTGCAAAAGCTCTACATGGTAGTGCTCTGGGCCCAACTATTTTTAACTGATTCATCAATTAGCATCATACAGCCAAAAGTAAGAAAGTTCTCTCATAATAGCACAACGTTCAACACCATTCACAACTCCTTTGATGAAGCAGTTGTTGGCAATATATCGCAACACCTGGACAACATGGAGGCTTGGGTTAATGACGAGTAACACTTGTGAAACACGGGTACCAGGCACTGGGTATCTCCAACAAGACAGAATCTAACCATTGTGCTCCTTGACATTCAATTGCATTATTATCACTACATCTTTCACAATCAACATATTGATATTGCCAATGATCAGAAACTGGACTAGACAATCAATTTAAATACAATGGCAATATAAAAGTAGGTCAGAGAACTAGGAACCCTGTGATGAGTAACTCACCTTCTGTCTCTCCACTGTCAGTACACCATCTACAGGCAAAAGCCCCCAAGTGTGATGGGGTACTCTTCACCCCTCTGGGTAGTTGTAGTTCTAACAACATTCAAGAATCTCATTATCATCCAGGGCAAAGACGCTGGCTCGATTCGCATCCAATTCAACATTTGCTTCCTTCAGCACCAAATCACAGCAGCAGCAGTGTATAACATCTGAAGACACACTGTGGTAACTCACCAAGGCTCCTTGCAACTTACAAACCTGTCACCTGTATTACCTGGAAGGACAAGAGCAACTCTGTATGGGAACAGTGCCAGCTTCAAGTTACACACCATCCTGACTTGGAATCATATCACTGGTTCTTTATTATTGCTAAGTCAGAATCCTGTAACTCTCTTACAGTACTATCAGAGTCTGTACACCCCAAGGACTGCAGCAGTTTCAGAAGATGGCTCACCACCTTCTCCAGAGTATGTGAAAATGGCAATAAATGCAGGCCTGTTCAGTCAAATCCACATCTGATAAACAACGCATAAAATAAATGTGCTATTCAAACAACCTTAGTGAGTATTTATAGAATCATAGAATTCTTACAGTGCAGAAGAGGGCAGCTGGCCCATCAAGTCTGCACTGATCCTCGGAAGAGCATCCCACCCAGATGCACCTCCCCCCCCACCCTCCACCCCATCCCTGTAACCCCATATACGGTTTTTACCATAGCTAACCTGCATATCCCTCAATGCTCCAGGCCAATTTTACAGCATGGCTAATGCACCAACCCTGCTCATCTTTGGATTGTTGCAGGAAATAAAGGAAACCGGAGGAAACCTATGCAGACATGGGGTGAATGTGCAAACTCCACCCAGACAGAGACTCAAGGGTGGAATCGAATCCTGGCCCCTGGCATTGTGAGGCAGCAGTGCTACAGGTAGTTCAGCTTGTAGATTGTGCACACTACTGATGCTGGAAAGTGATATGGTAGGTGGTGCTATCAAGTGGGCTATTTTGTCTTGGATGGTGTGGAATTTCAAGGGTTGTTGGAGTTGATAAATTTGGGAAGCAGAAGCCTTTCTTCAGCCAGGCAATGCTTTGTGCAGGATTTTAAATTCATTCGTGGGATGTGGGCATCATTGGCTGGGCCAACATTCATTGCTCATCCCTAATTGTCCAGGTGGCAGTTAAGAGTCAACTACATTGTTGTGGGTCTGCAGTCACATGCTGGCCAGACCAGGTAAGGGTGGCAGTTTGCTTCAAAAAAAACAGATGAGCTTTACCTGACAATCAACAATGGCTTCAAGGTTATCATCAGACTCTTATTTCCAGATTATTATTGAATTCAACTTCTACCATCTGCTGTGGCAGGATTCAAACCAGGATCCCCAGAATATTACCTGGATCGCTGATGATAATACTCTCATGATAATGCCACGAAGCCATCGCCTACCCATAAAAGTCAACACAAGACATGCACTCTCTGCTCTACCCAAAAGCCATGTCGCCTTCTTGTAGAAGACCAAATTAAATCCAGGAGAATTTGGGGAGAAAAATAGGAACATTTTTCTCCAACATCTTCAGGCAATCAAAATTAGTTCAGAACACCATTTGGGTCCTAGTTAATGAGATAGTGGACTTACCAATTAAATAGTCATCTCCACCATAACTCAAAAAAAGGTTCAGCTGTCATTTGTAGTTGTTTGGCCTCTTGGGATTTATGGACTAGCTTGCAATCTCTTCAATATGCCCACTACTTACAGGGAAAGGAACCACCTTCTAACATCCAAGGAGCTTCGAAATCGACGTTTCGGGCAAAAGCCCTTCATCCCGAAACGTCGATTTCGAAGCTCCTTGGATGCTGCCTGAACTGCTGTGCTCTTCCAGCACCACTAATCCAGAATCTGGTTTCCAGCATCTGCAGTCATTGTTTTTACCACATTCTAACAGCCAACCTGTTCTGACCGGTAAAGTGCAGAGTCCTAAATCTTTGAAACTATTTTAACAAGGGATAGCTGTGCTAAGGGAGGATATTCCCGGAAATACATCCAGGGAAGTTATTTGGGTGGAACTGAGGAATAAGAAAGGGATGATCACCTTATTGGGATTGTATTATAGACCCCCCAGTAGTCAGAGGGAAATTGAGAAACAAACTTGTAAGGAGATCTCAGCTATCTGTAAGAATAATAGGGTAGTTATGGTAGGGATTTTAACTTTCCAAACATCGACTGGGACTGCCATAATTTTGAAGGTTTAGATGGAGAGGAATTTCTTACGTGTGTACAAGACAATTTTCTGATTCAATATGTGGATGTACCTATTAGAGAAGGTGCAAAACTTGACCTACTCTTGGGAAATAAGGCAGGGGAGGTGACTGAGGTGTCAGTGGGGGAGCACTTTGGGGCCAGCGACCATAATTCTATTCGTTTTAAAATAGTGATGGAAAAGGATAGACCAGATCTAAAAGTTGAAGATCTAAATTGGAGAAAGGCCAATTTTGACGGTATTAGGCAAGAACTTTCAAAAGCTGATTGGAGGCAAATATTTGTAGGTAAAGGGACGGCTGGAAAATGGGAAGCCTTCAGAAATGAGGTAGCAAGAACCCAAAGTATAATCCTTTCAGGGTGAAAGGAAAGGCTGGTAGGTATAGGGAATGCTGGATGACTAAAGAAATTGTGAGTTTGGTTAAGAAAAGGAAGGAAGCATATGTCAGGTACAGACAGGATAGATTGAGTGAATCCTTAGCTGGAAATGTGTTGCTGGAAAAGCGCAGCAGGTCAGGCAGCATCCAGGGAACAGGAGAATCGACGTTTCGGGCATAAGCCCTTCTTCAGGAAGAAGGGCTTATGCCCGAAACGTCGATTCTCCTGTTCCCTGGATGCTGCCTGACCTGCTGCGCTTTTCCAGCAACACATTTCCAGCTCTGATCTCCAGCATCTGCAGACCTCACTTTCTCCTGAGTGAATCCTTAGAAGGGTATAAAGAAATTAGGAGTGTACTTATGAGGGAAATCAGGAGGGCAAAATGGGGACATGAGATAGCTTTGGCAAATAGAATTAAGGAGAATGCAAAGGGGTTTTACAAATATATTAAGGACAAAAGGGTAACTAGGGAGAGAATAGGGCTCCTCAAAGATCAGCAAGGCGGCCTTTGTGTGGAGCCACAGAAAATTGGGGAGATACTAAATGAATATTTTGTATCAGTATTTACTGTGGAAAAGGATATGGAAGATTTAGACTGTAGGGAAATAGATGGTGACATCTTGCAAAATTCCAGATTACGGAGGAGGAAGTGCTGGATGTCTTGAAACGGTTAAAGGTGGATAAATCCCCAGGACCTGATCAGGTGTACCCAAGAACTCTGTGGGAAGCTAGAGAAGTGATTGCTGGGCCTCTTGCTGAGATATTTGTATCATCGATAGTCACAGGTGAGGTGCCAGAAGACTGGAGGTTGGCAAACGTGGTGCTACTGTTTAAGAAGGGCAGTAAAGACAAGCCAGGGAACTACAGACCGGTGAGCCTGATCTCGGTGGTGGGCAAGTTGTTGGAGGGAATCCTGAGGGACAGGATGTACATGTATTTGGAAAGGCAAGGACTAATTCGGGATAGTCAATATGGCTTTGTGCGTGGGGAATCGTGTCTCACAAACTTGGCTGAGTTTTTTGAAGAAGTAACAAAGAAGATTGATGAGGGCAGAGCAGTAGATGTGATCTATATGGACTTCAGTAAGGCGTTTGACAAGGTTCCCCATGGGAGACTGATTAGCAAGGTTAGATCTCATGGAATACAGGGAGAACTAGCCATTTGGATACAGAACTGGCTCAAAGGTAGAAGACAGAGCGTAGTGGTGGAGGGTTGTTTTTCAGACTGGTGGCCTGTGACCAGTGGAGTGCCACAAGGATCGGTGCTGGGCCCTCTACTTTTTGTCATTTACATAAATGATTTGGATGCTAGCATAAGAGGTACAGTTAGTAAGTTTGCAGATGACACTAAAATTGGAGGTGTAGTGGACAGCGAAGAGGGTTACCTCAGATTACAACCGGATCTGGACCAGATGGGCCAGTGGGCTGAGAAGTGGCAGATGGAGTTTAATTCAGATAAATGCGAGGTGCTGCATTTTGGGAAAGCAAATCTTAGCAGGATTTATACACTTAATGGTAAGGTCCCAGGGAGTGTTGCTGAACAAAGAGACCTTGGAGTGCAGATTCATAGCTCCTTGAAAGTGGAGTTGCAGGTAGATAGGATTGTGAAGAAGGCGCTTGGTATGCTTTCCTTTATTGGTCAAAGTATTGAGTACAGGAGTTGGGAGGTCATGTTGCGGCTGTACAGGACATTGGTTAGGCTACTGTTGGAATATTGCGTGCAATTCTGGTCTCCTTCCTATCGGAAAGATGTTGTGAAACTTGAAAGGGTTCAGAAAAGATTTACATGGATGTTGCCAGGGTTGGAGGATCTGAGCTACAGGGAGAGGCTGAACAGGCCAGGGCTGTTTTCCCTGGAGTGTGGGAGGCTGAGGGGTGACCTTATAGAGGTTTATAAAATTATGAGGGGCATGGATAGGATAAATAGACAAAGTCTTTTCCCTGGGGTCAGGGAGTCCAGAACTAGAGGGCATAGTTTTTGGGTGAGAGCGGAAAGATATAAAAGAGACCTAAGGGGCAACTTTTTCACACAGAGGGTGGTACGTGTATGGAATGAGCTGCCAGAGGAAGTGGAGGAGGCTGGTACAATTGCAGCATTTAAGAGGCATTTGGATGGGTATATGAATAGGAAGGGTTTGGAGGGATATGGGCCGGGCGCTGGCAGGTGGGACTAGATTGGGTTGGGATATCTGGTCGGCATGGACGGGTTGGAGCAAAGGATCTGTTTCCATGCTGTACATCTCTATGACTCTATAACTAAGTTGTATTAAATGAGTCATTAGTCTGTCTCTTATGCAATAAAGGATTATTAACCCAAACAGTACATGATGAAAACTCATTGTTTAGCAAAAAGTAATCATTTTGTGATAAATAGTTTATTTTATAAAATGCTTTCCTGTTACATTTTACACACACATATATATATATATATTTATTTGGACAAGTTTTGAAATAAAACAAATTATTGCCATTTGAGTTGGAAGCACTATCAGTTGTTGAGTAATGCTATTTGAGTGATGCTATCGTCTCATTGCTACAGCACTTATTCATACTACAAACAATTGGCAAAGCCACATACATGTTGTATAAAACTAGTTCATTAATTTTGAATATTGTTGTGATTCATTTAGTTGGTATTCATAGTTCTCAACAGAATTGTGGAAAATTGCATTAATTGACTGCAGTTTTATTTTTCTCGAGTTCACTGGAAGTAACTGAAATTGATCAAACTGTTTTAAAAATGTACTATTTCACATATGTGCCAGCTCATCTTAACATTTCCATCTATTATGTTCATGGAAAAATATAATTGTTCTTCTGATTTTTTATTTTCAAATTTCACAGTTTTTTTGAACAAAAAATGTTCTGAACCCTTTTTTAATTGTCGTTATTCATCTTTGCCATCATCTGGCTACAGTGCACCATCATAATTGGCTGGTTTGCAGAGTTGATGAAGCATCATATGCATTGTAGACAGGTACTCAAAATTGCACATCTTTCAACATTTACACTTCCATAAACTCAGCTTCATCAAAAGAGGTTTTCCAACTGTAAAAATGCTCCACTTTTTCACACAGTAATGTTTATCTTAAATGAATTAATATGTTTCAAATATCTCTGATTTCCTATAGTAAATTATAACAGTGCCAAAAGACAAGACTGTAGAGTTTTCAATTTATTTGCTAATTAAAGCATATCATACTGCCAGTGTAAGTTGCTTTTTAAGATTATTATAAAATGATGTAGAAGTACACATAGTTAGTAACAGAGTTTTTTTTGAAGAATTGGGACTTTTTTTAGCTTGACTGAAATAAATTGGAATGCTGCGGGAACACTTAACAGGTCATTACCAATGGCACCATAATAACTTTGCAAAGACATCCTTTACAAAACACCAGAAAAACATTCAGCAAAACAAATTACAACAATTGCCACAGGCTTTTTTTTTTCATTTTACTTGTAAGCAAAAATGTTTATGATGTAAAAGATAAAGTTCATAGAACATGTGTTTTTACATACACTATATATAAAACAAAATGTTCATAAATCAGTTTATTTTTAAAGTAAAATACAAAGCTGTTTCAACAAACTTGTATAAATAAATAATTTACAGCCAACTCAGTTTCTGATAACAGGAAAATAATACAGTATGGGCAAACCTGAGCAATTGTCCACTTGATTGCCTAAGAGCTGCAAATTCAGATTTCACTCCAGGGCAGTATTTGATTATATACTACTGTACGTGGAATGGTTGAACAATATAATTCCTAGAAATTTCTGAGATGTGTTTTGAGATAATGTTCTCCATAATAAAGAAAGAAAAAAATATTCCACTTCTCACAGAAGACAAATAAGCTTTTCATTGTCATGTATAACCAATTGGCCGAGTTTAGTTATTACAAAGGTTAAATACTTGCTTGACACAACTTTGTTGGATTATTGTGTATTGGTAAATTGAACACTCAGCATACTAGAAGACCATGTTTAGCTGACTGCTGATGGGGTCACAAGTGAATAAAGACATGGCTGGACAATTTTATGTTGTGGCATTAAAAAAGTTCTTCTAATTTGTCAATGCTAACGATGAACCACCTGAGTGGAATGTAAAGTGAAAAACAGGGTTTTACTGTGCCTGTTCTATGAGCTTGAAACAGATCCAGAACCTTCCCAATTTATTGCCAGTCACAGGGTGTTGGTGACATTTGATGCTTTGGCTAGGGGCCTCTTCATTGTTTAAGGGTATCTGCCAAGAATAGATGCCAGCTTTTCTGCTCATTCAACACAAGTTTTAAATCTCTTTGCTAAATCAGAGCTGGCTAGACTGCAACAGATGTGCTGTAGGTAGTTGTTAGGTACATTGAAGCAGCCAAGCCAGTGGTCAAATGGTCTGTTGGAGGCAGCTTCCAGAAAGGGAAGCATTTAAAAGCAAAGCACTGCAGACACTGGAGATCCAAAATCAAAACAAAAGATGCTGCAGAAACTCAGCAGATCCAGCAGCATCTGGAGATAGAGAAAAACAGTCAACTTTTTGAGTCCAATATGGACATGAAATTTCTTTGGAATTGAAATGGGCTGGAATAGTGGTAGGTTTTATACAGTCAACAAAAGTCGAAAGAGCAAATGGAATAAATGACAAATGTGTCCCCAAAAAGAAGGTAAAAGGAATGCTAATGGATGTAAGGAAAAGAATTCTATGCAGACTAGGCATGATGTTGTTAATAGCAGAAAATAGGGGTCAGCTGTACTCAAAGTACCCCTTAACAATTCTATTCATGTCCACTATACATCAATTGCTCTTCTGTTATGCCATTAAAACTCCCTTAGTATTTTATATGGGAGATGGAAATGTGTTGCTGGAAAAGCGCAGCAGGTCAGGCAGCATCTAGGGAACAGGAGAATCGACGTTTCGGGCATTAGCCCTTCATTTCCATCTCTGATCTCCAGCATCTGCAGACCTCATTTTCTCTTCAAAGATTTTATATGGGAGTACAATTACCATCTATTCCATTTGCTTCTCTCCTTTTTGTTTTACCAATGTTAAACCCACTGCCTATCTAGCCCTTTTCACTTCTGAACGAGCCATTCTGGACCTTTTTATTTCATGTAGACTAATTGTTTTCTCTATACCAATGCTGCTAGCCCTGTCTGTCTTTTACTAAGGCCAGAGGATCAGAAGGAGGTTCTTCTGTTGCTGTTTTGCATCTGTCTCAGTATGATGGTCCCCGCCGCCGCTGCGTTCATACCTGAACCAATTTCCATCCTGAAAGAAAAGTTTTAGTGTGTTAAGTAGGTAATGATGCATTACAATGAGCCATGCCAGTCAAAGGACTGGGGGACGATCTACAGCATGCAACTCTCAGCTCTTATTTGAGCCATCAATGAAGATTAATTCACACCGTATCAGTTATGCTTATTATTATAACATGATAAGCAGGTTTGTATGAGTTAAATGATCACTCAGTGTTGACCATGAAAAAACTGTCACCCCTAGTTTACACACAGGGTCCGTTTCACGTTGAGTTAAGTTGACTTAAATCATCTTCATGTTGAATTTCCTCGCTCCTCCTTGTCCGCCACTAACTGTTGGGCCATCGACCTTGCGGAACGAGTACTCAACGGAGAAATTGTTTTTGTGGTGGCCCCTTCCTCGGCTCCACACAAACAGGAGCAGGAAACAGAACAGCACCACCCCTAAGAAGGTGATGCACCCCATGGCGGTGGAGACCAGGATGGTTTTCACGTCAAGTGTGAACTTCAGGAACACCTGTGTGTCGTTGAACGCAGTCTCGTTGAACTCTGTGAGGTATGCTGTCCTGTTAGCATACAGGGCACCGTCTGCTGGCCGTCCCTTCACAGTCAGCACAGCGAATGAGGTATCATTGCCTCCGGCGTTACTCGCGATGCAGATGTGAGTGCCACTGTCATGGACTTGGACAAAGCGGATCTCCAGGGTACCACTGGGCAGGATCGTTATTCTGCCGTTACTTTTACTGGTGATCATCCTCCTCTGGGGAGAGACCCACATGATAACAGGAGCTGGTTCCCCATCAGCCCTACAAGTGAAATAGACTGTCTGCCCTTCCCCAGCGGTGACTCGCTGAGGTTTCCTGTCCCGGATTTTGGGCTTTTGGCAGGTGAAATAGCTGTGGACGGCGGAGTCCTCGAAGTCTTTCAACTCGCTGCCCTGGATATCTGCTGGGGAGGCGCAGACCGGCTGGCTGCCCTCAAAACTCAGCGTCTTCCTCCTGTGCAGGAGCCACAGGAGGCGGCAGTCACAGGACAGTGGGTTGCTATCCAAACGCAGCACCGCCAGGGTGGCCACCGACTGGAAAGCGCTCTCTTCCAGGGTCACCAAGAAGTTGTTGGAGACGTTCAGCACTTTTAATTGCCTCAGGCCGAGGAAAGCATGCGGCTCGATGGTGGCGAGCATAGTGCTGACCATGTACAAGTGCTGGAGGCGGATTAAATCACGGAAAGAGCCCGATTCAATGCTGCTGATAGGATTGTAGGACAGGTTCAGCAATTGGAGATAGATCAGATTTCTGAAGGCCCCAGAGGGGACACTGGAAAGGTTAGTGCTAGTGATGGAGAGAAACGTGAGGTTCAGGCCGTACAGGGTTGTGGGAGTCATGGTGTCAAGAAGTGGCCAGTAGTCAATCTCCAGCTCTTTCAAGTTGTACAGTTTCCGAAAGTTCTGCTCTTCCAGAAAGCTGATGCTGAGGTGGCGCAGCCTCAGTGTGATCAGGCTCTGCAGGTAGGACAAGGATTCAGCAGAAATCGAGGTCAGGTTGCATTTCTCGATGGTGAGCTGCTCCAGACTCACCAAGCCACTGAAGGCCCGCTGGGAGATGTAGACAAGATCATTGTCCCCAACTTCCAGGTGTTTCAAATTCCTCAAATCCTGGAACATGTAATCCAGGAGAATCACCAGCTTGTTCTCACTGAGATCCAGGCGGGTTAAGTTGCTTAGTCTGCTGAACACCCCGGTTGGGATCAGTTTCAGCTGGTTGCTACGAAGCTGCAGGGATCTCAGGTTGAATAAGTTGCTGAAAGCTCCGGGTTCGACGTTTGTGATGATATTCTCACTCAGGTCAATCTCTTCCAAGAGAGGAAATGCTGCCAAGTCCCCTGAGTTGATGCACCTCAGTCTATTTTTGCTCAGGTCAAGTATTTTCGTTTCTGTGGGAATGCCGTCTGGAATAGCTGTCAGCCGCTTTCTGTGGCACACCACTGATCTAATTTGAGCCGCACATTCACATCGAGCTGGGCAGCTCACTGTTGATCGTGTAATTAAAACCATCAGGGTCAGACCCAGAAACTGTTGGCAGCATGATGACATTGTGTAAAACATGATGTTACTGATGCAGTCTATCATTCTCCCACGCACCTGCAATAGAAAACAAACAAACATAGTCAGCAAGATTCATTCTGCATCTTATATTCAACCAGGTGAATCTGTTAGTTTTAAAAAATCATACTGTCACACTTCTATTTCGGATACATTGTTCTTTTCCTTTAAACAAAGCTCTGTTTTATAGTTGTCTGTTGCATAACAGCTGGGATTATTCTACCAGTACTCTGTCTGGTCCATCTTTTCCTGCAATCCCCAAACTGTTTCCAGAGTCAGGATGACAGGATAGTCTGGTTTTGAAATTCCAGCAGCATCATCAAAATCTTACCGAATGGCTAAAAACAGAACAGGATCCTGAAAATACAACAGTCAGCATCCCAGCAAGTTTAAGACCACTGAAGAAATAAACACATACTGGGATAAATCCTGAAGGTAGCTTTGAGTTGGAGGTCTAATATTATAATGGATAGTGTTTCTGCCTCGGAACCAGAAAACCTGGGCTCAAGGCTCACTCTAGGACTTGATGGCTATGGAAAATGCATTCGATATTGAGCCAAACATCATGAGTATTGACTTGGACATCTTTCCCTTGTACCCCAAATGCAGGAGGATTTCTACTCAGCCGTGTGATAGAAGTGAAGGGGAGCTCACCCCCAAACACAGTGGAAAAAAGTAACATATCCCCTTCTCTGAATTATACCTTAAACACAATAGGATATTTTCTGTGTATTCCTGTAACACAACATATATGGTGTTTTCTAACAAGAATGATGGCACAGCAAAAACTGTCCAATAAATAAATCATAAGTACACAAATATGTAAAGTTACTCCAGTCACTCTTGTGCCCAGAGAGAGCTGCAGTTCAATGGGATTAATCTTGACTTATGTGCTGGTATAAAACAGGTGAGATTGAGTTATCAATTTGTTTGCTTTTGCATCACTTTGAATGGATTTCAGTGGAGTTATAAAACAGGCTGACTCTATCACCCAATTTAACTATCACACACAGTCAATATTGCCCTATTTTTTTCAAAAACTTACATTATAAGATTTTTTTATAGATATGAATGTCAGAAAATAGCTAGTTGACTTTTATTAGAAAACTTCCTCTCACTACTTTCTGTTAGTGTCATGACTACAGATCAAACTCGGGTTCACCTATGGATATATTAAACTTTTAATTGCAACATTTAAAATAGGGGAAATCCAGTCACAAAAGAATTGCACATGTAATTTATGTGGCTATTCATAGTGGAGCCCTGGAAAGCTACACGAAGGTGTCAATGAAGCTTTAAGAAGAGAAATACACTACAAATTGAACAGTAATTTTCTATGAGTATCTCAGACTGTGAATATGATGAAAGACAGCTATTTGGGTGAGAGATATGTTTGTGTTTTCCCTTTTCAAGAATACACAGGGACTTGGGTTAAAAACAACCTCCAACGCTTGCAGGTGTGTCCTGGTGGGCTGAGGTACTTGTGTGTACAAGTATGAGTTTAAGTGTTAGTGTGCTGTGAAAGTAATAGTTGGAGGACTATCCAGTAGTTCGTCCTGCATTCATAGGAAAGGACTCTCTCATTCTGCATCCTGGAAACTAGTCAGCAGGTAAGACTCTCTCACTCTCAGTGCTGGAAGCCAATCAGTAAGCTAGTTCAAAGGAAACATGATAAAATAATTTCACACAATCTGCAAATCCTGGAATCAACTGCTCAATTCTCAGGATTCCATTATCTTCACACATGATCCATTTTCCCTGGAGTGTTGGCGGCTGAGGGGTGACCTTATAGAGGTTTACAAAATTATGAGGAGCATGGATAGGTTAAATAGACAAAGTCTTTTCCCTGGGGTCGAGGAGTCCAGGGCATAGGTTTAGGTGAGAGGGGAAAGATATAAAAGAGACTTAAGGGGCAACTTTTTCACACAGAAGATGGTACATGTATGGAATGACCTGCCGGAGGAAGTGGAGGAGGCTGGTACATTTGCAACATTTAACAGGCATTTGGATGTGTATATGAAAAGGATGGGTTTGGAGGGATATGGGCATTGTGCTGGCAGGTGGGACTAGATTAGGTTGGGATAACTGGTTGACATGGACGGGTTGGACCGAAGGGTCTGTTTCCATGCTGTACATCTCTATGACTAGGACTCTATGACCCACAGGCTGATTTGTGTATCTTTTAACTTATATTTTATTTTTGTACTTCCTTCTCATTACTGATATATGTGCATTGCATTATTATTTCTTCTTGTGGTTAGTAAAGAAGAATTCTCACTCTTTCATTAACTCTAGAAAGCCTGGTTAAATTGACACTTTTTCACATGGAAATTCATTTGTTCTGGGAGAAAGATATTGACTAGGGAGGGGATTTTATCAAAACGACTTTACAAGATAATACATGGCTTGGAGAGGGTGGACGCTAGGAAATTGTTTCCGTTAGTCGAGGAGACTAGGACCCGTGGACACAGCCTTAGAATTAGAGGGGGTAAATTCAGAACAGAAATGCGGAGACATTTCTTCAGCCAGAGAGTGGTGGGCCTGTGGAATTCATTGCCGCAGAGTGCAGTGGAGGTTGGGACACTAAATGTTTTCAAGGCAGAAATTGATAAATTCTTGATGTCACAAGGAATTAAGGGCTACGGGGAGAATGCGGGTAAGTGGAGTTGAAATACCCATCAGCCATGATTGAATGGCGGAGTGGACTCGATGGGCCAAATGGCCTTACTTCCGCTCCTATGTCTTATGCTCTTATGGTCTTATGGACTTTGTTGCAGTGGAGACAGGTGAATAAAGAAGAGGGTCACTTCATTGCTCCTCACTCAGGAACTTGACAATTGGGTGTATCCTATTTGGAATAATAAAATGGGCAACATAACTTGGGAACTGGTTGCAACATTAAATGTTGTTACATGAATCACATTGAGATAAATATTCCCATATTTGCTCATCTAGTAAAATTGTCAGACCACTCTCTGGGAAATAGGACTTAAAGTTTTTGTTTTGTCCTATATTCTGAAATCTGTGGATTATTCAAAAGATCAGTCTGTCTATTACAATAATGACTGTTATTAATTGGATATCAGCGCAGTTGGGGGTGAATGTTACCAGACTCCTGTCACTAATTCTATAATGGTCATATTCATTTCTGTGGTGTTTCACTGTAGAAGGTTATCAAATATTTTTTGAGTAACCACAGCAGTTTCATTGTACACAACATAAAAACAGAAGTTGGTGGAAAAGCTCAGCAGGTCTGGCAGTACTTGTGAAGAGAAATCAGAATTAACATTTTGTGTCTGGTGACCCTTCCTCATTTTATCTGGTTTCTGAAGAAGTCATAACAAACTTGAAACATTAACTCTGTTTATCTCTCCCAGGTGTTGCCAGATCCACTGTGTTTATGCAACATTTTCTGACTTGGTTTCCATTTTATTTGTGATACAGTGGATGGTGTGGTTTGAAAAAATGAAGGATGTAGTGTGAAAGGGGTCAGGTGCAATTCCTGGTCCGTAGAATCATACAAAATCATACAATCCTGACAGTGTGGAAACATGCCATTTGGCCCAACAAGTCCACACCGACCCTCCAAGAAACATCCCACCCAGACCCATTCCCATACCACTCTACATTTACTTCTAACTGATGCACCCAACCTATACATCCCTGAACACTATGGGCAATTTAGCATGGCCAATTCACCTGACCTGCACATCTTTAGATTGTGGGAGCAAACCGCAGCACCAAGAGAAAACCCATGAAGGTACAGGGAAAATGTGCAAACTTCACACCGCCCGATGCTGGAATCAAACCCTGGTCCCTGGTGCTGTGAGGCAGCAGTGCTAACCACTGAGCCTCCGTGGTCCAAGTTGGCAAATATAAGCCAGGGCAAACTTTCAGCTTGTGACACACTCATTTAGGACAGGAACTGAAAAATGCTATCATGGGATTTTTCTTCTTGTTGCTACCTCTGTGGAAGCTGATGTCAAAATGATTAGTGACAGCAGTAGGACATCCTATGGTACAGTATACGTTCTTAAATTTTGCACAGGAATTTTGCATTATATAGAATTTGCAATGTTCTACAAAGTCAGGAACATTGTGTAAAATTTTCTGTTCACTTTTAGAAAATAAAATCCATTTTTGAATTTCCTCAGCCGTACGCATTGGAATTTTCTCTTTTCAAGGTTCAGAGCTGAAGAATAACCATTAAAGAACCATCAGTGGGCTTCAAGCAGAAATAAAGCTACACGTCTGTATAAATTCCTCAAGTGAGATAGAGCCGTGGTTTAAAATTGGAAGATTTAAGGGAAATAACTACCAAAATATTATAATTATGGAGTTATTCAAGGAGTCATGATGTATTCATTTGAAAGAATAGATTGCATCTGAGCTTTGTCAAAATGTTAAAACTTTGCGTGCTAAATGTTTAGCATCAGTCTTTACAAAAAAAATGCCAGCCAGTCAGATAAATACAACTTTTCCTTTTAAAAAAATCCATGCCGACTCTTCCAAATCAATCCACATTTTTTTCAAGTCACTAGCTGCTGTAAAATGGAGTGTGGTTTGAGTCCCCCCGCCAACTATACTACCCTCCAGGGAAATACTACCTACACAGAAATTGCTCCTTAGGAGCTGGGATCGGAACTCCTGGCTAGAAATGCAGATCCTCAGTATTAACATAAGAAAGACGAATGAAGTTGCAATTTGATTGTGATTGCCACTTCTCAGAAAAGCTGATCCAATGCAGTCTCACAAAATCACTAAATGTGATTACTGTGCTGGCAAACAATGCTTACTAAATTCATTATGGTTACTTTAAATTTAACAATACCTCTACTAAAGTAACAAGTTGACCTCTGGTTCAAAGTAGTGGAAATATTGGTTTGAATATTAGTTTGTTAGCACTTTTGTATCTCTGTAAGCATCAAGAGATTTGGACAAGAGACCAAGCACTTGATTAATAATTTTTAAAATTCATTCATATGAATGTGGATGCAGCTGGTGAGGCCTGCATTTATTGCCCACCCCTAATTACACTGGAGAAGGTGGTGGCATTCTGAAATTGCTGCAGCACATGTGGTGCAGGGAAACCCACAGTATTGTTAGGAAGAGAGTTCTAGGATTTTAATCCTATGACAGTGAGGGAACAGCATTACAGTTCCAAATCAGAATGATATTTTTCAGGTGTGGTGTTCCCATGTATCTGTGGTCCTTATCATTTAAGTTTGCAGGTTTGGAATATGCTGTCAGAGGAACCTTGGCAAGTTGCTACCCTGCACCTTGTAGATGGTACACATTACTTCTGTGATGCATCAGTGCTGAAATGAGTGAATGTTTAAGGTGGTGGATTGGTTTCTTTGTCCTGGATGCTGTCCAGCTGCTTTAGAGGAGATACATCCATCATGGCAAATGAGCAGAATTCCATATACTCCTCACTTGTGTCTTGTTGGTGGTGCACAGGCTTTGGGGAGTCAGGAGGTTACTTGCTACAGATTCCTATCTATGGTTAAAAATCCAAATAAAATAATTTTATTGTGATTCTGAATCATTTTAAAATACAGTAAATTTGGTGGTACAAACCTTTAGAAAATTGCACTTTGACATTGTTAACTAGAATTGTGAAGTCTCGTTACTGAGGTAAAGCACAGCAAAACATTGAAATATTTGATTATTTAACAGCATAAACATTGGCATTAAAAATTTTAAGGAACTTATGGTTATAATTCTTAAAAACAATTAAATGTACTCTTACATTTGCAATCAATGCAAAATTGGTGACACAAATGTCACAGAATTGTGGAATTTTACGCAACTGAATGAGGCACATTTGGAACATCATGCTTTTGAGAGTTATCCACAAAAATTCTCCTTCAGTTTCCTTCCCTCATAACCTTCTAAAATTGTTACAGATATTTTTTAATCAACCTGTTCAGATGTGTCATGAACATTTCTGGGACAGATGGGATTTGAACCCAGGCCTCCTGGTCAGAGATGGGGACACTACAACAGCCATGCAACATTCCCACTTGAGACAGCCATATTTTCTTATGACCAGTTAGGATTCCTAACTTCTTTTGCTTAAGGTATGTTTGAAATCCCAGACATTTAGAATGATAAAAAAAGTCACAAGATTCCACAGCTTAGCACAAAGAAAAAAAAACTTTACAAGATTACAAAAGTAAAATAATCCACTCCAAGTACAACTTGTACTCCAACATCCAGAAGGAACATAAAATAAACATGGATGAACAGACAAATTGTGTTTAAAGCCCCCCACAGAACCAATCAAATAGCAAGTGAAATCCAGAGAGATCCCACAGATTTTTCATTAATCTACCCTGACATTCTCAATTTTTTTTTGAGTCTGAGTTGATTGATCTCTGAGACTGCATTTCACTGTCTTGACCATGTCTCAGTGTCCAAACACAGGCGCAATCACAGTTCCTCAGCCAACAGTACTCACCTGCCAGTTACTTGATCTCTTGTCCTGAGACTACATTTCAGTGAGCTTCACCAGACTATATTCCATTGTCTGCCAGCAGATTCTCCAGGGCATCGGCTATCCTTTGCCCCAGCTACATGGAGTCAGCTAACTGGACACTTTAGCAAAATGGACTTACGTCTCTGACTACCTGTCTCTTACTGACTAAAACAAACTCTGAATTATTGTTCACTGGCACTTGAACTGTTTTGAGTGATGTGCTAAAAACCTTGCAAAAATATCCCAACTTGTTCCCTGAAATATTGAAACATTTCTAACAATCTGCCCCATATTGTAATTATCAGCTAACTAACCCTCCACATCTGCCAGATTCAACACACAGAATAAAACTGGTTTTATCGCAGTTTAAATCCAAGTAGGATACTTTAGAAAATATTTGAGCACCTTGGAGAGGGTGCAGAGGAAATGTTCTTTTTAAAAAAACCTTTTCACAGGACGAAACTATTTCTAATTGTCCTTTTATAATTGCTTCTTGTCCAATTCTTCCACAAATCTTGTTATTGCCTATATCACTCAGACTCCTATAAGTTTCTACCTGTGCTTTCTTACAACAGTATATCAGTACAGGTAACTCCTGATCCTTCTTATCAATTACATTAGCATGGTATATCATGCTCAGCCACAGTGTACTATGCAAGGAGGCCAATGTCATGTCACGATATGGAGTTCTGACATACGTAACCCTCTTGAGGTGTATGTTGCATTTGCAAAATGCAAATGATACACTGGGGGAGTGAAGTACAGTCATAAATGCAAAATTATAGCACCTCCTCCCAAAAATAGCTACCCTTGAACATCACAGACCATGTCATTACATGATTAAGTGTATGTGTGGCAGTTCCAAAGCATTGTGTTCCAATATCAGGCATGGAAAATGCTGCAGAAATGACTAGCCCAGATGAGGCTTTTAATTTTGTGGCTGCATAACTTTGTCTATCTGATACCACAGGAGGCCAATTGATGCAAAAACTGATAATCTATTTTTAGTTCAGGAGCTGTCAGGATGATATAAACTCATTGTCGGGAAAATGCATTGGGAAATATGAATTTTATTTTCAATAACAGCATTAACTTTAAATGGAGACAGAAGAACAATACGAAAATGTTATAGTGTGGAATAACTTTTATTCTGAAGCTCAATAGCTCTCCTAAATCAAGAACCAAGATCTTATGATATTATGAGATTTAATATGATTGTTATGTCTAATTCTGAAATTATTTTATGAAATGAAATTAACTAAGACTTACTGCCAAACAGCATTAACCTATAACTCTTTTAGAATACTTCTTTTGGCAATATAAAGTAGCATTTGATACAGATCAGTAGTTAGAAAAGGCACTGAAACAAAAACACATTTAAAATAAAGCTCATAACAGACCGCCAGAAAAAGGAATGTTCAAATTATTTTACTACAAGTTTTCCAACCTCTGCAATATTTATGTTAATTGTTTTGTAATAATCCTGAGGGACTTGGCTAACATACAACACAGTACACAAACTGTGTTTAATGTTTCATTTGGAATGTAAATATGTAATCTTATCTGAGTTTTAATTGAATGCTGCTGTGATATCTGTCAACCTAAATTCTGTTTTACTTCAATCTGCACTGCATTCTCATGCTTGGGAATAGTTTGCTTAGATATTAACTATAATGGAGTGAACTAGATTTCCTCTTATCTTTGCAAAGGACTAGGTTTGCAGGTAAGTCCATGCTTCCTATCAACTGAACTAGGAAAAGTAATCTGAGTAATAATGTACCCAGGGTGAACTTACTCTTACTGACTATAAAATATGATAGCTCAATATCCTCAAATCTTTCTGGCTGCAGGGAAAATACAGTGTGGAAGATTGTGGCCCCTCAGAAGGGAACAAAAAGTAATGGGGCTAATTTTGGAAATTCCAGGAATGAGTTGATCCTGGCTAAATGTAGAGGCAGTACTTCATTATTACAAACATGTGATTATGATTTGATAATTCTTAGGGGGAGAAATAACAGTTTCAAAGGCTACCTATTAAAAGAAGAAAAAGCAAATCTGCACCCAAAAAGCCAAAATAAAAGGCTACTACAAGTTACGAGATAAAATAGCCACAATCTTCAACCCTCCCATAATGAAGGGTTTGCAACAGACAATGGAAATATGTGAATTTCACACATGGAGTGAACAATGGACAGGAGAAAGAACTTCAAAGGGCCTGGCACAATTGACATTGCTTTATGGAATCCTGAACTCTTCAAAATTGTCAAACTATGATTTTGAGCTCTGATCTGTTTAAAACTCTGCGGGATGCCATATTAAGTCATATCTCCCCAAAAAGGCCTCTGAGATGCAATATCTTCAGAGAGTTCTCATCTCATGATAAAGGTTTGCATCAGAGATCAACCACAGTAATACCAAAAGTATCCAGCCAATCTGCTATAGCCGCAGAATTAGCGAGGAAAAACAAACCTCTTTCTCTCTCTCAAAGTCTGCATGACTTACTGAGTGTGGCTATATAAGAAAGACCCAGCATACAACTGCAAAAGCCAACATTGCTTGTCGATCTGAATTCAAGTCTAACCTCTTACAACAGCCACAACAACAAGAGTGAAGCACTGGGCTGCAGTACTACACCATAGAGGCTAATTGGAACTTGCCTGGTCGTTGTCTGAATCCTTCTCTTTTAATCTTTATAGTTGTCAGGTTAGTTTACAACTTTGTGTTTTTACTCTTAAGCAACTTTCAGTAATGGCTTGTAAACTAATCATTAATTTATTTAAACAAGGAGCCTGACTGCTGGGTTACTTTGATTTGAACTCCCAAATGAAAACAGGGGCTAGATGAGCTATTTTTAATTCAGTGATCAATGCCTGATGGTTGCCACACTCATGATTAGCTTTTTACTTTATTTGCCACCTGCTAACTGGTGAGATTGAGAGGGTGGTCAGTATGAAAGCCAACAGTAAAAACCTGCAATGAAAGACTATCAAGGATGGTGTCCGTCAGGGAAATTCTGCAAAATTGTTGTAAATGGGAACCAAGGGAAATTTTTGCACTGGTTGCAGTGATAGGAAATCATTGTCACAAAGGAAGATGTCTGCTGTTGTTACAGGTCAGTCATTTCAGTTTTCAGGACATCTCTGCAGGTGTTCCTCAGTGTTGTGTCATTGGCCTAAGTATCCTCAGCTGCTTTATCAATGACTATCACCCATAAGGTCAGAAGTGGGAATGTTGACTGATGATTGAACAATTAGCATTATTCATGACTCTTCAGATATTGAATCAGTCTGTGATTAAGTGCAGCAAGACCTCAATAATGTCCAGGCTTGAGCTTTTTTTAAAAATTCATTCATTCCTCTGTTTTTGGCTGCACTTCAGTCCCACGCTCCTGATCTTTGGGCACCCGGTACGGAGGAAGGAGGGCAGGTCTGAAGACCTCCTCGTGGGTCTGCTCCTGGGCCTGGCCAAACTGGCCATCAACAGGTCCAGGCAGCGGGCCGTGGAGGGGGTCGTTAGGGCCGACTGCCTGCCCCTCTTCCGCGGTTACGTTAGGGCCCGGGTGTCCTTGGAGAAGGAGCACGCGGTGTCCACCAACACCCTGGAGTTGTTCAGGGAGAGGTGGGCGCCGCAGGGAGTGGAGTGCATCATTTCTCCCTCCAATTCTATTTTGATTTAGTCCCTCCCCTCCAGATCTGCAAACATTCACTCCGCCCAACAAGCTAAGTAACAGCAATGTACACTATACCACCTACATAATGCAGTGAAGCAATTCCCCAAGGCTGCTTAGTCAACATCTTCTCAACCATAACCACTATCATCTGGAAGGACAAGGGCAGCAGATACAAGGATACACCGCCATTTGCAATTCCCCATCAAGCCATGTGACTTGGAAATATATCACTTTCTTTACTGTCAATGTACCAAAATTGTGAAATTTACTTTCTAAGAACACTGTGATCTACATATACCAAACAGACAGCCATGATTCAAGAAGGCAGCTCATGGCTAACTTCCCTTGGGCAATTTGTGTTGGGCAACGAATGCTGGCCCAGCCAGTGATGCTCACATCCTCTCAATGAGTAATTCTTTTGGAAAATTTGGGTTGATGGTGGTGTGATGGGGTGGCAGAGGTTGAGGACAGAAATTGGCAAGAAGCAAGAGTGGGAGAAATTATATGTTTTTTTTAGATTACTTACAGCATGGAAACAGGCCCTTCAGCCCTTCAGCCCAAGTCCACACTGACCCGCCGAAGTGCAACCCACCCAGACCCATTCCCCTACATTTACCCCTTCACCTAACACTACAGACAATTTAGCATGGCCAATTTACCTAACCTGCACATTTTTGGATTGTGGGAGGAAACCGGAGCACCCGGAGGAAACCCACGCAGACACGGGGAGAATGTACAAACTCCACACAGAGAGTCACCTGAGGTGGGAATTGAACCCAGGTCTCTGGCACTGTGAGACAACAGTGCTAACCACTGTGCCACCATGCCGTGAAGAGAGGGATGTTTATTTACCCTAGATGATTTACCCGTGAACCATGGGAAGCACATCCACATGTCCCAAAAGCTGTACTCTGAAAAAGCATATTTGCAAGCTCCATCTACTTCAGCCTCTACTTAACTGCAGGTTCTCCTGCGCCCTGGGCAACTGATGCAGGTGGCATTACATTAAATCATTGCCAAAATGTCAGGAACACAATTTATTTTACATATTATACTAACAGACCCACTTCTCCAGACTGGGTTGCACCAAAATGCAAAACACACAGTTTTCCAAATGGGAGATTGTACCCCAAGAATTGCTCAGAGTTTCAATTTTGGGTTTATGTATGGTGCCAAAACCTAAAACACAGGATTTCTCAAAGTAGGAGGGCTGTAGGCTCTGTGGCTGATATGGCCAACTATCCCCCTCCCCGACCCTCCTGTTGCTCTTAGAGGTCTTCTCCTTATCCCCAAACCCCACTCCCCAAGGGGCCACAATATTTTCAAGCTTCAAAATGACAGGGTTTGGAAAACACTAGCATAACAGTTTAAACAAAAGCAAGTGTGTTCATAGCTTGTTGGGTCAGGTTTTGCCAAAGTATTTTAATTTAATTTTCCAATAACCTTTCCAGCCTGTCATTTTAATGGTGGGGTTTAAAGCTTGTCACTCTATGCTTCAGATTATAAATGATGAATCATGTTTATGAAGAATCAAAATTAAAAATGGAATTTAGCAATTACAACAGAGTTTGCTGGCATGTGAAATTGTTCGATTCCTATTCCAAATAATGAAAGTATTACAAAGTTCTAAATGTCACTGTGATAATGCATAATTTAATCTGAGCCTGTCATTGTTGTACTGTCACTGGTTGAATCTCCTGGATCTGATTTCAGCAGCAATTCAGGCAAAACATGGACCACCACTTTCTTAAGATAACCAGGAAAAACCAAAAACACAATGTGCCCTGCATATGCCCAACCTTGAGATCAAAGACGGGAACCTGAAATATGATATTCATAAGTGAAATTTGTATTTACAAAATGGTCCTATAGCAAACCGGAACTAAGTATTAATCCGTTCATAGCCTGTCTGCTTTGAATTACTCTCTGCTTTGAAATCTGAACTGAGACATAAAAAAAAGACAACAATAAGTCTTCTGTTAAATATAACAATTGGTAGTTGCATAGAACAGAGGTTGACTAATTGATCTTGCTTCCCCAGATAGAAAAAAATACTGGCATTTATTATTCCATAGATTAATGTGAACAGTGTCAGGAAGAGTTAGAAGCAATTGTGAAAGTGGTAGTGTCAATTGAATGTTCATTGTAAAAGGTGTCCATAGGCAAGGTAATTCATAATCTATTTTTTGCCAAAATAATAAAATTACATCTCATTAATCTTTTCTTACCTGCTGAATGGCAATGATTTAAGATTGAAGCGAAGTTATAATTTTCTGTTTCTCTATTTCCCCATACCATGTTGTCATCAATGACAAGATTGGCATTTGTGGTCCATCTCATTGATCTGCAACTGAACAGCTCTCTCGGCCATTTCAAAGGGAAGTTAAGAATTAACCACTTTGCTGAGAGTCTGAACTCACGTGTAAACTAGATTTCCTTTTCTAAACATTCAATGAGTTTTTGCAACAATGAATGGTAGCTTCATGATCACCATTACTATGGCTTTCAATTCTTGATAATTAACTCCATTGGCCAGTCTGGTGGGGTTTGAACATATGGCTGCAAGCTTTAGCCTGGGCCTTAGGGTTAAGATTCCAGTGAGACTACTATTATGCCGCCTTTTCCCTGCAAACGTGATCTGGAATCAATGATTTTTTTCGGCATGCATAAGTAAAAGACAGATCGTAATGATGCTCTAGTTTGAAGGGCACGATTGAACTTTTCATAATCATCTGACATAGTTTTGTGATCAATAGATCAACTGTTGGAAGAATCCTGTTATCCATATGCTTGACAGAGAAAACAATTAAATCTTAAGTTAAGGCTTTTCATGATGGTTTCAGATAGTTATTGTTATATTTTTATTTAATCTGAATGCAATGAATTCACACATCTTTAAGAATAACTTTAGCTGATTGAGGTCTTTTGATGGTAGGTAGTTTGAAGAACTTGTGTCTCAAAGGAGTTTACAGAAAATAGAGCTCAGTCAATACTCCAGTGGCAGATTGGGATTCAATTAACTTTGTTTGGAATTAGCTATGCTTCAGTCACCATTTTGATGAAATACAGAACTGATTTTAATCATATTTAACTGATGTATGCCACCCAAATCAATGTTGATAACAGATATTTACATGAGATTAATGCACGTGTTGGGTATTTAGCATTTATATTGTATGGAACTTCTAGATGGATCTAATTCCAAAGTAAAGAAACAATAAATACAGCTCTCAAAAAAATAAAAAAAAAGTTATGTGCTTTGTTGAATAGGTAGTTTGATGAGCAGCCTTTTAAGGCAATTGGAAGATGGTACAATGTGGGAAGGGTTGGCACTAAAACTACAGGATTATTGTGGTTAGAGGCTTAATGGTAAAAATAGAATGAGAGGAAACACTGAATCAGAACATCTTTTTGAATAAAGTATTAGAAGGGATCCTAAGAAAGGATACAATAGCATGAAGTAAATGTGGTTTGTAAACAGGGGTCAGCAGAGATTTTATGTTGGTGTGAAGTCAAGTTGAACAAATTTACTGGGGTTCTTTGCAGAACTTACAAAGAAAATTCTGTGGATACTTAGATTTGAGAAACATTTTAGGGTTCTGTGCCACACAAACATTTCACAGCAATACAGGACGGAATAGATTTATACACAAGTTCACAGTTCAATTGAAAATTGACTGAACTAGAGGAGATGGTTGTGGATAGAAAGATACTCATATGCAAAACGTCAGCAACTGGATAACTGTATTAGTTGCTGCTTGCAGCGTGTGTAAATGATTTAAAGTTGAAAATTTTAAATTTGCAGACGGCATCAAATTAGGGATAAACTATCAACTACTAGAAAAAGGGAACTCAAATATAAAGATACTTAGGTATTTTGGGAAGGGGATAATGGTTTGCAAATTGGCTTATCGGCAATTGTGCCATAATGGTACCAGGAAAAGGAGAGAGGATACAATTTAAAATGTCAGCAGTAAAACTGAAGACTGTGGAAGATTTAGTGAACAGCTTGCTCACAATATTACCATGAAAAGCTAATTAGATCAAGATAAATAGCCAGCAGGATAAACACAAATCACAAGAGTTGACATAGATTATACATTTACATGGATACATTTGGAACATAGCATTCATTTCCATTTGCTGTACTAGAACAAGCATATTCAGACATTGGAAACAAGGTGAAAGAGGCAAACAAATAGAGTCATAGGATTACGCAGCTTGGAAACAGACCTTTTTGTCCAACCAATCCATGCTGACCATGTTCCAAAAGTAAACTAGTCCCACCTACCTGAACTTGGCCCATATCCCTCCAAACCCTCATGAACTTATCTAAATGTCTTTTATATGTTGTAATGGTACCTGAATCCACCATTTTCTCTGCAGTTCATTCTACTCACGAATACTCTCTGTGTAAAAAAGGTTGCCCTCATATCCTTTCTAAATCATTCTCCTTTTATCTTAAAAATATACCTCCTATGTTTGAACTCTCTCATCCTAGGGAAAAGACCTTTGTCATTCATCTTATCTATGTCCCTCATAATCTTATAGACCTCAGTAGGGTCACCCCTCAAACTCCTTTGCTCCAGGGAAAAAAAGCCTAGTATTTCCAGTCTTTACTGAACCCTCAACAGTTTAGTAATATCCTTCCTATAACAGGGTGACCAGAACTGCACACAGTACTCCAGAACAGGCCTCACCAACATCCTGTAAACCTCAACATGACATCCCAACTCCTGTACTCAAAGGTCTGAGCAATGAAGGCAAGTGTGCTAAATGCCTTCTTAGCCAGCCTGTCTACCTGTGATGAAAATTTTAAAGAATTAGGTACCTGAACCCTGGGTCTTTCTGTTCTACAACATGACCCAGAGTCCTATCATTAATTACATAAGTCCTGTCCTTGTTTGTTTTACTAAAATGCAATACCTCACAATTATCCAAATTAAACTCCATCTGCCATTCCTCAGCCCATTGACCCAATTGATCAAGATCTTTTTTGTAATCTTAGATAACCTTCTTCACTGTCCACCAAGCCACCAATTTTAGTCTCATCTGCAAACATAGTAACCATGCCTCCTTTATCCTTATCCAAATCATTTATATAAATGACAAACGAAAGTGGACTCAGTACTAATCGCTGTGGAACACTACTGGTCAGAGGCCTTCAATCTGAAAAACAGTAGGCCATCACCACCCTCTCTCTCCTACTGTCAAGCCAATTTTGTATCCAATTGACAAGCTCACCCTGAATCCCACTTGATCTAACTTTATAACTAGTCTATCATGTGGAACCATGCCAAAGGGTTTGCTGAAGTCCAAGTCCAACAATGTCTTCTCTCTGCCCTCATCAATCTTTTTGGTTGTTTCATTAAAATAAATTCAATCAAGATTGTGAGACTCGATTTTACTCACACAAAACCATGCTGACTATCCCGAATTAGTCCTTGCCTCTACAAATGCATATGAATCCTATCTTTCAGAATCACCACCAACAACATACTAACCATCAATGTCAGACTCGCAGGTCTATAGTTTCCAGGCTTCTCCTTCCAGCCTTCCTTAAACGATGGCACAATATTAGCTACCCTCCAATCCTCCAGCACCTCACCCATGTTTATAGATGATACAAATATTTCTGCTAAGGACCCCACAATTCCCTCACTAACTTTCCACAATAACTAACTGAATGGATTTGGCTACAGAGCAGAGATTGAATAGCCTGTGACTGCACACTCCACAGAAGGAGAAGCTAAGAAAAATTATTCCTCAAATATTCAAGATATGAATTGGAACAAATAAACTGGACCCTGAAACTACCACAAATGTAAGAATAAGAGGACATGGACAGCAGTCTTTTCTCTGATTTTTTTTGTGATGTTAACTGGGGCAAAATTTGACGCCGGAGAGAAAATAAAAGACCATGGTGTCACTTTTTGCTATTCATATCCAAAGATGATGATCACATCCACTGACTTCAATGGAATTGAATATTTGTTGGGAATATAAACGTGATCCCACCCATTTTGTATTAGTTCCGAAATTAAAATTCACCTGTCATATAAAGTCCATTATGGTAATCCTGAAAGGCTGCCTGTGCATTGGGACTGTTCCATTCTGAGTGATGGAAAGATGGGCAGTGGGATTATGCATTCCACTCAGTACCTAGAACAGTAAGTCCTGAGTCATTTTTTTAATGGATGAGTCAGTAAGATACTGGCACTGAACCAGCAATAACAAATACTTGGCAATCAGAGGGTGAGGGTAACCCAAACATCTCCTTGCCACACCGGTGATGATTATCCAGAACCTCCACAGCTCTACTGCTAGAGGTAAGTTGGAGGAACTGGAGAACTGTCATGAAAATTAACCCCTAGTGCCAAAATTCTGGTTACTGCAGAAGATCAGCAGGAAACTTAAAGAGTGCCAACGAGCTCATTTCAATCTGAAAAGTGTCAGCAAAAAGCCCAGAGATTATGATTGCCTGTTAACAGTTCAATCAATATTGGAATACCAATAAACAGAGCATGCAAGTGCACAGGTCCATTTCTCCTCTAAGGTTGGTCTACTAATCTTAAAACATTCTCATTTGATGCTTGTCCCAAACCAGTACCACAGTAAAATAATGCACTTAAACAACTTATTGGAAAGGTTTATGCATTCAAGTCATTTTTACATTATTTCTGAAATATCCATCGCTCACAAAGTTTTGAAATAAATATTAATGGGGCAGCACCGTGGCTTAGTGCTTAACACTGCTGCCTCACAACGCCAGGGACCCAAGTTCAATTCAACCTTTCGGCCACTGTCTATGTGGAGTTTGCACATTCTCCCTGTGTCTGCGTGGATTTCCTCTGGGTGCTCTGGTTTCCTGTCTCAGTCCAAAGATATGCAGGTTAGGTGGACTGGCCATGCTAAATTACCCATTGTGTTCAGGGATGTACAGGCTAGATGGATTAGCCATGGAAAATACAGGGGTAAAGGGGTGGGTCTGGGAGGGATGTTCTTTGGAAGATCAGTGTGTAATAATAGGCTGAATGGGCCCGCTTCCATATTGTATGGAATCTATGATTATGGTATCTTGCAATGTACCATACTCACCCCAAAAAATTACAACATTAATTTATATTGCTCAATAAAGTCAGTATTGAAAGTTTCTGTCTATCTGATTACTGTACTCTGAAGGTAATGCAATGCAAAATCCTTCTCTGGGAGCAGCTTTTTCATTCCTAACACAGTAAATACAAATAGGATCCATTGTAAATAATTCAATCTTCCATTCCTTACTAAGCATGTGTCGAATGTGACTCATTCAGTAGCACAGTCAGCTCTGAATCAGATGATGAAACAAGGTCTTTGTTGATGTCTTGGGAGGGTGTAAGGATCTCACAGCATGAATTTGAAGTAAAGCAGTGAAGTTACCAGAATGTCCTTACAACCACTTGTCCTTCCATAAACATTACAGAAACAAATTATCGAGCCAGTTGCTGTTTGTGGAGGTTTAATGTGTGCAAATTGGCTGTCTTGTTTCCGCCACTACAGCAGAGACTGAGTTCCAAAGTCTCTAATTGGCTGTCAAGTCTTGGTACATCCGGCAGTTTTGAAAGATGCTACGTAAATGCAAGACTATTTTTTCTCTCCTTTTTAAATCTTAGTCTGTCCACAGGCTCTTCCCAAAAATGAGATTAAATTGATTTTTTTCTGAATTTATAGCTTTTCTTTGAAGAGCTGCAGGCTATTTGTCACAGAGGTATAGGTTCATTCAGCATAGAAACAGGCCCTTCAGTCCAACATCTCAACGCTGACCAACTAACACCAAACTACACTAATCCTAATTACCTGCACTTGGTCCATAGCTTGGCATTTTAAGTTCTCATCCAGATGCTTCTTAAATGTTATGAAAGTACCTGCCTCCACCATCCTTTCAGGCAGCACCTTCCATATCTCAACCACCCTCTGGGTGAGATATCTTTTTTCTCAGATCTCCTCTAAACCACTTACTCCTCGCCTTAAACTTGCATCCTCTGGTCTCAGATATGTCTGCCATAGGGAAAATAAATTCTCACAATCCATCCTGTCTATGCCTTGCACAATTGTCTATGCCCCGTATAATACCTCAGTCAGATCCCCCCTCAGCCTCCTCTGCTCCATGGAAAACAAACCCAGCCTATCCAGACTCTCCTCATAACTGAGACCTTTCAGTCCAGGTAACACACTGGTGAATCTCCTCTGCACTCCCTCCAGTGCAAACATACCCATCCAATAGTGTGGTGGCCAGAATTCGACACAGTATTTTGTCTGTGGCCTAACCAATATGTGATAAAGTTGTAACAAGACTTCCTTGCTTCCAATGCCCTGGCTAATGAAGGCCAGCATCCTGTTTAACTTTCTTCACCACCCTGCTTACCTGTGCTGACACCTTCAGGGATCTATGGTCTTACACACCAAGGTCCCTTTCCTCCTCAGTAATCCCTAGGGACCTACCACTCATTGTGTATATCCTTTCCTTATTAGAACTCCCAAAATGCAATACCTTGCACTTATTGAGATAAATACCATCAGCCATTGCTCTGGCCAATATACCAGCTGATCAATAAGAGGCTGTATCCTGAGACCATTCTCCTTACTATCAACAACACCACCAATTTTTTTATGTCATCTGCAAAATTACTAACTCTACCTTCCACATCCATGTCATTAATGTATGTAACAAACAGCAAAGGTCCCAGCATAAATCCCTATCAAACACCGCTGATCACAGGTTTCCAACCACAAAAACAACCCTCCAATAACACACCTTGCCTCCTATTTGTAAACCAATTTTGGATCCATTTTGTCACCTTGCCTTAGAACCCATGGGCTCTTACCTTTGGACCAGCTTTCTATGTGGGACTTTGTCAAAAGCCTTATTGAAATCCATGTAAACTCCATCAAGTGCACTACCCTCATCAATACATTTACTCACTTTTATAAACATTTCTATTAAATGAGCTCTCTAACAAATCCATGCTGACTATCCCTGTCCAATCTCTGCCTTTCCAGGTATCGATTACTCTTGTCCTGTAAAGTTTTTTTCAATAATGTTCCTGCCAATGACTAACTGGTCTGTAATTACCTGGCCCATCCCCGTTGCCCGTCTTGAATAAGGGAAACACATCAGCAGTCATTTGGCAGTTCAACTATGGCCAATCAAGTATTAAATGGATCTACCAGAGCCCCAGCAACCTTCTCCCTTGACTCCCAAAGCAACCTGGGTACATCTAATCAGGCCGTGGAGATTTATACACCTTTAGAAGGAGTGGGTGATGTAGAAGAAGAGGGTCTAGTACCTAGGGGTGATGATAAGCACCAATCTGTCCTGGATCTCCCACGTAGATGTGACAGTTAGGAAGGCACAAAAATGCCTCTTCTTCCTCAGGTGGCTTAGAAAGTTCAGCATGTCCATAAGGACCCTCACCAACCTTTATAGATGCACCACAGGATGTATTCTATTTGGGTGCATAACAGCCTGATATGGCAATTGCTCAGCCCAGGGCTGTAAGAAACTACAGAAATTTGTGTGCACAGCCTAGACTGTCATTGAAGCCAACCTCCCATCCATGGACTCCATTTACACTTTTTGTTGCTGCGGAAAGGCTGTCAATATCATGAAAGACCCCTCCCACTCTGGTAATGCTTTCCTCGAACATCTTCCGTCTGGCTGAAGATACAGAAACTTGAAGACATGCATAAACAGGTTCAAGAACAGCTTCTTCCCTGCTGTTATTAGACGGCTGAATGGACTTCTCTAACTCCAAATAATGTCAAATTTGCTTTGTGTGCCTCCTGTGCAGTGTAACCTTGAATGCCTCACTCTGTCTATGCACGCTATGATTTGTACATCCTTGTTCACTATGATCTGTCTGTGTTGCTCGGAAATCAAAGCTTTTCACTGCACTTAGATGCATGTGACCACAATAAATCAAATGAAATGATAATGATCCTTCCCTAATATTGTCTTGCTCTCTCCTCTCCCTTGACTCTGTACTTGCTTAAACACTATTCATCTCTAACACCATTCAATTCTGATGTAAGGTTATCGACTTGATACTTTAAATTTGTTTCTCTCTCCAAAGACATTTCTAAGCAGCTGAGTGTTCCCAGAATTTACCATTTTTTTTCTCAGATATTCGGCATCTGCAGTAGTTTGCCTTTAGTATAAAAATAATTCTAATTGCTTCATTTCTTGAGGAAGTGGGCCATATAACATTTTCAGCAACTGAAAAAGAAATCCATTTCTCAAGGCAGGATGATACTAAAAATGGGAATCAAACACCAATCCCGAAGGCTATCACTTAGCATTAAATTAATTTTGTATCATTAGGATCAGTTTCATGCCCAAAGTGGATGAGTTTAGACTCAGCTGGTAGTTTCAATGATAAAGTTGTAATACAACTGAAGAATCAATATGTGAATGTAATGATCGTCTCTGCATCACCATGGATTTTCCATGAGGATACCAACTCAGGTCATCATGAGTGACAGTGATACAAAATCATAAATGATACAGCAGACAAAGAAGCCATTTTGTGTCTGTGTCTACAACGCTGCTATCTATGCTCCGCATGAAACTCCTTTCGAATTACTTTGCCTCACCCAAGTAGCACAATTCTCTATCATTTTCTCATTCACGCATTTAACTAGCTTCCCTGAAATGCATCTATACTATTCGCTTTAACTATTGTATATGTGACAAGTTGCACATTCCATCCATTTTCACAATTCAGATGCTTCTCCTGAGTTCCATATTTGAGTACAGCATCACGTCACTTTACAGAGTGTTCCATTGTGCTAATGTCTAGAGTAAAAGCTTGTATCCATATAAGCAAAGAAATTATGGAGCGGTAACACTCCAGAGTACAGTTACTGGACAGAACAATTATCTTTTTAATGAGAACATAATAAAGCTTGTATTTTCTGAGGGATTTACAGATAATTGACTTTTGCTAATTCTCTTGCTGCTGTTTCCTAAATAATTTAACTTTGTGATTGCAGACTAATGCAGGTCCAACTGTCAATGCATGACCTACTTCTCCTTGTAACTAGATTGAAATGATGTGTAGGAATCCATAATATGTGTAATAAGTTATTTAATTTGGTTGATGTGGAGAATGACCTCTGGTGTAAAGAAATAATTCTTTATTGATTAATCCCCAATGACAAGACATTACAAGCCTTATATTTGTATTCTTTAACCCTGTGTTGATGGTAGAGAGGTGCAGCAAGCCCAAAGTGCACTGTATCTGTGATAGTCGCAATCATTTGGAATGGCCTGAATTGGTCTCCTGGAAGAGTCAAGTCTTGTGAACAAGGAAACAATCGCAGAGATCAAGCACCTTGCTGGGAAAGTATATAACTTTCTTGATGTTTCTGATGTTGAATTGATCAGAACTTATGATCAGAGGAAGATCCTAATGCAAGACTTAGCACCAGCCTTTCAGTAAGTATTGTTGATAATATTGGGATCATGCCCTGTGTGGGATTTCATAACTTACCTCATTGAGGTTCACATGCTTAAGGGAATAGTTTTAATACAAAAGGTTTTTGATATTGGGTGGCACATCTCCAGTGTGCCTCTGCTGGAGACCCCAAAAGCATACCTAAAACCTGGGAGGGATTACAGTATGTTCAACCTCCCCCACCCCAGATAGTGACCAGAGCATGTCCCACATCGGGGAGCGACTTGAATAATTTAATGGCTTTTCAATCATGTTCTGGTGTATGCTCACTTTTATCTACAAAAAGATTGCAGTGTGTCTATCCAAGATGTAGTAACCTGTCAATTTATGTTATTTCTTTTTGAGGCTGAGGTTGTGAATCTTTAAAAGATGTGCAATTTCTCGGTCTATATCGTGTGGATGAACTGTCCGTTACACCATGATGGTTATACTTTGTGTATGTGTGTTTTTTTCTTAGCTATCCCGTGCTTAATAGAAGGACCCATCAGCAGTAAATGAGAAATCCGTGGAAAGTCACTCCCATGCCTATATAGTGATCCCCTTCCCTACCTTACCATAGCCGAAAAGGAATTCAACTGTGATTCAATTTTTCAACTTTGCAAAGAGTGTTGGAGTTTTTTTTTGAAACTCAGCCAAACATTCGTAATGAGCTCAGCTGTAATTGCAACTTACTGAATAGGAGAAGAAGCTTGAGGCTTTTGATCCTGGACTCATTTGCCATTTCTAAAGCCATCTAGAGTCATCCTAACTCTGCTAAATGGGGCACCTTACATCATTTAAAATATTTATTGTTCAAAATAAAGAGAGAAATAAAAACAAATGCAACTGTATTTAATCGTGGAGTTTTATATTATTAATTATATTCATATATGTTTCTTGATATCTAAAAGGCCTCTGTACTTATACAGAGCCTTATATAGTAGTCAATCATTGTAATTTATCTTCTAAACATGTAAAATATATAATTCTATAGGGAGGAGGTTTAGTGCTGTTCCCAGGTTGGGTTGGTGGAAACTGGGTGTAGGGAGGGTGATTAGAGTACAGCCGTTTTAATTTAACAACATCTCCTGTATAGACAGAACAGTTATTTTCCAATATTTGGTATATTTTCTGAATTCACAGTAGAGCTACCAGCCAGAGCAGAGTTTCTTTAAGAATATGACAGGCAGAAATACAAACAACTTGCTAGTGGCCGTTTCATTGTTGTAAATTGTCTTGATCATGATGCCTATTAATCAAACCCTGTCAGCACATCATCAGAGCGCTTTGCTGTTTTTTCATTTGATTTCCTTGGTGCCCAAAAGCTCAAAATATAATGAGACACATAACTCAAAAAAAAACAGCAAATGGAGCAGTCACCAACCCCATCTTTTCAGGGAACAGAAATCAATTTATGTAATGGGATATAAATTGCCTTGATGCAATGCCACAGACCTCATTTACACATGATGATTTGCCACAGGCTGGCAAAAAACATAGATTGCAATTTGGATTGACCACTAATTCTTGCCATGCTATGTAGTGTTATGATATTCAAACTAGTGGATCAAAACCTTAGTGATGTTTGCAGATTATAGTGAGTGAAAAATTATCTAATGCATTGCCTGTCCATATTGCTGTATGGCTGATGGCAAACCAATTGCAATCAGCATTAACTAAGCTGTCTTTATTACAAATTAATGTCTTGCTGTGCTATGTATCACTTGTTCATTTCAACCATTTCTCATCTGTTTCAGCTCAGATTAATTCTAAATATCTCCAGGTAAATGCAATTAAAACCATGAAATGCAATTGTGAATCCATAGACACATCTATCAAGACTCAAGCTGTTTGGATGATAAGGAACCAATAATCAAAGCTTTTCAGATAATTCAGTGCCCTGAAATTTCCTAGAAATGACTAAGCAGGGGAAATTGGTGCCCCACTTCGTGGACAACACATGGAGGTCCTGGTGGAGAGGTGGTGCAGATGAGGGGCATAGTCATTCCACAGGACTGGCAGAGGAGTCCACGACATCAGTCTCTGCCAATGTGGTCTGAGGTTGGTATCTGGGTCAGTTTAGTTTCAGTTGTCTGGGGGAATGTGCAGCATTTTAAAAGATCAATGACTTTGTCCACTCCATTAATGTAAGTACAACCATCTTCTCCCTAAAACCTCACTTTCACTCTCTCTCTGCTGCTGCAATCACCTCCCACCAAGGCTCATAATCTACCACTCTCATTATGACATGCAACATCTTCCCTCATTTGCTGTTACTTCCATCAAATCCCAACACTGTTAATCCAGCATGCCCTGTCACTCCTTACTCAGCTCACTCAGGACACATTACCCACCTTTTCCCTACATGCACCAGCACTAACACCTATGCCAACCACTTTCATGACTCTTAATATCATCCCTTCTCTCAATTCATGAAGAAAACAGCTCACTGGAGGGTAGAAAGAGCTAACTATGGGTATCTCGGGTGAATAGCATTTAGCTCCAAGACTGTGGATTGTTACTGGAGGCTGACCTCGACAATGGACTGGGTCCCACTGATTGCACTGTGTTTCCTTTATCTGGACTGATGACTGCCAACAACTGTGACAAGCTCCCCCAGGTTGTGTCTGTGCTAAATGACAGGGAAAGACAGAAGTACTTTGAGCCTGGTAGCTTGGGCCAACGGAAGGACGTGCAAAATGGCAAGGGAAGGCATCCAGGTTAGTTCAAGGTGAGTGGGCAGTAAGTGTTCAAGCTAACAGCCTGGAGAGCCTGGCTAAAACTGTGAGCTGGACACCTGTCCCTAGAGATAAACTGTCCTTGCAGCAGCATTGCAATGGAAGTTGCTGGTGCAGACGTTGCTGCTTTACAGCAGCATGGTTTAAATGGATTTGAGATGACAATGACAATGCGGAGAGGCTGGCAAGTGTCCAATGCCAATGTTTGTGGATGTGGGGGGTGTGCAATCGCTGCACATGGAATGTACCCTGAGATGTTCGTGTTGGATATCCAAGCTGGACAAACATTGACAGCCCAGAGTTTCCCTGAATGTTTCACTGTCCTGGACATGTTAGACAGAGGGTAATTTGCACCTGCAGGTCCTGTAGGTGGGATGTGGGGTCACTGCCCATCTGCCCCTGAATGTTAGTGATTGATTGAGGTTCAGGAGAACAAACAGCAAACTGGAGTTGCCAAGTTTCTGCCCCGAAATTCATGTCTGAATGTCACCATCTAGTTTCTAGGCAATTAGTGGGAGAACAGGTAATGTAATGAGGTTATTAATACATGCAAATATGTCTCTCACTGCTCACCAGCCAGGATCTCATCTTAACACTTGGCTTGGAAAATGGTGCACTAGACGGTGCAAAAACCTGCTTACTGTGGATTTTAAATTCGTCTCCCAACTTTCTCACCAATACTCAGTTACCGAGGAATTAGAGTAGATTTTTAATCCTCTAACGTTTTCTGGGTAACTACAAAGCTTCCATCAGTTGGAAGCCTCCAAATTCTTTGATTTCCATGAACTTTCTCAGAGGCTTTCAGACGAAGGGGAAATTGCCCACTGGAAAATTCAATTTTCCATGCAATTCCCACAAATGTATCTGCATCAGGAATTCCTCATGGTCCCAATGTACAACTCCAGCCTACATTGTCCCAGTAACACTCTGAGCATTGGAATATCTGGACCATTATCTTCAGCTCGGAGAAAAGTGAGGACTGCAGATGCTGGAGACCAGAGTTGAAAAATGTGGTGCTGGAAAAACACAACAGGCCAGGCAGCATTCGAGGAGCAGGAGAATCGACATTTCGAGCATAAGCCCTTCTTCAGGAATGAGGCTGGTGTGCCAAGCGGGCTGTGATAAAGGGGAGGGGGGGCGGGACTTTGGGGGAGGGGCACTGGGAATGCGATAGGTGGAAGGAGGTGAAGGTGAGGGTGATAGGCCGGAGAGGGGGTGGGGGTGGGGGCGGAGAGGTCGGGAAGAAGATTGCAGGTCAAGAGGGCGGTGCTGAATCCGGGGGTTGGGACTGAGATAAGGTGGGGGGAGGGGAAATGAGGAAGCTAGAGAAATCTACATTCATCTCGTGTGGTTGGAGGGTTCCGAGGAGGAAGATGAGGCGCTCTTCCTCCAGGCGTCGTGTGGTCAGGGTCTGGTGATGGAGGAGGCCAAGGACCTGCATGTCATTGGCGGAGTGGGAGGGTGAGTTAAAGTGTTCAGCCACGGGGCGGTTGGGTTAGTTGGTGCGGGTGTCCCAGAGGTGTTCGCTGAAACGTTACACAAGTAGGTGGCCTGTCTCTCCAAACCATACATTGGGGAGACAGGCCGCCTACTTGCGGAACGTTTCAGGGAACACCTCTGGGACACCCGCACCAACCAACCCAACCGCCCCATGGCTGAACACTTTAACTTCCCCTCCCACTCTGCCAAGGACATGCAGGTCCTTGACCTCCTCCATTGCCAGACCCTGACCACACGACGCCTAGAGGAAGAGCGCCTCATCTTCTGCCTAGGAACCCTCCAACCACACGGGATGAATGCAGATTTCTCCAGCTTCCTCATTTCCCCTCCCCCCACCTTATGTCAGTCCCAACCCCCGGATTCAGCACCGCCCTCTTGACCTACAATCTTCTTCCCGACCTCTCCACCCCCCACCCCCTCTCCGGCCTATCACCCTCACCCTCATCTCCTTCTACCTATCGCATTCCCAGTGCCCCTCCCCAAATTCCCTCCCCCCTACCCTTTATCTCAGCCCGCTTGGCACACTAGCCTCATTCCTGAAGAAGGGCTTATGCCCGAAACGTCGATTCTCCTGCTCCTCGGATGCTGCCTGGCCTGTTGTGTTTTTCCAGCACCACATTTTTCAAAACATTATCTTCAGTTCATAAAGATAATCCTTTCTTTGTTTCAACTGAGGTCACAATGCAAACCGAAGCTGTTGATACATGCACAAACATATGGTTTAGTTAAGTCAGAAGGCAATTCATACCTTATATAACGCCACACAAGGCCCAACAGAGTGTACACAATTCCAGCTTAATTTTCTTTTCAGGTACAGAGCACAGACCTTTTGGTCCCTATTTATTCTTGTTGCATGATTACAATTGAAGTCCTTGACATGAATATACAGTACAGTTATCGAATTAAATTGATTTGCTTGTTTGAAATTGAGATCGGTCATCCTCTGTAAGGATTTTATTTCACATCTTAAAACAAATTGATATGTATTTATAAATGATTTCTGCTTTACTATTCCCTATTTTTGTTTAAGAAGAGCTCTATGTCAAACAAAGGAAGTTGCTAGGAAAACCATAGAAGGTGGCAACTAATATTCGCATTGAACAAAAAGAAGTATTCCTCAGTAGTTGATTATTTATACTGGGATTTTCAGTTGGTATCTGAGGTAGAACTCCTGAGGCTGTCACATCAGCATAGCTCCAAGTTACCTCAAACCCAACACATCATAATTGATGGCAAACAAGGTTTACCTACATAAAGCAAGTTCACAATCTGATTTTCAGTCTATTGGAATGACTAAGTAGATACCACAAACCTCCAATAATATTAATCAGAAACTTTAGTCAGTATTAAATCACACAGCTTAGTACAGGACCAAAATTTAAATTCTAATGTGCCTGCCATCGATACATCATTTGATCATCAAACAATACAGTCAATATAATCTAAAACAGCCCACTGAACTCTGTTGAACCACACACTAACATTTTCTAGCTATCACTGTCTTCAAAGTTCCAAAGCTGTGATGGATATGTGATAATGCCAGAGTTATTTAGGGACCTCATTGTTAAAGCTGCAGACGTATTTTACTGGGATGAAGGTGTTCATGCCTGTAAACAATAATCAAAGTGTCTATACTGATGGTTGGTAGGCTGTGTGTATCCAAAACCCTAGGAAGGGGTTCAGAATGTTATGTTTTGTAAATGGTTATACTTTAAACCGTCTGTTTAATTTTAACATATTATGAAATTTGGAGTGTAGAAGATAGCAAAATAGCATTTCTACCTCGTTACAAGGTAAGGGATCAAGGATTATGGGGCGAAGGCATGAGAATGGGGTTGAGAAACATATAAAGTCACAGAGATATGCAACATGGAAATTTACCCTTCAGTCCAACTCGTCCATGGCATCCAGATATTCTAAATAGATCTAGTCCCATTTGCCAGCATTTGGCCCATATCCTTTTAAACCCTTCCCATTTGTATACCCATCCAGATGCCTTTTAAATGTTGTAATTGTACCAGCCTCCACCACTTCCTCTGGCAGCTCATTCCACATATGCACCACCCTATCAGCCAGGATTGAATGGTGGAGCAGAGGAGATAGGATGAATGGCCTAATTTTGCTCCAATATCTTCTGGTCTTACAAGGATGATATGATTTGGGTTGTGATGGAGTTGGGCTTTAAGATGCAGATAATAATGGGAAGCCATTGTAGGATCGGCTTACTGGGTGCTTTCCTAAAATGTGACTCATCTCAGGGACTAACTCAGTCTATGGGAATCTGATAGAGAAAGCTGAGAGATAAAAGCAGCAAGTCTCTCCACACAAAAACTGCAGATGGGAGCTCATGGTCAGATTGAAGAGACTGCAATCACGAGAACTAAAAATTGGAAGATACACATGGCTTTAGCTAGAGGGAAGAATCTGTAATGCATTCTTTACTGTAAAAGTCAGTTTCAGGAAATGGAGTTAGCAGGCCAAGAATGGAAGAAAGGGCTTGGCAGTTAGGAATCACTTTGGAGTGGTTCTGAGTGAAGAGAATGTTTGCTTCATGCACAGAGTAAAATGTAACTATGGGGCACCTTTCCAGTGGTTTAGTGTACATGTTACCTCCTGAAATAGTGTTTGCTTAATCATGCTTTTTGTTTGTGAAGCAAAGACCATAAAGATTGAAAACTCGCAAATGTCATGCAATTCCTTTAAGTTGGCTTGGGAACAAAAAATGTATTTTAAAAAGTTCCTGGTTTCTATGTGGATTGTAATAAAATGCACACAGAATGGACAATTTTATCACTACCAACCAAGTGGAAACTGGATGCCCTTAAAATGGCAAGTTAACAATGCAACTTGAGTTGGACCTGTTAATGTTTTGCCCATTAACCAAAGGAATTAAACTTACGCTAGTAAGTAGGTTCAAATGACAAACATCAAGAAAAACATTGGGTCATGATAAAATCAGGATGGAATCAAAAGAAGGTCCTTCATAACAAGCATCACAAATCCAGACTTTCATATTTCTTACATCTGAAAAAAAGACAATGCTATTGAAGCTGTTTAGGATTCTACAGTTCTAGATCGAGTTGTGATACATGATATTTTAGATGTCATTGTAATTAGTATTTTTTTTACACAATTATTCTGAAACATGTTGATGTGCTTGGTTACTATCTGTACCTTGGCCCGTTCATTTTTCCTGAGTATCAGTCAATTAAATATTTCTTGTAACATTGAACTGCAGTTATTAGTAATCTGAAACCTAGAGGTTCAATATAAATGAATTTGAGTAACATGACGGATCTGATATTGACATGGAAAGGATCGTTATGACATTGGTGCTGGAGAGCTTCCTATTTAGATACACTGACTATTATTAATGATGGTATTTGATGCAATCAACCGAAAGCTATTTTCAAATCTAAAAGTTCCTGAAGAACTGTGGAGATGCATGAACATTGTAAAAGTAATAAGTTACACACAAGGGTAGCACACTAGTAAATTCAGCGGACTGGTTATCCAGAGGCTTGGATCACTGCTCCAGTGTCAGATTTTAAACTTCCATCAACGCCAGTGCGGGAATTTAAATACAGTTAATTAATTAATCTGGAATAAAACATTAGTCTCTTTCATGGTGATCTGGAAATAAATGAATTGTTATTAAAGCATATCTGGTTCATGAATGCTTTTCAGGTAAAGAAATCTTGTTCCCTTTTCTGGTCTGAAAAAGAAGCTATGATGATCTCAGCCTCCTCCCGAGCTCCCCTGCATCACAGACACCAGCCTTCAGCCAATTTGATTTCATATCCATTTGACATCAAGAAATAGCTAAAGGTACTCAATATGTTTAGGTTGTGGGCCTAATAACATTCCAGCAATAGTAGTGAAGATGTGTGCTCCAGAACTAACTGTGCTCCTAGCCAAACTGTTCCAGTACCATTACGACACTGGCTGTACCAAGGAATGTGCAAAATATTCCAAGCAAAATAGTCCTGTTCTTAGTGTTATCAAGTGGTATACAAATATTCAAGATGAAAAGTGTTATCAAACATTCATGCACACAAATGCCAGGCAATGACCACTTCCAACAAGAGGAAACACAACAAATTCCCCTGAATCTCACATAATCTGCATCATAGGTTATATAATTGAGCAGAGGCTAAAATGGACCAGCTACATTGTATAACATGACTACATGAGCATGTCAGATGTTGGGAATTCTCCAGAAAGGAACTAACCTCCAGACTGCTCTACACTTGTCTGACATTTATAATGTACAAGCCAGGAATGTGACGGATTACTCACCACTTGAGCTGGAGATCACTCAAGACAAAACAGCCAAATTGGTTAGCACTCCATATACAACCTTTAACATTCTCTCCTGCATGACATACAGTATCATTCAAAAGATGCATTGCAGCAACTCAACAAAAGTCTTTACACAACACCTTCCAAACACTGGACCTCTACCACCTAGAAGGATAAGAGCAGCAAATACCTGAGAACACTACCACCTGCAGTCCCCCACCAAGGCTTACAACATGCTGACTTGGAAATATTTCACTGTCACTTGGAAGGAACTTCCATCATAATGGCACTGTGGATGCACTTACACCACGTGACCCGCAATAGTTCAAGAAACATCAAGAGCCAAAGGGCCTGTACTGTCATGAAAAGTTCGAAGGAAACTCACCTCCTTCTCAAGGACAATTAGTGATGTGCAATGAATGCTGGTGCACCAGTGATGTCCACATCCTGCAAACGAAGTCAAAACACATAAAAGAATACTAAAAGCAAATTTAGTTTAGCAGTGTTGTACACTGCCTTTCAAACCTTTTTAAGTGCATAAATTGCCACAAGCGTGGAGACCAATGTAAGAAAACTGAGGCAAAATTATCACTGTTCAACTGCTGCAGCAGTTAAGTTATCACTACAATGATTCCCATGATTCTTTAGTTCATATTTTTGTGCTGTACATAAAAAAACGAAACAGTGGGTGGAATCTTTTAGGAGTTTGAGTGTTGTGGGCGGTGCTGAGATGTGCGGCAGAATCTGACAAGTGCAACAAGGCCCATCTTGACTGGGTGCAATACGAGACATCCTGGTCACAAGTGACATGGTGAGATTCTCAATAGGGTCCAACAAGGTGTCAGTTCATGGTCATTATTGCCTGTTAAATACCTCACTAACAGGCTCACTTCATTGATATTCAATGATTATGATGTCAGCAAGGAAACTAAGAACTGAACATCTGGCAAGTTTGGCTCATTGTTTATTCTGAGTAACCTCCGTTTCAGGGCATGCTCCATAACTACAGATATTGACACCCAATATGTGACAGCCTCTAACTCTAAAGACACATCTCTAATTCACTTCTAGGACAATGCTGCACTTCAGAGCTACTCCTTGGACTACTCTCGTTGTAATGCTGCAGCAAGAACCCTGTGTGGCCAGGGTCATACACACAGTCAATGGACTCGATGCGACTGCAGTTCCAGGCTTTACTTTGCTGCTATAGTGCTCAATTGCTCACAGCCTACTTGGATCCTCTCAGTATTCCAGCCTTGTTTTGCACGGGCCTTTTGCACTTTACCCCTCAGCTGAAGATACGTGTCTCATCTTACTGCTGTCTTTCCATGCTAAGTGCAGACATAAAGTCAGGAAACTTGTCATAGTTGTTAGCAGGCCTCAGCCATATATATCAAAGAGTGATCGGCTTTATTCAGGGGTTCCCACCACAGTAAGTCAACGGCAACCTTCGATATCAGTTGAGGGTGGCCAGAGTCAGGACCTTTACTCATGATAAGGGAGGAGCTAAATGACAGGTAACACAACATTCATCTTGACTCTTTCTGTCCTTTGTGGGCTGAGTTTCTCCTGAAGTAAGAGAGAGAGAGAGAGATAGGTATTATGGGATACGTATGTGGGTAGCACAACTATTATGATTGGCGCAGGTGCCCCAAGTGAGTGAGTGGGCAACGCAGAGGGTATTTCAAGATTAGTAGTATCAGGATTTGGTGTGCATGAGAGCAAGTGGGGTAGACGGTGCAGGCAATAGTGAGAGTGGTAGAGCATGAGTCTTTGTGGAAGACAGGTAGCAGGTAGCAGAAATAGATTGAGTATAAGGTAATGGAGAGAAAATGGTGGGACATAGAACTACGCTCAGCCAGTGTTTCTCCATGCCAGGCATTCCTCCGGATGTCTACGACTGTACTGATCAGGTGGCATGGTCGGTGCTGTCACCTCCACTGCTAGTCCCAGAGGAATAGGAAATCCTTTAAAGTCGATCAGGCCAGAATCAGACATCATAAGACTGTCATAAGGATGGGACTGGTGGTTAATGAGGCAAATTTGGTAAGATATGGCAAGAGAACTTGCAAATTCCTTCAGAACACTTGATGCAACTCACACTAAGTTATATAAACAAGATTCAGCCCAATGTTATTTTGTGGCAGCCTAATGTATCAGACATCAGTATGTGATAGGCCAATTCTTTATAGCCTAGAATGAATGATCAAATTTATTTTAAATTGGATGATATACAAAAGTCAAGAGCTTAGGAAACCACCATTCAACACTGCAGCGGTGCATGAAAGATCCAGAAACTATTAGGTCATTAGACTATAAGAAATAGGAACAGGAGTAGGGCATTCAGCCCATTGAGCCTGCTTCATCATTCAGCAGGATCATGGCTGATTAGACACTCCTCCCATCCACTGTCCTGCCTTTTCCCCATAAACTATCATTTTGTTACCGTACAGGAATCTAATAACAGTCTTAAATATACAGAAGGTACCTACTCCAATGGCTCTCTGTGGCAAAGAGTACTAAAGAATCCCAACCCTCTGAGCGAAGAAATAACTCCTCATCTCAGTCCTAAATTGGTGCTCTTTATTCCAAGACTATGTCCTCTGGTTCTAGACTCCCCCATGAGAGGGAGCATCCTCCCAGCATTTATCTTGTCAAGTCCCTGAAGAATCCAAAGTGTTTCAATGAGTCACCCCACATTCTTCTAAACTCCAGTGAATCACTGCATTGAAAACTGCCCACATGACTTTGGTTGTCTCAATTTCTCTGCTCCTCTCATGCACTCTAGCCTATCCCCTTTTGAAATTATTATACTAAGCTCTCTCAGGTCCAACCCCAACTTTGTTATCCAACCGGCTGACAAAGGTAGTGCTGTTGTAATCTGGCGTACTGATCTTTACCTTGCAGAGGCTCAATGCCAACTCTCGGACACTTCTTCCTACCCACCATCCCGTCCGCTCCCCCCTACCCCCAACCCCCCAGACCATGACCCTGTATCCAAACATCAAGCCATTGTTGCCAGAACTGTCAACGACTTCATTACCTCTGGAGATCTTTCCCCCACTGCTCCAACCTTCTAGTCTTCCCACACTGGACAGCCTGCTTCTACCTCCTTCCCAAAATCCACAAAGCAGACTGCCTCAGTGGGCCCATTGTACCAGCCTGTTCCTGGCCCACTGAGCTCATTTCCTCCTACCTTGACTCTATCCTTTCTCCACTTGTCCAGACCTTGTCCACCTTCATCCACGATTCCTCTGATGCCCTCCACTGTATTGACAATTTCCAGTTCCCTGGCCCTAACTGCCTTCTGTTTACCATGAATGTCCAATCCCTCTATACCTCCATTCCCTACCAGGACAGTCTGAGAGCTCTCAGCTTCTTCCTCGACCAGAGGCCTGAACACACCCCATCCACCACCACTCTCCTCCACCTGGCTGAACTTGTTCTCTCCCTGAACAATTTCTCCTTAACTTCATCTCACTTCTTCCAAGTTGATGGAGTGGCTATGGGCACCCTCATGGGTCCCAGTTATGCCTGCATCAGTGCTGCTTCACTTCCCTGATCTTGAAAAATTTGTTCATTTTGTCTTCAATTTCTACCCCTCTATAACGTTCACATTGTCCATTTCTGAAACTTCCCTTCCTTTCCTTGACCTCTTTGTCTCCATTTCAAGGAATAAAATGACCACCGCCATCCACTACAAAGCCACTGACTCCCATAGTTACCTTCACTACAGCTCATCACACTCTACATCCTGTAAGGACTCCATCCCATTCGCCTTCGCCTGTGTCCTATATGTTCAGATGATGCAAACTTCCAAAACATTGCCACTGACATGACTTCCTTCTTCCATAGCCGTGGTTTCCCATCCACAGTGGTTAACAGGGCCCTCAACTACATCCAACTATCACCCATTGCTCACAACAGCATGATTGTGTCCTCTTTGTTCTCACTTTTCACCCACCAGCCTTCACATTCAAAGGATCATTCTCTGCCATTTTGATAACTCCAGCAGAATGCCACCACCAAATACATCTTCCCCTCACTCCCCAGTCTGCATTGCGTAGGGATTGTTCCTTTTGGGACACCCTAGTCCATTCATTGACCACCAACACCACCAACCCTTTCCCCCCTTCCGACGGCACATTCCCATGTAACCGCAGAAAGTGCAACACCTGCCCCTTAATCTCCTCCCTGCTCACCATCCAAGGGCCTACACAGTCTTTCCAAGTGAAGCAACATTTCACCTGTACTTCCTCCAAACGTGTGTACGATATTTAGTGCACCCAATGTGATCTACTCTACATTGGAGAAACCAAATGCAGACGGGGTGACCGCTTTGCACAACACCTCCAGTCTGTGTACAAGCATGACCCTGACCTTCCAGTAGCTGGTCATCTTAACACAGCGTCCTGCTCGCATGCCCACATGTTTGTCCTCACCATGATGCAAAAACTGGAGAAATAACACCTCACGTTTACAACCTTTTGGAAAAAATATTATGTTCAACACCTACAAATTGTGCATCAGCCCCCATTATTCTCTCCCATTCTTTTAGCTTTACTTGTTATATTCTCTGTCACCATGTCCTCTCTCCCCTCCCATCATCCCAGTGGGATTGTCTGTTCTTTCAAGTTCTGCCATTCTCACATTCTGATTGCTTAATGTTAACTATCAACATCCTTTGCCCCCCCAGAACATTACATGTCACCCCTCCCCAACTATAGCATAAATGCTACCCCTCTCCACACTTCACCAGCTCTGATGAAGAGTCACCTAGACTCAAAACGTTAGCTTGCTCTCTCACCATGAATGCTGTCTGACCTGCTGTGATCTCTAGCATTTGTTGTTTGAGTCTAAAAGTATTCAGTACCCCAGATGTGATCTCACCATCACCTTATACAGTTGTAGTAAGACCACCCCCCAACTCTTCAACATTAGCCTTCCTATACCTGTGTGCTTTGTGTTTCGTGCACAATTACCCCCAAGTCCCTTTTGCGTTGCAACTTTCTGCAGCCTTTCTCCATTTGAATAATATTCTGTTCTTTTGTTCTCTCTTCCAAAATGAAGATTTTCCCATAATACCCTCCATTTGCCAATATTATGACCACTTACTTAACCCATCAATGTATCTCTTAGCTGTTTGTGACGGCCTCACAACTTGCCTTTCCACCTATTTTATTGTTGTCAGCAAATTTTCCATTCACATCATTCCTCTAATTAATATATGTTGTAAACTGTTACAATCCTAACACTGAACACTGTAGAGCACCACTGCTCATGGACTGTCAACCTGAAAAAAAAGCCTCTTATTCTCACTCACTCACCCACGAGGCTATACCCTATCCATAACTATATACTACCTCCAACACCATGGGCTCTTAATTTATAACGTAACCTTCAAGAAGTCCGAATACAACCCAGCCTCTGGTTGCTCTCCATCCACTCTAGTCGAGACTTCCTTGAAAATCCCTCATAAATCGGTCAGACTCAATTTTCCTTTCATGAAGTCATGCTGACTCTGCTTGATTAAATTATGATTTTCCAAATGTGCTGTTTTACTTCCTTAATCATTGTTTCTAGTACTTTTACAACAATAGTTAGGCTAATTGATCTATAGTTTTAGAGGGAGGCTTTTTGCCTCCCTCTATCCCTTTTTAAACAGGGGTGCCGTATTAGCTGCTTTTCAATCTTCTGGTACTTCTCCAGAATGTAACCATTTTTAGCAAATTATGACCAAATCTTGCACTATCTCTGTAGCTACCTATTTTAGGATGCTAGGGATGGAAACCATCGGGATAAGGGGACTTATCTGCCTTTAGCCCCATTAGTTTGTCTAATACCATTTTTTAAATGATGGTGATAGGATTTATTTGGCATTACCAATTGGCACATTGCTGCTGCCTAGCGAGAACCTTGTCACATCTTTTGTGAATAGCATAAAAGGTGCAGCAAGATAATTCTGATGTTGAGATGAGCATTGCTGCACTTTTCACCTGATTCTACCCATGTCACTCACACCCCTATAAGATTCCACCCATTGTTAGCTCTGACCTCGCCATTCTCAGAGATCCACCTGAAATGTCTGTGACGACTCTTGAAAACAAAATGTGTAAATGACTTAGATCATATTTTTCACATTCTGGGTTAAAGGACATGTATTATATTTGGTATGACTCCAAATTTAGTTGGAGCCATCAGATCCCTTGATTGGGTGAGTGTGATTGATATGTGTCTTCAGGCATCAGGTAATGGCAAACTATTTGTTTTTGGGCAGGATCATCACACAGTCTTTTTACTTCCATGCCGAATTTGCCCAAATTTCTTCCCTAATGAAGTATAGTCATAATTTTTGTTACCAAGGGCAATTGTGCCTATAATGTGCTGTTCCTTTTTCAAAGCAATATTGGCATTGTGAACAAGTGAGAGCTGGTTAGGGTAGACTGGAGAAGGAGTTTAGCAGTGAAGATGGTTAAGAAACAATGGCAGACATTTAAGAAAATAGTTCATGGCTCACACTAAAGATATATCTGAATGAGGAAAAAGGATTCTAAAAAGGGGATGAGGCAATTGTGATTAACCAGGGAAAGTACGGATAGCATCAAATTGAAAGAAAATAACACACAATATAGCAAAGACTAGTAGTAAACCAGAGGATTGGGAAAGTGTTTAAAAAAACAGCAAAAGACCACTTAAAAATGATTTTAAAAAGTAGGAAATAAACTTTGAGGGTGAAATTGCAAATAATGTTAAGTTTGACAGCAAGAACTTCTTTAAATAGTGAAAAAGGAACAAAGTAGCTAGGGTGAACATGGGCTCCTTTGAGAATGAGACTTGGGAAATAATAATGGAAAGAGGAGTTGAACAAATATATTGCATCAGTCTTCACAGTTGAAGACACTAATAACATTCCAAACTTACCAAATATTCAAGAGGCAAAGGGAGGACAAGTAATAAAAACAGTAACTATCATTCGAAAAAAAAAGTGCTCAGGAAACTAATGGGGCTAAAGATCGATAAGTCCCCTGGACCCGAGGAGAGCTGTTGTAGGATATTAGTGGAAGTAACTCCAGGGATAGTCAATGCAGTGGTAGTAATATTCCAGGAATCTTTAGGTTGTTCCCCCTTGTGGAAAAGTCTAGAACCAGAATAAGGGGTTACACATTTAGGAGAGCGATGAGGAGGCATTTATTCTTTTAGAGGAATTGTCTGTGGCAAAGAGCTGTTGAAGTTTGTTCACTAAGTATATTGAAGGCTGAAGATTTTTTAATCAATAAGGGAATCAAAGGTTACAGGGAAAAGGCAGGAAAGGAGAGTTGAGAATGATCAGATCAGCCAAGATCTCATTGAATGGTGGAACAGACTTGATGGGCTGAATAGCCTACTTCTGCACATGCTTTCATTTTTGTTAAGTTTCGACATTACCAATTAATGACTAAAATTAATCAAGACCCTTTCTCAGACTTGAATGAAAAAAAAGATGAAAAGTAAAGGCCAAGCAAGAAGTTAAGAGAGTTGGCAGTCTGTTTACATAATAGAAAAAGAGGTACAGATGGAATTGGGACAATCAATATATAGGAGAGTCCAGTATGAGCGAAAAGTACATGATGTGCTGGAGAATGGTTTGATAAATGATATTGGAACAGCTTTTCAAAATGGTACAGGTGGACATAAAAGTAATTTGGCATAATCAGTTGGACATGGAGTGATGGAAGACTGAATGAGGATATGCCAGACAGAGAAATACTTTGGCACAGGATAGAGAGCATGCAGTGCAATCATCATTAATCAGAGGCAAACTGAATATCACATAGATTTAGTTAATGAAGATATATTTGAAAATGAATACCAAAGCTCAGTTGTTTGTCAACACAATAACAGGTACTGCACTTCAAAATCAATTAATTAAATGTGAAGCACTTTGGGAAATCCAAAGGTTATGAAAAGCCATTAGACAAATACAAGTCTTTTCCTTCTTATTACGTACCATATAAGAGATTCTTGATTCAAATTTAACTGTGCTCTTGTTACCAAACGCTAATAACATATTTGAAAGGAAGTTTTACAATATTTATGTACTCTTTGTATAACACAAAAATCTCAAATTGTTTCACTTGCGACTAATGTAACTTTGATGTCTGACAGTATCTGTTAGAAGCTAATTAAAAGCACCTGTATTTACAGTGAACCATGACCAATTGGCAAATAAATGAGTTTAGGACAATAGAATTAGTGATTACTTAAATTTCATTTTATAAATTATTCTGTAAGACTGCATGAATAGATTCATCTGTTCACATCACATGTCTGCAATGTTTACACAGTCTGGTAATGGACAATATATAATTGTGCCAAATAACATTAGAACAAAGGATGTATTCATAACAGGGGAAATTAAATATGCAATTTTTCTGAAAAACTGTAGCTAGCCACAAGCCTTGGTACAGACAGGTATATTTCCAGTTATGTTTTACAACTTGTTTTTGCTACAACTGGAACTTTGTCCTGTGTTGCTCCCTCTTTCAATTATCAATTTAGCAGAAGCTAGTAATTATAAAGCTACATTTCATGGCAGAAAGCTTTAGGATATCCAAAGGATTTAGCAGCTGGTTTGTTTTGTGGCTTGAACCAATTTATTGTTGGAAATAAAAACAAATACATTTGATGTCGAGAACTGCTTCACAGATTCCCCCGGATGGTGGTGAGAGTGTGGAACTCACTATAATTCAAGGTGGTTGAGCCAGAAACTCTCAAAACATTTAAGCAGCATTTGAATGTGTTGCCATAGCCTCCAGGGCTGCGGGCCAAGAGCTGGAAATTTGCATTAGTCATATTCTTGTTAACTGGCACAGACACAATGGTCCAAGTATCCTCCTCCTGTGCTGTATATGTCTCAGAGTCTGTGAGATGAAGAGTTACAAGAACGTCATGGTCACTGGAGGAGGAATGTAAACATTTTGGACATATCATTGGCAAAGGAAGATTATACAATATACTCTCAGACATCTTTGATTTCTTTTAATGTTATTACAGTTATTACAGGGACATATAAAGTCAATTGGACGGCCAGTCCTTTCCTTTGTAAGGCCTCGTTTCAATCTAGCTTGGACTAATGAGCTTAAATGATTCCTATTTCTTGCACTACAGAAATGAAATAAATTCAACAGGTAGTAACCCAGTGTTCTTGCCCCTGACTACAAACATAGTGATTGACATCAAGTTGCCATCTTATTCACAACTCTTAGAAATTATTTGGTGAGAAGAAAGGAAACAGTACCCACGTTCAAAAAGAAAAACTTCTGATGTTGAGCTGATAGTGATATATCCCCAGCCTATGGGTTTATTTTCCATCTAATTTCGGAGTTAGTTTATCTGAAAGAGTTTGACTCTGATACAATGTATAACATGTGTAGATTGAATGTAAATTCAATGTTCCTGCATTTCTAGAGATGTTGGGGAGTCATTCTCAAGTCCAGGTTCCAACAGTTAGTACAGACCAGTTGAACTATCTGGAGGTGGCCTCCTGTCAGCAGTCCAGGGTGCTGGATCTCCCTTAGTGGCCTGCCCGAACAGCCACGGGATATGTTGATGAGGGAAATGGCTTTAGAAATGGCTACAAGTGGTAGTAAAAGCCATTTCTTAAAAAATTAAAAATGTTGGAGGGCACTTACATTTTGTAGTAGGTTCTTACTCAGTTCTTTGTCACTGATGAACACAGCCTGTCACCTCTGAATGACCTCCTAGGTTTGAGAGCTTGCCACTACACTTCATTGGATTGTGTGCCAGCCTTCTTGTCATTAATTGTTTGTTCTGGGAAAATCCTATGGAGTCAGTGTTTCTTACATAGTATGGATTTATGAACACACATTTTAACCTGATGGCGGTGTTCAGGAGATATGTGGATAACCTTATCCATTCGCACCAGGTTATTCTGTCTGGAAGGAAATTGGTGAGCTAATGTGTTTTTAGAGAAGAAAAGCAGCAGTTTTTATGGTTATGTTCTATTGTCAGCCCACAAATAACCAGATTTAGCAAATTAAATTTCACAATTTGCTGTGGTGGTATTTGAAATCCATGTCCGTGAGGCTAAGTTGGGAACGCAGAATGAGGCTAATGCAATGTGGAGTCAGTGTCAAGAACTAGATAGCAACTGGGATCCTCATTGTGGCAATCATCAAGGTACTGACTGGCTTTCATTTCTGGGCCAGGGTTGAAGCACAGAAAAATTAGCTGCTGGATTGTAAGCTTTCAATTTGTCACCTTTAAGCAACATAAAGTTAGTAGATTTGTATAGAGCACATATCACAAAAATACTCATGTTTAGATTATGATGTAATGGTTTAATATTTGCAAACAAAATGCAACAGCAGAGGGTGTTTGCAAAAAGTGCATTTTGGAACAGAGTTGGGGAAGTTTGATCTGTTCTGTCAGAGTTTGATTCCACCACTATTATATCCAAAGTAGAAATGTGTTCAAAGGTAGTTATTAGCTTGCCTGGATGAAGATCAATAAAGTAAAAATAAAAGTTTCACTGCACTTCATGAGTTTCATACCTCTTGACAATATTGAGCTTATTTATATTGGTTTCTGTTTGGAAAAAAAAAATGATCTTTAGAAAATGATGTGTTGCTTTAATGCTTTTCAACACGTTTCCTGAATTTTTCACTTGATGCCAGACAGTGGAATACTGATTAATTGCTATAGTATATGTGGTACACATCATCGGAAAATGTACAATTTTCATTCTATAGGTACTCAATCCTTGATGGTTCTAAATGATTGCATTGGTCCCTGCAATTATTTTCAACCTAGGTCGATCAAATCATTTGACAGCTTCAGCATTAATACGAGGTTCTGAGGTCAAATTTTGTTGGACCAGAAAATAAACTCCACCAGTATATTGTATCACTTAAACATTAAAAGATGTAAAGTTCACTTCTAAACTCACAGAATGATTACAGCACCGAAGGTGGCCATTTGGCCCATCACATCTATGCTGTGTTTCTGTAGGAGCAGCTCAGCCGGTCCCACTCCCTTTATAGCCTAGAAAACCTTTCTCCAAATAATAATCCAATTCCGTTCTGAAGCCTTTGATTGAACCTGCCTTCATCATACTCTCAGGGAGCACATTCTAGTTTCCAATCACTCACAAGGTAAAAATGATTTCATGTCACTGTTTGTTGATCACCCATAAACTGATCCTGCTATGACTAGTAATAATGGTGCCTTATCAACTGTGTTGAAAATGCATTGCTGGAAAAGCGCAGCAGGTCAGGCAGCATCCAAGGAGAAGGAGAATCGATGTTTCGGGCATGAGCCCTTCTCCAGCATCTGCAGTCCTCACTTTCTCCTAGAAGGCCTTATCAACTGTGTCCTATCCACTCATAATTTTGTGTGCCTTTATCAGATTTCATCCTAATCTCCTCTTTTCCAAGAATGTTATATTTTCCAAAATCCACTTCAATGTCTCTCACACAATCCTTTGTCTTTTACTGATTTTCCCATAAATATAGACACGTGTCTGATATTGCATCAATAAGTAATATAGGCTTGAGTTTCTGCATGATATCCACCAAGGTGTGAGCAAAATCTGGACATAAGTCAATGGAAGAGCACAGAATAATTATAGAACTGTGAGTGTAACATATCCACTTTAAGCTGGAATACCTACAATCTTTTGCACTGGTTCAAAGTTCCCTCCATGTAGAGCAGCTGTCACCTTAAAATTGGTCTCAAACTAAAGTCAGAAAGGCAAGTTTCCAGGTATGCACTTGAGACGTTCATCACAGTGCGATGAGAAACTGGGTAGAGAACCACCCATGGCCACATGAATCCACCCATAATTAGCTGACTTGGAGTGACCAACGTCAATTTAAGCCAAATTTAAAATTAAAATCATGTAGATTAAATCAGCAAATTGTTCAGTCTTCTGCTACTCCAGATTACTCCATTCAAAAATGTTGACAAATGGTATTTTAAATAATCTGTTTTATGCTGGAAAGTGACTGTTTCAGGCATGAAATGACTGCACTGGCGTGCAAGTTCATCTCAGGAAAACTGGTCCAGAGCCCAGCTCCTTCAAGGTACATTTTGACAATGTAGGATAGTGCCATCAAATTCTATGTCCACAATTCATAGACTTCTCTTTGCTCTCTGACATTCTTTAAAGCTACAGAATTTTTACTGCTAATGTTCCAGACACTACCATCATCATATCTGGATACGTCCTATCCCACTGACAGGATAGACCCAGCAGTGGTGGCGGCACAGTGATATATAGTCGGGAGGGACCTGCCCTGGGAGTCCTCAACATTGACTCTGGACCCCATGAAGTCACATGGTTTCAGGTTAAACATGGGCAAGGAAACCTCCTGCTGGTTACCACATACCATCCTCCCTCGGTTGATGAACCAGTATGCCTCAATGTTGAACAACACTTGGAGGAAGCACTGAGGGTAGCAATGGTGTAAAATGTACTCTGGGTGGGGGACTTCAATGTCCACCACTATAAGTGGCTTAGCAGCAGTTTTGCTGATTGAGCTGGTCGGATCCTAAAGGACATATTTGTCTGACTGGGTGTGTGGCAGATGGTGAGGGAACTAACCAGAGGGAAAAGCATGTCCTCATCCTCACCAATCTGCTGGCTGCAGATGCATCTGTCCAAGGTAATATCAGTAGAAGTGACCACCACACAGTCTTTATGGAGACAAAGTCCCGCCTTCATATTGAAAATACCCTCCATTGTGTTATGTGGCATTATCATGGTGCTAAGTGGGGCAGACTTCAACAGATCTAGCAACTCAATACAGGATATCTATGAGGTGCTGTGGTCCATCAATAATAGCAGAATTGTACTCCAGTACAATCTGTAACTTCATGGCCTGGCACGTCCCCACTCAACCATTACCATCAAGCCAGGGGATCAACCCTTATTCAATGGAGAGTACAGGAGGGCATACCAAGAGCAGCAGCAGGTGTACTTAAAAATGACATGTCAAAACCTGGTGAAGCCACCAAACAGGACTATTTGCATGCCAAACAGCATAAGCAGCAAGTGATAGAGCTAATCAATCCCCCAACCAACAGATCAGATCTAAGTTCTGCAGTCCTGCCACATCCAGTCGTGAATGGTGATGGACAATTAAACAACTCACCGGAGGAGAAGGGTCCACAAATATCCCCATCTTCAATGATAGAAGAGCCCAGTACATCGGTGCAAGAGATAAGGCTGAAGCATTCGCAGCAATCTTCAGCCAGAAGTGCCAAGTGGATGATCCATCTCGGCCCCCTCCAGTGGTCCCCTGTATCACAGATACCAGCCTTCAGTAAATTTGATTCACTCCACATAATATCGAGAAATGGTTGGAGGCACTAGATACTGCAAAGGCTATAGAGCCTGACTACATTCTGGCAATAATACTGAAGACTTGTGCTCCAGAATTTTGCAATCCCTGAGTCAAGCTCTTCCAGAACTGTTACAACTTTGCTATCTAACTGACAATGTTCAAAATTGCCCAGGTATATCCTGTACACACAAAGCAGGACAAATCCAACCTGGCCAATTACTGCCCCATCAGTCTATTCTCGATCATCAGGAAAGTAATGGAAGGTGTCATCAATAGTGCTGTCAAGCAGCACCTGCTTAGCAATAACCTGCTCCGTAGCGCCCAGTTTGGGTTCCACCAGAGGCAATCAACCCCTGACCTCAATTACAACCATGGCTCAAACATGGACAAAAGGAAATTTCAAAGGTGAGCTGAGAGTGGCAGCCCTTGTCATCAAGGCCACATGCAACCAAGGAGCATGAGCAAAAATTGTATCAATTTGTATCGGGGGCAAACTCTCAGCTGGTTGGAGTCATACCTGACACATAGGAAGATGTCATAGTTGTTGGAGGTTAGTCATCTCAGCTCCAGGACATCTCTGCAGGAGTTCCTCAGGGTAATGTCCTAAGCCCACTATCTTCAGCTCCTTCATCATTGTCCTTCTTTCCATCACAAAGTCAGACAATGGGGATGTTTGCCAATGATGGCACAATGTTCAGCAGTCCATGTTCAAATGCAACAAGATCTGGACAATATTTAGGCTTGGGCTGACAAGGGGCAAATGACATTTGCAGTACACAAATGCCAGGCTATGACAATCTCCAATAAGAGACAATCTAACCACCAACCCTTTGCATTCAATAAATTTTCTAGTATCAAAATCCTTGGAGTTACAATTGACCAGAAACTCAACTGCACTTTTTTGTGCTAGTAGCTACAACAGCAGGTCAGAGGCTAAGAATACTGTGGCACGTAACCCACCTGCTGACTGCCCAAAGCTTATCCATCAACACAAGTCAGGAACATTACGGAATATTCGGCACTTTTCTGGATGAATAAGCTCCAGTAACACTAAAGAAGCTTGACACCATCCAGGACAAAGCAGCGTACTTGATTGGCACCACATCCACAGATGGTGACTTCCTCCACCACTGACGCTCAGAAGCAGCGGCGTATATGATTTACAAGATGCACTGCAGAAATTCACCAAAGATCCTTTGACAGCACTTTCAAAATGCATGACCACTTCCATCTAGAAAGTCAAAGGCAACTGATAAATGGGAACACTCCCACTCACAAGTTCCCCTCCAGTCCTGACTTGGAAATATATCACCATTCCTTCACTGTTGCTGTGTCATAATCCTGGAATTGCCTCCCTCATGGCGTTGTGGGTCAAACCACAGCAGGTGGACTGCAGCAGTTCAAGAAGGCAGCTCATCTCCACCTTCTTTAGAGCAAATAGGGATGAGTCACAAATGCTGGCCCAGCCAGCGACACCCACATCTGATGAATGGATAAAAAAGGGTACTAGAATAACAGCAAGAAAAGTAAATAAATGTCAATCAAACAGTGAATAATCTTAATATTTCATGTATCACTGAACTGCATTAAAACTTTTAACCCTCCAACCCAAAAATATTGCAAAAATATTTGACTTGTTTTCTTATTGATGCTAGGAGCCATATTGATTCTATTTTCATCCAGATTCCTACGTCTCTTCCTCCTGCATTTATTTGTTTCTGGCTCCTCTCTCTCTGGCAGTGTTAAAACTCTAGATGGCAAACACCTTAGCAATTGCCTCCCTGCATGGATGACTGGTCACTTAACTGAAATCATGTGACTTCTTGTGAACTTCATTGCAAACTCAATGTTCAAAATTATTTTTTGACCTTTCGAAGAAAGTCAAATAATCACAGAACTGAAAATCTAAAGGCTTTTTTCCTCCAATTTAGAAGGCAGATTTTCAACTGACAATAATACATTCTAAACTTTCAAGTGCAGGTTCATAGTTCCTTGAAAGTGGACTTGTAAGTAGACAGAGTAGTGAAGAAAGCATTTGGCATGCTTGCCCTTATTGATCAGTGCATTGATTATAGGAGTTGGGAGGTCATGTTGCGGCTGTATAGAACATTGATTAGGGCCCTTTTTGAATACTGCATTCAATTCTAGTCTCCCTGCTATTGGAAAGATGTTGCTAAACTTGAAGGTTCAGAAAAGATTTACAAGTATGTTGCTGGGGTTAAAGGGTTTGAGCTATAGTGCTGGGGCTATTTCCCCTGGAGTGTCAGAGGCTGAGGGGTGACCTCATAAAATCATGAGGGGCATGGATAGGGTGAATAGTCAAGATTTTTTTTCCAGGCTAGGGGAGTCCAAAACTAGAGGGCATAGGTTTAGGCTGAGAATGAAAGACTTAAAAGGGACCTGAGGGGCAACTTTTTCACAGAGGATAGTGCTTGTATGAATTGCCAGAGAATGTTTTGGAGGCTGGTACAATTACAACATTTCAAAGGCGTCTGGATGGATTTATGAATGGGAAGTGTTTAGAGGGATAGGGGCCAAATGGGACAAGATTAATTTAGCATATCCGGTCAGCATGGATGAGTTGGATTGAAGGGTCTTTTTCCATGCTGTACATCTCCATGACTCTATAACGTTATAACAGTGTGTGCGATTTGGTATGTCCACTACCAGATAGTAAAGGGCCCAGATGCTGGTGGATATTACACTTACTCCTTAGAACACTGGGTTCAGAATGTTTAGTTCAGTTAATACTTGCCTAGATGGTTCTCGTGGACCATCAATTATTGCAGCATGCTTGGAAAACAAATCAATACTTGAGAACATAGTAGCTTCAAATGAACATTCCAATTAAAAACATGCAAATACTGATTTGTGTGATATCAATATAGTCCTATTGTGTTCATGATTGATATTTATGCCTAGAAATTATTGTTGTTAATATTAGCAGGGAAATGTTTTATTGTCCATACAATAAACTTCTACTGCAAATTAATGTTCTCACTAAAGTCAGAGACAATGTATGCCTTATTAATCATTCATCTGCTGCTAACAGCATTAATGTTTCCAGATATTAGTTCTATTTCACTAATTCTAGTCTATGGCTATTATGTTTCATATCCAGGCGACTGTCCTGCTTTCTTCCATGAGTTTTACCACTTTCAATTTAATGGATATCAGAAGAAGTCAATGGAGTTCATATTACCATTGGACATCTATGAGTGAGGTAGATTAAAATAAAATTGATATGGTTTCTTGCATCACTTAGGTAGTAAGTTAAATGGTTTTGCATTATTTTGGGTTGGTCAGTTAAAATATTAATGCTGTTCAGTGATATTAAAATACAAAGATTATTAATCCCTTGATTGGCATTTATTTACTTTTCTTGCTGTTATTCCAGTTAATTTTCACCAGCAAAATGGGTGTAACTTTAGGACATGAGAGAGCATTGACAATTCTGGGATTGTGGACACGGAGTTTCATGGCACTGACCTGTAGTCAAAATGTACCTTGAAGGTATTGGATCCACCAACTCCTGGAATCTTTACTACCTATTAATGGACATGTCAAGTTTCACCAAAGTTAAATTGTAATGAAGTGCATTATTGTTTTTTGAAAACTTGCATTCTAATTTGGAGGAAAATGAACTTTAGAATTTCAGTTGGAATACCTTTTTTTTGAAAGATCAGAAAATCATTTTGCACATTTAGCTTACAATGAAGTTTGCAATAAATTACATGATTTTAGATAAATGACCAATAACCCACGTGGGAACATAATTGCTAAGGTGTTCGCTGACTTGAGCTTTATGACGGAGAGGGAGGAACGAGAAACATGTTAATGCAGGGTTAAGAGGCATAGGAGCTTGGATATGTAGGCATCAAACCTCTGGCTCTCCTCTCAGTAATCATTGTAACCAACAACCACCTGATGATGGAGCAGCACTCCAAAAGCTAGAGATTCCAAATAAACCTGTTGGACTACAACCTGTTTTTAGTGTGATTTTTAACTTTGTACACCTCTCTTCCATGAGTCTAGAATCAGAACGCAAAAGCTCAGACTAAGTGTTGCCCAGGTAAAACAGAGGTAAGAAGGAATTTATTCTCTTAGTGAGGAGTGAATCTGTGGAATGCTTTACCACAGAGGTCTGTCAAGACTGGGTCGTTAAGTATATTCAAGACAGAGACTGAGATAGACATTTTAACTCAATAAGAAAATTGAAGATTATGGGAAAAGGCAGGAAATTGATGTTGAGGATTATGAGAACAGTGGAGCAGACTCAATGGGCTGATTGGTCTACTTCTGCGTTTATGTCTTAAATCTCCAAACATCTGCTGTTGTTGAGATGTCAAGGATCACACCGAAGGTTACTCCCTATCTACACACTGATTATGTGTCAGTTTTCCCCGCACATGGACAAAGATAAAAATGCTCTAAAACAACAAATGTGTAATATGTTGTGCAACATGTTAACCCAGTGCCCAGACTAATAGTAATCTTGTGAGTGTATAAACATTTTCATTAGGAAACATGCTTGGTGCAACTTTTCAATCTAAATGCTAATGTATTTAAAAAGTAATTTCTGCCAATCCTTTATATTTCCCTTCCCCTTATCCCTCTACCCCAATTTGTACTCACTTTCCAATTCTAAAATCCATCTTAAAATCCATAATTTTGATCACCTCTCCTAACTCTCCCCCCATGAATTAGCATCTCATCCATTTTATTTTTCCTTCCAAATTGCAGTTTGGGATGTGTATTTCTATCAAAGATACCATAGTGTTGCTGTAATTATAGATTTGGTAAAAGTTTACCCAGTGTCTGCTGTAAGGTTTAGCTACTAAAATGCCTTATATGACACTGCCAGTTTTTGGTAAACTGTGAGTACAATTACCTTGGCAACTGTGCAAAACATAGTAAATTTTCCATTCAGATACAGGGAACAGCAATGAAACTAAGTGTCAATTTCCTCCAGGCTACTCGAGGTGTAGTTTTTATTAGAGGACGCCTTTTACTCCAAGAAGAATCACTCTTCTCTATAACGCGTTTTGCAGAAGTAAGTCCAAAGCATTATTTTCGAATAGTGCTGTGCTGCCTACAAATTAAGTTTGCCATATTATTTATTTGGAATCAATTCCATATGAATGAATACCCCTTGTACTTTGAGAGTGGAGATTGACAGTTATTCCACTCCATGCTCTGCACATTCTCAGTTATGCAGTGTGGAACATGAATGCAATTACAGCATCTTTATTTAAATGAACTGACAATATAATTATGCAAGATCAGAAATCTCCACTGCAGGTTCAAGCAGCAGTGGTACCAGTGCATTTGCAATGGGATTTTATGTATAATAAGACTTTATGCAATCTTCTTGTAAAGAATATTAGAACATTGTATTTAACTCACTTTAATAATCTTGTGTTAACAGAATGTCGCAAAAAACCTTTGAAATTTAAAAATACTTCAACCTTACTCAATTTTGATCAGATAATTAGAATTTTATTCCAGTTTCTCACCTGACTTTATATTTCACACTTGCTTAATAAAAGGTTATCAGTACATTGCACAAACCAAAGGCAGAGTTATCATCTAACAGGAATGAATTACACAGAAGAGGTCTGGTTTATGTTTCTGCCCCACTAACCAGTATACAGACACAGGTCAGCAATTAAGGTAAGTTAATGTCAACTATGAGTGGTTCTGAGATGGTGACTGGAATTTCATAGTTATCCTGTCAAAACTGAGGCTTATATTTTATCTAGTAATGGGGTACCTTGTGCAGTTATGGAGTGGACATTCCAGAGTATTGTAAACATATCATTCCTGTTACCTGTTTTTTCAGCACAGGATCTTGCTTTATGCAAAATGGCCACTCAGTTTGCCTCCAGGACAACAATGACAACATTGCAAAGTAATTTGTTGGCTGAAACCACAATTGGGACATTAAGTTAATCTGATAAGGCACTTACAAAAATGAAAGTTCTTCATTTGATATAAAGTTACTTTTTGAATAGTTAGTTTAGCAAAACAGAGGGTTTAATTATGCTGAGCCAGAATAAGTATGTAAATATTTAATTAACCAATTACATTGTCAGAATGTTGCCAGCTTTGTCATGTTACTTCTAGATCCAGTGAAGTTAACTCAACAGAGAAATAATCTGCCCTAAAATGTCCAGAGATTGCTGAACTTTGACTTCAAAATGGCCCAGAGAAATAGCTATGATGATTAATGTATTTTTAGAAATGATTGGGTTAAAATAAGACAGCAAGAGAGACTACTGAGCACCCAGAGAAAATCCAGAGAAGGGTGTTAATAAGAAGTCTACACGGCAACATTGTAAATGAAAGTGAATGCATGTTAGTTTATAGCAGCTGAAGCAATACAGAACCAAAACTCTCTTCTAAAGATCTTCAATACTACCTTCTGCTGTTGGATAGTAGTCATCCCCAGTTTTCTTTCAATGTCAAAAGTGAAGGAACATTTGCTAGTGTGGTTGCAAAGATATCAACAACAAGATAAATATGATGAAAGCAGAATGAGTTTGAGGAAGATTCAAAAGTTGAACATTAGCTGACAATTGTCAAGGCAGACGAGATTCCAAAACTGGCCTAAATGCCTCCAGGCTATAGGTGGTCAAAGTGTGCAGAAATAGTAATCTTGAAAACTAGGCAACACTGAGAGTACTCATCGCCCTTACAGAGGAAATCTCAAGGAAGGGATGGGATAGAGTCAGTGAAGCAAACTTATAATTGTTTAATACATATCCATTAAAAATTAAATTGAAAACATTCTGACTTACTGCTATTTTACTTCTGTTCATTTAAAATAAAGACCTTCTTATGGTGTAATGTGTGCCCTTAAGGCAAATGGACTAGTTGCATTCCTCCTTTGAGGTTGAAAAAGGTAATGGAAAAGGCATGGTAATTTGTACAGCAGCAACATAAAGTGCACAGGAAGTTATTTCCAAGAGTTTTGGTTCATTAGACTATTTATAAAATGTAATTCCTGTAAATTTTTAAATTGATTTGAAGTTGTAGTCTAAAGAGCAAATGTTGTGAATATGGTCAAACAGGAATTGCACCTGAGACAAAAGTATAATGGGAGACTGTAGAACAGAAAAAGATAATTACTGAAATATATTTAATTGTTACATTAAACTGCAAATATAAGAACATAACTATCCTTGTAGCACTTTGATTTTTTTCATCTGTTAATAACTTCATTCTATGAATGCACATGAGGAATTTGAAAATTTTAAATGGCAGAAGAATGTACTATTTCATCGGTTGATAGGATTAGAATTGATTTTTAAGCTTAATGATGCATTGTTTATGAGGACCAAGGGACCAGGACTTGTGTGAATATTTTCCCAAAGGTACTGTTGTGGTTTCACAACTACTGCAACATGACATTAGTGTAAAAAGGAAAATGTGATGAGACTGAACTTGCATTATTTCTTTGACAGACATTGACATTTCTTCTCTGCAATCTCACACTTGGAGTGATTTAGATATTTTGAGTGTGTTTGCAGTGCCTGCAGCAGATTCTGTTAATGATAGAGACCATGCTGCTGGGGAGTTGTAGCTCAGAGCAGAATCCTGTCACTCAGTATGGGCATCCAAGTGCATCAAACGCTTAAAAAGATCTTCATTCCCCAGAATGATCACAGGGGCAGGGTTATGTCAAAGTAATTGATTGCTCTAGGAATTCTCTGGCTTTCATTCTTTACTTCTTTCAGATGCTCAGAGAACTCAAATTGAAATTCAGAACGGCCCTCAGCTCATATGGAATCAGATGGGTTTATGGTGAGTGATAAAGCTGAAGGGCACCATCCTGCAGGGTCATTGACTGTCATTCTGTCTGTCCTTTCACACTGCAATATAATACTTAATGGAAAAATATTATCGAGAAAACACATTACATTTCAACTCATCTGTAAAAAATGTAATAATTTGATCAAGTAATGAATTCTGTTTTGCTCAACATTGTTCTCAACATTGTTCTCAACATTGATGATTAGATTACTATGTTTTTATAGGTAAGCTCAAATATAATGTATTTTTCCCAAAATATATTAACATTAATATATTTGTGGGCGGCACGGTGGCACAGTGGTTAGCACTGCTGCCTCACAGCGCCAGAGACCCGGGTTCAATTCCCGCCTCAGGCGACTGACTGTGTGGAGTTTGCACGTTCTCCCCGTGTCTGCGTGGGTTTCCTCCGGGTGCTCCGGTTTCCTCCCACAGTCCAAAAGATGTGCAGGGTCAGGTGAATTGGCCATGCTAAATTGCCCGTAGTGTTAGGTAAGGGGTAAATATAGGGGTATGGGTGGATTTCGCTTCGGCGGGTCGGTGTGGACTTGTTGGGCCGAAGGGCCTGTTTCCACACTGTAATGTAATCTAATCTAATTAAGTTAATATATTTTGGGAAGTCAAGAGTAATTTTATCCAGAGCTCCCATGTTTCAGTTTCTCTGCAGCTCAGATGCTTTAAAATAGGAATAAATTTGACTCAAATCCTCTTTGTTACCTACCTGTGTATATGCTATGTTATTGATTATGTAATATCTACCAGATATTATAGATTTGTTGCAGTACAGCAATCAGGAAATATGCATAACTCTAAGTACAAATTTTGTGACTGCTGCAAACAGACTCATTAATATCTTCTGGAGTTTCTGCTTTTGTGCACTATCCCTTGGCAAAATCTTCCAAGGTCCAATGAGAATTTTCTTGTTCAAGAACATTTCTGTTAACTACCAAGCAATGTCCCATGATCAGTTTGTCATGTTCTGCCTGTTGGCTTGTGACTATTCAAACTGTATACATGTAGATCATTTCTTTTCCTTTGTCCCATTTGTCCATCATAAAATGCTAATACTGAATTTTGAAGATGTATGGAAGTATGACAAAGCTGCTCACAATTGTTTTTCTTCTTCTGTGAATGAAACTAATACTTGTATTTTTAAATTTCCAAAGGGAACTTTGCTTATCAGGCACTGGAGCGTTTGTCACCTTCAAGTACTGAAGGCTATGGATGTATGACAAATTCAAAATTCAACCAGTTTACAGCAGAAAAGTGAAAATCCTCATTGTTTCCATTAGCTGCTAAACAATATACCTCTGAACTTTAAAGGATGATATAGTAATTTTACATACACTAGATCCCACCCCCGTGTATGAAAAACACATAGCTTGCAATAACTTGGAGCTGGATTTGGCTCACTTATTTGTTCTGTGGTTTGATAGGAGATAAAGTCCCTAGATAGAGTACTAGCTTTCAAATTAGATGTAATTATGCTGTCACATTGTTACAAATCACATTTATTATTGTGTTCAAATCAATGTTTTCTTGGCTGACCTATGCTTTCACTACAGGGATTGGAACTAAGGATATAATTCATGTCTTGATTCTATCTCTGATAGACTGCTTGCAGAATGAGTTCAGATATTTCCATTATTTGTTTAGGAGTGGAGGATAGTTAGGAAAATTAAGAAGCATAAATGCTTGAATTGGAATTTTACTACCTTAAGAGAGCTGTTGAATATTCGCCTTTGTAACACCTGGAGCCAATTAACAACGGGCATTAAAAAGTAAATCCATATGGAAATAGTCACGGCATACTATCCGTCTCTTCACACTTCAATATAGTACTTAATGTTAATATATTTTGGGAAAAATACATTATATTTGAGCTTACCTATAAAAACATAGTAATCTAATCATCAATGTTGAGAACAATGTTGAGCAAAACAGAATTAATTACAAAAGATCAGTTTCTGTGGTTTGGGCACTCTTGTAGAACAGTGGTATTGTCATTGCCCCTGGACTGGGAGGCCTGAGTTCAAGTCCCATTTGATCCAGTGGTGTGTAACAACATTTCTGAACAAGTTGATTAGAAAAATGGGTTAAATTGGGGAAAACAAAAGCCATATTAAGGACCAATTGGTATTGCAAGATATTTATAGATTATAGTCATTTCTGCAAAAGTATTGATCATTCTTTAATTTGGTGCCTAACTTAATAATATATTGCAACCTAAAGATGTGAAAGAGCTCACGCCTGAAGGACCTGTTCTGTGCTGTACTTTTCTATGTTCTATGTTCTGTTGTTACAATATTAGTACTATTTCTTCACAATGGTTGAAATTTTCAAATGTCTATAGCCATCTGTATTATTTTAATGAAAAGGCTTTGAGCCTACTGGGTTCTGGCAAGGCATTCACAGCAAGGTCTGCTTATTTGTTTATTCATTGACCCGTGTTTGATGTATATTCAGAAACAGTTGCACCTTATAATTCCAGTCTAAGATACCTTATGTTTGTTTCCAATGTAAAATTGGGAAAATCAGAGTGTAACTTGATGTCAAATATTAAATGGAGGAACAAAGGACTCAGAAGACAAATTGTGAGAAAATGCAAACATGCAAAGATGCTCAGGGCAAGAGTAAACTCTTGCCATAAAAATATAATTGGCCTGATTATGCACCTGAAGTATGCAGTGTAGATTATAAACACACTGCTAAACAAAATTGTGTTTAATGTCATAAGAGTTTTAGCAAGTCAAAACAACAGGGAACAAATAATATGAGAAGATAACATTAAGTAACTGGAACAATGCAAGTATTCAGAGCATAGAATTTATATAATATTATTAAGAGGCTCATATCCAATAGTAGTCTTTGTATTCTACATAGTATTTCAAAATACAGGAAGCATGATCATTTTTTGAATTCACTTCTGCTATGGGCAAATTTGACACACAGAGAACCCTTGTGAAAGATCTATTTGAATTAAATTGGTTAGAGTTAAGAAGAAAGCTAAAGTTACTATGCACAAAATGCTTGCCATCTAATACCTAACATGCATTTGTTCAGCACAGACTGCTTCAGGGAGATGAAATGCAAACCACCGAGAAATAGCTAATTCATATACAGCTATTATGTGATCTCTAAGCATGAGAGGTTTCATTGGCACAGTAAGTAGGGTTTAGATTACACTGCACTGGATCCAAATTCGGCAGCCTGCCAGAGGTTCTTCACACTATTTTACACATGACATACAAAGATCGTGGATATGTTTGAAAACCTGCACTGCTCTAGATTAATAAAATTTATTTGTGTTCTGAATGGATAAAAGAAACATATCTGTATTTCTTTTCTTCTTATTAATTCCTTAAGTTGTCCTATTTTATACACCTTTCATGACACAAGGAAAGAGAGTGATTGGCCTTTGCCAACAACATTCATAACAACTTATCGAGTGTAAGATGGAGTTCATCCTAGTGACACTTGAGTTGCATTTAGCCCTGCATGCAACATGCAGCTCAGATTAAACTCCAACAAACTCGTGGGCGGCACGGTGGCACAGTGGTTAGCACTGCTGCCTCACAGCGCCAGAGACCCGGGTTCAATTCCCGCCTCAGGCGACTGACTGTGTGGAGTTTGCATGTTCTCCCCGTGTCTGCGTGGGTTTCCTCCGGGTGCTCCGGTTTCCTCCCACCATCCAAAGATGAATTGGATGGTGTCAGGTGAATTGGCCATACTAAATTGCCTGTAGTGTTAGGTAAAGGGTAAACGTAGGGGTATGGGTGGGTTTCGCTTCAGTGGGTCGGTGTGGACTTGTTGGGCCGAAGGGCCTGTTTCCACACTGTAATCTAAATTCTAAAATTCTAATTCTAAATTCTAAATCTAAATAGCAAAAGTAGCCTTTGTGGCATTCCTGTACTGTATGTGTGCTTAAGCATCAAAGTGCTCACCAGATCTCTGTGTTAGTTATTTTTCTATACAGTGGTATAGATTTGGAAACAATTTGAATGCAAACTAACAAAAAAAAAATATAAAACTGAACTGCAAACGCTCCTTTAAGAACACAAAAAGAAAAAGTTCAGCTAAAACAAATGTGGGCCCATTACAGGCAGAGTCAGAAGAATTTATAATGGGTAAACAGAGAAATTAAAGAAAAGATAAAGGATTACTTTGTGTATATTTTCACTGAGAATGATATAAAATCACCTGGAACCAGAGATCTAAGTGACTGGGAAGGATGAAAAGTTGAAGAGAAATAGTGTTAGTAAAAAGATTGTGGTAGAGAGTTTAATGGGACTGAAAGTTTATAGATCTCCGGGAACTGATATTCAGCATCCCCAGTGTTGAAGGAAGTGGCCTTGGAGACAGTCAGTGCATTGATGATTATCTCCCCAAAAGCTGTAGATTCAGGAATAATTCCCATGATTTGGCAAGTAGCAAATGTTACCACACTATTTAAAAATAGTGAGAGAAAAACAGTTCTGTTGGCCTAAGGGAAAATACTAGAATTTGTTATCAAGGATGATTAAGTCAACACTTGAATAAAATAGACACTTGGATAATAATAATTTGACTGGGCAAAGTCAGTGTGAATTTGAGAATGGGATATCTTGTTTGACAAATCTTTTGAAGACATTACTGACAAAATCGATGAAGAAGAACCGACATAGTACGCTTAGATTTTCAGAAGGCCTTTAAAAAAAACCCTCCAGGAGGCTGCTCAAAAAAAAAATTCAAGTACATGGGATAAAAAATAATGTACTGGCATGTGTTACTGATTGACTAACTGACAGAAATAGAAAGCAGGAATAAGTGAGTTATTCTCATGCTGGCAGGATGTGACTGATGTGTTAGTCCCTGCATCAGCAATTGGGGCACAGCTACCCACAGTGTATATGAATGACTTGAGAGCGAGAAACCAAATGTAATATTTTTAAATTTGTGAATGATACAAAGCTAAATGGAATGTATTGCGAGGAAAATATGAAGTGGTTTCAAGAGGATTTGAACAGACTTATTGAATGTGCAAGAATAGAGCAGATGGAATATAACGTGAGGTTATCCACTTTGGTAGAAGAACACATGTGCAGAATATTTCCTAAATAATGAGAGACTGAAAAGTGTAAATGTACAAAGGAACCTAAGTGCCCTTGTCAATAAGTCTCTGAAACCTAATGTGTAGGTTACACAAGCTAATAGGAAAGATAACGAAATAATTGCCTTTATTGCAAAACAATTTAAATGAAATCTTGCTTCAGTTTTACAGGAGTTTGGTTAGATTGTACCAGGAATTCCATGTGCAGTTTTGGTCTCCTTATCTCAGTAAAGTTATCGTTGCCATATTGCAATGCGATTTCACCAGACTTGTTCCCAGGATTACAGAACTGCCCCATGAAGACAGCTAAATGGTAGTATCAAGATACTTTTGAACATTGTCATTTTTAGTACCTACAGCAAATTATTATTGCCCACAGCAAATTCATAATTTCATTCCTGTATGCTATTACTAGCCAAATTGTAAGCACATTCAAAAATCTGTCTGTTGGAGTTAATTTGATTCTAAAATAGAGTCTGGATTTCCTCCAAACCAAAATCTGCAAGATAATTAGGGGGTTAGATAGGGTTGACAGTGTGAACCTTTTCTCGCGTATGGAGTCGGGTATTACAAGGGGGCATAGCTTTAAATTAAGGGGGGGTAGATATAGGACTGAAGTTAGGGGTAGGTTCTTCACTCAGCGAGTCGTAAGTTCATGGAATGCCCTGCCAGTAGCAGTGGTGGACTCTCCCTCTTTATGGGCATTTAAGCGGGCATTGGATAGGTATATGGAGGATAGTGGGTTAGTATAGGTTAGGTGGGCTTGGATCGGCGCAACATCGAGGGCCAAAGGGCCTGTACTGCGCTGTATTCTTCTATGTTCTATGTTCTATGTTAATTGAAGTCTTAATACATTGCTGTTCAGGCTTGTGTGAACTGGCACCTATTTACACTAAATGAGATTTGAAGCAAGTTTTTTGCACAAACAGTTTGTTATACCAGCTATACTTGTTCACAGTAGAGTAACCTAAACATAGTTTCCCTATGGTGCAGACAGAAGGCCGTTTGGCCCATCATGTCTGCACCAACCTCCAAAGACCATTCTAACTTATCCCCACAGCCACCACATTTACCACAGTTAACCTACCTAACAATCACATCTCTGGACATTACGGGGCAATTTAGCACAGCCAATCCACCTAAGGTGTATATTTTTGGACTTTGGGAGGAAACCAGAGTAATGGGTAGAAATTCACGCAGACACGGGGAGAATATACAAATTCCACACAGACAGTCACCCGAGGGTGGAATCGAACCTTGATCTCTGGCACTGTGACACCCTAAGTTTTTAATTAAACACAACTGAATGACTTCTTCAAGACGTTACAAAATAGGCAACCACCATAAATGGAGAATGCAATTTTTTAGCAATGAATAAAAGGTTCTGGTGAAAATTAAGCAGAGATTTACCACTGAATACTGCAGAAGCAAGATCCACAGCAGAGGGATCTGGATGTCCTTGTGCATGAATTGCAAAAGGTTAGTATGCAGGTAGAGTAAGTAATTAGGAAAGCTAATAGAATGTTATCATTTATTGTGAGGAGAATGAATTCAAAGGTAGGAGGGTTATAAGTCAGATATGCAGGGCACTGGTGAAACCATATCTGAGTATTGTGCACAGTGCTGGTTTTCTTATTTAAGGAAGGATTATATACACACTGGAGGCGGTTCAGAAAAGATTTACTACATTAATAACTGATGATTGCAGAGACTGGTGGAAGGGAAGGAGGCTTACGAGGAAAGGTTGAACAGGCAAGGTTTATATCAATTGGCGTTTGGAAGAGTATGTGGTGATTTCATTGAAACATACAAGATCCTAAGGGAGCTGGATAATGAGAGGATGTTTTCTCCTGTGGGAGAACATAGAACAGCCTAACAGGGTAGTTACTGTTTAAAAATCAGGGGGTGCCCATTTCAAGGAGAGATGAGGCACATTTTTTACTGAAATGGTTATGAGTATATGGCACCTTCTTCCTGAAAAGGTTGTGGAAGCAGATCCTTGACTATATTTAAGGTAGAAGTCAATAGATTCCTGAGAAGCAAATGAGTGAAAGGCTATCAGAGGCAGGAATGCACATTTGAGGTTACAACCAGATCAGTGATGCTCTTATTGAATGGTGGAGCAGGTTTGAAAGACAGTATGCCGCCCTCCTGTTCCTAATTCATAAGTTCACGTATGATTCAGAGGAAATGCTGTTCGATGGAATTTGCAAAGGAAGGTTGTACTGTTAAACTAAAAAGGAGCAGGAGCACTGTATTTTACGATTTGACATCTTTAACAAAGCTGAATTGTATTGAGTGCATGGAAATAACTGGGATTGCACTTTAATCTGCATCAACTATCCAGAGATACTGAAAAAAAAAACGTTCAGGCACTACACCAGTTTAGATGTCTGTATGGATTGATTCAACAAACAACAAAAAAGTATTTTCCATATTAATAAAATGCAAACTCAAATAAGCATCATTACTTCATACTAAGTAGATGAGCACAAGAGACAAGAGCAGAGACGTAATAAGTGGACAACTTCATTTCTGTCATTTTCCACTTGCCTAAATGGAGGTGGGAACAAATTCCATCTTTCACCTTTCACCAATGATTAAGTGGTGGAGGAGTATTGACCTTCTATGACTTCTGACAGATGTTCTGGCACATTATTAAGTGGAATGAATGTTAGTTTTGAGAGGGTTACTTGATTGATTGACAGTTGGGCTGATCTCTGAGTAAGAGTTCTTTTGTAATGACACTGAATGATGATTCAACTACTTATGTTTGATTGGAAGCAAATCCTTCATGTTCCAGGAAAACTTAGGACACAACCATTTAAATAGAGTTAGCAGTAATTCCTGTGTGCTTTCCATTCAACTCATTGTTCATATCTAGTGCAACTGGCCAGAGGCTCACTTTACATTCTTCTTACTGCTTAGAACAAAAGGCACTGATTTACAAAGGCAGAGAGTGTCATCACTCAGCAATGTGGAAAATTGCATGGATATATCCTGCCCACAAAAAGTGGGAAAAATACAACCTGGCAAATTACCAGTCTATTAGTCTTGTCCCAATCATCAGCAAAGTTATAGAAGACCAGTCAACAGTGAAATCAAGTGGCACTTGTTCAGAAATGACCGGCTCACTGATGCTAACCTTAGGTTCTGCTTGGGCTCCTGATTTCATTACTGCCTTGGTCCAAAGATAGACAAACGAGCAAAATGACAGAGATGAGATGAAAGTCACTGCCGATAACACATCAAAGAGGCATTTCATTGAATATGGCAACAAGGAGCCCAAACAAAATTGGAGTCAATGGGAATCAGGGGTAAACTCTCCACAGCTTGAAGTCATACAGAATACAAAGAAAGATGGCTGTGGTTACTGGAGGTCAATCATATCAGTCTCATGAAATCACTGCAAACATGTCTCAAGATGATGTCCTAGGCCTAACCAATGTCAACAACTTCATCAATGAACTTCCCTTCATCATAAGTTGGGATGTTTGCTGATGATTGCACAATATTCAACAAAATTTGCAAATTCTCAGATACTGAGATTGCTCATGTTCATGTGTAACAAGGCCCAAACAATTTTTTTGGTTGACAAGTGGCAAGTAACTGTTTGGAAAAATTGAACTATATCCATAGTGTACTGGCTGGCTTACTGCATGTAACCTCTGCCTCTGCTCTATAGGCAGTCTGTGGCAGCTTTTAAACATGATGTCAGATTGGTGAAGCTGAAAATGTGTGGATTTTCAGAGCTGTAAGAGAACCAGCTACTAAAGAAACAGCAAGGAAGAAAGAAAAATAAACCTGCAACTTTGAATTACTGGGTGAGTCAAAAGCTCTGTACCTTCACTCCCCACTACTGTCAAAATGAAAGGAAACATGGGACAGAATTGATTCTTTCCATTCTCTCAAACGCACACTGGAAATGCTAAATCTGGAGGAAGAGATTTGCAGCATTTCACAACCCAATGAGCTATTGACTGCTGATCAGATCCTAAAAGACTGCGAAGAGTGATCTGGTTTTACAGGGCTTGGATGTCTTCCTGGTGAATTTCATCTCAAAGTGAAAGAAAGTGTAAGACCAACACAACTTCATTCGAGGAAAGGTCCAGACGCCCTCAAGTCCAGTCCAAAAGACAACATAGATGAGCTGGAAAAGAAGAGAGCACTCGAGAATGTAACAAACATCTACAGACTGGATTAGCAGTAGTGAATAAAGGCTGGAAAACTGAGAGAATGCTTCGATTCAAACAATCTCAATAAAGCTTGGAAGAGATCCCATGAACACATGCCAAACCCATTTCAGATGTTTTGCCACAACTTTACAAATGGCTTTGCCATCCTTGATGCAGAGGAAGGTGAGTGAAGCTGGGGGAAAGCAGTTGTTTTCTAACAACATCCGAATACCGATGGTTTTGGATGCCATTTGGCATTTTCACTGCTCCAGAGGAGTGCTAATGCATATAGCATAAGACAGTCACTGATTTTCCTGGAGTGGAAGCTGTTGTGGATAATCTGGTAGTCTCTGGATGTGGAGCCACAATGCAAAAAATAATTGCAGTCACAATCAGAATCTGGTGTGGCTACTAGACAGAGCCCGTCAGATCAAACTGAAGCTGAAAATAAAATAAAACACAATTAAAAAAGTGAAAGCAATAGCATAGATCATGTACTGGTCATAGGTCATGACAGGAAAAAGGATTTCACCTGGATCCTGACAAGGTGAGAGGTGTAGCAGAGCTGCAGTGACCTAGAATTGTGGAGGCAGTGTACGATTCATTGGATTTGTGAACTATTTAGTAAAGTTCTTGCGTAGTTTGTCATCAGAGTGTGATCATCTTCGCAAGTTCACTGCTAAGCACATGCAATGATACTGAGGAACAGAAAAAGAAGCAGTTTTCACAAAAATCAAACAGAGATGACATTGTCAATGCTGAGATCCTACCGTGTCAATGATAAGGTCACTGTGCATTTTGATACCAGTGAGAATGGATATGCAGCAAGCATTTCACAATCTAGTTGCATTTTCATCCAAAACGTTAACAAAAACTGAACGACACTATGCACAGATAAAGAACGAGTGCCTGACAATTGTCTTTGCTTGTAGGCATTTTAATTAATAGCTGTTTGGGAGAGACAAAGTGGAGCCTGACCATAAAACACCTTAATAAATCTTCCTCAAATTACTTCTATTTGCTCCAATGCTTGTGTCAAGAATGTACTTCATTTGGTGATGATGTGAAAGCAAGGGAAACAGATGCCCTTTGTCAACCTGTTGCTAAGAGGAGCAGTCCCGATGAGGAAGGTTGAGCATGCTGAGACACAGTGTTAAATCTTCCAGATTCAAACTGATCTTCAACCTCAGAGGTTGACTGGCCCCCAGGAGCAAAAATGGATCAGCAACAGAAGTTACCATAGCAACAGAACTCACCATAGAAGTGGTATTCCCTAGGAATGAGTCGATATCAGAGGATAGTCAAGAGAATGCACTCACATATAATTAGATGACCTATACAATTTATAGATTCTTACAGAAGTCTGAACTGTAGGCTATGGTGAGGTTTGTGAAAGAATTGGAAAAGAAATTCGTTGAATCCTACCTCGATATCTCGATCTCACTGCATCATTTACACTTTTGACAAGTGGCAAGACTTGCTTGGCAGTGGCATGTTGCCAATCAAGGGTCTTATATCTGGTCAAATGCCCTATAAATGGCACAACACTGCCCATTAATATTCAGCTTCCTATTACCAAAACAGGCTGAGTGTTAAGGAAACTTGACATGGAAATCAGGGCAGGTACCTGGCCAATTCAGACAGCCACTTGCTTTGTGAAGGAGCTCCATGTTGCTCAGAAAGACACAACAACTTCAGATCCAGGGGCACCAGCCACCTGCATCCCTCATCCAGACACTGGCAACTGGTATTCACCCCGCGTGGCTGTCATGGCATTTTTCTCTTGCATTTGCAGGTACAGACCTGTACTGCAGGTCACACCAGCATCTAATATTGAAAAGCTGCAGCAGGGATACTGTGTGCATGGAGAGACATCTAGCTTATTGACTGGATCAGGCTGCATCTCAGGACTGCCTGCTTGGTCTCTTACAAGTTACTCCCAACTCCATTCCCCGGGCATGAGCACAGGCACAGAGTCGATGCCAGCTCCATATTTCCTGGGACATGATGACAGAATAATGCCATTTGCTGAAGCAGGACCTGAGGGCTGTAGGACTGGGAAGCCTTCCTCTCCAAGTTGCTGTGAGAGTGACAGCTACTCTGAACATCCATGGGGTCAATCATTCCTGGGAACAACCAGTGACCTGTGCGGGGTCTCTCAGTCAAGCATCCACAAATACATCAGAACACTGAGTGCTATCTTCTCAAGGACAACTAGGAATGGGCCACAAATACTGGTCTTGATAACAGTGCCCACATAGAGTCATAGAGATGTACAGCATGGAAACAGACCCTTCGGTCCAACCCGTCCATGCCAACCAGATATCCCAACCCAATCTAGTCCCAACTGCCAGCACCCGGCCCATATCCCTCCAAACCCTTCCGATTCATATACCCATCCAAATGCCTCTTAAATGTTGCAATTGTTCCAGCCTCCATCACTTCCTCTGGCAGCTCATTCCATACCTGTACCACCCTCTGCGTGAAAAAGTTGCCCCTTAGGTCTCTTTTATATCTTTCCCATCTCACCCTAAACCTATGCCCTCCAGTTCTGGACTCCCCAACCCCTATCCATGCCCCTCATATGAAAATAAATGTCACAGGAATGGTATCCATGCCTAATTTCCTGTAAACTATACACCGCATCTTCTGAATTAGAAAATCCTCCCTTATATATTCTTGTTGTAGTTATCATTTAAGAAAATACTTGTTCAATTATTCTAGACTGTTTTTAAAATGAAAACTTTTGGCTGAAAACACACATGTTGCATTTTCTTATGCCTTAAGGAACACTAAATCCCAATCTTATACAAGAATGATATGTATTGAATGATAAATTATTTACAATTTAATACCACAGCGAACAGCTTGGGCCAAATTAATTCAGTTTCAACATCAAAACTTCAAGGACTTTGCTGACTTCAACTTTTTGCATGCTATTCTAGTTTACTTTCCTGGACACAAGAACCACCAGCCTTCTCTGCCGTTCAGATCTATGTCCTTAAAGCATTTTCACACAGAGGGGATAATTTATTCTATTTGCTGATGTTAACATAAAGGTCAGCATGAGTGTAAAACAGTGACATTTCTGTTAATATTAGTCAAGACTGTAAGAGAACTTCACATGTGATATTATCGTTGTTTTATATTCTACTCTGCCCTAAGATTTCTCTGAAAATAGAGAAGTCAAAAAGCAATGATGATCATTCCAAGTAATAAATCATAAAAGTAAGTCAATTTTGAAGATTTTTGTAAATTATGAAAATGATAGATGTATCAAACTCATCTTAGATGACACTGCCAGTGCATATTTTTCTCCTTTATACCAATGATAAGGGATATTAATAATTTAATTTTAAATATAGCTAGTTTAAAAAGGTCATCGAATGAATAAACATCCAATTTATTTTTAGCTCAATCTTTGCACATTCATTCTAAAATTAGGATTCTAAAATGTCCATGTTAGTTCAATTCGGCACAGTTCTTTTAATAGCAGTGCAGCATTTTATGAAAGTAATCATTATGTTTTCTTCTATTTTTCTCCACTTTTCTCTAGTTTTTTTACAGGATTAACCTTATGTGGGGAAATAATCTCATCAGCGCCCTAAGTCAAGGCTTCTTGTCCATTATTTACTATTAACCTAAGCAGTGAGTATCCAAAGACAATTTTACTTTAGAGAGTTATTACATCAAGTTACCATTCAATTTTTACACTTGATTTCATTTCTCCAGGAAGCCTGATGGAATTTTTCTTCTCTCCCTATTCAGGTTGCCGAACCAAGCTTAACTGTCTTACTGACTGAGAACGGCCAAGGCAGCACTTAACACTGAATCATGAGGAAGTTCCCGTATAACATTTTCTGGGTTGAGTCTCTTTGGTATTTGTTGTGATATTAAATGGAGATGGAGTTGGGCACTACAGCAAGTTTTGCATAGTCCAGCTGTTGCTGTCCCATGACAGTCAGACCACAGTTCAAATAAAAACTGCTTGGCTGAATGAAGGAAATATTTCATGTGACATTGTCAGGGAGAATAAGTTTTTGCAGAGATCTGAAAGTGAGAAAAAAGAGATGTTATAACTGAATGATCATTAGGGCGACTGATTGTTTTGTGGGACTGAGATAAGTGGCCATCTTCAAACCAAGACCATGAATTGTATATTACACCAATGCAGAGAATTCTCCCTGAAAGTGGATTCATCATGTGTACAAGTGAAAATATGCTTCACTGAATGTTAGTTTTGCCAATTATAACAATTACATATTAACTTTGTATGGATTTTACACAGATTTAAAGTACTCAAAACATCCCAACCCACTTCACAATGCAAACTTTCTTGATGGCTCATTATGGTTGTCAGCAGTCACCAGTCTGGGGGGGGCACTGGACATGTTGCTACGTCTCACCTTGCTATGTCAGTGTTACATGTGCATCTTGAGCTAGCAGCAGAGAGGAAATACTGGCACTCATCCTGGTAAAACAGAAACGTTTATTGACCTTCTTCCTGCACTGTTGGCTGTGCCACCAAATCTGGGGCTGATTCAGAACAGTTCAAGTAGCTTTAAAATAGGCATCTTTGAGATTTTGAGGAATTATTGCAATGGAAGAACATTCAACCATAAGCTGTAATTTTAAAAAAAAGGGCAGCACAGTGGCTCAGTGATTATCACTGTTGCCTCATAGCGCCAGGACCCAAGTTTGATTCCAGCCTCGGGTGACTGTCTGTGTGGAGTTTGCACATTCTCCTCGCGTCTGCGTGGGTTTCCTCCTGGTGCTCCGGTTTCCCGCCACAATCCAAAGATGTACAAGTTAGGCGAATTGGCCATGCTAACTTGCCCACAGTGTTCCGGGATGTGTAGGTTAGGTGCATTAGTCAGGAGTAAATGCCACGTAAGAGGGCAGGGGAATAGGTTTGGGTGGGATATTCTTCAGAGGGTCAGTGTGGACTTGTTGGGCCGAAGGGCATGTTTCCACACTGTATGATTCTATTCGATGAAATGGCAGAGACTGCGCTGACCCGGATAACAACCTTGGATGAGGTTGACAGGGTTGGTGTCGTGCCTTCCACTGCTAATCCTGGGGCTAGCTGAGGTCTTCTCTACCTCCAGGTCGCTGTCCACAAAACAGGGCACCAAGTTCCTGTTCTCTGCTAAATGCAGGGCAAATGTCATAAACCTTGCAGGGTGTCTCAATACTCTTGCCTGGTGCACAATGATCTTTTAAAGGTGGCACCAGTGCCAGGGCTGCCAGTCTATTCCAGCATATCCAGCAGTGGAGATTTCTTCCAGCTACAGCAACTGTGTAGAATTGGGCTAGCATCAGATAACAGGGATGCCATGGGGAAGGGTAAACAAGTCAGACAAAGGAGAGCCAGTGGACATGATCTATTTGGATTTCTAGAAGGTGCGACACAAGAGGCTGCAAAATAAGCTAAGAGCACAGCAGTTCAGGCAGCATCCAAGGAGCAGTAAAATCGATGTTTCGGGCAAAAGCCCTTCATCATTATTCCTGATGAAGGGCTTTTGCCCGAAACGCCGATTTTACTGCTCCTCGGATGCTGCCTGAACTGCTGTGCTTTTCCAGCACTATTCTAATCTAGACTCTGGTTTCCAGCATCTGCAGTCATTTTTTTTACCAAAATAAGATAACAGCCCATCATTTTAGGGACAGGATACTGGCATGGATTGAGAACTGGCTGCCTCGCAGAAGGCAGACAATGGGGATAAAAGGAAAGCTTGCATTAGAGGGGGGTCCAGAGGAGGTTTACAAGAATGAAGGGATTGTCATATGACCAGTGCATGAGGACTCTGGATCTCCACTCGTTGGAGTTTAGAAGGGTGAAGAGGCATTGTCTTGAAACTTACAGAATACTGAGAGACCTTGATGGACTGGACGTGGAAAAGATCTTTCCAGTTGTAGGAAAGACTAGGACCTGAGAGCACAGCCTCAGAGTGAAGGGACAACCCTTAAGAACTGGGGTAAGAAGGAATTTCTTCAGCCTAAGGTTGGTAAATCTGTGGAATTTATTGCCACAGAAGGCTGTGGAGGCCAATCACCAAGTGTATTCAAGACAGAGATAGTTAGGTTCTTGATTGATAATTGGATCAAGGATTATGGGAAAAAGGCAGGAGAATGGGGTTGAGATCGAATGGTGGAGCAGATCCAATGGGTCAAATGACCTAATTCTGCACCTTTACCTTATTGTCTTATGGTAGGTTGTTAATAAGGCAAGTTTAACAAGTGCGAGGAAATTCACAAGTCTTGCTGACAGAAACCATCCTTGATCCTTGACAAAAATGACGTTTGGCCAAAATATTCAGCCCAAATGTCTGGATTTTGTAACCACCAGCAGAAGTGTGTACTGTTGACCTCAAACATGTTGTGCTGGTAAATCAAGGGAACATTATCTTTCTCACTACACAGTGGGCTGCAGTTTTCTCTGAGGCAACCAATCAGGAAATGGAAAACTCTAGAATCAAACCACATTGAAAAGAAAATTACATCCAGTAAAATAAAGATTTTGACACACAGGTGGCATGAAGGTAGAAGCTGAAATACCTTGGAAAAACATTATTAAAAACTTATTTTTGAAAAAGTAAGTAATCAATTTTAATTGTGACATTTATCAACACTCAACAAATTGAACAATCTTTTAGGGGGAGAGCAGATTTGTTTTGCATCATTAATTATTGCTCAGACCACCACAAACAAGTCCAGTTACACTTGACTGAACAAAGGATAACCTTCTGTAGAGTTTCTAACAGAAATGTGAGAGTGGAAAAGGGGGCATTTTTATTCATTCTTTCACTGATTTCAATGATATTTGGCTTTGGCACTCTTGGGACAGTATGTTGGGGGAAGACAGAGGATACACATAGATCGCAGACAAGGCAGTACAACCAGTGACAGACCAATGAATGACAGAATCTAATGTCAGGATTCCCATATTAAACTAGATTTGCACTGAAAATAAAGCTGCGGTTAAGTACAGTGGGGTAATTTGGCAGAAAGCCATAGTTCATCAACAAAACCTACCTAAAATCCTTGTATAAAATATGGGAATTTCCTCAGAAGAAGGCATTCCATTGCAATTCGAGTGGAGTTAAGACAACATGAATTGTTTTTTATGGAGATACTGGTTGACTGACCATTCATTAGCCTTAGGTGGGATTTCCACACCTTGGCAATAGACTTGCCTCAGAGAGTTGTCAGCCAATTAGAGACAGGTAGCTCTCTAGAATGGGCAGCACCATCAGGTGTGGTGGTCAGTGCTGGCACTTACTGAGGCCAACATGAAGGCATAGAACATAAAACATAGAAGATTACAGCATAGACCTTTGGCCCTCGATGTCGTGCCGACCTGTGAAACCAATCTGAAGCCCATCTAATGTACCCTATTCCATTCTCGTGCGTATGCCTATCCAATGACCATTTAAATGCCTTAAAGTTGGTGAGTCTACTACTGTTGCAGGCAGTGCATGCCATGTCCCTACTATTCTCTGAGTAAAGAAACTACCTCTGACCTCTGTCCTATATCTATCACCCCTCAATTTAAAGCTTATGTCCCCTCGTGCTAGCCATCACCATCCGAGGTAAAAGGCTCTCACTGACCAACCTATCTAACCCTCCGGTTATCTCTCAATTGTATGTTTCAATTAAGTCACCTCTCAACCTCCTTCTCTCTAACAAAAACAGCCTCAAGTCCCTTAGCCTTTTCTCATAAGACCTTCCCTCCATACCAGACAGTTTAGTAAATCTCCACTGAACCCCTTCCAAATTTTCCACGTCCTTCCTATAATGCAGTAACCAGAACTGTTTGCAATACTCCAAGTGGGGCCGCACCAGAGATTTGTACAGCTGCAGCATGATCTCATGGTTCCGAAACTCAGTCCCTCTACCAATAAAAGCTAACACATCATATGCCTTCTTAACAACCCTATCAACCTGCGCGGAAATTTCCAAGGACCTAAGTACCTGGACACTGAGATCTCTCTGCTCTACACTACCAAGAATCTTACCATTAGCCCAGAACGCTGCATTCCTATTACTCCTTCCAAAATGAATCACTTCACACTTTTCCACATTAAAGTTCATTTGCCACCTCTCAGCCCAACTCTGCAGCTTATCTTTGCCCCTCTGTAACCTACAACATCCTTCTTCACTATCCACAAGTCTACTGACCTTAGGGTCATCCGCAAATTTATGAAGTCATCCTTCTACACCCTTATCCAGAACATTTATAAAGATGACAAACAGCATTGGACCCAAAACAGATCCTTGTGGTACACCACTAGTAACTGAAATCCAGGTTGATTTCCCATCAACCACCAGCTAAATATTTCCCATCAACCACGTTCAGCTAGCCAATTTCTGATTCAAACCGCTAAATCACCCTCAAGCTCATGCCTCCGTATTTGTGTAATAGCTTACCATGGGGAAACTTATCAAATGCCTTACTGAGATCCATATACACAACATCAACCTCTTTACCCTCATCCACCTGCTTGATCACCTTCTCAAAGAACTCAATAAGGTTTGTGAGGCACAACCTACTCTTCACAAAACTGTGTTGACTATCCCCAATCAATGTATTCCTTTCTAGATGGTTATAAATCCTATCTCTTATAACACTCCAACACTTTACCAACAACCGAAGTAGAGCTCACTGGTCTATTATTACCAGGCTGCTGGAACCGATGCCAGAGTTAAGGCTGGAGAGGTGGGGTAGCAAACGGGAAAGGTGGTAAAAGTGGAGAGGTGCTGGTGAGGGGAAGAGTGGAAGAGAATCCTTGGGAGGAAAGTGCACTCTAATTGATCCAACATGCCCTTATGGTGGCACTCCTTCTTGCCCATCACCAACTGGTATGGTGGCAGTTATCAGACATTTGGCATAGCCTCTCACACTACAGGTTAACTCACAGCAGGAAGGAGAATGAGGACCTTGTGTAGCCTTTGCCTCATCACATCCCTTTACACATTCATCTGCCATGGCAAACTCCTCTAAGCCCTCTGTTTCTTCCTCTCCTGCTGACCCAACCATTACCCTTCCACCGACACACTAACTCAATTGGCAGAACTGGTCCTCACCCCGACAACTTCTCCTTCTAATTCTCCCACTTCCGTCAGACCAAAGGAGTAGCCATGAACACCTGAATAGGTCCTAGCTATGCCTGCCTCTTCGGAACAGTTCATCTTCAGCTGTTACACCACCACCATTCTCCACCTTTTCCTCTGCTACAATGATGACCATACCAGTGCCACCTTGTGCTCCCACAAGGAGGTGGAACAGTTCTTTAACTTCACTAATACCTTCCACCCTGACCTTAAATTCACCTGGCCAATCTCGGACACCTTCCTCCCCTTCCTGGACCTGTCCGTCTCCATCTCCGGTGACCGACTCAATACAGATATCTATTTCAAACCTACTAACTCCCACAGCTACCGGCACTACACCTTCTCCCACTCCCCTCCTGTAAAAATGCAATCCCTTATTCTCAATTCCTCCGCCTCCACCACATCTGCTCCCAGGAGGAGTAATTCCACTCCAGGACATCCCAGATGACCTCCTATTTCACAATTCCTCTCCCACGTGATCAAACCCACCCTCCAGTGCATCTCCCCAATTCCCACACCTCTGCCCTTTAATCCCACCCCTCCATCCACATAAGAATAGAAACCCCTGGTCCTGACCTTCCACCCCATTAATCTCCAGATACAACGCATTATCCTCCACCATTTCCACCACCTACAATCAGATCCCAGCACCAGAGATATATTTCCGTCCCCACCCCTAACAGCATTCTGCAGAGATGATTCCCTCCACAATTCTCTCGTTAGATCCATGTTTCCTTCAAACCCATTCTCCACTGCCAGCACCTTCCCTTGACACCACAAGAGCTGTAAAACCTGTGCCCACACTTCCCCCCCTCACCTCCATCCAAGGCCCCAAAAGTTTCCTTTCATATCTGGCAGAGAATTTTCTGCACATCCAAACACCTCATCTTCTGTGTCCATTGCTCTTGATGTGGTCCCCTCAACATCGAAGAGACAGGACGCCAACTTGCAGAGCATTTCAGGGAACATCTCTGGGACACACGCAACAAACAGTTAAAAACAATGACTGCAGATGTTGGAAACCAGATTCTGGATTAGAGTGGTGCTGAAAAAGCACAGCAGTTCAGACAGCATCCAAGGAGCAGGAAAGTCAATGTTTCGGGCAAAAGCCCTTCATCAGGAATACGCAACAAACAGCCCCACCACCCAGTGGCCAATCACTTCAACTCCCCATCCCACTCAGCCAAGGACATGCAAGTGCTGGGCCTCCTCTACCACAAAATCCTAGCTAGAAGAATGCCTCATCTTTGCCTTGGGACATTTCAACAACACAGCATCAACATCGACTTCACTAGTTTCCAAGTCTCTCCTCCCCCCAACTCATCCTAGATCCAACCCTTCAACTCAGCACCACCCTCTTGAACTGTCCCATTTATCTATCTTCCTTCCCACCTACCCACTCCACCATCGCCATCCACCTACCACAATGTCCTTCCCAGCGACCTTCCTCCTAGCCTCACCTCCACCCTTCTATTTATCTCTCATCCCCCTTCCCCCTTTCACATTCCTGATGAAGGATTAATGCTCGAAACGTCAATTGTCCTGTTCCTCGGATGCTGCCTGACCTGCTGTGCAATAAGAGGGGATTTTAGGCTGAGGGGTGCCTCTTAATGACTGTGCCATCTTTTGTAAACTTGGAGCAATGTGAGCAGTTTGGCGGCTGGCCCAGTGCCCTGGTATTTATGGCCCTCCCATTTGCCGACACATTGCTGAGAGATCACTATGGAATTCAGTTCTCGAAGTGGGAGCTGCTCCAAATTTCCAGAATTTCAGACTATATTGACGGAATGTATATTGACGGAAATAAAAGGCTTTGCATATGTTTCTATTAGAAACTTAGGATCTGCGTGAAACAGAACGAAAGAACCTGTATTTGTTTAGCCCCGTTCATCGCCTCAGGAAATCCCAAAGTGTTATACAGCTAATGAGGTATTTACAGCAGTGTAATTACTCCTACATTCAGGAAACACAGTGGCCAAACTGTACACAGCAAGCTTCCACACACAGAAAGGTGGTAGTGAATAATGATCTGTTTTTAATTAAAGGATAAATATTGACTCGGACACTGGGGAATAACTGCCATATTGGTCTCTGAGTCAATGTTCTAGGTTTGTTTATCTCTCTCTCAGGTAGCAGATAGAGTCCTAGTTTAATAAGTCGTTCAAAAGAATAACATTGCAGCATTTACTCAGCACTGGCAATGAGTGTCAGGCTGAATTTGTTTGTGCCCAAATCTCTAAGTGTGAGTTGAGCCTATAATCTTCTGACCGAGAAGCATGAGGACTATCAGCTAACATGATTGATACCAAGACCTGAGCACAACTAAACAGGGCTGAAATATGTATCTGTCTGAATTGCAGCATGGCATGCAGCCTAAGATATACTGAATGATAACCTGGTATATTGCAAATAAATGAAATGCTTTAGTTTTACTTAAACCTGTAATATTCCATTCTAGGTTGGTAGCAAATAAAGGGGTCCAGCATTGTCTTGAATCATAGATGAAATAAAGATCAAGATTACATCCATTACTTACATTGCATTCTGGTTCCAAATTTCAGTGATGCCAACTGACAGCAGATGGGTGGAATCGGTTTGGGAGTGGAAGGCATAAAATTCTCACTTCTTTTATAGCCTGGGATCCACGTTCACCTCAGACTGATAGGGAAAAGGCTTCAGGAGTACATGCAGAGGTCTTCTTGGCCAGGTAATCTCCAGAGTACAAGCTGCCAAATTCAAATTAAACTTCTGATAAAGGTGATAAATTTCATAATTTCTCAATTGTTTAAACTCGTCCTCATTTAAGTTGGTTTAAGCTTTGTTCCCCTGAAGCTCAAATACAATATTTTGCTGCTGTTGATCTCCTGATTGGTGCTAAAGATCTGATGATGATGTTCAGAAAATGAAGTAATGATTGTAAGATTTGGTCCAATAATTTTCAATTGTTTTCTCTTTAATATAAAGTTCAGTGGAAAATTACAAATGGAAACTATTTTCAAATATAATAAACAGATACATAGTGGAAAGACATATTTTCAAAATGAATGGATTTTATTCAGTTCCCTTTCTCTTATGTTCTAGGAAAAGGGTCTTGCCTCATGGTTTCTGCTGCAGTGCTGCAGAGTGAACTGGCAGCAGGAGCATGTACCCAAAATACAGGGATCATTCTGCGCAATGTGACAATTCACTAATGATCTCGTAAACTGCAGACAAACTACAAACATTGGAAAGTGTGTTGGAGATTGCAATTCAATGTTTAATTGAGGTTTTATGGCCTGAAAGAATAAAATGAATCGTAATAATATTAATCAATTGATGTTCCCAGCATCTCTGAACCAGAATCAAATGTTTCCTGAGTCTCGAGCCTGTGGATGTATGATATGAAATGAATAAAGATGAGATACTTATCCAATTAGATATGTTTAACCCTTTATGTTTGGAGAAAAAAGACATTGGCTTGTAAAAACAGAAATATGCTACAAATCAAATTACAAAGCATATTCATGCAAAAAAAAAGTATTGCTGAACATTATATATACAGCAAAAGCACAAAAGACATGAAATGTGTTTATTTGTATTCAAGGTAGCACACAGATGCGTGACTGTGGAGAAATGATGTAATTGCAGCTCATCTTCATCCTGATGTAAACAGAGAGTGAGCTTCCATGGAGACTGACACTTTAACTGGTTAGCATTTCAAAATGGAATGGATTCCAATTGTCACTTATCTCACCCTCCACCCCCGCCACCCCCAACCATATTTTAACTGTAATTGTGGAGAAAGATACAAGAAATCTAACAATAAGTGGTCTTGGATCTGAATGTTATATATTTCCACTTGTCAATCCTCCAGTTAATAAGCTGAATTTCCTTATATATGTTATATTTTCATGTTCTGTGGACTAAGTTTTGAATTGAAAGTGCAGATTAGGTATTTTAATATTCGTTCAAACATCTGTTTGATCCACTTCCTTTATGGTTGATTGTGTGTCTAGTATCTGCTATTGCAATGTATTTATTCTTTGGATTATTAGGAACTTACAAAGTGAACAAGCCTGGGTACAAAGACATACCCCGTTTTTATATTCAATTGAGTAAGTATTTTGTGTCCAGTATTCTACTTTACTATCCTTGTAGAGTTAATCGTTTTTCTGTTTTGTACTTGCATTTAATCTTTGTATTTATCAAGAAGCCAAATATTATTCAATTATCTGTTATGGAAGACATTTCATCATCACTCTGCAGCCTTCATTTCCTGCTCCTCATCATCTTTCACTGTATTCTGTCCTACATTGTCCTTGCTCAAAGTATCAGCCATGTTAACTATTCTCCTATCACTGGCATATATTTAATTCCTGAAATGAAAAGTGTATAGGATTTTCCTCAGTTGTAAATGTCAATGTAAAACAATATATAAGTCTGTTTTTGGCTCCAATTAAGCGCTACTGCAAAAAATTACATGCAGTACAATGTAAAGAAAGGGGAAATGATATAGAAATATTCTATTGTATGGGTTTTATTAATTTTAGAAACTTACAAATGTATTCTGAGATATGGATTACATTGAATACTTGTAATTTGAACTTAATTTTAAGAGAACAAACAATAACTTTTGTTATTAATGGAGGAAAATGTACCATGTTTATTTTGCTGTTTATCAATAACAGAACGCAAGTTTTATTTTGAACGGAGTTTTGAGTTCTTTCTTTTGCATGAAATGTAAAAAAAAGTGTTAATGGGGTTAATAGCTTGAAGATAAAATAGATTATGAAATTATAGCAAAATTAAAAGGACACTGAACTTGATAAAAGAAAACTAATTGCTATCCTCTATTTAATTTTTTGGAAAAGAAATGCTTACAAAAATTGACACATAAACTTTCACTTTAATTGCTAGAGTTTACTGCTTTGTGTAATTCACTGAAGGTTCCAGTTAGAGTCATAGACTCATAGAGATGTACAGCATGAAAACAGACCCTTCGATCCAATTTGTCCATACCAACCAGATCCCAACCCAATCTAGTCCCACCTGCCAGCAACCAGCCCATATTCCTCCAAACCCTTCCTATTCATATACCATCCAGATGTCTTTTAAATGTTGCAATTGCACCAGTCTCCACCACTTCCTCTGGCATCTCATTGCATAAATGTACCACCCTCTGTATGAAAAAGTCGCCCCTTAAGTCTCTTTTATATTCTTCCCCTCTTACCCTAAACCCTGCCCTCTCGTTCTGGACTCATCCACCCCAAGGAAAAGACCTTGTCTATTTACCCTATCCATTTTCCTCATGATTTTATAAACCTCGGCAAGGTCACCCCTTAGCCTCCGACAGTCCAAAGAAAAGAGCCCCAGCCTACGCAGCCTCTCCCTATAGCTCAAACCCTCCAATCTTGTCAATATCCTTGTAAATCTTTTCTGAACCCTTTCAAGTTTCACAACGTCCTTCCAATAGGAAGGAGACCAGAATTGCATGCAATATTCCAAAAATGGCCTAATAAATGTCCTGTACTGCCACAACATGACCTCCCAACTCCTATACAAGAAGTTATTTTATACCAAAAACTGGAAAAACAATGGAATGTGTCAAAGGAAGAACTGTACACAGAGTTAACATAGCTCAGAGCGAGGGATGATACTTGATCAAAGTATTTTACTCTTTTGATGAAATGATCACCCAAGTTGACAATGAAAAGTTATGTCACATTAGTCAGCTGTTACATCACGAACACTAGAAGCATATTTTGCCTTGATTTCATTGAATGGTGGAACAGGCTCAATGGGCTGAAAGGCCTACTCCTGTTCCTATGTCTATGATCCCTTAAACACAGAATGTGAAGATTTCTTATCTTAGCTGCAGAAATTTTGCCAATGATTTTCAATTTTATGGCTCATACTTCTGAGAGGATAGCTTTTGTCCATCTACATGAAAATTTCTAATTTTCTTCAAATGCCTTATTAAGCTATATCTTAATGTCTCTATTTCATTGAAGAACCGAAAGGTCTGTTTCTGTGCTGTATAACTCTATGACTCGAGAAGAATAACTTCCCAGTTCTCCTCATAAATGGAGTCACTCATCTGATAATCTCCTTTGTTTCCTTTCATATATTTTACATCTTTCCTGAAGTGCAATGTCTAGAATTGTCTACAATAATCCAGCTGAGGCATATCCTGTGACCAATAATATTCTGGCATGATTGAATTCTTTGATGAGTAACAGGAGAAAGTTGATGAAGGTAGAATGCAAACACTTGACCTGACAGTCATTAAAATGGCTTTTAATGTTTTACATGACATTGACATTGGCTTAAACTACCCAATCAAAACAAAAGAATGGTAAATTGTGTAGCCTGATCAAGTCCAGCTAGATGATTCCTCTCTGTAACTTTGAAGAGAAACTCAAAAACAGCTACATTTTACTCAGAAAAGTTCCTCAGAAAGCAGGTTGCCAATACTTGCTCAGAATTCTATCATTGAAATTTGCTCACAGAAAACATGTCCCATTTGACTAATGCAAAAGCAAGATCCTGTAAAAAGACAGAACATGCACCTCTCATCTTCACAAAATATTGCAAACTGTTGCATATTAGAGGACAAATCTAAAAATCACATGACACCAGGTTATAGTCCAACAGGTTCATTTGGAAGTATAAGCTTTCGGAATGCTGCCCTTTCGTCTAGCTACCTGACAAAGGAGCAGCCCTCCAAAAGCTTATACTTCCAAATGAACCTGTTGGATTATAACCTGGTGTCATGTGATTTTTAACTTTGAGAGAAAGAACTGCAGATGCTGGAGATCAGACTCGAAGAGTTTGGTGCTGGAAAAGCACAGCCCCTCATCAGGAATCCTGATGAAGAACTTTTGCTCGAAATGTCGATTCTCCTGCTCCTCGGATGCTGCCTGACCGGCTGTGCTTTTCCAGCATCACACTCTCAACTCTGATTTCTAACTTTGTTCACCCCAGTCCAACACTGGCACCTCTACAACACATTTGTGGAACACTGTTAAAGCATCTTTTCTGAAGTCATACTGTTTTTCTTAGATTATGGGCTGGAGTCATCAGAGGAACTTTTAAAAGCTGAACATGATTTCAGCATAGTTGAAGAAATGAGCTTTTCCTGAACAATTCTTCAGTCAATGAATCTATTAGAGGTGTAACCTTGCTATATTTTTAATTTTTAAAGCTATTACATGTTCTACAAAAAGTGGTTCTATCCAAACCTCAAGGTGATTGCATTTTTAATTAGCTAACTGATGGGTGGGAATTTGTGGATGGTTCAAACACCAGCAGGGGAGCTATCTGATGTGACAGCAGCCCAGATTATAAACCTGCTTATTATGAGATATGCATTAAACAGTGACAGAGAAATAGCCGACTATCTAGGTAAGGTTTACTGCCTAATTTAAGACTGGACAGCAGGACGGTGAAAGAGAGCCTTTGATAGGAGTAATGTATGCTGAATGCTCTCTTATTTACTCAGACTGTCTAATAAATAGGTTGACACTGGGATACAGCTCAGGGTTTTCAAGGAACGTTCACCTTTGAAACCTTCCTCGAGGGAAAACTTGGTAAAAGAAACATTCCCCTCAATCAGTGAAGAAAGCATAAAAAGATTGAACTTTAGTTTGAAATCACAACAGACCAAGTCAATCATGTATCTGATTTGCTGGAGTACTTTGTATTAGATGTCTCAGCCAGAAATCTGTCAGAATCATAGACAACTAATTCTGTCTGCCTCCAGACCTGTGTGTGCTTCAGTGGTCAAAAGGAAATTGAAAAAAAAATCTCCTGTTCTATCTTTCACCCGAGGGCCAGCTGATTAAACTTTTAAGAGCACCATTAGATGGGAAATCAGTGCTATCTCCTTGGAAACAAGTAGGAGCATTCTTTAACTGTATGATTCTCGCCTAGCTGTGTACTGCCACCGTCCTGAGATGAAGAAGCTTGTGTTTTTCATTGATCCTCTAAACAATGCCGTCAGGAGTTCCAAACACCTGGCAGAACCAACCATGATGGGTAAGGTTGGAGCAAAGGAACCAGGCAAACTGCAATCCAAGACAAGCCCTCAATGGCAACCCAGGCAGAAGATATTTGTGTGATATCAATAGCTGTGATGGAGGAAGAAGACTGCAGCAGTATGGAGATCCCTAGTCTTCGGGATTCCCTTGCCATTGGAACTGAGTCTACCTTCTGTCAAGGATGTGTGTCTGCTGATGTTAAACCGTCTTACCATGTTAGAAGTTGTCCTGCACAAGGCGTCTACCCAGAGAAATTCAAACCCCTTCACACACACAACACAAGCTCTCCAGTGATCAGCAAAAGGTGACAGGGGCAGGATTGTGAGATCTGGAAGCCTCTTAACTTTGGACTGGCACAAAGCTGGTGGAGTTTGAGTCAGTCATTTCCCTCTTGGAACAGGGACAGGAGAGGGCTTCAGCAGCTTTCTTCACAACTCGTCAGAATCCACCCTGCTGAGTCTGCGTATGGAAAGGGCGAAGAAAAGATGCCCTAAAATTAGTCTTCTTCCACCACTAATCCGACTGGAAAACTGGGTCCAGCAAGTCCATCTATCGGTGCTCAGAAAACCAAGTGAAATTCAGTCTCATGGGCAAAGAGCAGAACAGTGGTCTGGAATGAAGAACAGCCCTTTATGCTCAAGGACTCAGACATTTCAACATTGATCTCACTGCTCTGCAGGAGCCTCAAAGAGAAGGCAAAGGGCAGCTGTGGTGAGTTAAGAGTGATCCCTTGACATCAAGGCCAAATTCAACCAAGTGGGGCATCAAGGAGCCCTAGCAAAACTGGAATCAATGGGTATCGGGGGCAAACTCTCCACTGATTGGAGTGATCCCTGGCATAAGAGATGATGATTGTGGTTGCTGAAGATCAGTCATTTCAGCTTCAGGACATCTCTGCAGAAGTTCCTCAGAGTAGTGTCCTCGACCCACCATTCTTCAGCTGCTTCATCAATGACCTTCCATCCATCATAAGGTCAGAAGTGGGGATGTTCACCAATGATTCAGCACCATTTGCAACTCTTCAGATACTGAAACAGTCCATGTTGAAATGCAACAAGATTATAGACCATATCCAGGCTTGGGCTGACAAGTGGCAAGTAACATTCATACCACACAAATGTCAGGCAATGGCGATCCTTGGCAAGAGACCAACCTAACCATCAGCCCTTGACATTCTATGGTATTACCATCACTGAGTCTGCTACTATCAATAGACTTGGGATTACCATTGACCAGAAACTCTACTAGACTCACCGTATAAATACAGGGCCTACAAGAGCAGGTCAGAGGCTACGAATACTGCGAAAACTAACTCACCTCTGACCCTCCAAATCTTGTCCATCATCAACATGACACAAGTCAGGAGTGGGATGGAATACTCCCCACTTGCCTGGATGGGTGTAGTCCCAACAACATTCAGTAAACCTGGGACCATCCAGGACAAAGCGGCCTTCTTGATTGGCACTACATCCACAAATATCCATGCCCTCCATCAATGCTCAGTAGCAGCAGTGTGTACCATCTATAAGATGTACTGCAGAAATTCACCAAAGATCTTCAGACAGCACCTGCCAAACCCAAGGCCAATTCGGTGAGAAAGACAAGGGCAGGAGATACACGGGAATACCACCACCTGCAAATTCCGCTTCAAGCCAGTCACCATCCTGACTTGGAAATTTATTGCTGTTTCTTCACTTTTACTGGGTCAAAATCCTGGAATTCCTTCCCTGAGAGTACTGTGGGTCAACCTACAGCAGATGGACTGCAACGGTTCAAGAAGGCAGCTCAGCATTATCTTCTCAAAGGCAACTCGGGATGGGCAATAAATGTTGGCCCAGCCAGTGAAGGCCATGACCCACAAATGAATTAAATTAAAAGCTAAGAGAAGGAGGTGATTGCATCTTCTTCAGAAAAGGAAAGCCCAAGGAATAACAGGAACACATGGTACTAGATTCACAATGAAGAACAAACTCATCAATTGACTCTCAGAGCTCCCTGTTTGCATCACCAATTGCCTCATGACTGTCCGTTTACATCTTGCCATGAATCAGCAGGCAAATGTACTGAGTGCCTCTACCCCAATTCTGGATGCCACAGATCAGTCTAAGGAAAGATTCTAACTCTCAATTATGGAAAGGAATTATCAGAAAGGAATGTTAACATTCTTCATCTGACCAAGAAAAAGTTTCCCAATGATGTGGATATTATCTACAGGATGGACAGAAAGATTTTCAACCACTACTGGTTGAAGTCCAAGAAGAAAATGGACCAACCTCACCTGTTGAACTTCAGTATGTGGATGACAGCGTCATCTCTACACTCTTGGAAGACAATCTTCAATCTTCAGTTAATACCTTCACCTCAAGATGACTCAAATAATTTATCAATCTGTCTCAGATTAAACTCTGGCCCATATCTCCATTAAAATCAAAAGACAAATCCTCCTAAATATGATACATTTCTCATACTGGGAAAGCCATCTCTCATCCAAGGCTGGGGATTCAATATCATATCCAATGTGCAAGCACTGCTTTCAGATTCTTAATGATGCAAGTCATCAATGATTATGACATCTGTGCTAATAGCAAGATCCTTGTGTATAAAGCAGTCAGCCATCAGATTCTTCTATCTGGCTCCAAATGCTGGAATACATAGAGACATGACCTCAAGTCTCTTGAGAAATGTCATCAACATTGTCAACATCAACATGTAGATTCTCTACAATCTGCTGCAAGCACAGGCGTACTAACATCAGCATCTTCGAAACTGCTAATAGCATCAGCATCAATGTCCTAATCATTCAAAATCAAATCCACTAGGTCGGCCATGTGCTTAGGGCGTCTGAGTTCCAAGTACCAAAGCAAATCTTCTTCACCCAGCTCAAGGAAGGCAATGAGAGAAGGACAAAGGATGTGTTTCAAAGACTCCCTGAAGGCCTCCCTCAAATCTTGGATTGACTCACCTTTATTTTTGTTTGAGTTAACTAAGGAATTATGTGCTGTGAAGAAGAAATATAATACTTGTGATTGAGCAAGACAGTGTTAAAAACAGAGAGAGTTGATTACCACAACTCACTCAGTGATAACACATTACAGTCCTATTTACTGTGCCCAGTTGAATGGCTGCATGTAACACTCTGTCTATTAATTGATGTTCAATTTGCATTGAGTCTGACTCATGTTTAAGTAAAGTTAGAAAAAAATGGACACATCTTGTAATGACTTCATTCCATTGTTATTTAGTAAAGTTATTTGTTTTGGTTTATAGATCTCAATAAGGATCATGATTTGTTGAATGAACATAAGTTCATCTTCTAATGATCTATCCTCTGAGGAAAGGCTCAGTCTATATAGGTAATATTTTGTGCATTTAATCACATGATCCAATATTGTGTTTACTTTGCAAATTAGTAGCATATGAAATGTTGCTTGTACTTTCCACACATAAGTGATTTCTCTGATCCACCTGACTGTCACATTCTTTACAATACAATTATACTTGCAGTGCTGAATAAAAGTGATATGTATTACCTGCCATCTCTCAATAATGAGCATCATCTGTCTTTCGGACATTTACTTGCTCATTCTTTTTAGGGTGCTTCATAATATTCACTCCTCACAACTTTGGGCTTTCCTACAGAAATTGATGTTATCCTTGTTAATAAACATTCTACCTCTTGATTTCTCCTGTGATTCAGAATCAGGTTCATTAATGAACACTCTGAACTACAAGCACCCAGAGCAGTTCCCTTGGGGGCTGTGTTAGCTACTTAAATTGGCTGCTTGCATTTTGTCAGTTTGCTTGAAATGAAAGGCATTGCCATTCTAAAGATAGTATGTAGACTGAACTACTGAAATACAGATATCAGGCTCAATAAGGCCTGTTGTTTTTAGAATCGTATTGCGCATATATAAAATGAGAAGACGGGTAGGTATCAAGGCTATTATTTGCTTTAATGTAGAATTTAAAATTTTTAAATATAACTAATTATAACAGTAATATATTTGATTTTTGAGAAAAGTCTGTCTTAGCTTTGAAAACCTAATTCAATGTCCAAATACTAAATTAATGGATTCCTGTTCAGAAAGCTTCAGTTAGAATTCTGACCTTGACTGATATTCATACTCAGATAAACTCTTACAGCTAGCTTTTAAAATTCACAACACGGCTTTTCGATTATGGTGCACTCACTGTTGATTAACATGGAAAATTGCTAATGATGGTCACTGAAAATTCGGAGGCTGGGATCATCTTGTCCTTGTCTGACTGTGCGATGACATATTGAAGGTGGGATTGAGATTTGTTTGAAAGGACATCAAACTTAGTAAAAATCCCAAAATACTAAACTGCATTTTTAATTAGTTTTTTTCAGGTTTTCAGGTTTTTAGGCAGAGGTAAATGACATCTTACTTGTTCCCGTGAGATTAATATCAGGGATACATTCATCGGCATTCTGAGCAAAGCAGAACACATCTTAATCCGAAATCAATTGAGCCCCAGCAAAGTGTTTGACTAGCTTACAAATGAAGGGCGAATGAAGGAGTAATATAAACTTCAGAAACAGCAGGCTAGAAATTGCAATATTAGTACTTCGGGAACAATTTTAGCTGAGAGTTTTACAAACACAGTGTAATGGCAAAAGTCAATTGGACCTCCGATAAATTTATTCAACATTTGAATGGTAATATTAAATAAAACCCCAGAAATTCAGGAACGGATGTGTGGGGAGGAGAGGGAGATAAAGGTTTTGAAGAAGAATAATTACTCTGCTCAAAATGGGAAACTCTGGGGATCCTAAGAATTTGGGCCCTCCCTGGAGCTCATTATTATAAAGCTGGCATTACTCAATAGCCCTGCTGACTATGGAAGTGAAAGAAAGAGTTGACCAGGGCTCAATGTGTTTTGATTGAGTAGGTGGAGGGAGTTCAGGGATCAAGAGACACGGTGGCACGTTTGAGATGGGGAGAGTCAATCAGGGGTCTGTTTCAGAAAGGTCAGAAGTGGTGTACATAGGAGAAGGGCTTTAGAGATGCTACACTGAATATAGAGATGATGGACCCATTATCTAGTACTGCTGGAGCTACCAGTCTGAGGGCAGAACTTCCTCACACTAAGCAGTGGAAGTCCCACTCCCACCCACTTGTGCCTGTTTTGGGTGGTGGGTGAGCTTCTTCTAGGCATCTCAGCTGGTAGTCAGCTTCCTCACTGAGGGCAGAAGGAAAACATGCTACCATCCTTTCCCCCTGTCCCCTCTTTGTCCCTTCTCAGAAAATGCAGCCCCATGTTTGTACGAGAACCTGAATCGGACATTAAGCTTCTGATGAGAGAATGTTAGTACTTAACAGCCACTGCAAGTGTGAGTAAAGAGCATCTTGATTGTCCTCTCATAAAATTGCAGTCAGATTATTTCCAGTCACATTTGGACTACCATTATCTGGCCTTTCTAAAGGTTGATGATGTGGCATTGCATGATACAATTTCTGGGCAGAGATAATTTCTAAGTTTGTATTTCTGGTGCTGTTCAACACTTTGGTGAATGCACCTGCTACAGTAATCTTCAGTTTACCATTTAACCTATCCATTGCCCAATCATCTTAATATTATCATGACTTCTACTATCCATGTCTTCAATTCTTCCCTCATTCAAAATATCACTTCTCTATTCCCCCACAACTTCAATTATCTTTAAAGTTTCCTAGTCCTTGGCTATTTCCAAATGAAAATTATTTAACTGAAGTCTATTGTTAGAGAGCTCTTTTGGTGCAGTGATAATGTCCCCACCTCTAGGCCAGGAGGTCTGTGTTTAAGTCTCACCTGCTCCAGAGCAGTAATATCTTTAAACAGGGTGATTTGAAAATACCTTGAAAATCATTGTTGACCTCAGCTATGTGTGCAACATACTCCAGTCCTGCAACCCTCCTCTTTATTTACTTTTTCTTGTGAAAAAGAACATACACAAGGTTTGAACTAGTTAGATTTTTCCAGTTTTTTCAAACATCTACTCAACTGGAATGGTGAGACTCAAAATAATTACCTGTATTTTCATTTCCCAATGCTAATTGACTTCTGAGAAATTTTGAAATGTTTGTTTCTTAATTCTAGCATCATCTTTTATCCCTTGAATTAATTTTGACCACAATGATAAACCTCCCCCGCCCGAGAACCCAGACAGATAGATCAAAGAAAATGAGCTGTTTTTGTAAATTCATTCCACAAACAGGAAGACCCACTCCAGTCTAGGTTTCTGTGACAAATAACAGTGACAACTGGATATCAATGAAAAGCTCTCAAAGTTTCAAAAGAACTTTGATAACAGTTGCCTGACAAACTTAACTGCTAGTCATGAGCCTCATTGCTTAGAGCTAAGATTGCTCTCAAGCAAATGACAAGACTTCTCCTGTTTTACATTGAAATCAGCACATCTTGCAATACTAAGTAGCATTTTAACAATCCTCCTGGCACTAAGAGGAACCAAGCTTGAATATATTCGGACCCTGAAACAATGCTGTTTAATCTAGAATTGCAACTAATTATTTTATGTGTCACAAAATTGCAGTACCATGAATTTGAAATGGATATAATATATTCATTTGAGACATTTCATAACAGAGATTACTACCAAAAGACTAACCCAAATTCTTTTTGACGACACTGTATTAGTCTGGAAACTACAGCAATGGAGATATTGGGAACAAACATTGTAAAACCGTTAACAAGAGCCTCTTTCTGCATGCATTGTCATTACACAAGTATTCCAGGACCAGAGGAGATGGGGGAGATACTAAACAAGTATTTTGCATCAATGCTTACTGTGGAGAAGGATATGGAAGCTAGGGAACATGGAAAAATACATAACAACATCTTGAAAAATGTCCATATTACTGAGGAGGTTGTGCTGAATATCTTAAAACACATAAAGATGGATAAATCCCCAGGATCTGATCACATATACCCTGGAACTTTCTGGCAAGCTAGGGAAGTGATTGCTGGGCTCCTTGCTGAGACATTTGCATCATCGATAGCCACAGATGAGGTGCCAGAACACTGAAGGTTGGCTAACATGGTGCTACTATGTAGGAAATGTGGTAAGGAAAAGCCAGGGAACTAGAGAACAGTGAGCCTGACATGGGTGTTGGGCAATTTATTGGGAGGGGATCCTGAGGGACAGGATTTATATGTATTTGGAAAGGCAAGGACTGATCAGGGACAGTCAGAATGGCTTTTTGCATGGGAAAGCATGAGTCATTAACTTAGTTGGGTTTCTGAAGAAATAATGAAGACAATTGATGAAGGCAGAGTTGTGGATGTGATCTATATGGACTTCACGAAGGCACCCAACAAGGTTCTACATGTAGACGGTTAGCAAAGTTAGATCTGATGGAATACAGGGAGAACTAGCCATTTGGAGCTAGAACTGGTTCGAAGGTAGGAGACTGAGGGTAATGGTGGAGGCCTGTGACGAGCGGTCCGCCACAAAGATCGGTGCTGGGTCCACTGCTTTTCGTCATTTATATAAATGATTTGGAGGTGAACATAGGAGGTATGGTTAGTAAGATTGCAGATGACACCAAAATTGGAAGTGTAGTGGGCAGTGAAGAAAGTTACCTCAAGGTACAATGAGACCTTGATCAGATGGGTCAATGGCCCAAGGAGTGGCAGATGGAGTTTAATTTAGATAAATGTGAGGTACTGTATTTTGGAAAGGCAAGTAAGGGCAGGACTTATACACTTTGTGGTAAGATCCTGGGGAGTGTTGCTGAACAAAGAGACCTTAGAGTATAGGTTCATTGTTTCTTCAAAACTGAGTCACAGGTGGACAGATTGTGAAGAAGGCATTTGATATGCTTGTCTTTATTGGTCAGTGCATTCAATACAAGAGTTAGGAGGTCACGCTGTGTCTGTACAGCACATTGGTTAAGCCACTTTTGGAAAACTGCATTCAATTCTGGTCTCCCTGCTATAGAAAGGATGTTGTGAAACTTGAAAGGGTTTGGAAAAGATTTACAAGGGTTGCCAAGGTTGGGGGGTTTGAGCCATAATCAGAGGCTGAATAGGCTGGGGTTGTTTTCCCAGGAGCTTCAGAGGCTGAGGGGTGACCTTATAGAAGTCTATAAGATCATGAGGGGCATAGACAGAGTGAGTAGCCAAGGTTTTTTTCCCAGCATAGCAGAGTCCAAAACTAGAGGCCATAGGTTTAAGGTGAGAGGGGAAAATTTAAAAGGGACTTTAGGGTTAACTTGTTCACACAGAGGGTGGTGCATGTACAGAATGAGTTGCCACAGAAAGTGGTGGAGGCTGGTATAATTGCAATATTTAAAAGGCATCTGGATGGGTATATGAATAGGAAGAGTTTAGAGGTTTATGGGGGAAAAACCGACAAATGGGACTAGATTAATTTAGGATATCTGGTTTGGATGGATGAACTGGACTGAAGGGTCTGTTTCCATGCTGTACAGTTCTATGAGCCTATGACTCTACCAATTGTATCTTCTGCCCACTATCCAAGTATTCCTTAATTTGCTTGGCATCCAAAAGTTATCAAACTCTGTCTTTAAAATACTCAGTGACCATGAAAACTCTCTGGAATCAGGAATTTCAAGGATTCATAACGTGAATGACTCATCTCAGTTCTAAATAGTTCAACCATTATTTTGTAATTTTGGCCTGAATTTTCATAAAGCTGGGAGATTCTCCATCATTGCACAAATGGTCCTGGAGGAGTGAAACAAATTGAGCACCCCATGCAAGACTGGATCTAATCCCCCTTCAACCAGCTGTTGGACTAGACCTGACACCCCGCTCACCAGACTGAGCTCAAACCAACCCACTTCATTCATCACAACATTTTTGATACTACCAACCCGCTTAGTTCCACCTTCTATGTCATACCCATGTGGACCACGTAAAGGACTCATGTTCTCATCTGCTAAAACTGCTCAACATTCCATGATCATCTTGAAATCCAAAGGTAAACACTAGTACCTTTTCTTGACGGTAAGCTACCTTATTAAACTTGTCTCTCATCCTTCTTTCACCCTCACCTCTGATTCTTTACTACCAAGACTATCAGATCAGGTGCTGACCTGACCCTACCAGGCCAAAGTTCCTCAGAAACATCCTTATTACTCTTGTATTGAATTCAACCCATCTTCTCTCTTTGGTCCCCATGTTAACTGATGCAGATAATTGTCCGTTTTCCTCAGATTCTGTTCTCTCTGTTCTCTAACTCTGCTATAATTATCTTATCTTCAAAAAAAACCCACACTCAACTCTATCACTTAGAAAATTCCCATCTACAACCTTCATTTCCTCTCCAATGTTCTTAAATATGGTACCACCATCTACATTTGTGCCTTTTGTTTCCAATACTTTATGTATGAATCCCTTCAGTCAGGTTTTGGCACCTACTGCTGTATGGAAATGGCCCTTATCAAGGTCACAAAAATATCCTGTGGCAAAGGTAAACTTTCACTCAGCTGTAATGGGCCAAAAAGCCTTTATCTGTGCTGTAAATCTCTATGAGTCTATGACTCTCTCTTTGTCTTTCTCAACCTTTCTGTAGTCTTGACACAATTGATCACACCATCCTGTAGGGTGGCATGGTGGCTCAGTGGTTAGAACCGCTACTTTGTAGTACCAGGGACCTGGGTTCAATTCCATCCTTGGGCAACTGTCTGGAGCCTGGGCAGTTTCCCTGTGTCTGTGTGTACCCCCCCCCCCCCCCCACCTTTGGGTGCCCAGGTTTCCTGTCAAAGTCCAAAATGTGCAAGTTAGGTGGGTTAGCCATAAAAATGCAGGGTTACAGGAAAAGGATGGGGGTGGGTCTGGGAGGGCTGCTGTTTGGAGGGTCAGTGTGGACTCCATGGATCAAATGGCCTCCTTTCACACTGTAGGGATTCTATGATCCCTCACCAACAGTTCTCCACTGTCATCTAGCAGGATGAGACTGCAGTCATCTATCTCCATTTTTACCCATCTCAGTGTAGCTGGAGAGTCACAAATAACATCTTCCCTGTTTTTTTTCCCATAAATTTACCTCTACTTACCCCAATCATGTATCTTTGGCCATCTGCTATTCCTCATCTACATGTTTCCTTCACAGATGTCATCCAAAATACCACATCAGTTTCCACATGTTCTGAGAAACAGTCATTTTCATTGTGAAATGGTAATGCTGTTTCTCTATGCACTGATATCACCAAAGCTGCTGAGTAGGATAGCCAACTTTACCTCTTTAGCATGCATCTGAAACTGTCTGCTATCTCTCAATTAGCAGATTGTTTATCTGAAATCCATTGCTGGATTAGTAGATACTTCCATCAATTAAATGTTGGATGAAGCCAGTGTCCTAGGTTTCTGCTTAAAATTCTACTCCCTAATCACCAACTTCAGCTTTCTTCCTTACAACTGCCTGGACCTACATTTATAATCTTAAGTGCCATATTTGATCCCTTCCTGTAACATATTCATTGTCTCACCAGGTCACCTATTGCTTCGACTGTAACAATACCAGACTCTGCACATTGTCCTTCTGCTGCTGAAACACTCATTCATGCCTTTATTACCTCCAGATTGTCAACTATTCTTGTGTACTGCTGATTGGCCTTCCACGTTCTATTATTCGCAAACTTGAGATCATCTAAAACTCTGCTGCTTATATCCTAACTTGCAACAAATCCCATTCAACTACCATCCTATTTCTGCTGACCAACATAAGCAGAGGACTGAGCAACACCTTGATTTTAACGTTCTCACTCCTGTTCTCAAATCCCTCCATGGTCTTGCCGGTCCTATCTCTTTAACCTCCTCAACTCTCTATCAGTACTTCTCTTATTTCAGACTCTTTGGCATTCCCCACACTAATTGCTCCACCATTAATGGCCTTGCCTTCAGGTGTCTAATTCCACCTCTGGAATTCTGTCCCAATTCCCTCTCTGCCTTGTTATCTCTTTTTCCTCCTTTATGACACTATTAGCATTTAATATCTCTGTATCGTATTCTGTTAAATCATGCCTCTGTGAAACGCCTTGGGCTGTTTTGTTAGTTTAAAGGCTCTATATAAACACATGCTGTTATTGCACTGAAGTTTTATATTGACACATGATTAAAGCTTCCTCATATTATTTGTGAGTAGCTGAAGAGCAGGGAATCCTGCACAAATTTCTACAAAACTCCACTTGCTATTTTGCGGATTCATTTTTAAAATGTCTTTTGATGAGCTGTTTTCATTGTAATCAATTAATGCTTTAATAATGCAATGAACTAAGAAGTAGATTAAATAGATGGTAACTCATGCTGCGTGGAACTGTGGAATTTCTGATGTTTTACCTAAATAATTGGAGGGTGCAAAAATCTGTCCACATAAAGGCTATATTTGTATTCTTACCTGAGACAGCCAACACTAATAAGAGTTATTATTAAGCTCATTCAGAAACACTTCAAATACTAATCTAGAATGCGAGAATAGCTAAGTCCTGTACCAATTCATATACAGCCCCAGTAACAATCAAATAAAAGGAATTTTGTTGTCTGATGAATACAAGATGAAGTGATACACAGATATTTGAGTTATGTTAAATTTAATACATATCCACCTTAAATAGATTAATATTCTCTCCTGACATACCATCAATCAAATAATAGTGTTTTGTGAGGCCGGCCAATGGACAATCATTTCCTGAGACATAACTTTAAAATGTGTATTCAGTTTACAGGCAGAGAATTATCATTATAACATTCGAAAGACTTTTCGATCAGTTTACACACTAGAAATTAAGTGAAGATTATAAAACAGCAAAGTATTTAAATTATTTATCACTGACTTTAATTTATTAACATATTATGGTGCTTTGGCTGTGGTCAATCATAATTTAGTCTACCCCGCATGTATTTCTCAATTTATTTAACACCTAGCATTTCAGTAGATCAACTTCATTGCATGGTTTGTTAGACTTTCTTCTCCATGGTCCATGTAGTGAGTCATCATCGTCAAATGTATTCGTATTCTTGGCTCAGCTACCCAGCCAACCTGTCATATTCATGCTGTTGTCTTTCAGCCTCATATTGTGCTTAGTCTAGACATCAGATTATGGCAATTCATGAAACAGATTTCATTTCTGATTTACTGTAGAATCTCTAACAACCTCCTAATATCAGTTCTTAAGTTGTTTCCATGAGAAGTCTGTGTGGTCTCATCTTCCGCAATTATTGTTTGCTCTAGCTAAAGTCGTTCACCAGATAAGCCATGAGAAGATGGCAGGTCCATCATTTCAGCTGAGCTGCTGCTCTTTCTCTGCTCTGCTTTTAAGATTTGACATCTTGCTCCCCCTTGACTTTTCCCTGTAAATTCCTCCGCCTTTAAACTTCTGCTTTAAACATCATTTCGATTCTAATATCTATCAACAACTTCTTTACTGAATTCCAAACCTCAGGCTGTTAGGGATATACTGCTGTGTAGTGATAAAGAAAGTGGTAATCTAATACTAAGGGATAGGTCTTAAAATCTCAAAGTTACTTTCAGTAATGATGACTTTGATTGTTGTACAAAAACATTTCACTGCTTCACTCATGTCCTTTCAGGAAGGTAACCTGCCAATTAGGTTCAAAGCAATGTGGTTGACACCCTTGAAGAGAACCAGCAAACCACTTAGTTGAAGGGGTAATTAGGGATAGGCAACAAATGTTGGGTTTGCCAGTGATTCCCATGTCCTTTCAAATGATTAAAAACAGCTAAGTCATGTGGGTCCATTCTGGTGTGCAAATGTACTTTGGTAAAATCTGTCAGAAATGATCAACATCACTTAAACCTGAGACTAGCACCACCAACTAGCTTTCATGTCCCATTAACAAAACATTTCTGAGATTGCTTGACTGCAGTAAAACCCTGGTTTTACAAATAAAGTGACCCGACTATTAACATCCATATTGTTTTATGATTATAGTAGTTTGCTGCATTCAGACATTTGGGTGGTTGTTAGTGAAAAGCCCCTGCAGTTTTGCTGCTTTCCAGAATTGGTTGTCCCAATAGTTTTGCAGATTTCCATACACAGTTCAAGATGTTGCAATTAGGATTTATGGCTGGCTTGGTGTTCACTATACATCAAACTTTCATCATATTTAGAATTGTTTTTGTCAAGATAATAGCAGACAGTGGACAAACTGGTATGCTTTTCATTGGAACAGAGTAAATTATGAAGATTGATGAACAAAGCTGTTCAAATTTCTTCGGGCTTTTGATAAGGTAAGCAGTGTGATGGTAACTAGTGGGATTACATTTTATGTCCAAAAAAAATGAGGGAAGAGTTTTGTTTGCTGAGTTGATGTGACTTATGAGTAACTGTGGTGAAGGAGTACCTGTAATAGCTCTATGAAGTGGGCATATTTTGAAAAGGAATGATTAAAAGAAGCGACTTATAAGCAAATGGGAAAAACAGTGAAATTCAGACAGCTGTTTCAAAAGGACAGAAATCTCCCAGAATTTTCAAGTTAGTAGCTGATGAACTGGCTCCAATATTGACCTATCTCTTTCAACAGACAGTCAATATTGAATATTTACCAGGCAAACTAACATCTGTGACTTATTCAAAAATGGGCAGAAAGGTCAACCAGAAAAGTACAGATGTGTCTCCTTTTAGGTTCATTTGCAAATTTCTTGAACACATTGCTCACTCTCAGTTCACAAAATACTTTGAAAATCACAGTTCCCTGGTAGATAACATGGTTTTAGGGAAAAAAGATCAATGAGAACACAGCTTTGGTAGATTGGTTACAAATCTGAAAAGAAACTAAATTCTCACATAACAATACTTGACATCGCAAAAACCTTTGACAAAGTGCCTCATGAAAATCTCTTGTCTGATCTCCGTTGCTATGGAATCAGGGGACAGTGGCATGGTGGCTCAGTGGTTAGCACTGCTGCCTCACTACGCCAGCGACCGGGTTCGATTCCAGCCTCAGGCAACTGTCTGTGTGGAGGTTGCACATTCTCCCTGTGCCTGTGTGGGTTTCCTCTGGGTGCTCCAGTTTCCTCCCACAGTCCAAAGGTGTGCAGGTTAGGTGAATTGGTTATGCTAAATTGCCAATGGTGTTCAGGGATGTTCCGGTTAGGTGCATTAGTCAGGGATAAATATAGGGTAGGGGAAATGGGTCTGGGTGGGTTACTCTTTGAAGGGTCGGTGTGGACTTGTTGGGCTGAAGGGCCTGTTTCCACACTGTAGGGAATCTCTAGTTATTAAAGTGTATTTGGCACCTCTTTACCAACATGAGACAGAGGTGTGTGTGATTAGGAGTCAACCTACCCTCAAGAGAAGTCCTCTCTGGAGAATCCCAAGGATCATGTTGGAACCTTTACACTTCTTGACATACTCAAGCCAACTTCTCAAGGTGTTGAAAAGACACAGGCTATGACTATTTGCAGATGACATGTTGTTTACTCACCAGGCAAAAAACATAAGGTGAACCTCTGGAATTGCAAAAATGACAAGACCAAGGGGAGGTAACAATGAAATGCCAGAAAATCCATTGTCTTGCTAATCACCATCAATAGTATACACCAACAACTAGCTTTAGTTCTCTGATCAAATTCTTCAATAGTGAGATGGACTCCTCAGCATAGTTGTGCATCTTAGAAACAATCTTTAAGGGAGATTCCTCAATCAGCAGACAACATCCAAAGCAAAAAGGGTTCTTGTATTTCTGAGGATGAATTTTGGTATTGCAACAAAAACATTGGAGTTATAGTTTACCAAATATTTGTTCGCCCAGTTCTAGAATACACATAATGTTTGTTGGATTCCTATAATGTGGGAGATATAAATAAGACAGAAATAATTCAAAGACTGACTGCATAATTCTACATGAATCAGAATAGGTAACAGACTGCCATTACATTCTTGATTAACAATTTGGAATAGGAATCACTACAGCATATATTGACCATGTTTTCTTAAATGGACTTGTGGGAATTGATATAAACAGGTACCTATTGCTTTCTGGCGAAACATGAGGTAGTTATTCACAACCTACAAATTCCATTTGTTTCTAAGACTGTGTATCAATATTCATTTTTCTCCCACTTTCACAATGGAACAACCAGCCAAAGGAAATAGTCACAGCCTTGGAATCTTTCAGGACCCATCTTTGGACTACTTCCATTTAAATGTTTTCATTGTCAGGACTACCATCTCAAAAGCTCATGCCTGGTTTATCTGGTATGCTATAAAAATGTTAGTGAAATACTGCTCTTAGTCCATGATGCCAACATAACTAATGAAGAAGCAGACTATTCCTTACGCCATTAGTTATTCTAAATAAACACTGGTATTATCCCATAAAATATGCCTCAGCAATTTTCTAAGTAGAAAGGTTATACTTAGTGGTTACAGGAACTAATAGGAGGGAGTGAGGTCAGCTGTATGTTGTAAATTCCAATGAATAGCCACCGTGGAATGATCATTTCTGAGGTTCAGGTGGTTTTAGACTTTGCATTAGAATCAACTTAGTTGACATGACACTTGTGTACAAATCATACGATTTTTTATTTAAGACCCCATGGAGGTTTCTGAACTTAATTGAGTTTAGTAATCCAGTGAAGAACTAAAGCACTGCTGGATATCCTGGTTGCAGTTCTGCATCTGAGATGTTAACTTCTGCTTTACTTGTTAGTGTGAATATTAAAGATTTTCACAGGCATATTCAAAGAGCAATGGAGCTCTCCCATTACCCTGACTAACATTCCTGCCTGGTCATCATTCCTCCCTAAATCAATACCACTAAAGAAAACAATATCTGGCCAGTCCTGTCAGAGCTATTTATGGGATGTAGTGTTACAATTTGGCTGCTATGTTGCCTATACTTCAAAAGGTAATTCACTGTGTGTGACGAACACTAAAACATGTTGAAATAATAATACATCCTCGCAGTAAATTTATAGCCTGGAGAGAGGCATTGCCAGACAGCCATCCTTTCTGAAAGCAGTTGCATTAATGGACAGCCATCTGCACTAAATTCCATGTTTTAAGAAAGGATTGACTGTATCAGAGTGGACAATATTGCGACATACTTATTTTATCCCCTTTTGACCAGCCACGAAAATGATTATTTAACTGCATTGCTGCAAGAATGCTTTTAACTCTACTTTGAATGCAACTGGAGGCTTGCATCAGCCTATACAGCCAAAGAATTATTACAGGATTCAGGAAAGTAGAGTGAGAAGCTAACCTTGAGTTTCTAATTTTTCAGTGAAACAGCTACAGAACAGGTTTGGACCCAATTATGAATAAACTCAGTATGCAGTGAGCTCAGCCACAATGTACATATATTTAGCATTCTATTTAAAGCATGACAGGAATTTAAGAACTATATTGAAAAAGAAAAATAATTGATTAGCAACATACTGCTTTCAGTCTGGGAACTGTTCATTAGGAGAATATTTTGGTCTGAGGGGCACAGCGTAGACCTTTTAAAAATTTATTCACAGGAGGAAGCTGTCACAGGATAGGCAGCATTCCTTACCCATCTCTAATTGCCCAGAGGGCAGTTAAGGGGCAACCAGACTGCTGTGGGTCTGGAGTCACATGTAGGCCAGACCAGGTAAGGATGGCAGTTTCCCTCCCTACAGGTGAGAATCAGAGGGATGGGAACCCAAATTGTAGTTTGAGTATACAGGAGGTTGAGAGTAGTAAGGTCCGAAATAAGGTTTCAAGGTTGCAAGAGAGCACCAGCAAGCAAGAAGCTGGTTTGAAGTGTGTTCACTTCAATGTCAGGAGCATCTAGAATAAGGTGGGTGAACTTGCAGCATGGGTTGGTACCTGGGATTTCGATGTTGAGGCTATTTTGGAGACATGGTAGAGCAGGGACAGGAATGGTTATTGCACGTTCCAGGATTTAGATCTTTCAATAGGCATTGTTAGTCAAGGACAGTATTACAGTTGCAGAAAGGATATTTGAGGACTCATCTACTGAGGTAATATGGGCTGAGGTTAGAAACAGGAAAGGAGAGGTCACCCTGTTGGGAGTTTTTTATCGGCCTCCGAATAGTTCCAGAGATGTAGAGGAAAGGGTAGCAAAGATAATTCTCTGTAGGAGCAAGACTGGCAGGGTAGTTGTTATGGGGGACTTAAATTTTCCAAATATTGACTTGGAATATTACAGTTCAAGTACTTTAGATGTGTCAGTTTTTGTCCAATGTGTGCAGGAGGATTTTTCCTGACACAGTATGTAGACAGGCCAACAAGGGGTGAGGCCACATTAGATTTGGTACTCAGTAATGAACCTGGCCAGGTGTTAGATTTGGACGCAGGTGAGCACTTTGGTAATAGTGACCACAATTTGGTTATGTTTACTTTGGAAATGGAAAAGGATAGGTATATAATGTAGGGCAAGAGTTATTGCTGGGGAAAAGGCAATTATGATGCAATTAGGCAAGATTTAGGATGCTTGGGATTGGAAAGTAAACTGCAGGGGATGGGCACAATTGAAATGTCGTGCTTATTCAAGATGCATCTACTGCGGATCCTTAATAAGTATGTACCTGTCAGGCAGGGAGGAACCACGGGGGAAAGGTTACTAAGAAAGTTGAATCCCTTGTCAAGAGGAAGAAGGCGGCTTTTGTAAGGATGAGATGCGAAGGCTCAGTTAGGGTGATTGAGAGTTACAAGTTAGCCAAGAAAGACCTAAAGAAAGAGTAAGAAGAGCCAGGAGGGAAGCTGAGAAGTCGTTGGTGGATAGGATCAGGAAAACCCTAAGACTTTCTGTAGGTATATCAGGAATAAAAGAATGAATGGAGTAAGATTAGGGCCAATCAAGGATAAAAGTGGGATGTTGTGCATGGAGTCAGAAGATTGAGGGAAGAACGAAATGAATATTTTTCATCAATATTCATACTAGAAAAAGACAATGTTGTCAAGGAAAATACTGAGATACAGGCTCCTAAACTGGATGAGATTGAGTTTCACAAGGAGGAGGTGTTAGCAATTCTGGAAAGTGTAAAAATAGATAAGTTCCTGGGTCAGATGGGATTTATCCTAGGATTTTCTGGGAAGCCAGGGAGGAGACTTCTGAGCCTTTGGCTTTGATCTTTCTGTCATCAATGTCTCCAGGAATAGTGGCAGAAGACTGGAGGATAGCAAATGTTGTCCCCTTGTTCAAGAAGGGGAGTAGAGACAACCCTGGTAATTATAGACCAGCGCACCTTCCTTCGGTTGTGGGTAAAGTGTTGGAAAAGGTTATAAGAAATAGGATTTATAATCATCTAGAGAGGAATAAGTTGATTAGGAATAGTCAACATGGTTTGTGAAGGGTAGGTCATGCCTCACAAACCTTACTGAGTTCTTTGAGAAGGTGACCAAACAGGTGGTTGAGGGTAAAGTGGTCGATGTAGTGTATAGGGATTTCAGTAAGGCATTTGATAAGGTTCCCCAAGGTTGGCTATTGCACAAAATATGGAGGCATGGGATTGAGGGTGATTTAGCGGTTTAGATCAGAAATTAGCTAGCTGAAAGATGACAGAGGGTGGTGGTTGATGTGAAATGTTCATCCTGAATTTCAGTTACTAGTGGTGTACTGCAAGGGTCTGTTTTGGATGAGGGCATAGAAGGATGAGTTAGTAAATTTGCGGATGACACTAAGGTCGTAGGATTGTGGATAATGTAGAAGGATGTTGTAGGTTACAGACGGACAAAGATAAACTGTGGAGCTGGCCTGTGAGGTGGCAAATGGAGTTTAATGTGGAAAAGTGAGAGGTGATTCATTTTGGAAGGAGCAACAGGAATGCAGAGTACTGGGCTAATGGTAAGACTCTTGGTAGTGCAGATGAGCAGAGAGATCTCGGTGTCCATGCATATAGATCATTGAAAGTTGCCACCCAGGTTGATAGGGTTGTTAAGAAGGCATACAGTATATTCGCTTTTATTAGTAGAGGGATTGAGTCTCGGAACCATGAGGTCAAGCTGCAGCTGTACAAAACTCTGGTGTGGCCACACTTGGAGTATTGCATACAGTTCTGGTCACCGCATTATAGGAAAGATGTGGAAACTTTGGAAAGGGTTCAGAGGAAATTTACTAGGATGTTGCCTGGTATGGAGAGAAGATCTTATGAGGAAAGACTGAGGGACTTGAGGCTATTGTCATGGAGGAGGTTGAGAGGTGACTTAATTGAGACATATAAGATAATCAGATGGTTAGATAGGGTGGACAGTGAGAGCCTTTTTCCTCGGATGGTGATGGCTAGCACGAGGGGATATCACTTTAAACTGAGGGATGATAGATATAGGACAGATGTCAGAAGTAGCTTCTTTACTTAGAGAGCAGTAGGGGTGTGCAGCGCAACAGCAGTGGACTCGCCAACTTTCAGGGCATTTAAATGGTTATTGGATAGACATGTGGATGAAAATGGAATAACATAGGTTAGGTGGGATTCAGATTGGTTTCACGGATTGGCGCAACATCAAGGCCCATCTAGGACATGAGTGAATAGATGGGCTTTTCCTGACAATCGGCAATACTTTCATGATCATAGTTATACTTTTAATTCTAGATTTTTATTGAATTAAAATTGCACAATCTGTCGTGGTGGGATTTGAATCTGGGCCCTCAGAATGTTACCATGAGGCCATCACCTCCCCACATGAGAATGCAACTGGGGAGAAAAGGGTTAAATTATGATGATTGATTGCATCAGCCAACGGATAAGGTAATTAGACAAAATATTTTCCCTGTCTGATGGCCTTTCTTCTCGAGTTTTCAGTGGGAAATAGCAGTTTTATATGAGAGGAGCAGGTCATTCGGCCCAGTGGACTCATACTGCCATTCAGTTCGATCATGGAACTGATCTGCAGTTCAATTTAATTAACCTGGTTTTGACTCATCTGCCTTAATAGTTTTCACTCATAAAAATCTATTGGTCCCAGCGTTGAAAATGATATTGGCCCAGCACCCATGTCTTTTGGGGATGAGTTCCAGATTTCTCTAACTGTAGAAGAGCGTTTTCTTAATTACATTTTTTTTAAATCATGCCATTAATTTTGATTTCCTCATCAGAGTAGTACTTTCTCAGTGTACATGCTTTCTAATCTCTTAATCATTTTTGACAACTTGGTTAGACCATTCCTCGACCTTCTGTACTCAAAAGGAATACAAAAGCCAGATTCATGCAAGCTGCTACATAATTTAATTTAACCCTTTGACCCTAGTTTTATTCTGGTGAATCTGAGCTATACTCCTTCCAATGATAATATAGCTTTCCTGAAGTTGCCAGCTTACTGTTTCACATTTTCAAAAGTTCTTTCATGTTTTTCTCTTTTGTTGGATTTTTACTTTTCTTGTCTTTTCTTCCAGTTTCACTCATTTAATTTGTTGGCCATAGCTGGTTAACCACACAGGTGGAATCTGCCTTTTAGGAGCACAAACTGGATATTATTAATTTAATCAACCTGTTTGAACACATCGTGACATTCCACCACGGCAGTGAGTGTCAATTTGAACATGAGCCTTTTGGTCTAGAGGTTGAGACATCACTATTGTGTTACAAGACCCTCTCTCTCCCACCCCCAGTAGCAGGTAGTTTGTGAAGTTAATTTATAGGCCAGTTATCAGAGGCTGTCTTGAAATTTCAAAGTTAGTCTGAGCTGCCCAATGTCAGGAGCGTGGCAGCAAACTGACAAGATCCCAGACATAGACTAGTGGTCTCGTGCCCAAGATGATGTTGAGAATATTTTCTGCCTTCCTGGCAACAGTTAAGATCACAAGCTGCCCACGGACAGAACCATTATCCCCCCCAGTCCAAACTCCCCCACTGATGGTGACCATCTGGCTGTGTCCATCGTTTACTATAAATTTTTCAAATGTTGCTGAGAATGTTACCTGCAATACAAGGCCTCCTAATGGCGTTACAAATTCTAGAGCCTGCTAAATGGAGCACACCCACTCGCTAACAATTTGCCAATCTGGGCAAAATCAATGTCAGGTGACTTCTCCTGACATGTTGTGGGGTCAGGAGCCAAATTTCGACACCATGTTGGGTAGACAACATAAAACCTTCCCAAACACAAGAAATGCAACCTTTCCAAAGTCTCTGTCACCAGACATGATCTTCAGTTTCCATTAGTGATAACCTTTCAAGGATTGGTCCTGAACGTGCTGTAGTGCTTGTACTTTCCTCTCAAAAATAATGTTGATCCCAAACTGACTGTTATTAAACATGGCTTCCTAACAGCCATAACATGTTCCAGGCAGCTTTTGGTATCTGAGAATGGGATCTCCTCCTCAGACTTAGCCAGTCGGGTCTTGTGACTCCTGATACACAGCAATGTGGTTGACTCTTACCTGTCCTCTGAATTGGCTTAACAATGCACGCAGCTCAAGGGCAATTAGGGGTGGGCAACAAATAGTGTACTTGACAGTGATGTCCACATCCCTTGAACAAAGAAAAATGAGGAACTCTGCAGTGGATACCACTGAGATTGCAAGTGGCCTTGGGGTGAAGGCAGGATAGATCCCAGACAAAGGTGTAAGTCGAGTGGTATTAGACATGAAAGTATCAAGAAGCCCGGGAAGGGGAACAACCAAGATAGATGCTGATATATTCATGCATCATATTATTCATATTATTTGATCTTAGCCAATGAATGAAGAAGGATACTGTTTTTCCAACAGAAGTTTCTAAAGATTAAAAATGGTTTATGTGTTGCAATTTAAGAAAAGGGATCATTAAAAAAACATTAATAATTTTGCTGGTAATAATCTAACTACATTTTGAACCTCCCTTGAATTTGTATTTACAACATCTTGCTGAAAGATAAAGCTTGTGTCAAATTAGATTTCATTTTACAAAGGGAAGAAAAGTACTTTCGATTCAGAAATACAATATTGAAACAGATGTTAAGCATGTGTTCAGTTTACATATTTTGCTTCTTAAATCCATGTGATTATTTAGATAACATCCAAGCATGGATTCATTTGCATTCAGATTATATATCAATTAAATATGAATTGGGGCACACACTGGTTAGCACTGCTGACTCACAGTGCCAGGATCTTGGGTTTGATTCCAGCCATGGGTGACTGTCTATGCGGAGTTTGTACATTCTCCCTGTGTCTGCTTGGGTTTCTGCCGGGTGCTTCAGTGTCCTCCCACAGTCCAAAGATGTGCACATTAGGTGGACTGGCCGTGCTAAATTGCCCCGTAGTGTCCAAGGATGTGTAGCCCAGCTGGATTAGCAATGGTAAATGGAGGGTTACAGGGTGGAGGTGTGGTTCTGGATGGGACACTCTTCAAAGGGTTGGTGCAGACTCGATGGGTCAAATGGCCTCTAACTGCACTGTAGGGCATCTATGATTCTAGATTGGGTTCTTTTAGCAGATAGTAATCTTACCATATTCCACTGCAGTACAGGACTCTAAACGGTAAAATTGACAGCTGATCAATAGTGCTTTTTTGACAAGATGACAAACTGAGTTTTTTTTTGACAAGCTTATTATATCTTCTCAATTCCACACCATTATAATTCTTTGCTGTGGTACAGATTGTCCCAATGGAATTTCTTTTGGGCAGGTTCATTCCATCTCTATTTTCAGAAATGCTTCAATTTTCCATCTGCTTCATAAGAAGTTGATATCTTGAACTTGCCCGTGAGTTTTTATTCTGATCAAATGAGTATTAATTATTCATCAATTCAAAGTCCAGCTTCTGAATTTTAGCGAGTTGATTCTCCAAATCTCCCCAAACCTTGCCACCTCGATCTATGCTAAATCCTTGTCAGCTGAAAGGCATAGGAAGTGCCCCATGTCTTTTCAGAACTCAGGGAACTACTAGGAGAGTTTTACAGAAAAGTGGCACCACATTTTCTGGCCTTCCTTTCCAAATTTCCAGGTTGCGTAGCCCCTTGATTCAGTACCCTTCAGGTGTAAGTCGAGGAAAATGTTCTCCTGTTCCTTTGGCATGTGGACACTTGGCTACAATGCAATATGGCCTCTGAGGATGGATTCAGAGACAAGAAGTCTGACAAAATGGAATGGGAAGACTGCAGATGGTATGCCTTAAGTCTTCCCATTTCCGTAACATTTGGAAATCTATATCTTGTGAGGGGTGAGAAAGATGGAAGACTGTCAGTCTTTCCAAAGGCCAACTGAGCCATGAGGAGCCAATTAAGGAGTGTTTTTCACTTATGGGATGAAGGCATCACTGGCTAGGCCAGCATTTCTTGTCCATCTCTAATTTGCCTAGAGAGTATTTAAGAGTCAACACGTTGCTGTGGATCTGGAGTCACATGGAGGCAAAATCTGGTAAAGGTGGCAGTTTCCTTCCTAAAAGGACAGGGTTTTTCCAACAATTAACAGTGGCTTCATACACAACATTAAACTCTTAATTTCAGATTTCTTTTTATTAAATCCAAATTCCACCACCTATCATGGTGGGATTTCAACCCGGATCCCCAGTATAGGTTGTTCTGTTATAATGTGCATTTCATTAACACAAATTTGCTGTGATGTGATTGCCGAATTGGGGACACTGTTTCTAAAGTGTGAAGTTTTAAAATGTGCGTTGGTTGTAATGTGATTCCATCACCAGTACTTCAAGCACTATTTCTAAAGCATGGTTTTTCTATAATACTTCCTCATATGGGAATGGCTCCAGGTAAATGTCATGGAGTTTCTCCTTTTTGGGCATTCTTCAGCTCATGAAAGTGTCACAGGTAGCAATGCCTCCCCCTCCCCCTCCATATCATGGACATCAGTTGTCCTCTGCCACCCACCCAAGCCTCTCAGCATAGTCTTCCATATTGGCCCTGGCACTGTTGATGCCTATTTCAGCATATTCCTCACAGTGCCCTCCAGGTTAAGCTGCAGCAGTGACCACTAACTAGCCTCAGTGACATTACTGAACTGTTGATCCTCTGATCTGTCCAGGAGACACGTGGGGCACACTATCATTCTTAACAAAACAGCAGGCCTGTCAGCTGGCCATAATGAGCTGCTGCCTGTACAATCCACTCCTCTGTCCCACTGCCCCCCAAAGTGGGGGTGCACACTGCTTTTGGCCTCAAAGATAGATCCACAGCCAGCTCTGAAAAATCCAAGCCTTGGCGTGAGCCCAAATCAGTTATCTCAAGAATATTTAGAAGTTTTCAGGCCAACAAAAGAGAGGTTCGCATGGAGGTGAAATAATTTCAGAAAAGCCGATAACCCGTCACCAAGTCACCCTTTATTGACATGTGCGTAATACATGGAACTGACCCAGTTAGCTCAGAGCCAGCTGCTAGAGTGAGCAGAACGCCTGACACTCCTGCTTACATCTGCCAGTCAGGACTCACTGATTGGACCTGGTTAAGAGCCCCATTTGGGGAACTCAGATTTATGAGGTCCATCTGGCTCAATTTGTTCCAATTACTGCAGTAATACTATGGATATCTATCACAGATCCTTCTGGTGCTGAGGAATTTATATCTCCCAGTAACTACTAACAGGAAAAAGATGAAAAGTGTGGTGCTGGAAAAGCACAGCAGGTCAAGCAGCATCCGAAGAGCAGGAGAGTCGACATTTCGGGCTTAAGCCCTGCAGTCAAACCTTATGATTTTGTGGAGCAAAACTAGTGATTTTTTTTTTAAAATCATCGATGTATTATGGATGTCACTGACCAGAACAGCATTTATTGCCTATCTCTAATTGCCCCATTTAACTGGAGTGATTTCAGAAGGTCATTAAGAGTCAGCCACATTGCTGTGGATCTGGAGTCACATGTAGGCCAGGTAAGTTAAGGATGACAGGTTTCCTCCCCTAAAAGATAATAGCGAATCGGATGGATTTTTAAAAAAATGGTTATGAATGCCATTGGCCATTTTTTCAAAATTCTAGATTCTCACTGAATTTAAGTTTCACCGTTTGCCATTGTGGGATTTATAATGTCCGCATAGCATTAGCAAGGGATTCTGGATTACTAGCCCAGTGACATAACCCCAATGCCACCGCTTTTATTTAGCTTAAGGATTGATAGATTGCATAACTTTACTTGATGCTCCATGTTGGATTTTGAACCACAACAATGTGTATGTTCAAAATATTATTGCATTTTCCATTAAAAATGTTCACTACAGCTGACAGCTTATTTAGAAACCTGTTCCTTGTCTTTTTGATTATAACTTGGCAAATTTCCTCTTGTGGTGAGGTTGCTTAATGAAACTTAGCAACAGAATGGCAGGTCATTAGATGCTGTCTATAGACAAGCACACTGGATGCTCGCAGATCCCTGACCAGTTTGTATGAAGAAAAAATTTCAATCCCTGGTAATGAATGCAGTTTCAATCAAAAGGGCCCCAGTGAATACTGAAATAGCTCCTCTGATTTGGGCACTTTAAAACATTATGAAATTAATTAGAAAATAACTGCAGAAAATTTAATAACTATTGCTGCAGAATTTTGTTGGAAGCTTCAATCTTTATTTGGCAAACTGTTGTAGACATCAGTGCAATGATACAGTGAACCTTTTCCTTATGTTGTAATTATTTGTTTTGTTGGCAACATTTTTCCTTTATACTTTCTGGTCTTTTGACAATTAGGCCATTTTGTAAATTTTCATGAAAATTTGGCTATTCTCTGATAGTTTTAAAATTGTTGACATTATTAGTTCTCAAAATGAAAAACGAGTGACTCATGGTGTCGCACAAGTACCTGAAATGGGGTCTTAATCACTCACTAATTTTACTAATGGTTTAGATAACATAACACAAAGCCATATATCTAGGTTTGTCAATGACGCAAAGGTTCAGTAAGTAGCACTGATAAAAACATGAAGTTACAAAGAGATATTGATTAGTGAGTGAGCAAAATGATTGCCAACGGATTTCAGCACCAGTAAACATGAGATCATCCACTTTGACAATGAGAAAATCAGATGATTAATTATTCTAAAAGGTGGCAAATTCAGAGTAATAATGTCCAAGTGATGAAAGGTTCCTTGTATACAGATCACTAAAATGTAATATCCAAAAACATAACAACAATCTGAAAAGCTACTGAGATATTAATCTTTATATCAACAAGACTAGGATATAAAGGAAAGTTTTGTGATAGCTCACAGCTAACCTACATCTGACATATTGTGTATAGCTATGGGTTCCTAGGATATGCTGGCATTGGAAGCAGTACAGCAAAGACTAACTAAGCATTTAGCAAGGTTCCAAGGTTAAGTTTTGAGATAAATCATGGCTATACTCTCTGTCTTGCAGAAGGTTAAAGGGTGATTCGATTAACGAATGCATCATATCTAGACTGCTACTTCTCAACAAACTCAATTAACTATCAGAAAATTGCTACAAAGTGTAGGATTTAAAAAGGAGCTGATAGGGTGCATACAGAACATTTTTTTTAAGGGGTCTAGGACAAGGGAAATAACTGAAATGTCAAAGCCAACACATTCAGGGAAGAAGTTAGAAAACAAATGTGGTAGATGTTTCCCCCACAAAGAGCAGTAGGTGACAGCTCAATGAATAATTTAAAATCTGAGATTAATAAATATTTGCGATAGAATAGATATCTAGCTAAGGCAGATGGAAGTTAGGGAGATTTCTAGGTGTCTCTGAAGCAGGGCCTCTGACCCAAAGGTAGGGATATGATCACTATGCCACAAGAGCCACTTAACAATGGCATTTTAAAGATGATGTGGGCTCAGGAAATGTTGGTCTTTGTGTGGATATCTGCTGAGTGGAAGCCACAATGATCACATAAGTTTTCTTGCTGGCAGGTTTGCTTAAAATGATCCCATTTGATTGCAACAATTAAAGATGCACTTTTAAGAATTCAATTCTTGAAAGGCCAGAATTTTACTGGTGTTTCTTAATCACTTCATGTGGGTGAGTTGAATGAACAATTTTAACAAGTCAAGTAAAAAATCTATAATGTTAAGTTTACCACTTAAATGTAGCTCTTACACATTTTCACAACAACTTGATCACATTGCCATTGGAAAGCTACTCTTCAAAGCATTACAATAAAATGATTGTGAATCCAAATGTGTTTTTTAATGTCTATGTACTCCACTTCCTGACATTAACTAAATAATACTATTTTTAAAGACAGGTTTAGAATTTTACAGATTTCAAACCTCCAGCATCAGAAGAAGACTCTTAGAGGATATTACCTCATGAATTCAGTTTGAACATGGAGGGATGAATGAATAGATCCATCAGATAAGTCAATATATTTCCTTTAGGTAAAAACAATAACTGCAGATGCTGGAAACCAGATTCTGGATTAGTGGTGCTGGAAGAGCACAGCAGTTCAGGCAGCATCCGAGGAGCAGTAAAATCGACGTTTCGGGCAAAAGCCCTTCATCAGGAATACTGCACCACTAATCCAGAATATATTTCCTTTGTCATGCCAGGGGACTGGCTGTCAGCACAGGATGAACTGTTAGCCAATCTTCATCTGCTGCTCTGTGTCCACTGGGTCTCCATTTCTAGCAGAGTATGGAGTAGTGGTGTTTAAATGTCTGGTATCTATGTTTTGTTGACACCTGCTGCTGCCTCTAGGTGTACATGAAATTTACTTGTTTGAGTAGCATCTCCACCAGAAACTCAACTGGATTAGAGTGTATCTCGAAGATTTTAAACTGCTTCTCGTTACTATATCAACAGGACTAAATATTTTTAAAATTGTACATTTTGATGATTTGTACTTGTGTTAGGGTTCCTGAAACAGCAATCTATTTAGCCTTATGTCACCAATACTTCTACCAGACCTTGTCTAAAGAAAAATATAAATAAGTATTGATTCAAAAAACACATTATGTTGAGGATTTCATTTTGTACTCATTAGCATAATTTGTAGGAATATCAATTTAAGGGGAAAAACAACATTTTTACTAAATAAGAGAAGAGTGCTGGTTGATAGAGGTTTAGCTATGGAGAATGCATTGACAGTTCAGAGCCTTATTTAAATTCTAGCCCAGACAGCTTGACCTTGTCTTGCCCTGAAAAATGAATCCAAGAATGGCTGTCTTATGTTTGTCAAGTTGAAACTGGTGCAGTGTGTATACACGTTCTGTCTGCAAAGAGCAGGGCCCTGTGTATTAATGTATGTCGCTTCCAGTACATACAATGCACTACACTACAAGACCAAGTGATAATCCTAAATTGGTTGTCCACATCATTGGTACTCTAGTGGATTGTCCTAATTCGCGCAAGACAGAAAGCTTCAACAATATGTGCCTTTATTCAGCAATACTCAAGTCCTGTAATACAAGATAACTAAAAGCATAAATATTTATTCATTTCATTATTAACAGATATTCTGGGTTTTACTTCCATCATTGTTTCTGGTCAGGGATTCTACATCCAAATAATATACTCTCTGTAAAGAAAATCTTGCCTGATTTCCCTGTTTTGATAATGATTTGTTTATTTTGGTTATGATTCATTGAGTCATAAAGTTTATACAGCACAGAAAGAGGCCCTTCGGCCGATCTTGTCTGTGACAGTCAACAAACATCCATCTGTTTTCCAGCATTTGGCCCATAGCCTTGTATGCTGTGTTGTTTCAAGTATTCATCTCAATTGTTCTGAACTGTCTCAAAGGTCCCTGCCTCTACTGTGCTTCTATTCAGTGCATTCCAGATATCCACAACCTCTGGGTGAAAAAGGATCCTCAAATCTGCTCTAAACTTCTACTCTATACCTGAAAACTGTGTCCCCTGGGTATTCACCTCCCCTATTAACAGGAAATGTTTCTCTCTATTTACACTGTCTATGCCCCTCAGAACTTTGTGCATCTCAGTTAGACCTCTGCGTAGCATTCTCTACTCTAATGGAAACAAGAAGAAAGTGAGAACTGCAGATGCTGGAGATCAGAGTCAAAAAGTGTGGCACTAGAAAAGCACAGCTGGTCAGGAAGCATTCAAAGAGCAGCATAACCTCTTCATCAGGAATGCACCATAAATTTGGACTCTAATGAAAACAACTCCAGCTTATCTAGCCTCTCTTCATAGCTGTATCTCTCCACACCAGCAACATCCCAATGAATCTCTTCTGCTATCACTTCCTTCCAATAAGGTGGTGACCAATATACATGCAGTAGTCCAGCTCTGGCCTAACTAACAGCTCGATCATAGCCTTTTTGTCCTTGTATTCAATGCCTTGACTAATAAAGACAAGTATCCCATCTGCCTCCTCAACCACCTTATCTAACCGTATTTCTATTTTCAACCATCTAAGTCACGCACAGAAAGGTTCCTCTGATCTCCATGCTTCTTAGAGTTCTACTATTTAACGCATACTCCCTGGCCTTGTTAGTTCTCCCAAAATGCATCACCTCACACATTTCAGGATTACATTCCATTTGACATTGTTCAGCCCATCTGAACTGCCTGTCCAGATCATCCTGTAATCCAAGATTGTCCTTTTCACTATTCACCACGGCATCAACTTTTTGTGTCATCTGCACACTTACTGATCATATTTCCTACATTCATGTCTAGATCATTAATGTATACAGCAAACAGTGATGGACTGAGCACTGAGTCCTGTGGTATATCACAGGATACAGGATTCCATTTTCAATATCACCCTTCAACCATCATCCTCCCACTAACACAATGTTGGATCCAATTTGCTAAATTGCCCTGCATCCAATGGGCTTTCAGCTTCTAAACCACCCTTTGCTAAACATTGTCAAAAGCTTTACTGAAGTACATGTAGACTAGATCAACTACACGCACAGCCACCTAATTGAAAAATTCAATCAATTGTGGTTAGACATGATCTTCCTTTTACAAAGCCACGCTGACTATCCTTAATTAATCCTTGCTTTGCCAAGTGCAGATTAATTCTATCCCCCAGAAACTTTTCTGATAATTTCCCTCCCACTGATATTAGACTGACCAGCCTGTAGTTTCCTGGTTTATCCCCACCACCCTTCTTGAATAATGGTACCACATTAACTGCCTTCCAGTCTTCTATTACCCCTCTTGTGTCCAGAGATCATTTAAAAATTAATGCCAGAAGCCTTGTAATCTCCTTCCTCACCTCCCACAGCAGCTTGGGATACTTCTCATTTGAGCTGGGGATGTATCCACTTTCAAGTCTGCTAATATTGATGAATACTTTCTCTTGAGCAATACTAATTCACTCAAGTAAATCAAAGTCCCTTCCTGGATTTCTATGCCTACATCAACCTTTTCTAAAATGAATTCAGATGCAATGCAGTTATTTAAAATCTGAGTTATGTCTTCCAGATCCCCACACAGATCTTCAAAGAATTTATTTCCCAATTTACCTCGAGAAAATCCATGCAAATCTGATCACCTCTTTATCACATTCCTTCCTCACCATTTTTGTTCTACTGGAGAAAATCCCCAGTTGCTCAAATGTCACATCAAAACTAAAGCCTTTTATCCCTAGTTAAAATTACATGATATGGATGATTGACACACAAGAATGAGAAGCTATCTTTTAAAAAAGAAAATCTGCCTTTCTGACTGTATCAATCAGGTTAAGTAAAATGAACAATGGAAACAGAGTAGTTGTATTTATATAATTGTTTCATCTCAGGCAATAAAGTAGGTCACGTATCCTATAGGAAAGATGTCTGTACCATTTAGTTTTCTTATAACCTAAAGTTATGCAATGAAGCTGCTCCTGTGAAACTGGAATAGATTTTGAGTATTTAACACTTGAACATTGCTCTCAGGAATGTTGTGCTGTTACTGTTATTCAGCTTGCAATAGCAAAAGCAACACATTTCCTGCCAAGTGATAAGTAACTGTTGCTCATTACAAACCTGCAAATTCTCTATCTTCTTTAATGATAATATTTTGAGACTAATGATACTCCAAACCAATTAGGAAATCAAAGTGAAATATTTAGCAAATTTAAAGTAATATCATGGCACAGACTCGTTACTTGGTAAGGATTTATCGTGCAGGTTTCAGGACTCGCTGTCATGGTCAAACTAGGGGCAGAAGCCCGAACTGTCATAGCCTATGATTTCCCTGAATATCCAGGGGCAGGTATGCTGACCAATTCAGGTTCATAGGAAAGCTCTGAAGCAAGAGGGCGAATAGTAAGCTGACTGAAAAAAGTAGCAGGCTGCCTCCAAGGTAACAGGGAGTGGGGAAGCGGAGCTGCAGTAAAATAGATATGCCCACTCTTCACATTTTCAGCCTTAAATTAAAATAAACTCCTCAGCCTGAAAGACCAACAAGGTGGAGGTGGTTCCCCTCCTGTGGCTGCAGCTAAGTTGGAAGACTCTCTAAGTCTGCCAGAGCATTGACGTCCTGGTCTGCAGCCAACTGGAGTGGGCTAGGCAGCTGCCCTATTCTCCAGAATCTCCAGGGACCTGAAGGCCAACTGGAAAAGTTCAGTGGGTTCCCAAAAACAAGCCTCTAATGAGGTTAGTTGACGATACCACTACTTTCAGATGGCAGCGCTTCAGCTCCCCATCTCTCACCTCTTAGCAAAAAGGCCAGGAGAAGGACAGAGCTGCACAACTGAGGCACGAGTTTATGTGTCTGCCTTTCAATGTGTTGCCCCTTTTGGGATCAAAGTCCCAGTCCATATTGCCATTACACTTCAATATTGCAAAGAATTTTAATTAAATTCCATTATAACATGAACAAATCAAAGTGTAAACAAATATACTTGAACGTGAAACCAGCATTATTTTATGATGCACTTTCAAATTATCTCAGAGAACAGTGGCATTATTATGTACCCTGAGAACTTTTTGTTGGCTGTTTACAGAAAGCTCGCTATGCTTTAGGATAGGCTTTGCATGTGCAAATTCACTCAGTTCATACAACTGCACTTTGATCTTGTTCTCCAACATCAGTGGAGCTCAGAGAATCCACATGGAAAGCAAAGGCTGTAAATCAAATGATTCTCCTTCAAAACAAGCACCACTAGGAATTCAATTTGCTTTCAGCAAACTACTTTCAGGAAGAACTGGTATATGAACAATTTTATATACAGACCATCGACATAAATAACAAAATTGACTTGATTACTGAACTTAATGCTCTGAAACCTGCAGAATGAGTTCTAACTTCAAATGATAAACATGATGCAAAGGTTAAGTATTTCAGAGATGGTTGGTGACAGTTAAATTGTTACAAGAATATTCACTATAATTTCACATGGCAAATATTAAGCTTCCATCAGTAAAGGAAGATGTTGAATGTTTAAACTCATGGTTATGTCAAATCTTAATAATAATTTTACAAAAATCTGCTCAAGAGGCTAAAGTGTGTTTTGTTACCCTGCTTAAAATTCCTGCTGTGAAGCTTACAATATAGTCACCAACATTAACAGAAAATTCTTGTGAATTGGTTATTTCTGTCAAATTTTGTAATAACATTTCAGAGCTATCCTCAGAGTAGAGAGGGAGTACTGCCTGAGGCTGGCAGAAATGCCTGATTGGACTTAACCTACAGTACTGATTTCAGCTGGGAATCAATGTTAGAGCCCACTCCAGGCATGTAAATCTACTCACATCCTGAAGATAACAGTTTCACAATTTGGAGGAAAGACATCACCAGGTAAAAAAAGCAGGGTTTCAAATAGAAATAAATAAGTAAGCTTAAAAAAAAAGGATAATTAATCTAGAAAATTAGGAGCAGGAATGTAGGATGTTTAAATTCTATACAAAACAGAATCAGTGCTGATAAATGCATGTAAGTACATTGGCGTAGGATGGGAGATTTTCAGCAGGAAAGAGAAAGTATCAATAGTACCCTTAGAGAATGTACATAGCCACATGTAGAGCAGGGTCAGAGGCCAGAAAATACATTAAGTGTGCAATTCCATTTCTCCAAACATTCCCCTTGTCAAAAAGAGAAATTACAAGCACCATTATTTTCAGTTTCAAGTTGTGCAAATTATCCAAGATATGTATAAAAAAATTATTCAATAACAGAACAATATGCTAACTCTAGTCAGTCCCATTTTTGTCAGTCTCTGCACATGTATTTCATATACACTGCTTAAATTGTGCAGTTCACTTAATGGTATGTGTGTGCATTCCCATTGGCTGTTTCTCTGGTATGTGTTTATTCCTAAAGTGACATTCCTTTTCTTGGGATATCTCTATTCCAAGGTGAGTGCTATTACTATGGTAACAGTTATGGATTCATTCCTTTTGCTGGAGAACAGTGAACATTTGTGACTGAAAGTCATCTTGTATTCTGTGTAGATCATGAAATGATTTCTTCTTGATCCCTTGTTCACAGGGAAGTCAGAGCTTCTCCAGTTGTACACAGACATCTGCACTTATGAAGATATCACTGGTCATTCACATTCACCATGGATGGTCAAGGTGACAACTATAAAGGTTTGTTTATAACTACAAACTGTCACGTTTGGTGATTTTTATTGAGACTTTTGAACATTTGTACACTGGCTGGCTCACCAAGTCTTGCCTCTGACAATGACTTGACAGTTTAATCAAAGTAAATTTTTGACATTTCATATCAGTTCATCTCTGTAAGCCCCAATACTCTCTTATGACAACAGGTACATTAATGATACATTCAGGGTGTCCTTTCATCAATATTTTCTTCAGCATTTGGAGAGTAGCTTTTTTTTGTTTAAATTCGCAAGACAATTACCTTTCAGATTTAATGTCTCTGCTACTGTTGTAACATCCTCGATTTCCTTTATAGGGTTAGTACTCCTCTCGACAGCATGTTAGCGACGTGAATTTTTTTTACTTGTCTGCATTTCACATCCAGGTGATGTCTCTGCAAATGAAGTAACGTTTTTTTGCAGATGCTTTGGAGCAGATAGAAGCAGTTTGAGAAAAATGCTTTGAAGTGACTTGTTCATTGTCATTCCATCCCTTCCAATTTGGGGTGGGAATGTTATTGATTAAAATTCTCTCAAGCAAATTTGAGAACAAGTCACTCTTTCTTTGTCTGTGTATTGTATCATTCAGTTGGTGTTAATGTCCTGGATACAAATGCAACTGGTTGATCTGCCTTTTTAAAAAATTCACTGATGGGATGTGGGCATCCCTGACTGGGCCAGCATTTTTTGCCAGTCATAGTTATTCATGGGAAAGTGCTGGTCAGACTAAAGATGGGGTTACAGGAATAGAGTCATGGGCTGGGTCTGGGTGGGATGGTCTCCAGACTTAATGGGCCATTTGGCCTCTTTCAGCACTGTAAGCTTTCTATAATTCTTTCTCTTGGTGGGACTATTGTATTGTTGTTTGTGTAGTGATATAGATTAATGTGGTTGTGGGAAGTTGATTTGCAGACGTTTTTCGTCCCCTGTGTAGGTGACATTTTCAGTGCTATGGAACCTCCTACGAAGTGCTGCTGTACTGTGTCATCTGGAAATTATTTGGTTCTGTTTCTGCTGCTTCCAGTTGCCAGTTCCAGTTGTTCATTGTAGTGGCTGGTATATTGGGTCTAGATCGATGTGTTTGTTGGTAGAGTGTAGAAGCAGCAGAAATGGAACAAAATAAATTCCAGAAGATTCCAGCATTTCGCAGGAGGCTCCAAAGCATTGAAGATGTCACCTCAACAGGGGACGAAACATCTGCAAATCAACTTACCAGCTCGGCTGAAATTACCCACGTCCATGACAACTGGCACCCGAGCTATAAATCTTTACACAAACCTTGAATATAGATTAACATAGAGCCACAGTATAAAAACTAACCATTTGGTCCAATCGGTCCATGCTGAACATAATCCCATACTAAAAGAGTCTCACCTGCCTGCTCCTGATCCATATTCCTCCAAACCTTTCCTATTCATGTACTTATCCAAATGTCTTTGTAATGTTGTAAAACGTTGTAATTGTACTCACATCCACCACTTCCTCAGGAAGTTCATTCCACATGTGCATCATTCTCTGTATAAAAAAATTGCCTTTCATCTTTTTTTAATCTTTTTCCTCTTATGTGCACCTTCGTCTTGAAATCCCCCATCTAGGGAAAAGACAGCTACCATTAGCTCTATCTACTCCTCTATTTTACAAATTTCTGTAAGGTTGCATCTCAATCTTCTACGCTCCAGTGAAAGAAGTCCCAGCCTATATGGCCTTTCTTTATAACTCAAGCCTGCCATACCCGGCAACATCCTGGTAAACATCTTCTGAGCCCTCTCCTGCTTAGTAATATTTCCCCTGAAACTTCAGCATCTTTCTCCATTCTCTTTGGCACTAAGGGAAACATTTTGAAGTTTTATTTCTTGGATGTTCCTCAGTTGTTTACTATCCCCAAGAGCCTGGACTAATTGGTATGATGTGATGATAGAATAAATTGAATTTGGTCTGTTGGGAAAAATTAGCTCAATGAGGCAGAAAGGTTTTCCTGTCCTGTGCATTGTGATAGAATGGTTAGCAAGTAACTATATCTTTTTCCACGATCTTTTCTCACATCTTTCTGATTATTATTATCAAGAGACATTTGAATGCTGCTGAGTCTCTTCAATTAAACCAAATGGAGTGCCAAATGACACAATCAAGTGCTGTTAAAGGTTGGTAAATATGGGATATGATTGGCTCACAACATCACACTTCCAGATTTGAATTCTCAGGAGTCAACCAATTCAACTTGCAACTGCTTAGTTAAGGAACTATCAAGGTAAGATAAGAAACCCTGTTTCAGTGAACCAAGAACACTAATCTTTCACGTTCACAGAAGCTCGCCAGCTGTAAGCCACCATTCTTAAAGAGAATTAAATAGTGATGATCTGTATATGGGGAATTCTGTATGGATGTACATAGTAACATTCTCCCAATATCCTAATGAGTAAAGCAACAAGACAGCACTGAGCCACATCAGATTTGTAGTTTGGTGCATCATTGCTGATCTCAAGATAGCCAGCAAGTGATTGAGTGCACTTGGCATCAGCATTTCATGTTACTGAGAGACAAGTCATTGCTGATCAATGACTCCTACACATGAGGTGGGAACAGGGATTGAGCCATGCAATTAAAATGTCAGTATTTCTGTTTTGTCTCCATACTTATTGACACCCAAGGAGAATGTTCAGTTTACCAAGCAACTGATGAACCCATTGAAACTTATCCAAAGCAGTATCTCAGGAGATGAAGAGATTTGTTTGTGAGTGCGTTTTTCAAAATTAGAAATTGCTGTCAGTTATTGAACATTCCAACATTCTGAAATCAAATTTCTCACCTTACCATTTTAGTGGATTTGATACTTCTTTTATTCCTATTTACAACTTTTGGCATATTATATTTATCTTCTATTTCTTAGAGTCATGGAGTTGTACAACACAGAAATAAACCCTTTGGTCCAACTCATTTGCACCAAACAGATATCCCAATCTGATCTAGTCCCATTTGGCAGTACTTGGCCTATATCCCTCTAAACCCTTCCTATTCATATACTCATTCAGATGACTTTCAAATGTTGTAATTGTACCAGTCTCCACCTCTTCCTCTGACAGCTAATTCCACAAATGCACCACCCTCTGTGTGAGAAAGTTATCCCTCAGGTCCTTTTTAAATCTTCTCGACAGTGTTGTAATAGAAGTGTTAAACTATTTGCTCCAACATTTTGATGATATTGATAACCTACTAAATTCAAGTGTATAAATTATTCTACTAAAAATAGCAGAGAAAATATCTTATATCTATGTAGTGGATATCCCATTGACCAAACTGGTGACAGTGAATTCTACCCTTTAGTGTCCTGGTGACCTTCATCCCTACCCCCACTCACCTATTGTACTCTATGCTACTTTCTCCCCACCCCACCCTCCTCTCACTTATCTCTCCACCCTTCAGGCTCTCTGCCTGTATTCCTGATGAAGGGCTTTTGCCCGAAATGTCAATTTTACTGCTCCTCGGATGCTGCCTGAACTGCTGTGCTTTTCCAGTACCACTCTAATCTTAACAAAATAATTTCCTGCCATACAATATGACTGGTGCAAAGAAAAAAATATTGGTTCAAATATTTTGGCTTGTCTAGCAAGAAGAATAAATCTTGTGATGACATGTGATCATCAGTTTGACTATTAAAATGATGCTGAATAATCTGTTCACAAACCCCTTTATTAACTTCATTCCCAAAATGTGGAGACCACTGGCTAGGCACACATTTATTTATTTTCCTTGACAAAGTGGTGGTGAACCACCTTTTTCAACCACCTCAGTCTCCATGAATATAGGTGCCTTCACGGTGCTGTGAAGAAGAGGCATCCAGGATTCTGACCCAGTGGCAGTGAAGGAATGGTTATATAATTTAAATTTGGAATGGTGCGTGACCCAGATGTGAACTTTCAGATGGCAGTGCTCCCATATCTCTGCTGTATCTGGTTCTCCTACTTGATAGAGGTCACAGCTTTGCAATGAGAAGGTGCCGAAGGAGCCTTGCTGAGTTGTAGCAGTTCATCTTGTAAATGGTATACACTGCATATCAGCGGTGGATACAGTGAATGCTAATAGTGGTGACTGCCTTGTCAGTCAAATAGGCTGCTTTGTCCTGGATTACATTGAGTAATTTGAATGTTGTTGGATCCAAACTCATCTATGCATTTGGGGAGTATTCCATCACATTCCAGTTTTGTGCTTTATGGATGGTGGACAGTCTTAGAATTGTTAGGATGTAAGTTACTCATTGCACAATTCCTAGTGTCTAACCAGCTGTTATAGCCACAGTGTAAACACATCATGTCTGTGTATTGTTCAGGGAAGTGCTCATTCATACACGTTTAAACGAACCAGTAAAACTTGGAAATGAAGTCACTGCTCTGAACTGGAGATCCATATTAAATGGATTTGGACCAGATCTGCTATTTCCAAATGTTATTGAATTTTTTCTTTCTCTGGTGGTCCACTTCCCAACAGCACACCTCCCTCTGATAACCTTTTTATTTAGCAAGGTAAAGTCATGTCAATGTTCCGCCATGCTAAGAACCATTGTTTAGTTCACTTAAAAACACCATCATTTGTTTTGTAAAGAAAATTATCCAATGATTTCAGTTGTTATCAATGGACAATTTATTTTTATTGAGAAATCACATTTATAACAAAATTTGTTTTGTAAAATAATCACCAATAAAATGATAACAAACTCTTCACAATACTTGAAGTAAACAAGGTTAAAAAAAGCTAAAAATGAATAAAGTTGTAAGCAATATAAATGCATAACTCTTATCACAATGATATGCTTGTGATTGACATTAAGGGCCAAATATTCTTTTGTTTTGCTGTGTTTGGGTTGGAATGGAGATATGTGACAGAAAAGAAATCGCACCAATATTATGTGTGATGATGTTCGACCTCTGTTGCTGATCCTGCTGATCAATGGAAGGTCATGATGTTTTCACAACAGGGAATCTGCTGTCATGAGTTATAAAACTGAACAGCTCCAGCCTGCCAAGGGTCGGCTGGCAGCAATCCAAACCCTTAATTTGATGGATAAAAGTGGAAGTTTTGAAGAAAATCTATTTCATAATATCATAATTTCCATGTCCTTTCCGGATTCCAGCTTTTGATTAGTCCTGACCTATTTGAAAATTCAAATGCTTTCGTTGTTTTAATCAAGCTACAGTCAGGCCAGAAGGTACATTTCCCTGCTACAATTTCATTGCCAATACTCTAATTCCTGAGGGCTCTTGTTCCACAGTGATAGTGTTCCTACCTTTGAGCCAGAGGGGTCCAGACTCTAGTCCCAGAAGTATTCCTGAAGAAGGGCTTATGCCCGAAACGTCGATTCTCCTGTTCCTTGGATGCTGCCTGACCTGCTGCGCTTTTCCAGCAACACATTTTCAGCTCATCCCAGAAGTATGTCATAACATGTTGATTCAAAATATCTATCTCAAGGCCTTTCTTTGTATCAACAATATCTATCCCAATATAAGTAGCCACTCATCCCCACCAAACTAGGAAGCATTTGCCTCTTTCCATAACTCCCAAAACTAAACCACCTCCTAATAAAACCTAATTCTAATTCTAATCAAGAACATATCTATCTCTGTCTTAAATACACTCATTGACTGGCCTCAGCAGCATTCTGTGGCAATGAGTTCCATAGATACACCATTCTCTGGATGAAGAAATTCCTCCTCATCTCAATTCTAAACAGATTGCCCTTCACTCTGAGGTAATACCATCAGTCCCAGTCTTTCTGACTGATGGTAACATCTCCATATCCAATCTATCCAGGCCTCTCAGCAATCTGTACATTTCAATAAGATCCACCAACATTCTTCTAAACTCCATTGAGAACAGACCCAAAGTGCTCAACTGCTCCTCATATAATAGGTCTTTCACCCCTGGGATCATTCTTGTGAACTTCTTCTGGACCCCTCCGACATCATGACATTCTTCCTTAGATATAGAGCCCAAACCTGCTCACAATATTCCAAATGCGGTTTGACCAAAACATTGTACAGCCTCAGCCTTACATTCCTGCTCTTGTATTCTTGCCATCTTGAAATGAATGCTAATATTGCATTTGCTTTCCTTACTGCCAACTGAACTTGCACGTTAACCTTGAGGGAGTCTTGAACTCGGATTCCTAAGTGCTTTGGTACTTCAGATATACAAAGCCTTTCCCCATTTAGGTAATAGTCTATGTCTCTGTTCTTTTGCATAATGCATAACCTCACACTTACCCCACATTGTATTCCATTTGCCATATCTTTGCCCATTTTCCTAGCCTGACCAAGTTCTTCTGCAGCCTCCCTGTGTCCTCACCACTACCTGTCCCTCTACCTATCTTTATATCATCTGTAAACTTAGTAACAAAGCCCTCAGTTCGTTAGTCCAGATCATTAATGTATAATGTGAATAGTTGACATTATACACTGACCTCTGCAGAACTCCACGAGTCACCAGCTGCCATCCTGAAAAAAGGACCCTTTATACCTACTCTCAGTCTTCTGACAGTCAGCCAATCTTCAGTTAGCTATGCCAGTACTTTGCCCGTAACAGAATGGGCTGTTATCTTTTTTTGCAGTCTCCAGTACTGCATCTGGTCAAAGGCCTTTTGGGAATCCAAATCCATCACATCCACTGGCTCTCCTTTGTCTAACCTGCTCATTATCTAGATTAGATTAGATTAGATTAGATTAGATTAGATTACTTACAGTGTGGAAACAGGCCCTTCGGCCCAACAAGTCCACACCGACCCGCCGAAGCGCAACCCACCCATTCCCCTACATTTACCCCTTTTACCTAACACTACGGGCAATTTAGCTTGGCCAATTCACCTGACCTGCACATCTTTGGACTGTGGGAGGAAACCGGAGCACCCGGAGGAAACCCACGCAGACACGGGGAGAATGTGCAAACTCCACACAGTCAGTCGCCTGAGTCGGTAATTGAACCCGGGTCTCTGGCGCTGTGAGGCAGCAGTGCTAACCTCTTCAAAGGATTCTAACATATTTGTTAGGCATGATTTCTCTTGATGACTCATCTTACTTGGAACATGCAGTTCCAAGAACTCCGTAATCTCATCCTTATAAATGAACTCTAAAATCTTACAAAAGTCCAAGGTCAGACATATGGTTCCTAGTCTTCTGCCTCCCTCCCTTCTTAAACAGAGGTATCACGTTAATGATTTTCCTGTCTCCTAGGACCCTCCCTGACTTAGTGATTCCTGAAAGATCACCACCAATGCCCTCACAATCTCCTCTGCTATCACCTTCATATTGAACAGCTGCAGTTACCAGCAGCTGTTTTGCACCAAAGGAGAAGTGAACAGCAAACAAACAAACAAAAAATAGAAAGCAGCATGAAAAAGTAAATGCATATAGCACGAAACATACCTGGTTAAAAACAGCCTGAGCAAAAATCTGTTTCTGAATAAAATCAATCACCCTAACATGAAGTATCAGAATTTAGCAGTGCACAGCTGGAAGGGGCTCTGGGGGTAGTCTCAAGAATGAATTCAGTCAATTATCAACTGTAATGTCAATGGCCACAGGGGATTTGTTGGGAGCACTGATACATATCTGTTCACATCATTCTGATGGCTCAAATAAGGTCAATGCATTCATAAAACACCACATTTAAAATTTCTTCCATGAAATCAGGAGATGAGGAAGAATTTACTGAGGCCTACCTCGCCTGGTTACATCCAGGAACTGTTCCATGAACACAGCCTGGGAACTCAGGACTGAAATGATCACTATCATTATAAAAAACACAGCTCTCCTACTCCAGTATGTCAGATTTAATTTCTCCCCATTTTTCTCATGACAGAAGTTCAACTATACCATTTGCCACAACATTGAGAATTGGGATGTTTCTTCTCTCAATTATTAAGGCCCTAATAGCATTAAAATTCCATACAATACAATCCTTATAGGATATTACAGCAGCCATCTACCTAATTGGTTTGGTCGGCTTCCTTGGGAATTATAAATAAGTCTTACATGGTCATTTGGATTTCACAAGTCAACCCCAATGGAATACCATTGATATTAGTCTCAAATACAGAGGCTAGAATTGGTCAACAGCAATGTAACCCAGAAAGGATAGCGAGCCCTCTGTAAATTCTCCAAAGTGCTATAGTGGCAGCATTGCTGGTTTGATAAAAGGAAACGTTTAGTGCAACTTGCTGCCATGTGCCTGCACCTGCGGTGCCACATGATCGTGTTTCAAGTTGAGAATAACATGTATGAAAAGAGGAGATTTACAAAGCATTCCCAAGATGTAAACGCCAGAGAGGCAAGACGAATTACATTTTTGTGCAATGTCATTGCTTAATAAGGTCAAATAAGGAAACAAATGTGATGAGCGTAATATCAAATAAGGGTTAATTACTGAGTTGGGGGGGGGGGGGTGTAGTGCCACACATAAAGCAGGCAGCATAGCTCATCCACATGTGGCAAATTTAGAAAAGAACTGTGGCTTTATTCCAATATTATAAATGTAGATGAAACCAGCATGTGTTTCCTTCTGCGCTCGATAATCAGGCTCTGTTTGTTCCTACCTACAGCGATGGTCTGTGCATTTTCTGGTTATGATTTTGAACCAATGGAATCCAACACAATGTGGTTAAACAGTTACAGATTTCCCATTGGGCTGAACTCCTTGGATTTTCCGGCATCCACTTGATATATTGTTTTCCCAACAACATTGTGTCTGGGACTGAAGTGTAGCAACAGGCTTAGAGACCATATTGTACACAACATCATTTTTTTAAAGATTAAAAGTTAACAGCAACTTGAAGGCACCCAGAGGAAGATCAAAAATTGTGGCTTGTTAAAAAGGTTTATAAAGTGAAAAACCTCACCAGTGGCCAGAAAAATAAATACAGAAGCAAAAGATTTTCAAGTGATGGTGCAGCTGAATTCCTTGTTTGTTGGCTGTTGAAGTGGAAATACTGCTTCTTGGTAACATTCTCAGTTATTTCAACTTAAAACAGTCTTTAAATTCATTTTGATTGTTAGTGGGTTTACATCGTGCATATCTGAGCCACATATGCCAATAGAGTCCCAGACAGAATCAAAATTCTGTCACTTGGCAGGAGGAGTGTGACATTAGATTAAGCATCCTACATGAGAGGTAAAGGTTAGCACTTAGGGCTAATTCCCAACGACTAAACCAACTACAATGAAGAGGAGGATGAGCAACACTCTTCCTAAAGGGTGGATGGGGAGGAGGAGAAAGAATACCAGACACTGCCAAGGAACTTTATGTCCAGACTTTGGGGGAAGACTGAGAAGTTATCCCAGACCTCATGGTGTTCATCGGCTTTACTGTAAGGGCCATGTTGATAATAGACAATAGACAATAGGTGCAGGAGTAGGCCATTCTGCCCTTTGAGCCTACACCACCATTCAATATGATCATGGCTGATCATCCTTAATCAGTATCCTGTTCCTGCCTTATTTCCATAACCCTTGATTCCACAATACTTGAGAGCTCTATCCAACTCTTTCTTAAATGAATCCAGAGACTGGGCCTCCACTGCCCTCTGGGGCAGAGCATTCCACACAGCCACCACTCTCTGGGTGAAGAAGTTTCTCCTCATCTCTGTCCTAAATGGTCTACCCCGTATTTTTAAGCTGTGTCCTCTGGTTCGGCACTCACCCATCAGCAGAAACATGTTTCTTGCCTCCAGAGTGTCCAATCCTTGAAGAATCTTATGTCTCAATCATATCCCCTCTCAGTGATCTAGTATGTTTAAGATAAGTCCTATGGCAGATGACTCAGAAATGAAATTTCCATCAAATAAAACAAAGTATTCAGCAAGCACACACACCTGAATAATTCCATCACCACCCAAATACATTGATTGTGTTCTCTACAACCATCAAATACACCATGCCACAAGACATGGGGCTGGACCAAACTCAGGCCTGCATCCTTTAACTCTCATCCCTATCCTGATGTCAACCTTCAATAATGCAAAGATCAGATCGATTTTAGAATCAATTATAATTAGTACAGAAACAATAAATGTTCCAGCAAGCATAAGTACAACTAGCAGTGCAGTGGCTTGCACTCTCATCCACTTTTAGGAGGAGATCATGACACAATAATCCTTTAATATCTGCATAATGCCTGAAGAATTTTCACTGCTTTGTGGTTCATCAGCCAAATGACTTCACCTGTCAAAGGAGCAGCGCTCCGAAAGCTTGTAATTTCAAATAAACCTGTTGGACTATGACCTGGTGTCATGTGACTTCTGACTTTGTCCACCCAGTCCAATGTTGGCACCTCTACATCATGGCTACAGTGTGATCACGGCTGATCATCTTACTCAGTTCACTGTTCCCACTTTCGTGCAATACCTTTTGATCTCTTTAGCCTTAAGAACTATATCTTTCATCTTCTTAAGAATGTTCAAAGTTTTGACCTCAACCGCTTTCTGCAACAGAGTTTTCCACAGATTCACCACTCTCTGGGTGAAAAATTTCTCCTCATCTCAGTCCTAAATAGTCTGCCTCAGCCTTAGACTGTGACTCCTGGTTCTCAACTCCCTGGTCATTGGGATCATCTTCCTGTTTTTACCCTGCCTAGTTCTGTTAGAACTTTATGTTTATTAGATAACACACCCCTCATTCTTCTAAATTCCAATGAAAATAATTGGAATTGGTCTAGTCTCTCTTCATATGTCAGTCCTGCCATCCCAGGAATCAGTTTAGTCAACTTTCATCGCATCCCTCCATAGCCAGAATATCCATCTGCAGATAAAGAAGACCAAAACTGCACACAGTACTCCAGGTGTGATCTCACCAAGGTCCTGTACAACTATAGGATGACATCCCTGCTCTTGTGCTCAGCTCCTTTTCCTATTAAGGCCAACATACCTTTTGCCTTCTTCACAGTCTGCTGCACTTGCACGCTTATGGGTCAGACTCTGTGAAGTCTCCCCTTCTGAGATTGAAAATGATCAGGATGGGATGATGGGGAGGTAATGGCCACATAGTGTTATCGTACGGTGAGTATTCCAGGCAAAGGTTTTAGGGGTATGGGTCTGAATCACATCAAAGCAAATAGTGTACATTGAATTCAATCTTAAGATGATGTGGAATTTTTAAAACAAAAGCTGTCCTAATTATGACTAATTAGGTCCTAATTATATCACATCAGTTGTGACACTATGATCTTTGGCTAGAAATTCTGTGTCCCATGATCCAACTCCACTAGCTACCTGAAAGCTTGTACTTCCAGATAAACCTATTTGACTATAACCTGGTATTATGTGATTTTTTTACCCCAGTCCAACACTGGCACCTCCATATCCTAATTATGACTGTCAATTGTTGTCAAAACCCATCTAATTCACTAATGTCCTTTAAGAAGGAAACTGCCATCCTCACTGGGTCTCACCAACATGTGACTCCAGACCCACAGCAATGTGGTTAACTCTTTATTTCCCTTTGGACAATTAGGGATGGCAATAATTGCTGGCATTGCCCATGATGCCAACATCCCTTGAATGAATAAAAACTTCAGCTCCCTCTCTGCTGTAAGCCTTTGGCAAAGGAGCAAGCTGGTGATGAGATCTCTGCACAATGAACCTAATGTGTGACAGCAGTGGAAAAGCCATAGCATGTAGAGTTTCCAACCTACCCTTCACCTGATGACATAGTTATCAATGACTTTGCTCTTCATAGCCTTCAGCCTTGCCATCACTAATGATCTGCTTCAATGGGAGCTTCACCATGTCTGGCCCTACCTTCCTCATCAGTATCAGGTCAACAGGGGTCCCCAGATTACTACATTTAATACATCACATGATTTTTGAGCTCTCTTTTCCTGCAGGATCAGGAGAGAATGATGGTCTTCCTCACCTTTTCCAATATGGGTCTGACATGAGCTATTGTGCTCCTCAATGTTGACCCCTTCATTACTGTACTCCATATGTGAAGTGTCTGACTTCTCAGGGATTCAACTGTCCACTAGTTCTGACATTTCAGGTAGATCTATGGGTACTTAGTCTGCTCAACTTGTGTGTATAACGCTGCATAAAGTTAACCATGATATGAAGGTGCCAGTGTTGGACTGGGGTGGACAAAGTCAGAAGCCACATGACAACAGACATAGTCCAACAGGTTTATTTGAAATCACAAGCTTTTGGAGTTCACCAGGACTTCAGCTGTGATTTCAAATAAACCTACTGGTCTATAAACTGGTGTCGTGTGACTTCTGACTCAGAAAGTTCGCAGTCTACAATGTAGGTGTTGCTTGCCTTTCATGTTTCCAGATAGAATCAGATAATTGATCCTTTCCCATCATTGAAAGCATGTACCTTGTCCACTCCTCTGCTGCTGACTTCTACAGTCAACTCCATTTGAATCCTTCTGGGGTCCCCGGTCGTTTTTTTCTCCCTGACACCAGGAACAATATCTCTCGCCTCTCAGCGATTGCCTTGGTTGAGATCCATGTCAGGCACCAGAAACCTTCAGCATTGTTTGTCCATATTACACACTGGTCCTCTGTGAACCCACTTCTGTCACCTCCGCAGTGAGTGCTACTTAAATTTTCAGAATGCTTTGATTCAATGTTCCACCTCCAGGCTACTCCCGGTGCGGCTAATTGGGTGCCAAACCTGCCTCCACTCTGGCCAATTAGGAACTTTGCATTTGACAATTTGTTGTGAGTGTAGGCCTGTAGAGCATGTACTGAAAATCTATAGATGCACATCATTGTTACTGTGAAACTCACCAAAGGAAGGAAGGAGGGGAAATTGCCAAGGGAAAAATAGAGGATTCAATGTTTTTTTTCTAATTCAATCCATGCAAATTTTCAAACATTATTATATTGGTAGCATACTATTATAATAATAATGTTTGAAAATATTTAAAATCAAGTTGTAAAATATTTAACATTACATAATAAAAAGGAATTCTGAGTACGACATTAGCAGCATTTTAATTGGCTTGGTTAGGATCACATTAATGACCATACAAACATGGACAAAAATAGATTGTAAGATGGAAAACACAGCCCGAGTGTAAATAATACATTACTGCACAACACAGTCAGTGTCCATAACAGGCTTTAATTAGCATCTGTTCAGTCAGGATACATTTGCTCCTGCATTGAGATCTTCATCTTTGTAGGTCAGAGTTTATAAGGGTTTTAAAAATTGACACATGTGCAACATTTTGTAGGTGTTAGCATTGATCAGTTGTCTGTGAGTCTGAAGATTAGAATTTCAATATCGGATTTGAGCTCAGAATTGAGCTAAGGGCAGCAGTGGAGAAGTGATGCATTGTCTTAGATTTCCTCCAAACAAGTTTTCAACGAAAGCCATTTCGTGCTTTTCCGTTGGATGTCTAAGACTCTGTGGTATTTTCTGAAGAGCAGGGAGTTCTCCTGTTGTTGATGGAACACTTCTTCCCTTAACCAAAATGACTGAATAAACAGTTAACTGGTTGGCCACATTACTGCTGTTTTTGAGATCTTAGGAAAGCCATCCTCCAGTCTTTGTATGCAAACCGCTCACATTCCCCAAGCGAGTTACCCCCATTCCACCCCTTTTCGTGACCTATACTGAAGTAAAAATGTAAAGTTACCAAAGTTTTACCAAGCCATAGGACTGCCCTGTCTTTAGAGAGAGATGACTAGTGGTGGTTTAATATGAGGGTCACCACACCTCAGGCAGGAAGACAGGTTAAGAAGGAGAATCCTTCATGGTAACCTCAGCTGGTGCAGGAATTAAACCCACACTATTGGCATCACTTGCATTGTGAACCAGGCATCCAGCCAACTAAGCTAACTGACCTGGGATCTCAACAGTTAAGGCCTCAGTTTATTAGCAGCAGAAACCACCCTTCCCTGGTGCTTGGGAGTTCTGCTGCTGTTTGTCTGGAGGCAGCACTTCAGATGAGATTTCCATTTGACTGTGGCCTTGATCGAATGGGTGACTCATTGTTCTCCAGTTGAGAGCTTAATTTCAATGAAATAGATCCAGAAGTCCTGGGGAGAGTTGACAGGGTCTCCACCAGTTTTCCAAAACCATCGGTAGGACCCTCATTGCATAAATTAAATTCTGCTGAAGCATTTGGCGAGAACGCTACCACTCCCTTGCATTTAGAAATGTGGGGTTTATTCTGAATTTCAATGCTGGTGATTCACCATTTGTTTTATGTTTCTTACAAATCAAGTACAGATATATGAAAGGCAGCTGAATCATATCACTTGTTTTTAAAACATCACACAAATTCAAGCTAAAGGACTCTTGTGATGCAATGGTAGCATTCCTACCTCTTGGCCAGGAGGCCTGGGGTCAGGTCTGACCTCCTACAGAGGTCTGTAATGACATCTCTCTACAGGTTGATTAGCTAATACCTAATCACACAAATTCAAAATTATCCACAGGGCATATTTGATTGCAGTGAACTCATATTAATGAGCAAACTAGTAGATCTCAACAGGAAGAAGCAACGAGCAGAATAAAACTGCATCAGAACCATAGGAAATAACTGCAACACATCAGTATGCTACTAAGTATTTTTATTCTCTAGCTATTTAGTGGGTTTTGTTATTATATATAATGAGATAAGTGTGTATGTTGTCATGATTGTGATAAAGTATGGATGATGGATTTTTGAATCCAATCATCTGATTTTAATAACTGGGACCTTTATGGATTAAAACAATTTTTAAAAAGTATAGGTGCAGACATAAATGGCCAAAGTCATTACCTGACCTGTAGAAGTCAGAGGGTGGTGGTGAAAACATTGCCCTTAGGTCTCTTTTATATCTTTCCTCTCTCATCCTAAACCTATCCCCTCCAATTCTGGACCCCCTCACCCCAGGGAAAAAACTTTGTCTATTTACCCTATCCATGCCCCTCATAATTTTGTAAACCTCTATAAAGTCACCCCTCAGCCTCCGATGCTCCAGGGAAAACAGCCCCAGTCTGTTCAGCTTCTCCCTATAGCTTAAATCCTTCAACTGTGGCAACATCTTTGTAAATCTTTTCTGAACCCTTTCAAGTTTCACAACATCTTTCCGATATGAAGGAGACCAGAACTGCATGCAATATTCAAACAGTAGTCTCACCAATGTCCTGTACAGTCGCAACATGACCTGCCAATTTCTGTACTCAATACTCTGACCAATAAAGGAAAGCATACCAAACACCTTCTTCACTATCCTATCTACCTGCGACTCCACTTTCAAGGAGCTATGGACCTGCACTCCAAGGTCTCTTTGTTCAGCAACACTCCCTATATCATTAAGTGTATAAGTCCTGCTAAGATTTGCTTTCCCAAAATGCAGCACCTCACATTTATCTGAATTAAACTCCATCTGCCACTTCTCAGCCCATCGACTCATCAGATCAAGATCCCATTGTAATCCGAGGTAACCTTCTTCACTGTCCACTACACCTCCAACTTTGGTGTCATCTGGAAACTTACAAACTAAACCTCTTATGCTCACATCTAGATCATTTATATAAATGATGAAAATTAGTGGACCCAGCACCAATCCTTGTGGCACTCCACTGGTCACAGGCTTCCAGTCTGAAAAACAACCCTCCACAACCACCCTCTGTCTTCTACCTTTGAGCCAGTTCTGTATCCAAATGGCTAGTTCTCCCTGTATTCTGTGAGATCTAACCTTGCTAACCTGTCTCACATGAGGAACCTTGTCAAATGCCTTACTGAAGTCCATATAGATCACATGTATCGCGATGCCCTCATCAATCCTCTTTGTTACTTCTTCAAAAACTCAATCAAGTTGTGAGACATGATTTCCCACGCACAGAGCCATGTTGACTATCCCTATCAGTCCTTGCCTTTCCAAATACATGTACACCTGTCCCTCAGGATTCTCTCCAACAACCTGCCCATCACCAACATCAGATCTACAATTCCCTGGCTTTTCGTTACCACCTTTCTTAAATAGTGGCACAACGTTAGCCAACTTCCAGTCTTCCGGCACCTCACCTGTGATTATTGATAATACAAATAGCTCTGAAAGCGGCCAACAATCACTTCCTGAGCTTCCCACAGAGTTCTAGGGTACACCTGATCAGGTCCTGGGGATTTATCCATTTTTATGTATTTCAAGACATCCAGCACCTCCTCCTCTGTAATATGGACATTTTTCAAGATGTCACCATCTATTTCCTCACATTCTATATCTTCCACGTCCTTCTCCACAGTAAACACTGATGCAAAATATTTGTTTAGTATCTCCCCCATCTCCTGTGGCTCCATACAAAGGCCACTTGCTGATCTTTGAGGGGCCCTATTCTCTCCCTAGTTACCCTTTTGTCGTTAATGTATTTATAAAATCCTTTTGGATTATCTTAACTCTATTTGCCAAAACTATCTCATTTCCCCTTTTTGTCCTCCTGATTTCCCTCTTAACAATACTCCTACTGCCTTTATACTCTTCTAAGGATTCACTCAATCTATCCTATCTATATCTGACATATGCTTTTTTCTTTTTCTTAACCAAAACCTCAATTTTCCTCATCATCCAGCATCGCCTCCACCTCCCAGCCTTTATTTTCACCCTAACAGGAATATACTGTCTATGGACTCTCATTATCTCATTCCTGAAGGCTTCCCATTTTCCAGCCGTCCCTTTACCTGCAAACATTTGGCCCCCAATCAGCTTTTTAAAGTTCTTGTCTAATACTGTCAAAATTAGCCTTCCTCCAATTTAGAACCTCAGCTTTTAGATCCAGTCTATCCTTTTTCATCAATATTTTGAAACAAATAGAATTATGGTTGCTGGTCCCAAAATGCTCCCCCATTGACACCTCAGTCGCCTGCCCTGCATTATTTCCCAAGAGCAGGTCAAGTTTTGTACCTTCGCTAGTAGGTACATCCACATACTGAATCAGAAAATTTTCTTGTACACACTCAACAAATTCTTCTCCATCTAAACCCTTAAGTGAGGCAGTCCCAGTCTGTGTTTGGAAAGTTAAAATCCCCTCCTATAACCACCCTATTATTCTGACAGATAACTGAGATCTCCTTACAAATTGTGTTCTCAATTCCCTGCTGAGAGTGCAATATGAATAGGAAGGGTTGAGAGAGATTGGGCCAAGTGCTGGCAAATGGCACTAGATTAGGTTGGAATATCTGGTCGGCACGGATGAGTTGGACCGAAGGGTCTGTTTCCATGTTGTACATCTCTATGACTCTATAACTATTAGGAAGTCTATCATACGATCCCAATAAGATGATCATCCCTTTCTTATTTCTCAGTTCAACCCAAATATCTTCCCTGCATGTATTTCCAGGAATATTCCCCCTAAGTACAGCAGTAATGCTATCCCTTATCAAAAGCGCCATTCCTCCTCCTCTCTTGCCCCCCCTTTCTATCCTTCCTATAACATTAAGCTGCCTGTCCTGTCCATCCCTGAGCCACGTCTCTGTAATTGCTGTGATAGCCCAGTCCCATGTTCCTTACGATACCCTGAGATCATCTGCCTTCCCTGTTAGGCCTCTTGCATTGAAATAAATGCAGTTTAATTTATCAGTTCTACCTTGTTCTCTGCTTTGTTTTTGCCTGCCCTGACGGTTTGACTCGCTCCTTTTCCCAACTGTACCAGTCTCAGATTGATATCTGTCCTCACTATTTCCCTGGGTCCCACTCCATTCCATCTTACTGGTTTAAATCCTCCCGGGCAGCTTAGCAAATCTCCCTGCCAGTATATTAGTCCCCTTCCAATTCAGGTGCAATCCGTCCTTCTTGTACAGTTCACTTCTACCCCAGAAGAGATTCGAATGATCCAAAAATGTGAACCCTTCTCCTTTGCACCAGCTCCTCAGCCATACATTCATCTGCTCTATCCTCCTATTCTTACCCCCTCTAGCTCATAGCACCAAAAGTAATCCAGATATTACTACCCTCGGCGACCCCTTTTTAAATGCCTGCCTAACTTTCTATATTCTCCATTCGGAATCTTATCCTTTTCCTTGCCTACATCATTAGCTCCAATCTGTACAATGACCTTTTGCTGATCCCTTTTCCCTTTGAGAACATTCTGCACCCTCTCTGAAGTATCCTTGATCCTGGCACCAGGAAGGCAACACAACATTCTGATTTTTCGCTGGTGGCTGCAGAAACGTCTATCTGTGCCTCTGACTAGAGAGTCCCCTATCACAATTGATCATTTGGAACCTGACATATCCCTCATTACATAAGAGCCAGTCTCGAGAGCAGAAACTTGGCTGTTTGTGCTACATTCCTGTGAGATTCCATCACTCATACATTTTCCAAAACAGCATACTTGTTTGAGATGGGGATAGCCACAGAAGACTCCTGTACTACCTGCCAACCCCTCCTCCTGCCTTTTCTGGAGTTAACTCATCTACCTGACTATAGCTGTGGCTTTTCTCCCTTCCTATAACTGCTATCCATCACACCCCCTAGCTCTTGTAAATTCCTTATTGCCTCTCACTGCTGCTCTAACCGATTCATGTGATCTGATAGAATTCAGAACCAAAGACCGTTCCTGCAGACATAATCATCATTTACATAGAAACTCCTACATCCACCAGGAAGAGCATATCTCTCTTCTAAAGACCATTTTTGCTCCTTCACAATCTACAGACCCACAAAATAGCACCATCTTTTTGCTCGATAAACACTGCTCTAGGCTAACTTAGTACTTATGGATTATATTTCAAAAATGTAATCAAGAGACAGATCTCAGGAAAACATTTAGTCAAGAAAGAACCCACTCTACACTCTACTATCGACTTACAGCAAGGTTACACTTAAAAACTATGCACTTATCTGTTCCTGTGCTGTGAGCTCTCCCACACAGGTTCCTCCAAGATCAGCTGTGAATTTTGCTGTTTGTTAATTTTTCCTGGATGCACTGGGATGACCAGAGATACATGAACTCAAACAGCAAAGGCAGTAACTGTGCAGATTCACTGCTGTGTCAGTTAGCAGTGTAGGTTTCTTTGTCTCTCTCCCTCACTGACAATGTGGTCGCTGCCTTTTGTCCTTCTCCTTTTAAAAGTGCGGCTGTTTTGCACTTTTTCTCCCCAAAGTTCCAAAACAATGCAACAGCAGATAAAACAGTAATTGCTGTTCCTGGAATTTGAAGAAATCACCTCCAATACCAAAAATACCTCAAAAAAGGAGCAGCTCTTATAGCCACAATTTTTTCCTGTTCTCCATCTTAGATTACCCAGAATCCTTTATGGAGGATACAGGACTTTGCTAAATTGACTATTGTCTGAGGTTAACACTTTACACCTCAAAGGACATAATAAGGACTTTAAAATTTCTTTTTTTTAAATTTTTCAATGCTGGATTCTCTCTCTCATCTCTCTTCATCATTGTAACACTTATAATCCATTCAAGGTAGCATTTAACCTTTTGATTTTGGTGATGATCACATTAGTATAATTTCACACAAGATTTATATCCACTACTTAAACAATCTATCAGGTAAGTGATAATAAACAGCATTGTATGAGATCCAATATTTGGAAAATATGCACAATTTTATATGTTTTTATTACAGAGTCAGAGAGGCAGTGTGAGTGGAGCCATGAGAACATGATTGTAAACAGCAGCAGGAGCTATTGGATATAACCCTGACAAGCAAGGTCTGGATAAAGCTCACGTTGAGTATTGGCAAGAGCAGGGTTCAGCTGAATCCAGAGGTGGATCTCCAGAGGTGATGTCAATCCATATCTAACATGTGGGGGTCTTCTAAAAGCCAATTGATCTGAGTTCTGGACCAGTACATTCCTGTGAGGCTGATAGAAAAGGATGGCAAGCTTCAGGAAACTTGGATGACAAGAAAATCTGAAAGTTTAGTCACAAAGTTGATTGAGTTTTTTGAGCAAGTGATGAAGATGACTAATGAGGATAAGGCAGAGGACGATGTCTACACGGACTTCTACAAAATTGGCTTGGTCATAGAAAATACAGGGTAGTTACAAAAGGGTGTTTTTCTGACTGGAGATCTCTGACTGGTGGTGCTCCACAAGGATCAGTGACGGGATCTATGTTATTTATAATATATATGTGTGATTTGGATGAAAATGAAGGTCTGATTCATAAGTTTGCAAGGTACACAAAAATTGGTGGAATTGTGGATAATGAGGAAGGTTACCAAAGGATAGGTCAGAATATACATAAGTTGAAAAGTTGGGTGGAAAAATGGCCAAGGGAGCTTAATCAGTACAAGTGAGCTGATGCATTTTGGGAGGTCAAATACAAGAGGAAAATATAGAGTAAATGGCATAACGATTAGGCGCTTGGGGTCCAAGTTCATGGCTCCCTGAAAGTGGTAAAGATGGCATACAGCATGCTTGCCTTCATTTGTCAGGGCATTTAATACAGAAGTTGGCAAGTCATGTTGAAGCAGCACTATATTTTAGATAGGCCACAGCTGGAGCATGGTATGCAGTTCTGGTTGCCACACTATATAGGAAGGATGTGGACGCTTTGGAGAGGGTGCAAAGAAGTTTACCAGGATGTTGCCTGGATTGCAGTGTATTAGCTATAGGAGAGGTTGGGCAAACTTGAATTGTTTTCACTCAAGTAGTGCAAGCTGAGGAGTGTCTCAATAAAAGTATATAAAATGATGAGAGGATAAGGTAGATCATTGAAATATTTTTACCAGGATGGAAATTTCAAATTCCAGGGGGCATTGGTTTAAGGTGAGAAGAGAAAAGTTGAAAGGAGATGTGTGAGGAAAGTTGTTTTTTACATAGAGGATGTTAGTGCCTGGAATGTACTGCCAGGTGAGGTGGTCAAAACAGATATGTTAGCTAAGTTTAAGAGGCATTTAGACATTCACATGAACAGGCAGGGAGTAGAGGGATAAGCACCATGTGCAAGCAGATGGGACTAGTTTAGAATGGCACCATTGTCAGTTCAGTCACTGTGGGCTGAAGGGCCTGTTCCTATGCTGTACTGTTCTATTAATGTAGGATGGAAGAGGTTGGCACATTGATTCTTCTGAGCATTCTACAGTGAGTGCTTAGTGTTGAGAACCATGATGTACTTGGTAGGTCTCTGCAATAATGGGTTATGATCAATGGTGAATGACTGGAAGCTACTCCAGTGCCTGGCTGAATTGGTGGTGGAGTCACCTGGGATATTCTCCCCCGACCAAGGTTATTGCTTGCTGCTCTCTGATTGCTGTTGAGCGAACACACTGTTTCACCTTACTGCCAATTGGTTCTTATGCAGAGCTTACAGATAGCTGGTACAGTGCATTGTTTTTGGCAGTTAAGTCCAGTATTGAGTCCGACACAAAGCAAGTTATGGGATCACACAGCTGAAATGCTGACTTGAGGTTTTGCACATCATTCACATGCATAGTTTCCAAGCGGTTGTTTGGTAGTACATGATATCACATAGTGCAGTATTCTCAGAGTATTTTTCTTTGAACAACATGTTATACTAATGCTCTGCCTGTTCTCCAAGTGAAATATAAATTTTCACAGTACAATTTCAGACAGTTCTCTCCTTTTGATGAGTCGAGAGTGTGGTGCTGGAAAAGCACCTCAGGCATCCTCAGATGCTGTCTGACCTGTTGTATCTTTCCAGCACCACACTCTCAACACTGATCTCCAGCATCTGCAGTCCTCACTTTCTCCCCTTTCGATGAGCTTATCATTATCCCTCAAGATAGCTTGCCCTAGTGGGTACTCGGTGAGTTGGCATGGTAAGTGTAAGGACATAAGGACATGGATTAGCATGAGTTGACACTACATTGACATAGGAGGTATAAATGACCATGGGGATGAGTGGAGGGTATGCAAAGGCTGGAATGTATGGAACATGGGAAGTGTGGGGGAATGGAGGTGAGGACTATGTTTTATTTCTTTCTCTCTTTATCCTTTGCTTGGACTAAAATGGGAGTACTGAAGCATGCCTACCCCACCCAACAACCTCTAAACTCTTCCCAGCACCACTTGCCACAATCCCCTCCTTAAAACCCAGACATTTTTGAATGGGATTTCTGGGGAACTTTTCTTCCAATGTGGGTTTGAGAATCCAGGAATTCTCTGCTCTGCCAACCTCAGGAGCATAAAGTCAGGCCTAACATTTTATTCTATTGAACCAAAGTTAAATGGACCTGGTGGGATTTGAATACATGTCTCCAGATGATTCCTCCAGGTCTCTGGATGATAAGCAGAGTAACAGATACAATGCTCTCATGTATCTATAACTGAAAAAAAAACAAGTTAAAAGCAAGGGCTTTAGAACATGGTGGACAGCTTTAAGAAACATAGCAAAGAGACTGTAGTGATTGTAACAAGGTCAGCCAGGTGGACCTCACAGAATATGAGTTCCCTGATTGGGGCTGTTCATCTGGTGTAAATAAAGGGTGAATTTTGACAGGATACCAGCCTCCGTGGAATTATTTCAGAGAGCATGGGCCAATTAGCTATTTGCGTGTTGTAAAATTCCATGATTCTTTTCTATGAATCATAAACCTTCAATGAACTAATCAGAAATGTCATGATGAGTCTGCACTGAAGCAAGCTTACATAATGAGCCTCCACTGAATTGGACGTAAAAAAATTTTATAGATGTAGCTTTATTAATGGTTCCAGCGTAGCGTTCATCCTGCCAGCCTCTGTTTATATTTTTGAGATTATGGAACTGAGCTTCACTTGCTTCCGCCTTGTCCAAACCAGCACATTTCCAGCCTCAATGTCAACATCACCGAAAACAAATGCAAAATCCATCAGCTCTGGACTTGATTTCAATGGGAAATGACAGCTCTAACTGAAGCATTCATATGTGCAGGGTAGATATGCTCAGGAAACTGGAACATTTATTCTCATTATACCTAGAGTCAGACCTGATCTTTCACTTAGAACATCTTGACAGCAAAATATATCAATCGGAAATAAAAATCCATCAGTGTTACACTTCAGTTTGTTTACGCCGTTCAATATATTTAGATTCTTAATGAATTTTTTAAAGTGCTGGGAGATATCTAAAACTTAATTTATCATTGGTGAAGATGATCCTTTTCTAATTCAATCTTGCTAGAGGCTTCTGGGAGCAAAATAAAGCAAAGATAATGATAGAAGAGATGGCTTTGAACTTAGCAGCAATCAGCAATGAGCAAAAATGTAAGTGGCAGCTCTAATTTAAACATATCACATATTAAGTTTTACCTCAGAGATAAAACATTTAAACATTTTTAAAACTATCAGCATTACCTCTGTAAAGCAGTTGTTAGAAAAAAATGCCATGCATCAACTTACAACTTAATTTTCCACAAATGATTGTACCAGCATTTTTATTACTAAAATGCAGTTTTATTTTCTGCACAAAGTGAAGATGCAACAAAAGCAACCAGAAAACAAAATGCCATTTAAGGCTGTTTGATATTTGTTGGTGACATAAAATCAGTGTTCAGAATTTTCTATAAAAACAGAATTTCCAAGAAAGATGTCATTTGAACAAACCAATCCTATTGTCTACGAAGATGCCACGGCTCTGTGAACAAAGATGGAGCTACAAGTCTCAGTAGCTTTTGTCAATGTCAGTACAGCTCTGTAGCATTCTCAGCCATCATCTCAAACGTTTCCTGTGCTCAACTCCATTACATAGCTCATTCTGTCATGACAGCTCTCAGGGAAAGATCAATATCAACCTATATTTCTAATGTTAGACATCAACCCAAAATTCATATTGTTCAATGTAACCACGAGATTTGTCTTGCAGGCTTCATAGCCCAGTCATCAGGCTCACATGAAGGTTGAGGTCTGTCTGGTGTGTGATATGATCATATGAATGAGCAACAGGAGTAGGCCATTCAGCCCTTCAAGAAAGCTCTGCCATTCAATCCTATCATGGATGATCAGATTTTAAACCCTAAATTCCTACCTACTGCAGATAATCCCACTGTTTTTTAATAAGCAACCATGCCTTGAAATTATTCAAAGATTCCGCTCCCACTATCTTCTGAAGAAGAGTTCCAAAGACTCGTGACTCTGAAGGAAAAATGCCTCTTATCACAACCTCAAATGTGTAACTTTTTATTTTCAATACATAACCTCTGGTACTAGCTTCTACCACCACAGGGGCATCCTTTCCCATCCAACCTGTCAAGATTGCACAGGATTTTATATGTTTCTGTCAAGTTATCGCTTACTCATCTAACCTCCAGCAAATACAAGCCTAGCCATTCCACAAAAGAGAATGACCCATTCCAGATATTAGTCAAGTAGGAGCTCTCTGAATTGTCTCCATTGCATTTACATTGTTCCATAATCAGGGAGACTAATATTATATATAGTGGTCCAGACGCGGTTTCACCAATTCTCTCCCTTGCTGAAGCATAACCTTCTTGTTCTTACGCACTCAATTTCCCTCACAATAAAGGATAATACTCTTGAGCTTTCCTAATTACTTGCTGTTCTACTCACATAAAAATCCCTTGTGATTTATGCAGTAGGACACCCAGACCCTTCTGCATCACGGAGTTATGCAATCTTCCAAATTTTAGACAATATGCTTATTTTTTATTTATCCCATCAAATTGGACAATTTCAAATGTTCATACATTATATAGCATTTGCCAGATCTTTGCCCACTCTATGAATCTATCTACAGTATATTCTTTTGTAACTACTTACGTCAGTGTGGTCTGGTATGAGCACGGGCACAGGGCAGTCTGCAGCTCTTACTGAAACAGGGTAAGCGAGGGACAGCTTCTAATCCTACTGGAGCTTTACTAACACCTCCCCCCTATAGCCACCCCAATTCCACACAATTCCACAACCCCACCATCCAGGTCTGCGACAGGAAGACCACCTCAAGGAAGATGCACTGTTCTCTGTTACCTGTAGGAATCTGGATATCAACTGAATAACCCCAGAATACAGTAAGACATTGCACAGCTCTGTAATGCTGAAGAGTCTAGATGTCTTAGCACATAAAAGATTTGTCATGAATGACCATTAGCAGATCAATTGCATTGTTTGCAGTTGGATAGCCCTGCCACACTAACCCTTCTTTCCCCATCCCTTTCGAAAATAATGATGTGGGGGAATGAAGAGGAAGCAGTTTGCAGCCAGGTACACTGGCTGGCAGTGCTATTTTTAGTGCCAATCTGCTTTCATTGCTGACCCTACTTACACTTAAAATGTCAATATGTGGGTTTAGATTAATCAATCCCATTGCCATACTAATCAACATTAATGTTAGAATAATCAGCTCCAATATCAGATTAGTCAACCCCAATAGTAGATCAGTCATCTCCAATTCCAGACTAGTTTAGCCCAATTAAGGCAAATTACTATTGATGCTGGAGATCTGAAACAAACACCAAAGGTGGAGAAATTTGGCAATTTGGCAGTATCTGGGAAAGAGTTAATGTCTTCAGTTCAAATGTCTCACCTTCAGAACTGTTTGTTCTATGTCTCCCTGGAGGGTATCATAGAATCATAGAATGTAGGACATTCCTTGTTTCAGTCTTATTCAGGCCCTCAACCCACAACTCTTCCTCCAATAGATCCATGATGTCATCAATGCTGCTTCCTGCTCTCGTCTGGAATTGGAAAAAAATTCATCAATTTCACTTACAATTTCCATTCTTCTCCCATCCTGGCCCATCTACAACTCTGTCTTCCCCTTTTTTGACATCGCTCTTTCAATTTCTGGGGATAGACTATCTACTAATATCAACTACAAACTCACCGACTCTCACAGTTAACTTGACCACATATCATCACACTTCGCTTCCTCCAAGGACTCCATTCCATTCTCCCAGTATTTCCATTTCTGTTGCTTCTGTTCCAATGATGTTACCTTTCACTGGGGTGACCCTAACATTAGTGATCTTTTCCTCAACTGAGGACTCCTGCTCAATGTGTTTGACAGGGCCCTCACGCGTTTCCAATCCATTTTCCTCACTTCTGCTCTCACCGCTTCCCAATCTTCCCAGAACAATTCTTGGCTTCCCCTTGTCCTTTCTTTCCATCCCACTAGTCCATGCATTCAAAGGATTATCCTCCATCATTCTGTCATCTCTAGCAGGAGGCCATCACCAAACACATCTTTCCTTCCCCTCCATTGTCAGCATTCCGTAGGGATAGTGACATCTTACAGCAATCCTCCATTACTCATTACACTTCCACACTCCCTCTTGACACCTTCCCATGCAATTGCAGAAGGTGTAATACTTGACCATTCTCTTCCTTCCTCCTCACCATCCAAGGCCCCTTATGGACCTTCCATGTGAAGCAACATTTTACTTGTAATATCCACCATTTAAAAGACAAAAGTTCTGGAAGAAATCATATTGAACTGAAATCACTAACTTGTTTTCTCTCTCCACAGATGCTGTGTTTGTACTCAACCTCAGGTTACACTGGTCATTCCAATATAAGAGCAGTCAATACAAATGTGAGGTTGTGCATTCCCCAATATCAGACAATTTTATATCTTAAGCTGTAACCTACTTTCACTTGTAAATTTTAAAACAATGCCTTTCTAGGTCAGGCATTTTTTCTTTAACTACAGACTCTGATCTATTTAACCCAAGCAATGGGGCAGCGTGAGAAAGAAAAAATATTAATTAGACAGTCAAAGAAAGCTGGATTTCAAAGGAAAGTGGAGGTCATTGCAATGGCTGATACCAAAACAGCATGACAAATGGAAAAGTATTGCAACATATCAGTACTCACAGGGAGGGAATTAGGGGTTGGATTTTCTTATTGATCATTTAACACAGTTATTACACTGTGAAATGAGTTCAATCATTTGTACTGAGGGATAAACAGCACCCCTCTTCATCTCACCTCAATCTGACATGATCTCTTATGACTGAACTTTGTAAGAGTATTTGTTGATCAATGAATGAGTGTATGGTCGATTACTAACTCTCCCTAGGAATATATGCCTTATTACTAAGGCTTCATACTTAATATATTTTCTGACTTAAATTTTGAAGGATAATGGAAAAATAGATTAATTTCACGTTCAGTAGGCAAGTTTAGTTTTTTTGCAGAATGAAAGGGTAATTTTTTTGTAAAAAGTCACTTCTGGTAAACCACCTGACTTCAGCTAATCATATGGACTTACTTCTTAGAAATGACCAGTCTGGTTTTATGTGCTGCTTCTTTGAACAATGTTTTACTTGGAGGTGGCTTGATCTTCAGTTGGGACAGAGGAGGGGGTGGGGGGAGAGACTATGGTGGAAAGGGCTGCACAGCTCACTGTGCTCCTGTTTCTAAAACACTCCGAATGTGAATCCAGTGTGAAATGTGATCATTCTCTTGAAGAGGGTGTGGGAAACTTTTCAATATTCTGCTTACTGAGCGAGCTGCATCTGCCAAGATCAGGAGACAACTGCACATGCCGAGTGGCCTGTCTATGTACATCAGAATGACAGATCAACAGCCATGTAAACATTCCACACTTCATCTTTCCTTTTGCTTCAAGAACTAATAATTATTAGCTAAAAGTTTTTTTTTCCATAGTGAATCGTTGCAAGGAGAAATCCATTTTCTCCCCCTATTTTCATATTACAAACAATGCGTTTGGGAGTTATGCACTTTTTGACTTTTTATCTGGCATATTAACCAAACAAAATACTCCCCGCCCATTTCCTTCGGTTAATCGAGGTTCCTCTGTATCTGGTTTCCTCAAATGAAAAAGAACAATTCAATCACCCTACTAAAGGTAAAATTGCCACAGTCCTGCCAATCTATCGGGCTGCTCTCTCATTAGAGAGAGATAACTGGTGGTGCTTTAATATGGGGGTCACCACCAGTGAGGGGAGAGGTTGAGAAGGAAAGGAATTGAGTCACTTTGTATCACAAACCAGCTGTCTAACTAACTGAGCTAACCAACCCCTAGATGATCACTCTCCTAAACCCTGGGAAAAGGAATAAAATCGTGACACCAAATGCACACAAACACTGGTATAACATTTAAAAATGACAGACCACCTAATTCAAAATGTAAGATTGAGAATATTCAGTCAATGGGGCTTTTGACTCCTTTGGGTTACCCTAAAATCACGTTTTTTTTTCCACAATATTCATCCTCAGTAGTAGAGGAGTGTGTCAGTATCTATGAGTTCTCAGTGAATAGGTTTTCTCTAATTTGCTTGATGACTGGTTGCTGGGTTTTGAGAGAGCATGAGAGATACAGAGAAAGGAAGAACAAGCCTTCCAGTTTTGCTGCTGTGAATCTATTTTCTTCTCTCTGTTCTAATCAAAAGCAGTTACCTAAAATGCAATTCATTTGCATACCCTTTTGGCTGGCTTCATTATTTTTTTCAAGTTGGATAGCAGGCAAGTCTTCACTGCAATACGTTCAAGTTTTGAAAGATGTAATTCAAACAGATAATACAGATCTGAGTGACTGTTTTCTGTTACTTTAATGCATTCATTTCAGTTCAGACTGGATCATATTTATTTGATGGTTTCATTAACTGCATGAACCTGTAGTCAGGTGATCACAGCATTGTCTATCAATGCTCACTGCTATTGGGGATTAAAATGAGAAATAACTTCTGGCAAGTGCACAGGTATTGTTATACATCGCAATCAGGAAGTTCCTCTCCAAGAAGTCTTGCTTTTCCAGAGACTTTGATATACAGGCATCTCGCAGAGAAGCTAAACAATGAAGAGCAATTCAAAGATTTTGTGCTTACAGAGTATTTGCTCAACAAACATGATAGAAAATGTTTCAGGTGGTCCATTCCAGTAAAAGTGGATTTTGAACAGCACAATTAACTTGAATTATTACCAAACAATCTTTCTAGTACAAAAATTTCACGTTTATAAATGCAAAGCCACATTCCTTCATTGTTTGCAATTTAAACAATTAAAAATAAGTAAATAACATGTCATTTCTACCTGTTGTTTCTCCTCTTCCATCTCTCTCTATCTACCACATCTTCCTTTTCCTTTATTTCATTTTCTAACCTGACATTAGATATTCTTATACTTCCTGATTTAAACATTAACTATTCTTCGTTGGATTAGTTTAAATTGGATTAGAAGATATAACATTGCTTTTTCAAGATTATATATGCAAGAGATAGGACTTGCATATTTTGTCAGCATTATACTGTCCATAGCTCTTTAGCAGAAATAACAATTTACAAGTGACTGATGATAAACAGCAGGCAAATAAAGTTACTGTAATTCTAATACTATTGGGTATTCATATCCTAATTGTTGCAGAGATGGATCCCTACAGCCTAATTTACTCTGAGGAGGTCCCGTAGGGTTGAGCATGACTTGCTTCCACTGCAGCTCTTTGAGAAAGTTAAAAATCTAAGGACAATCTAAGCCACATATGGGGTACGTGGTACTTTAAGAGTTCGATAGGCAAATTGTTTGAAACTTTATGTGCTCTGTTTGATGTCTCAGCTTCAGCTTTGTAAGTTCACAATGGAACCTTTTGATATATTTGATCTTTCAACCCCATTCTCGCATTTTCTCCCTGTAACCCTTGATCCCTTTAATACGCGAGAGCCTATCTATCTCATTCTTAAATATCCTCAATAAGTTGGCTTCCACAGCCTTCTATGACAATGAATTCCATCGATTCACCGTTCTCTAGTTGAAGAATTTTCTCCTTATCTCTGTTCTAAAAGGTCTTCCCTCTACCCTAAGGCTGTACCCTCAGGCCCTAGTCTCTCCTATCAATGGAAACATCCAGTCTGTCCAGGCCATTCAGTATTCAGTTTGTTTCAATTAGATCCCTCCTCATCCTTCTAAACTCCATTGAATATCGATCCAGAATCGTCAAACATTCCTCATATGTTAATTCCTGGGACCATTCTCATGAACCTCCCCTGAACACACTCCAGGGCCAGTACATCCTTCCTGAGATATGGGGCCCAAAACTGCACACAATACTCCAAATGTGGTCTGACCAGAGCCTTATACAGCCTCAGAAGTACATCCTTGCTTTTCAATTGAAGTCATGTCAAAATAAATGCCATCTTTGCATTTGCCTTCATAACTACTGACTCAACCTGCAAATTTACCTTGAGAGAATCTGGACTGGAACTCCCAAGTCTCTTTGCACTTAAGACTTCTGGGTTTTCTCCCTACTTAGAAAATAGTCCTTGCCTCTATTCTTCCTACCAAAGTGAATGACTTCATGCTTTACCATGTCATACTCCATCTGCGACTCTCCCAACCTGTCTAAGTCCTTCTGCAGTCTCCCCGTTTCCTCAATGCTACCTGTCCCTCTATCTGCCTCTCTACCTATCGTTGTCTCATCTGCAAACTTAGCTGGAATGCACTCAGTCTCTTCATCTCGATTATTAATGTATAAAGTGAAAAGTTGTGGTCCCAACACTGAGCTTTACAGGACACTACTTGTCACTGGCTGCCATCTTGAGAAGGACCCTTTTATCCCCAGTCTCTGCTTCCAACCAGACAGCCAAGCTTCTATCCATGCTAACACCTTGCCTTGAACACCATGGGTCCTTATCTTACTCAGTAGCCTCCTGTGTGGCACCTTATCGAAGGCCTTCTTGAAGTCCAGGTTGATAATATCCATTTGTATTCTAGCAGATTTGTCAGGCATGACCTCCCCTTGATGAAATCATGCTGACATTGCCCTATTCTACCAGACACTTCCAAGTATTCAAAAATCTCATCATTCACAACGGATTTCAGGATCTTGCCCATGACTGACTTTAGGCTAATTGGTCTGAATTTTCCGTCTTTTGCCTTACTCTGTTTTAAACAGGGGTGTCACGTTAACAATTTTCCAGTCCTCTGGGACCCTCCCTGACTCTAATGATTCCTGAAAGATCACTACTAACACCTTCACTATCTCTTCAGCTATCTTCCTTAGAACCCTGGGGTCTAGTCCATCTGGTTCAGGTGATTTATCTATCTTCTCCCTTTCAAATTGCATAGCAAATTCAATCATATTATGATCACTGCCTCCTAAAGGAACTTAAGATGAAGGAACCTTTATTAAGTCTGCCTCATTGCACAACACTAAATCCAGAATTGCCTGTTCCCTCATGGGCTCCACCACCAGCTAATCCAAAAAGCTATCATGTAGACATTCCACAAATTCCTTTTCTTGCAATCCACTACCAAATCCACTAAGTTTTCTCAGTCCACCATGATCACTGTAACTTTGCCTTTCCTACACATCTTTTCTATCTCCTGGTGTATCTTGTGTCCCAGCTCCTGACTACTGTTTGGAGGCCTGTACATAACTCCAGCTATGTTTTTTTTTTACCTTTGTGGCACCTCGATTCTATCCACACAGATTCTACATCATCTGACCCTACTTCATTTCTGAGTATTGATGTAATTTCTTATCTTATTAATAAGGCACCCTCACCCTCTCTCCCCACCTGCCTCTCTTTTTGAGAGGATGTATATCCTTCAATATTCAGCTCCCAATCCTGATCCCCTTGCAGCCACGTCTCCGTGATGCCCAACACGTCATACCTGCCAATTCCAATCTCTGCCATAAACTCAGTTACCTTATTCCTTATACTGCATGCATTCAGATCTCACACCTTTAATCCTGTATTAACCATCTCTCTTCCCATTGTCATTCATTTTTCCAATGTGTTTGAAGTTTGATTGCTAACCTTTTCCAAACACTGTGTTCTATTTGTGTCTTTGTTGGAGATCTTAATAACCTCTCCTGGGATCTGCGATCTTACCTTCTCCTTTAATTCAGGTTTTCTAATTTTGCTGATAACTAACTCTTCCCCATCCCTGTTTACTTTAAAGCCCTGTCTACAGCCCTAGTTATGCAATTCACTAGGACTCTGCTCCCAGCACGGTTCAGATGAACAGGTCCTTTCTTCCCCAGTACTGGTGCCAATGTCCCATGAATTCAAACCCATTTCTCCCAAACCAATCTTTCAGCCACATATTTACCTGGTTAATCTTATTGACCCTGTGTCAATTAGCTCATGGCTCAGGTAGTAATCCAGAGATTATTACCTTTTCGCTTCTGCTTCTGACATGGGCCAGCCTCAAAGAACACTCACGACTGATCCATTTACACGATACTTCTGCATTTTAATACTGCACCAGCAATTCTCGTTGTAATACTGCAGCAAGGACACCATGTGCTCAGGGATACCCACCCAGCTCATGGACTGGACTCGGCTGTATCTCTGGATTCTTCTTTCACTGTCTCGGTGTTCTGAGCCAACCTTTGATACTCACAGCATTCCGGCCTCACTTTTGCTTTTTGCATTGACCATAGCATGAGAGATACCAGACTCATGTTACTGTTGTTAGATTAGATTACTTACAGTGTAGAAACAGGCCCTGCGGTCCAACAAGTCCACACCAACCCTCCGAAGAGTAACCCACCCAGACCCATTGCCCACATTTACCCCTTCACCTGACACTATGGGCAATTTAGCATGGCCAATTTGCCTAACCTGCACATTTTTTGGACTGTGGGAGGAAACCGGAGCACCCGGAGGAAACCCACGCAGACACGGGGAGAATGTGCAAACTCCACACAGACAGTTGCCTGAGGTGGGAACTGAACCTGGGTCTCTGGCGCTGTGAGGCAGCAGTGCTAACCATTGTGCCACCGTACCGCCCACTAGAAATCCATGCTGTCTTCCATAGAAATCCATAGAATCCTGACAGTGTGGATCCAGGCTATTTGGCCCAACAAGTCCACACCAATCCTCTGAAGAGAATCCCCTGCCCTATCCCTGTAACCTTTCATTCCCCATTGCTAACACATCTAACCCTATATATCCCTGGACACGACGGGGAAATTTAGCATGGCCAATTCACCTAACCTGCACATCTTTGGACTTTGGAAGGAAACGGAGCACCCAGAGGAAACCCAAGCAAGTACGGGGAGAATGTGCAAACTCCACACAGACAGTCGCCTGAGGCTGGGCGCGAACCTGGGTCCCTGGCACTGTGTGGCAGCAGTGCTACCCACTGAGCCACTGTGACATCTCATCTTACTGTGCTGCTTAACACAGAAACAAAGCCAGGCAGCTTGCCAGCTGGTTCAGTCAAGGAGAATAGACTTCAGTTGGAGTTCCCAGCACTGTGAGTGAAGGGCAGCCTCTGACACCAGTCTTACTGGCCGATTGAGGGCTGTATTCCTCATGAAGTGAGACAGAGGTAGGCATTATGGGAGATGAAAGTGGACGCTACAGCTATTACTATTGGTGCAGATGGTGAAGTGTCCCAGTGAATGAACAAGCAGTGCAGAGGACTTATGGTCTACTTAACGGTATTGCTTAATGGTGAGCAAGAGTGACTGAGAAAATGTTACAGGCAGTAATGTGGTAGAGCATGAATCTTGGTTGGAACTGAGTATAGTAGCTGAGATGGAGTCAGTGTGAGGTATTGGAGAGCACATTTGCTCATGGATGGAGAATTCCATTGACCTTCTTCTTACATTTCCAGCAAATTGTGTTTTTGCTTCTTCTTAGTTGTTGTGCATTCTTCCAAACAACTGAGACTGCTTTTACCTGGGTGTCCAGTTCCGTCCAGGCTGGCATGGATTGGTGTCATGGTCTGGGGGAAGAGAAAGTCCCATCTCTGCATCACCCTATCCAACAGGACCAGCTGGACCCTGCCCACAAAGGAGGACCCTAACTACCCCTGTCTGACATATCCAGGGAAAAAGTCAACAGCTGTAACAGTGCCTGTCTGAGTGAAAAACAAGCTTTTAGAGATGGTGGGTTGTAAGGGATGCCAGGAATTCCAAATGTCCAAGCAGTAGCGAGTTGTTCTGGGTATGGCGCTATGTAGGATCAGGCAGGAATTGGACATTTCTACATAGGTAGTTTGCGTGCTGGGTTTGGTAAGGTATAACAAGAGAACTCATAAAGCTTTGCATGGGAAACTCTCCGAAAAATTCAATGCAACTCAGACTGAGCCAAAAAGGTTAAGATTCATCCTGAGAAAAGGTCACCAAGCTAATATGTTATCTGTTTGTATCTTACCACAAATTTGCTGAGTATTTCTAGCATTTCCTGCTTTTCTTAATCCTAACAGCATATTTGTTGTAATAGAAATATTTTCACGGTATCACAGAAGTGTTATGCAGAAGAAAGAGGCCATTGGGCCCTTCCTGTCTACACCAGCTCTCCAAATGAGCATCCTGACTTTGTGCCATTCTCCTATCTTCTTCCCCTACCCTTGAAAAGTATTTCTATTCAAATCATCCTCCAATGCCCTCTTGAATACCTCCACCAGTTCCTGACAGTGCATTGCAGACCGTGACAGAACGTTGTATGAAAAGGTTTTCTCTCGCATCACATTTGTTTCTGTTGCAAAATACAAACTGCGTCTTCTCATACTTGATTGTGTTACACGTGGGAACAGGTTTTCATCTACACTATTGACCTCCATCATGATCAGATCCCCACTTAGTCTGCTTCTCTCCAAAGAGAACTGTTCCAACCTCTCAAAATAATCCCCATAGCTGAAGTTTCTCATCATTGAAACTCTTCTGGTAAATCCTCTGTACTCTCTCCTATGTGATGCTCAAAACTATACCCATACTCCAGTTGAGGCCTATCATGCATTTTATACAAGTCCAGCACCACTTCCTGGATCTTATAGTCTACACCACTTTTAATAAAGTCTCGACACAATGTGCTTTATGAACTACTGTCTCCCAGTCCTGTCACTTTCGATGATCTCTACACCTATACACTCCAGTTCCTCTGCTCCTGTTCCTCATTTAGAATGATACCCCTATTTTATATTCTGTCCATTTCCTTCTTAACAAATATATATCTCATATGTTTCTGTGTTAAACTTCACCTGCACTACCTGCCCACTCTGCTAACTTGTCAATGACCTTGTCACTGTCGTTGGAACAGTGTCGTCCTCTCAGTTTACAATACTTCAAAATTTCTACCAAATCATTTATTACAACTGCCATATCAGTTATTGTGATTAGTTGAAATTCACTGTTCTTTGTTACATTTTTGACAAATATATTGCTTGGTGGTCATAAACTAGACTGGAAAACATAGCTAAGTCAAAGATATTCATAATTAGAAGCAATCCCTTCATCTATCAAGCCACGTGGACTTTTGTACTTTCCAAATATTATAAATATCAACTGCAATTTAGTGATCTCACTTCAATAATTTACATGTAAAACCATAATTTCAGATTACTTTGACTCTTGCAGTTTTGATTTTCAAATCTCTCCATACCTCAGTCATAATTTCTGGCCAATAATCAATATTACTCTTGGAAACTCTAATATAAACTTAACCAAGATGCTTGTGAAAGGTCCCACAATAGATTCAAACTTATTTAAGCCAGTTTATAGTTGCTTAACAATCTGAGCACTTAAAGTTTAAGTAGAATAAAAATATCTAGACAAATTACTGAGGCTCAAAATTCTATTTGCTATTTTTACAATGTGCCAAAAATAAGTTCTGTAGACATTTTTTGTATAGAACATATCAGCTAGCAGGTGAGTCATCCCAAAGTGAGATGCTCCCTTTCGACAACACAGGAGGAGAAATTGATAAGATGTTGTTTGACCACTTTGGGTTTACACAATACACTGCTGCCACTAAAGCTGTGCTTCAACATTACAGTTAGATAGATCTTTCCACTGTGAGCACGCTAATTGAATGATTGCATTCTTGTTGAGGAGGGTTTGACAATCCATTTCAAATGAATCATAGCTTATATCCATCACAGTGAAACATAAACACATTATACAAACTTCCCCCTACCATTTTGTGAGCCGTTGATTGTGTTCTTTATCCTGGAATTAGGATAAGAATCTGGACACAGAATCCTCACTCCTGCTGTCAGTGTCACTCCACAATCAACAGAACAATGAGGACTCTGCAGGAAGTGACTGGTCAGCTGTTAGTATCTCCCCTCTGCTGAGAAAGAATGTTTTGTCCCATGCTGTGCTGCATTTAACAATGAGTCTTTTCTTTGATGTGCAATGTCCCACGTGCATTGGAGCTTGGTGCTGTAATCTGGGATCAGTACTCAAACCATGTCAGTGGATTATCAACTGCAAATTGATTTCTTTCTCTGATGCCTTGTGTGCACGTAAGTCAATCTGTGATGTTGCATATTGTTGGCATTGTGGCACTATTTCCAGAACCCTATTTTGTTGATGTCAATGTTGCTTGGCAGGCAAAATAAACAGTGGGCCAAAAAAAACAGATATAGTGGATGAAAAATAATACATTTAATTGTATAGGCTTTGCTGATCGATTTATGTATTCTGAGAGAGATACTGACAATCATTCAGTGTGGCAGAGGGAGAAAGCCCAATGGTACAAGCAGGGCTGGCAGTTATACACTGTGCCTGCTTATCATTTCCATTGACTTTAAGGAGTAGTGTGTATATTTGCTGTCCATAATACGTGCTCTCTGTAAATTACCCCTTAGTAGTGCTGGGCAGATTTCAGTTCCGTGGGTATTAGCTTCCCTTAATTTATTGTAAGCACTGTAAGCAAGTAATGATGAGTTAAAATCAAATCGTAATAGAAAGAATCATAGTTTATTGTCAGTTGTATTTTTTTTTCAGAAAGCACAGTGAAAAGTCTTTAAGTTGCATTACTCCAGCACCATTTTAATAACAGATTAAATTGTTAAAAACAAATTAAGACAAAGTCCATCTTCATTCAATTCACGGCTCCAGGGCTCCTGAGATTGAGGAATCCCAGTAGCTTGCCAAAAGCAGATGCTGAAGCTGTTGAAAGGTATCCCGGCTGTTGGATTCCCGGGCTGGATCCACCCACAAAGTCAAAGAAGCCGCAGAAGCTGCCGCATGGAATCCTAGGCCCTTACAGACCCACTGTGCACCGAAGGGTCGTATCCAAAAAGTTGACTTCTCCATCTCCCAATGCTGCCTGGCTTGCTGTGCTCTTCCAGCCTCCTGCTTGTCTACCTTGGATTCCAACATCTGCAGTTTTTTTGTTTCTAACCAAGTTTGTGCCACAGCCAGGTCTCTACAAAGGATGCCCGCTTTGAGAAGTTCTCTGCCTCCCTTTCTCACTGCCACAGCACCGAAGATGCAGCAGAAGCTGCTGTAAGGAATCCCGGGTCTCTGGAAACATGGACCTGGACCCACCTCATCGCCAAAGCCACCACTGAAGTAACCCATCACGTTGGAGGACCCACCAGGACATGGCTGCAATGACCACCTGGAACGGCCGGATCCACATCACATTTTCCACGACAACAGCCTCTTGAAAGCTCATTCCTGCCCCGAAGCCAGCAACAAAAGGTACAATGAATTTTGATGTTAGAAAATAATTTAAAGGAAAGAAGAATGCGGCCTGGTGATCAGAAGCAGATGGGTCAGGAGCCTAAACACTTCATATGTTGCTGCCACTTTTCAACAACTGATGATATTTATTAAAAATTACTCCATTAATTCTCAACCCCTCTGTTCAATTTCACTGATTTCTTTAGCATTTGGACTGGTGGCAGTGAATTACTTTACTATCACTGAGACATATGTGGATATAAAGACAAAGTAATCTCAAAAGTTAGATTCAGGGGTGCTGATCACTAACCACAATAATCAGCAAACTTCATTGAAAGCAAAGTTTTTAAGAAATCAGTCAATATATCTATATAACTAAATATTTATTTGTAACTAAATATCTATAAGGTCTGATGTATCTTAAAGTATTGTTATAACCAAGTGAGGAAGGGGAATTAGCTCTCCACTTTTTAGCCCCCTCTGAGTCCGTCGCAACAAATGGTTTTATTTCTTTTAGCACACAGCTTTAACCCTACAATTACAACTCAGTCCATTAGAAATGAGGGGAGTCAATTACCAAGGTTTCCTTTGGTGAAAGAAATCAGAATTTTATGCTTTACAAACCCTGAGAAAAATGATAAAAACATGACATCAAATGCAAGCAAACACAAACCTCAAGTTTATAAAGGAGACTGTCTCTTACAGATAAGGGAGAAAAAAAGGTGACGCCATTAAATCATCAACTTGTTCTGCTTACTCCAAGAACTCTGAAACAATAGCAACAGTGAAGTGATGGCAAAATGAATGAAGATCAGCAGGGGTGTCAAGTGGAAACAACATGGTCAAGAACCGGTGTTAAGTAGTGTGCTGATGGCAGGGATGAAAGGTAGACATGCTAATTAAAGAGAATAAGGTCAAGGATGCTGAAGGGTTGGCCACTGATACAATGGAAGATCTGTGTTGGGGAACCTTAGAGTGTTGTGCAATGATATACAGCTGGAGGAAATCATGTAGATAGTGAAGATGCAAGGGGCTGGGATCAGTACTATTTTTCAATAGTCAATCAAATAAATTCTGTAAACACCCTTGAAGTTTCATAACAAAATTAAAAATTCCAAAGGAAACTTACACCACTACAATTACAATATCATTTTGCAGGATAATGCTGTGTTGGCATGTACATGGTGCACTGCAGCAAGTCACCAAGATTCCTTTGATAGCACATTCCAAACTTGTGACCTCTACCATCTAGAAGCATAAGGGAAGCAGATACATGGGAAGACCACCACCTGTAAGTTCCCCTCTGAGCCACACATCATCCTGACTTGTAAATGCGTCATTGTTTTCTTGCTGTTGCTGGGTCAAAATCCTTGAACTTATTGCCAAACATCACTATGGGTGTATATACGTCTCACAGATGGTGGCCTTTCAGGAAAGTGGCTCACCATAACCCACTCAAGGTCAATCAAGGACGGCCAACAAAGACAGTTCTAGCCAGTGGCACATCGTATGAAACGATAATTTAAAATAACAAGATACAAATCCAAGGAGCATTTCAGGACCGGGGCTTCTTCTCTCTTCCAGGTGAGATACCTGCCAATAAGCAGTCTCTCTCTCTCTCTCTTACTTACACACACACAAACACACACACACCTCCAAAATGGGAATTCTTTTTGCAGGATAGATTGTAATTCAAGCTTCTAATAGAAGAGAGGAAAATGTACAGATCACTTTCTTCTTGGTGATAGTATTCATGCTGCCACCATGATACACTACATCTTGTTTTCATTCTCTTAACAGGGCAGGCCTTTCTCAGTTTGTTTGGATTTTATGTTTATCTTGATTAATATAGCTCCAAATAAAATTTCCAATGGAAGCTCTACTGCTGTTGCCTGAAAAAAATTACATAGATTCAGAAAATAGAAGACAGTCAAGTGAGACAATGAGATGGTGAATGAGGCAGAAAGCTTATATATATATATATCAAGTTTTCCAGGTGGAAATAGATATTAATGCAATGTTTATCATTTTTGACAAATGAATCCCTTATAATTACTTTTGAAATCGATTCTTAAAACTGATTTTCATTCAGCCCATAGCATCTTTTCAGAACACAGAAGGAAAACTGTTAAATTGGAGAATTGAAGGGAACAAATAGCAGCTCTCTCCTTGCTGTATTTGCAGTGCTGTGTAAAACTCACGCCAAGTGCACAGGGAATAATGATGCCTTCCTTTGTATGAAATAATGGATGTTACACTGCTGTCTGATCATTCACAAACCGCAGAGGCTCAGATATATCCCCCCCAAAATAGTTGAAGTAGGAACTATTGAAAAGTTAAGACAGCTGACATATCGCCTCCTCAAGGACAATTGGGGATAGGAAACAACTGATGACCTAGTAGCAATTCCCATATCCTTTAAAAATAAAAGCAAGTAAGAAGCTACAAATGCTAGAAATGGGGCTGATCCTCTACCCAGCAAGATACCTGCAGAAATGCAAAGACACTCACAACATACTCGACAGTTCAAACAGAACGGAACCCCATCTGATTCAGAGACTCTTGCAATGGCAGCCAAAGAACCAGTATATTCCAGTATTATTTTGGCTCCATTTAAATTGCAAAACAAGGCCTTGGAATATCCAGGGATTCTTACTGTTGATCTAGGATTGAACTAGTCAGATAGGCTATAACTGATAGAGGCCAAGACAATGTGTCAAGTTAAGTTTCAAGTTTTGTTTTGTTGGTACAAGACTACCAGGAGCAATCCATCAGTGTCACACCATATATCATTCAGGCTGCTTCTGTCTTCAGTTTTCCTTCATTATGCAATCTCCACCACTCAGGTTTACCTCTTTCGGAATTCACTGGGTTCTGAACAATGTGGACCTGAATCCGTCCACCTGCAGCTGGCGAACTGGCAATTCCAATGAAATACACCTTTGACCACAAGTCCATCAGGAGGTGATCAGTATGCAGCTTTCGAGACCCTGCAGGAAAAGGAGAGGGCTGATACTGTCGGGTTGTTCCCTGAGCAGACTGTCAAAGTCATTTAGCAGAATTTGATTAGATTACTTACAGTGTGGAAACAGGCCCTTCGACCCAACAAGTCCACACCGACGCACAACCCACCCAGACCCATTCCCCTACACCTAACACTAAGGGCAATTTAGCATGGCCAATTCACCTAACCTGCACATTTTTGGACTGTGGGAGGAAACCGGAGCACCCAGAGGGGACCCACACAGACATGGGGAGAACGTGCAAACTCCACACAGGCAGTCGCCTGAGGCGGGAATTGAACCTGAGTCTCTGGCACTGTAAGGCAGCAGTGCTAACCACTGTGCCACCCACTATATTACTCACCATCAGAACTTTCAAACAAGCACCAAGACATTGTTTGGCTGATGATGTGAGGGATTCTCCCTCTGAGGTCTTTCATATATGTCAGAACTCTCTGCGCCACTGCACGTTGTCCTCAAAGTGGCTGGGATCGAGCCTGCCACACATCTGCTGTTAAAATGTGCCTTTGCAAAGGAGGTCTGGAGAGAGATAAAGTGGTTTTCCTCAAGGTTTGTCCCTAGCAACTCTATGACGCAGGACTGTACTCTACAGTCTGCTCCTGGGATGCACTCTGAGCCAAACATTTACTGCGCCTGGAGGACCATCAACACAGTGAAAGATGCTTTTGTACTGCCCGAAACTTGCTGATCTTCCAGAATAATGAGTTGATCTCAACTGAGTGTTGCAGACTGGCACATTCCAAGGTCCAGGACCATGTGCTGAGCGTCGCACTAAAGCTTGGGGCAGCTGCTGCCAAGGTGCAGTGGGGAAAGACCACTGTCTCAGGTCCTTCTACCAAAGTACAATGGGGTCCATTCAATTATTGGATCCTCCCAGTGCCTCAATTGTATGTAAGAAATGCCTTGTATCAGTAAGAAATGCCTTGGGGTTGTTGTGCTCCTTATGTAAAAACTGTACAGAATGGAACTGCTCTAGTGACTAGATCTGTAGTTAAAGATATGTTAATGAATAAAGTGTATTTTTGAAATTTAAAAAAACCTCATGCATCTGGCTGGTTGAATTTAAATGAGGCTTGGACCTCACGCCCCAGAATCCATGCGCTGATTGCTTGCTCCTCCTTGCCCAGAGATGTCCAACTTTGTGCACTGAACTTTACAATTTTTTTGGCGGGTTTCGTGGAGGGCTTCTCTCTACAAAGTCAAGTGAGTTTTCTCTGCCTTCCAAAGCACTGCTCATTAACTACCTATTCCAGTCTGTGTGGCCCTTCCCGTCTGTTTCTATCCCAATTTTACCACTCACCATAGCCAGAGGTACTTGCTAATGTTGAGTAGACCTGAATAGACCAGCATTCCTGGCACTGGTGTCAGGTTTAAACCACTGTTGTGCATTCAGTCACAGTTTGGCATTCAGGGACTGCACACATGATGGCAGACACGAGGAAATTGGTTCCCTGCTCTGTGGCCATGGACCTAGGAGTCCTGGTGGATGAGGGGGTGCAGAGGAGAGATGTCCTCTTTCCCCAGGAATGTCAGAGGAAGCCATGATTCTTGACCCTGTCAAAATGGTCCAGGTTTGCCACCTAGGTCAATGCACTCTCCACCATCTGCGTGAATGCCCAGCAACACAATAGGAACGTCAATGTTTTTCTCCCTTCCATCTGTGTAAATGCCATCATCTGCATTCCAATCCCCATGATTAGGTTTCCCAACCTTCCTCCCGCAATACTGATAGCTTGCCCCTTGACTTTTAGTGGACAGTGCCCCCGCCCCACCATGGCCCACCACCTTGAATGAGTTGTACAGACAGCCTCGAAAGATGAGTGACAAGATTCCTGTACATCTCACTGATTATGCTCCTGCAACTCCCTGGACTGATTGCAATGGACCCACAACACTGACCATGGCCCAATCCTCAGACTGCAGAGATACAGGTTCCCCTGACTACAACTGCCCAAAAAGCATGTCTGTCTTCTGGATCTAAGCCCCTGGACTGACTTCAGAAACTGCCTTTGACTTATTGTGCCATGACCCCTGTACTTCACTGAGGATTATTCCCCTTAGACTTTGAGGTATGCTTGTTCACTTGTAGCATGTGCAGTATGTTTGTCATAAGCTGCTAGCACACAGTGCACATGTCAAACTGAAGTAGCAAGGCGTCATACAGTTTCATGTACACCTCTGCACCTTATGGCCATGGACAAGCATGGAAGGCTGTTTGCCTTTGTGCCTGCATTAACAGCAAGGGCAATGCAGCAGGTCTTTAAGCCTCTGAGCTCTGGCTGAGGGCGCAACTTGCAAAAAGATTAAGCAAGACAAGACGAGGCAAGGCAGGGCTGTTTTGAGCATCCAGGTAGGTGCAAAATGAGTGAATGCTAAGAGAGCGCGCGAGGAGTCCTGCAATGCAGCCTTGTCCAATCGATGAACTGGGTGACTGCCCAGCAACACACAATGACCTTCAGCAGCGTTGTAATGCTAGTTATTGGCACATGCCTAAGTGCAGCATTATGCTGATGTGCTATGATGATGCAGAGAGGCTGGCATATGTCAGATGCTAGCATCCATGGAATTATTAATAATTGCATGCACGCCACTACTGACAATACTTACAATTATCTTTTAGTAATGGAGCAATGAACATCTTCAGAAGTATTGATAAACCTTACTAAAGCATGACTGAAATAAGTTATATATTCTCCATAAGAAAAAGTCTCAAATTTATGTTGTGAAAACTATGAATTGTCAATTCACAAATTTCAGGTCCAAATAAACTAGTTTGTGGGTGTAAAATACACTTCATCTCACTAACGTTTTTAATCCATCTTTTAAAAACATCAAAAAATGCATAAATGCAAAAGTAGAGTATCACAGATGATGGAAATCTGAAATAAAAGCATAACATATTGGAAACACTCAGCTGGCCTGGAAGCATCAGGGGAAGTCTGTTGAAAATTCATTAATTCTGAAGCTATTTCTCTCTTCACAGACACTGCCTCAGTTGCTGAGGACCTACAGCACCTCCTGTTTTTATTCAGAAAATGAGCAATTTGGTCAGTTCAACATCACATTCTGTGAAATATATGCTATGATATCCGACAGAGTTCCCTGCTCATGCACCAGTTTAATTAGGTGTCGAGGAGTAAACATATGCACCATTTCTTAGGGATCCACTTCCAAGTGACTCATGATGTTGAACCCAAACGAATATCTCGTGCTGACCTGAAGTTTGTAGCAATGCCTCAGGATCCATTCTTATCTTCCTTATTTGCCCCAAAGATCTCTCTCAGTAATTGTCTTGGAAGGCATGGGGTCAAGCTTCACATTTTTGCAATCACCCCTGATCCTTTGACTCCTGGTAAACTGACTATGGACATCAAAATTTATATGATTAAGAACCTCCATTAAACTAACATCATTAAAACCCAAGCCATCCTCTTCTTCTCCCCCAGTTTCAATCATCTCACCATCAGCTAGCTTATGGTGAATTCAAGAATGTTGTTATGTGCTGCACTGAGGGTTAAACCCTATCCAGCCATTATGTATTTCACTTCCAGCAACATGATTTGTCTTTGGTCCCAATTAACGTTCATTACAGTTACAACATTTATCTACATAATCCTGTCACATCCGGACTCAATTCTTTCATTGTCTCCCTCTGAGTTCTGCTTTTACAAAGTGCAATTTGTTAGAAAATATTACATTTGCATCTGATATGGCAGGAGGTTCTACATCCTTTTAATTCCTTGGCTCTCCCACCTTCTGTAATTGATATGAAACTTTTCCCCTTTTGGCCATACTTTAATGCTTGGTTTCACTTCACCCCATCAATGAAATCTTTCAGTCCTTACCCTCAGTATCTGTATTTCTAATGCCAGCTATCTTTTCTACACCATCTCTGTTATTTCACCTTTTATTACAGAATTTTTATCTGCCTGAACTCCACATTCCATTTAGTTTTCCCTCACTTCCACATCTTTTAAAAGCCCTTATCAAAATTACAAATGAACATACATCTGAATGTATAAGTTTGGAGCAGATGTAGATCATATGATCTTTTGAGCCAGCTCAGCTATTCATATTTGTCTTTGGAATTCCATGTCCCCATCTATCCTTGGTAACATTTCATTACTTGGTTAACAAGAATTTATCCACCTCAACTTAAAAATTATTTAATGACACTGCCTTCTAAAGTTGACAGCTCCAAAATCACAACTCTAAGAGAGAGAAAAAAAACCTCCTCAACTCTTGTGCTAAACAGAGGATTCCTAATTTTAAAATATTGGCCCTTAGACTTGGACTGACTTTCAACATCTACCTTATCAAGACCATTCAGTATTTTATACATTTCAATAACCACTAACATTTGCAAATTCCAAAGGAAAGTTGTGCAGCCTACTCAACTTATCCTCAAAGAATGTCAGGACGGGACAGAGGGAAAAATACACAGGAATCAGGAATAATCAAGATTTGATGTTGTGAAGATAACAAAAAGTGAAAATTAATGTCTTGATATCTAAATGCATTTATCACTGACAACAAAGAAAATGTGCTCATTGAAGAAAATGAGTATGATCTGTTAGCCATTACAGAGGACATGGTTACACTTTGACAAGGATTGGGTTCTGAATATTGAGTGATATATGACATTCATGAAGAATGGAAAGCTAAGTAAAGGTGCAAGGGTATCACTATTAATCAAGGGTGCTCGTGCTACAGTTAGAGAAGAACTTGGTTCGGGAGATAGGGATGTAGAATTAGTTTCAATGAGGAGAAGGAATGGTAGTGGAAATAAGTCACTTGTGGGTACCACTCAGGTCCTCTAACAGTAAGCACAGTCCTCCCAAATAGCCAGGGCTTATTTGTCTCGAATAGTCATGTTTGCTTGTTTTATTTCACGAGATAGGTTTTGTAAGTGCCTCGAGGATGTAATAGTCTACTGGTATTATTGATAGGCTATTAATCCAGAAACTCAGCTAATGCTCTGGGGACCTGGGTTCGAATCCCACCAGAACAGATGGTGAAATTTGAATTCAATTGAAAAAAATCTAGAATTAAGAATTTACTGATGACCATGAAACCACTGTTGTTGGCCAGAGAAAAACCCATCTGGTTCACCAATATCTTTTCCATTGAAAGCGATGAAACCAGACAGATCACCTGGCATCGCCCTAGGAACTGGAAAAGACAATGATAGAAACAGTTCTATCAACCCTTCAAAGTCCTCCTTTGGGGGCGGCACAGTGGCTCAGTGGTTAGCACTGCTGCCTCACAGCACCAGGGACCCAGGTTTGATTCCCATTTTGGGCAACTGACTGTGTGGAGTTTGCACAATCTCCCCGTGTCTGCATGGGTTTCCTCCTGGTGCTCCAATTTCCTACCACAATCCAAAGATGTGCAGGTCAGGTGAATTGGCCATGCTAAATTGTCCATAGTTTTAGGTGCATTAGTCAGGGGTAAATGTAGTGGAATGGGTCTGGGTGGGTTACTATTCGGAGGGTTGGTGTGGACTTGTTGGGCCAAAGGGCATGTTTTCATACAGTAGGGAATCTGATCTCCTTTTGGCTAGTGCCAAAATTGGGAGAGATATCTTAACAGATTATTCATAATCACATAATGTCCGAGACACCACCAGCACCATCCACACTGGCAGGAAAGGCCCAGCAGAGGGGGCAGTATAGTGGTAAAGTTGGGAGGCAGTTGTCCTGGAAATGATCAAAATTGACTCTAGACCCCATGACGTCTCATGACTTTAGATTCAACATGGGCAAGGAAACCTTCTGCTGATCACCATGTACTGTCCTCCCCTGGTTAATGAATCAATACTCCTCCATGTTCAACAACACTTAGAGGAAACACTGAGGATGAAAAGTTATGCCATGTACACAAAAACAGAACAAATCCAACCCAGCCAATACTGCCCCATCAGTCTACTCTCGATAATCAGTAAAATAATGGACGATGTCATCAACAGTGCTGCACCTGTTCAGCAATAACCTGTTCAGAAACACCCAGTTTGGGTTCCACCAGGGCCACTCAGCTCCTGACCTCATTGCAGCCATGGTCCAAACATGGCCAAAAGAGCTGAATTCTGAGGTGACAGTAACAGTCCTTGACACCATGGCTGCATCAATGGGACATCAAGGAGCCCTAGCAAAATTGGAATAAATGGATATCAGGGCATCTCCGCTGGTTGCAGTCATACCTGGCACATAGGAAGGTGGTTGGGGTTATAGGAGGTCAGTCGTCTCAGCTCCAAGACATCTCTGCACATGTTCCTCAGGATAGTGTCCTAGACACAACCATCTTCAGCCGTTTCATCAATGGCCTTCCTCCATAAGGTCAGAAATGGGGATTTTCGCCAATGATTACACAATATTCAGCAGCATTGGTGACTCCTCAGATATTGAAGTGGTCCATGTTCAGATGCAACAAGCTTTAGACAATATTTAGGCTTGGGCTGACAAGTGACATTCATGCCACATAAGTGCCAGGCTATGACCATCAACAGTAAAAGGCTATTTAACCACTGCATTGTGGCATTCAGTAGTCTTACTATTAGCATCCTGGGGGCTACCATTGATTAGAAACTCAACTCGAATCACCATATAAACAAGGTGACTAAAAGAACAGGTCAGATGCTAGGTATACAGCAACAAGTTACTCACCTCTTGATCCACCATCTCCAAGGCACTAGTCAGGAGTGTGATGGAATACTCCCCACTTGCCTGGACGGGTGCAGCTCTAATAGCACTCAAGAAGCTAGACACTATTCAGGACAAAACAGTCCACTTGATTGGCACCATGTTCACAAGCACCTACTCCCTCCAACACTTGACACTCAGGAGCAGCAGGTTGTACTATCTACATGATGCACTTCAGAAATCCACCAACAATCCTCAGACAGCACCTTCTAAACCCACGACCACTTCCATCACAAGGACAAGAGCAGCAAGTACTTGGGAACACCACCACCTGAGTTTCCCTCCAAGCCACTCACCATCCTGACTTGGAAATATATCGCTGTTTTTCACTGTCACTGTGTTAAAGTCCTGGAATTCCCTCCCTAATGGCATTGTGAGTCAACCCACAGCTGGTGGACTGCAGCAGTTTAAGAAGGCAGCTCACAACCACCTTTTTTAAGGGCCACTAGGGACAGGCAATGAGTGCTGGGCAGCCAGCGATACCCACATCCCACAAAAAATATCCCACAAAAAATATCCCAGGCATACCCCACCACAAATAACATAATTCCTGTCGAAGCAGTCAGTTTTATGTATTTTGCAATATTCTGGCTACATATATTTTGCTGCATTGTTTTGTTTAAACACACGCTACATTTGAGGAAATATGTGGATACACAAAGTATGAGAACTCCTGAGAACGTGCCAAAAAAGGAATGTGAAGAACATCAGAATAAACTTTCCAAAAGGTATAGGGAATGAGCTGCAGGGAAAGATTAGGGCAGGTTAAGCTCTGCAATTTAGAGAGAAGATTAAAAAGAATCCTGTCGAGGAAAATGAAGTATTAAATTGTATGAAAAAAATGAATTCAACATGTAAGTGGGGTCAGTAGGACAAAGGATATACGTTTACACATAAAAACATTAAATTAAATTAAAAATAAATAAGGAATGAAATGATATTTTCTCAAAGAAATATTAAATATCTTATTAAACATCTTATTAAATAATCCACCAAGAAAGATTGCATAGGTAAAGGCACTGAACCCATTTTAAACGTTTATCACTGAACTGTAAGTTTGAATACTGGAAGGACACTATATTCTTCTATCCCTCTGCACCAAAATGCTGGGAATCCTGATGTTCTTCCACTTTTTCTCTCTGGGAATAATTGATTTTGTATGAATACATTTTTAGAAGGAATGTGTTTCTGATTGCATTGAGACAGTGTCATAGTTTATCGGAGAAGTGCAGATCAAAAGATGAACTTCTTCCAGCTGAAAGTATCATCCACATTTTTGAAGACTACAGTGATAGTGATATATAAACTTTTAATCAACCTGCTTGAACACAGGCTGACCTTAAACATGGACCTTCTGACCTGGAGGTTGAGACACTGTCACTGTACTACAACATGCTGAAGGGCTGTGATTGCAAATAAACTAAACAAAGTACAGAATTTAATATTTAAGCTTATTATTTTGATACTATCAAAGCTGCTTTGGTGAAAATATAATTTTACATAGAAGTGCAGATTTGGTTATTGCATTGTTTATGCTTCTGCAAATGTATAATTCATGATTTCTAAAAATATGAATTTAACCATTCTTTCAAACATTAAAAATTTGATGGACAGTAACTTCAGAACACATTCATGGAATGTCTGCAAATGTGACAAATAAAACTTCCCATTTACTGCTTGCTCAATGAATTTTTAAAAGTTTTCTGAGTAGTTGAGGAGGACTAATCTTTGTTGTTGTCTATGTAGCTTTGTGCAGTGAAAAAAGATACAAAAAGTAAGCAAAACAGATAAATTACCTCAGTAAGTAGCACTGAGAGATATCGATCCATTATGTAATCAGAAAAGGGAAATTCTGGTTTAAAAAAAGTCCTGAACGTGGACTTCTTCAATAACAATGTGTACTGCTGCATAACCATTTAATGAAGAAAGACATGAATTAATCTTTTTGTTTAAGTCTTAGGGCTTTGTGGCATCATGACAATACCCTACCTCATAACCTAGGGGTCAGTTTGTTTATTCAATCCAGTTAAACTTTGAAATATATTAAATATTAGAACCATTTTCTTTAAGACTTGCATTTTGTTGCTCTAGTAATGAAGAAACTATCTGACAGATATTAGTCACAGTTTTCTCTCAAGGTGAAATAATTCTGTGACAACCATCTCAAGAGGTGGTGGTGTAAAGTGGTGCAAATATTTGAACAAAGTAAATATATAATTAGGTATCTCTTTTGTCAAATCTGTTTGCTGTGTCCTACTCCTGATGAGCACAAGGCAAAAAGCTTCATCTTCTTGTCTCCTTCTAGCAATTTTTAACTTCTGTACGAGCAAGCAATTATTTAGATTGACTTTATCATCACAAGCTAGAAGAACATAAAAGATGTTATGATCAGTTGTGTTATGAGAGAAGCCTGCCAGTTCACAGACCTTAGGATGCTCCCAGATTATATTTACTACCTCAACAAAAAGAAGACTGACATGCATACACCCCCCCCCCCCCAAGAAAGCTAGATTTGCAGAAAAGTCATAAAAGGAACAAATGAAATTGGTTTGATGAAAATAATCAAAGTAAAAAGAAAAATGCACCACACTGAGCATAACTGAGAAACAAAGATACATCCTCTTCTGAGAAATCACTGCAGATGAGGAAAAGTAAAGCATATCAGAATTTGGGATGGATGTATACATCATAGTTGGCAAACAAACCGGAGAACCTCATGCCTACATCGAATAGAACACAAGTGAGGTGCTGGAAGTCTGGAGGATGGTTAATGTGGCGACATTATGAAAGAAAGGTGCAAGGGAAAGCAAGGGAACTATAGACCGGTGAGCCTGATTTCAGTGGTGGGTAAGTTGTTTGAGGAGATTCTGAGGGACAGGATTTATACACATTTAGAAAGGTAAGGATTGATTAAGGAGTGGCAGTCTGGCTTTGTATGTGGGAAATTATGGGTCGCTGACTAGACTGAGATTTTTCAAGAAGTGACAAAGAAGATTGATGAAGGGAGAGCGATAGGCGTTGTCTGTATGGACTCCAGCAAGGCTTTTGACAAAATTCCATACGGTAGACTGGTTACCAAGGTTAGATTATGTGGAGTCCAGGGGGACCTAGCCAATTGGATACAAAATTGACTTGAAGGTAGGAGACAGAGGGTGATGGTGGAGGGTTGTTTTTCAGACTCGAGAGTTGAGACTAGTGTTTTGTTGCAAGGATTGGTGCTGGTTCCATTGTTTTCCATTATTTGTATGTAAATGCAGGAGATATGGTTAGTAAGCCTGCAGATGATGCCAAATTTAGAGGTGGAGTGGAAAGTGAAGAAGGTTACCTCAGAGTACAACGGGACCTTGATCAGATGGGCAATGGGCAGAGGAGTGGCAGATGGAATTAATTTAGATAAATGTGGGGTGCTGCATTTTGGTAAGGCAAACCAGAGCAGGACTTATACAGTTAAACATAGGGCCCTGGGGTGTGTTGCCAAACAAAGGGACCTGGGATGCAGGGGCATAGTTCCTTGAAAGTAGAGTACAAGTAGACAGGGTGGTGAAGACGACATTTGGCACATTTGCCTTCATCTGTTCAATGACACCTAGTTTGGGTTCTGTGAGGTCCACTCAGCTCCTGACCATATTTCAGCCTTTGTTCAAATATAGACAAAAGAGTTGAATTCCAGAGATGATGACATCAAGGCTGCATTCAACCAAGTGAGGCATCAAGGAGCCCCAGCAAAACTGGAACCAATGGGTATCAGGGACAGACTCTCTGGTGGTTGAAGTCATACCTGGTGCAGAGGGAGATGGTAGCGGTTGTTGTAGGTCAGTCATCTTAGCTCCAGGACATTTTTGCAAGAGTTGTTCAGGGTACTGCCTGAGCCCCAACCATCCTCAGCTGCTTCTTCAATGACCTTCCATCCATTGTAAAGACAAAAGTGGGGGTGTTCACTGATGATTGCACAATGTTCAGCACCATTCATGACTCCTCCATAGACAAGCAGTCCATGTTCAAATGCAACACTATCCAGGTTTGAGCTAACAAAGTAACATTCGCACCATTCAAATGCCAGGCTAAGACCATCACCAATAAGGGACAATCTAACCACTGCCCCTTAACATTTGATGATGTTACCCTGAATAGGTGCCCCATCATCAACATTCTAGGGGTTATCATTGACTAGAAACTCAACTGGACTCAATACATAAACACAATGGCTGCAAGAACAGGTCAGAGGTTGGAAAAACGTGGTGAGTTACTCACTGCCTGACTCCAAAAAGCCTATCTATCAGCAACAAGGCACGAGTCAGGAATATGATCGAATACTCACCATTTGGCTGGATGGGTACAGCTCTAACAACACTCAAACACCACCATTCAGGACAATGCAGCCTGCTTGATTGGCACCACATCCTCACATATCTATTCCCTTCACCACTGATGCTCAGTAGCAGCAGTGTGTACTAACTTCAAGATGCACTGCAGAAATTTACCAAAGATCCTCAGACAGCACCTTCCAAATCCATAATCACTTCCATCAAGAAGGACAAGGGCAGCAGATACATGGGTAAAACACCGTTCTCTGCAGGCTTCCCTCCAAGCCACTCACCATCATGACTTGGAAATATATTGCTGCTTTTTCATTCTCACTGGGTGAAAACCCTGGAATTGCCTCCCTAATGGCATTGTGGGTCAACCCATAGCAGGTGAACTGCAGCAGTTCAAGATGGCCACTCACCACTACCTTTTCTAGGGCAACTTGGGACGGGTAATAAATGCTGACCCAGCCATCAACACCCACAAATCACAAATGACTAAAATAAAAATGGGGTAGCTGCAGGTAAGTATTCAGACTATCAAGAACTAGACAGCAAACACCTTGTTATATAAGTTAACAAAGCCATTAGAAACTCTCCCTCAAGAAAAGGGGGGAGGGAGAGGAAGAAGGAAGCTTACTTAAGGTTTGAGGAGGCAAGGGTTAGACAGGGCTTTACAGGGTTACGAGGCAGCCATAAAGAAACTGGCTAGAAGGGGGGACATGAAAAAGCTTTAGAGGGTAGGATTAAGGAAAACACGAAGGCATTTTACACTTACGTGAGGAACAAGAGCATGGCCAGAATGAGGGTGGGGCCAACCAGGCATAGTCGGAAGAAGTAGGGGAGGTCTTTAATGAATACATTGCTTCAGTATTCTCGACTGAGAGGAACATTGACATTTCTGAAGACAGCTTGAAACAGATATGCTCAAACAGGTTGATTTTAGGAAGAAAGATGCAACGAAAATCTTGAAAACCAGAAGGCAAGATAAATCCCCTGGGGCAGACAGGATGTACCCTAGGTTACTACAGGAAGTGAGGGTAGAGATAGCTGCACCTTTGGCGATGATCTTTGCATCCTCACTGTCCACAGTGCCAGATGATTGGAGGGTGGCAAATGTTATTCATTTGTTCAAGAAAGGGAATAGGGATAACCTTAGGAATTATACACCAGTCAGCCTTACGTCAGTGGTGGGCAAATTACTGGAGAGGAAACTGAGAGACAGAATTTATGATTACTGGGAAAACCATAGTTTGATTAGAGATGGTCAACATGGCTTTCTGAGGGGCAGGTCATGCTTTACAAACCTTATTGAATTCTTTGAGGATGTGACAAAACACGCTGGTGAAGGTAGAGCAGTGGATGTGGTGTAGATAGATTTTAGCAAGGCGTTTGATAAGGTTCCCCATGTTCAGCTCATTCAGAAAGTAAGGAGGCATGGGATACATGGAAATCTTGCTGCCTGGATACAGAATTGGCTGGCCCACAGAAGACAGAGGTGGTGGTAGATGGAAAGCATTTAGCCTGGAGCCCTGTGACCAGCAGTGGTCAGCAGGGATCAGTTCTGGGACCTCTGCTCTTTGTGACTTTAACAAATGACTTAGATGAGGAAATGGAAGGGTGGGTTAGTAAGTTTGTCGGTGACATGAAGATTGGTGGAGTAGTGGATAGTGTGAAGGACTGTTGTAGTTTACAATGGGACATTGACAGGATGCAGAACTCGGCTGATAAGTGGCAGATGGAGTTCAACCTGGAAAAGTGTGAAGTAATTCACTTTGGAAGGTTGAATTTGAATGCAGAATACAGGGTTAAAGGCAGGAATCTTGGCACTTTGGAAGAATAGAGGGATCTTGGGATCAATGTCCATAGATCCCTCAAAGTTGCCACCCAGGTTGATAGGATTGTTAAGAAGACATATGGTGTGTGGCTTCCATTAGCAGAAGGATTGAGTTTAAGAGCCATGAGGTTATGTTGTAGCTCTATAGTGCCCTGTTTAGACCACACTTGGAATACTGTGTTCAGTTCTGGTCGGCTCATTAATGGAAAAATATGGAAGCTTTAGAGGGGGTGTAGAGGAGATTAACCAGGATGCTGCCTGGGCTGGAGGACATGTTTTATGAAGAAAGGTTGAGGGAGCGAGGGTTTTTCTCATTGGATTGAAGAAGGATGAAAGGTGACTTGATAGAAATGTACAAGATGGGGCGTAGAGAGATTGGGTAGCCAGATGCATTTTCCCATGGTGGATATGTCCATTATGAGGGGGTATAATTCATGAGGAAGGTTTAGGGGAGATGTCAGAGGTAGGTTCTACAGAGAGTGGTGGGTATGTAGAATGTACTTCTGGCAGTTATAGTAGAGTCAGACATTTACATAACAGACATTTAGGCACATGGAAGATAATACAATGAAGGTCACGTTGGTTAGTCTGATCTTAGAATAGGATAAAAGACTGGCACAACATGGAGGGCCAAAGGGCCTGTACTGTGCTGTAATGTTCTGCGTTCTATGTTCTAAAAGCTCCATGCTCAGATGGAATCCCAACTATGTATAAATCTGGAGGACACAAGGTAGCGACCTCATGCACAGAATGTCACAGAATGTGAGATTAACAAAGTTTTGCTCAGGAGTTCAAGGGTTTACAATTGTTCATTTCACAAAGGAAAAGGACAAAAATCTGTGTACGACCACCATGGAGAAAATCCACAGCTTGTGGTAGCTGAGACGATTCTAATAAAAGATCTACTCAACAGACTGTTAAGTCATAATGAAAGTCTATTTGCCGAAATGTTAAAGTGGGATCAGGTAACGCAGAGACAATAGCCTTGTGGTCTTCAACTTTCAGCAAATAACAGAAAGATGCTGCAAACAATAGGTAGGACTCGGCTACATCTTTCCAGGCACTCTGCGTATTCGTGTCTTTCCTTGCTTTTACATGATTGGTCCCCTCAGTCACAGTTTAAAGTCTGACAGGACTGGGATTTGCCTTGCTGTTCAATGCAGCCACAAAGCTAGGCAATTTGCTATGTTGGTTAATGGTCATTAGTTAAGGAAGTGAAAATCTTGCCACTGTACACACCATTGCTGCCTCAATCTCACACTGTACTATGTGCTAGCTGCTTAAACAGCAAACACTGTGTATGCTGCAATCGACAGCCATATTCCAAGGCCCAAGGGGAACTGTCCTCAGTGAAGCCCAGGGAGATACCGGGTCAATCACTGGGTCCTGGCATAATAAGTCAAGGGAAGCTTTTGGTGTTGAGCTGGGGGGCTTGGGCCTAGTCAGTTATTCAAGAGCTGAAGGTCAGGAACCTGGCCTTGTACTGGGTGAGTAGGTAAATGCCAGGTAATTCAGCACATTACTTGGCTCTTTCTGCCCTTTCCTATTCTTTCCCGGACTGTTCTTTCCTGGACTAAGAAAAACAGACAGTACAATATGAAAGTGAGTGGCTTTAACTGTTACTGCTGCAGTAGATAGGGGGGAATGTGGTGAGATGCCTGAGCGAAATAGTTGGCAGCACACAGGGCATGTCGAGTTGTGTGTGTGTGTGTGTGTTTGGGGGCCGGGAGAATGGTGGTGATGGTGGATGCAGTTTGGGGAAGATGAGAGCGGTAAACACTCCATGAGCCTTGCTGTAAAGTTTGAGTAGTAGCAGACATTGAGTGAGTGTGAGGTATTAGATAGAAAAAATAGTGCCAATTACCCTAGTAGAATGGAAGAGGTCATTAACCTTCTTCCTACAATGCTGAGCATTCTTCCAGACAGCTGAGGCTGCACTGAACCAAGTGGCAACCTCATAATAAACTGGGAGGGGCTGGTATTGTGCCGACTACTGAAGGGCAAGAGGAAATCTCTCCAATTCTGGATGGGAAGTCCTTGACCAGGTGCACAGCATCCTTTTGGAGATACTGGTGGAACCAGGGATCCCAGCATGTCCCAGAATGTTCTGGCAGTGGCAAATACTTCTGACTACAGACAGTGAGAGAATGGGCCTCATGTCGCTCCTCTTCTCCAACTCTTGAACATATTCTTCCAGCGCAGTCGTTGAAAATAGCGGAGCCCATTTTCTTCCATGTTGTGCCCCTCTTGTGTCTATCTCTAGCTCTGAAGCAGTTTCAAAATGGCTTCCAGCATTAGTATCAGAGAGATTGCACCTAATCTTTACAAAATGCAGGCAGTTTTTTGGATACCAGTGTCTAGTTCTGGCTGATGGGACCATTCATCATTTTCCAAGCTAGTACTCAATGCTTAGCTTTGTGCCAGCTGCACACCACAGTCATTTAAATGAGCAGGCAGCATAAAGTTTGTATGCTGTCTGCATTGGAAGAAACACCCATGGATAAATCAGGCATCATGGTCTGCACATCAGTCTTTTGGGTAGTCTGGCATTTGAAGGTCCAAGTATTTTCACTCAACATTGAGATATATTAAAACTGGCACTGTTTAGTTCTGGCGCTATGAGCAGTGACTTCTTCATGATTTTGCTAGCACCTTTTCAATATTCTTAAAATTGCTACATTTGGCAGCTAATGTCTTTATTTTAGTGAATTTTCTGCAGGGCAAGATACATGGTGTGCTTTATAATGTTGTTTCAAAATAAGCAAATCAAATTAATCAATATATACCACACGATGATACAAGTCTAATTGCCGTTAGTTAGTTGAACCGCTATACACAACCGCAGATATTCATATGTCTTCCTGATACAAGATACACCCCGCTGCATTACTCTTTCAACTTAATTTTAATTCCTCTGTGGATCCACATTGACTAGAAGTACTAAGCAAGCAAGCTATGACAGCTCAGAAAGCACTGCATCAGCAGATGTATTCTACATCCACACACACACACACTGCAGTTATGCAAGACAAACAATGCCATAAGCAGCCATCAGTCCTAGTGTATGTCTCTTAAGTGTTACTGACAAAAAATTTTTAACTTCATTAAAAGCTTATTGTTGAATACAAATATTTCACAGATGCAATTAAACTAATCTTAAAAAGCTGTGATAAAAATTAAATCAAAATTTACAATCCAAACATATCAATTATAATTGTTACTAAACTCACAGATAACAGTTGAAAACATAACTTCATGCAGAGATGGAGAACCATAAACAAATATTTAAGTGAAGGATATATTATACAATTAATACAACCTTTTTCATGAAATGAGTAAATTATGATTAATGAAGAACTGCTAAAGATATTCAATAATGTTTAATTCAAATCAAAATAGTCAACATATTGAGTGGCTAATCAAAAATAATTTTTCCAGTTAAATAAAGGATTTCAGTATTACAACACAAAATCTCCATGTGAAATAAGTTTTCTAATATTTCGTGAACCTGCAATGTAAGACTTTGTAAAATCACTTTCTAAATAAAAGATCTTTTTTTAAAAAGACCATTAAGTACTTTGATGTCCAGTTGGAAAGTAATTGGTTACACTGCATATCTGGATTTAATCTCTAATTCAGGATAATGGAAGATCGCAACACTTTATCACTATCCAAAAATAAGTTCTAATTTCAGATGGATTACTGAATACCAAGACTGGTGCAATAATATGAGCGAGGTGCTGAATGTCAATGCAGATTTTGTTGCAATATTCCAGAAGTTACACAGATTTGGAATTCTACAATGATCTGCACACTGGCTAGTTTTTCTCTGCTGACATTTGGCAGTGGGATAACTCAAGTACAATACAGTGAATGTGCAGCATTAAAATCAAACGGCTGAAAGCCATGTTTTCACCTACTTATCTGCACGCTTGTTTGGCTAGAATGAGACACTGGGAAACAGAAACAGCTATAATTGCTAACACTAAATTTAAAGAAATGAAGAAGTAATATATACACAAAACAACAGATTACTTACCCAGGTTGGTATTTATCCCCACATTCCATATCATAATCGAAGAGTAGCTTAGTAGCAGCTGCAGCTTTGCTCTAAGCTGTTGACCAGCAGCACAGACTGTGAAAGACTTGTGGAAAGACACTGAATGAAATAAAATTTGAATTGAATATCTGTAAGATACTTTTCATGTTTTTATACAGTCCAACCAGCTCACAGTGCCTTGTGCTATTTTGGGAATGCAGATATATTTTGCTCATTCCCCTTTCCTTTGGGAACAGCATAGAGAAGAGCCTGTGTCCCAGAATCAACCTTCACTTCATCGGCTGTTAGTGATCTGCTTCGAACCAATGTTAAAAGCTCTGTGGCAGGCATAGGTCTGTCAGAGGTGTTTACAAAACTAGTTATCACTCATTACAGGCAACTGTCCCTGCCCTTACAATTCATACCACAATAGTAAAGATCATTCTGCATATTATATCCAAAGCCTTTAGGGATTTGCTTTAATGATCTGCTGTTATAATTTGCGAGAGTTCAGCACAGGCAGCCACTGTAAATGACAAAGACAGCTCCAGTTTCCTGTGTGTCACATACACTATCAGTGCTGGCTCGCTTGGTATCCTTCCTCTGCTGTAAAAATTCCTGGTCCTCTGCCAAAGTTATTCCATGGACAGCGAATGAGCAGTGAGCATAACAGACACATAGCTGCTGGTAATGTGAACAAAGACATCGCCATGCTTCAAGATGCTGTTTTGTTTTTAATCATCCTTGCTTCTCTTTAGAGCTGAATTAGTTTAATTGATTGCCAGATTTAGGACAAGGACAAATCCATTTCTGTCCTTTACATTTTATTCTTTGTCTGAAAAATATTCTGAAGTCTGTTATACCCATAATTAGACTCAAAGTATAAAGCAAAAATATCTTGTTAGAAGTTTGCACAATTTATGTTATCGCACAGTACCAACAATTGCTGTCGAAACAGTACAAATCAACTATGTCAATAAATCATTTGCATAGATACTTCTTTTTCTGAACAGAAAATGGCCAATCAAATGATGCAAAGTTTGCTTGAAATTTACACTAAAGTACTTCCCTTAATTCAGCACATGACAATCACTATTTAATCTCCTGTGGTGCTGTTCAGCTAAAAACAAATTGTCTTGCAGAACTGTAACTATCTGATTGACCACTTTGTATGCTTTATATCTCTTCTTGCCATTATCTTCCACTATTTTCTTTCTTCCTTTTCTCACTCTCTCTTTACTCTGGTCAGATATTTCCTCTTGTTGTGCGCATACTTATTTCTCTCTAAATTCCTCTCTCATTATTTATCTTTTTTATCAACCTTCTTTCCCTGGATCTTCAGGATCTTGGAGAATAGGAACAGGGAGTAGGTCATTTAGCCCACTGAGCTGGTTCCACTATTCAATTTGATATTGGTTGATCATCGACCTCAATGCAATTTTCCCCACACTAACTCCATTGTCTTTGATGTTATTAGTTCCAGAATCCATCAATGTTCAATAATTGAACATCCACAGTCCCCTGAGGTCTAGAGTTGAAAAGATACACCACCCTTTGAGTGAAGAAATTCCTCCTCATCACAGTCTTAACTAGCCTCTCCCTTATCCTGAAAGTATGATCTCTGGTTTTAGACTAAGCAGCCAGGGGAAACATGCACAGTCACCCAATAGGAATATTGTAAGTTTTAACGAATTGACTTCTTGATATTTGAAACTTTAAGGAAGACAGATCCATTATCCTCAAATCATTGCTCATACGATTGTCCCGCTATTGCAAGGATTAATCAGGTGAACTTCTGTTGCACTCATTTTATGGCAAGTATAATCCCTCCATACGGAATGGGATCAAAATTGTACACAATACTTCAGGTGAGATCTCACCAAACTTCCATACAGCTGCACAAAGATATCTTTACTCTTGTCGTCAAATCCTCTTGTGATGAAGGCCAATGTAGCATTGGCCTTCCTAACTGCACACTCTAAATTTTAATGACTCACGAACAAGGCCATCCAGGTGACTTTGGACACCTGCACTTCCTAACCTCTCATCTCTTAAAACATTACATTGCCTTTCACCTTTTCTCTTCCAGACACTATCATCCATCTGCCAGGTTAGAGCCCATTCATTTTGCCTGTCCAAATCTCCTTGAAGTCTCCCAGAAACCTCCTTACAACTTATGTTCACATTCGGTTTGGTATTATCAAAAAATGTGAAAATGATACAAATGGTCCCCACATCTGGTCCCCAAGGCCAATCAAAGACAGAAGTGGGAAGTTGTGTGTGAACCCTGTGGAGATCGGAAAGGTGCTAAATCAATATTTCTCATTGGTTTTCACTTAGGAAAAGGAGCATATTGTAGAGGTGAATACAAATACGAGACATCAGACTAGAAAGGATCAAGGTTAGTAAGAATGAGGTGTTATCAATTCTAGAAGGAGTGAAAGTAGACAAGCCCCCTGGGCCAGATGGGATTTATCCGAGGATTCTCTGGGAAGCTAGGGAGGAAGTTTTGGAGCCTTCCGCTTTGATCTTTGAGTTGTTATTGTCTACAGGTTTAGTACCAGAGGACTGGAGGATTGAAAATGTTGTGCCCTTGCTCAAGAAGGGCAGTAGAGATAACCCAGGTAATTATAGACCAGTGAACCTTATATCTGTTGTAGGAAAGGTTTTGGAAAGGATTATGAGAGATAGGATTTATAATCATTTAGCAAGCAACAATTTGATTGCAGGTAGTCAACATCTGCAGTGTTTTCAACAGAATTCACGATAGAAAATGAAAATTTTGATGAGGAAGATACAGAGATACTTGCATCTAGGCTAGAAGAGATTGAGGTTTACAAGGAAGAGGTATTAGAAATACTGGAGGGTGTGAAAATAGACAAGTCCCCTGGGCCGGATGGGATCTATCCTAGGATCCTCTGGGAAGCAAGAGAAGAGATTGCCGAGCCTTTGGCATTGATCTTCAAATAATCATTGTCTACAGGAATAGTGCCTGAGGACTGGAGGATAGTAAATGTGGTTCCCTTGTTCAAAAGGGTAGTAGAGACAACCTTGGTAGTTACAGACCAGTGAGTCTCACTTCAGTTGTTGGTAAAGTGTTGGAAAGGGTTATAAGAGATAGGATTTATAACCATCTAGAAAAGAATAATCTGATCGGGGACAGTCAGCATGGTTTTGTGAAGGGGAGGTCGTGCCTAACGAATCTTATTGAGTTTCTTGACAAAGTGACCAAACAGGTAGATGAGAGTAAACCAGTTGATGTGGTGTATATGGATTTCAGCAAGGCGTTCGATAAGGTTCCCCACAGTAGGCTATTATACAAAATGCGGAGGAATGGGACTGTGGGAGACATAGCAGTTTGGATCAGTAATTGGCTTGCTGAAAGAAAACAGAGGGCTGTAGTTGATGGAACATGTTCATCTTGGTTTCCAGTTACTAGCGGCGTATTGCAAGGGTCGGTGTTGGGTCCACTGCTGTTCATCATTTTTATAAATGACCTGGATGAGGGCTTAGAAGGGTGGGTTAGTAAATTTGCAGACGACACTAAGGTCAGTGGAGTTGTGGATAGTGATGAAGGATGTAGTAGGTTGCAGAGAGTCATAGATAGGATGCAGAGCTGGGCTGAGAGGTGGAAAATGCAGTTTAATGTGGACAAGTGTGAGGTGATACATTTTGGATGGAGTAATCGGAATGCAAAGTACTGGGCTAATGGTAGGATTCTTGGGAGTGCAGATGAGCAGAGAGATCTCGGTGTCTATGTACACAGATCCCTGAAAGTTTCCACCCAGATTGACAGGGTTGTTAAGAAGGCATACAGTGTTCTGGCCTTTATTAATAGAGGGATTGAGTTCCGGAACCAGGAGGTTATGCTGCAGCTGTACAAAGCTCTGGTACGGCCACACTTGGAGTATTGTGTACAGTTCTGGTCACTGCATTATAAGAAGGATGTGGAAGCTTTGGAAGGGGTGCAGAGGAGATTTACTAGGATGTTGCCTGGTATGGAAGGAATGTCTTACGAGAAAAGGCTGAGGGCTTTGAGGCTGTTCTCGTTAGAGCGAAGAAGGTTGAGAGGTGACTTCATTGAGACATACAAGATAATCAGAGGGTTAGATAGGGTGGACAGGGAGAGCCTTTTTCCAAGTATGGGGACGGCAAACACGAGGGGACACTTTAAAGTGAAGGGAGATAGGTATAAGACAGATGTTAGAGGTAGTTTCTTTACTCAGAGAGTAGTAAGGGTATAGAATGCTTTGCCTGCATCGGTAGTAGATTCGCCGAGTTTAAGTGCATTTAAGTCGTCATTGGACAGGCATATGAATGTATATGGAATAGTGTAGGTGGGATGGGCTTCAGATTAGTATGACAGGGTGGCGCAACATCGAGGGCCGAAGGGCCTGTACTGCGCTGTAATGTTCTATGTTCTATGGTTTCATCAAGGGCAGGTCATGACTCACAAACCTCATTGAGATTTTTGAGAAGGTGATCATGCATGTAGATGAGAGTAAGACAGTTGACATATACATGGACTTCAGTAAAGCCTTTGATAAGGTTCCACATGGTAGGTTGTTGGAGAAAATGGAGCCTGAAGCGTGGAGAGATAAGCTAGGGGAGGGTGGGGGTGGGGAGAGAGTAGCATAGAGTACAATGGGTGAGTGGGGGAGGAGATGAAGGTGATAGGTCAGGGAGGAGAGGGTGGAGTGGATAGGTGGAAAAGGAGCTAGGCAGGTCGGACAAGTCCGGACAAGTCAAGGGGACTGGAAGTTTGAAACTAGGATGAGGTGGGGGAAGGGGAAGGCTTTCTGAAAGAAGGCAGTGTGTAGTGGTTGATGGAAATTATTCAGCCTGGAGTCTGGTTACTAGTGGTGTGCCACAAGGATCTGCTTTGCAACCACTGCTGTTTGTCATTTTTATAAATGACTTAGATGCAGGCATAGGTGGATGGGGTAGTAAGTTTGCAGATGACACTAATGTCAGTGGAGTAGTGGACAGTTTGGAAGAACGTTACAGGTTGCAGGAGGACTTGGATAAACTGCAGAATTGGGCTGAGAAGTGGCAAATAGAGTTCAATGCAGCTAAATGTGAGGTGATGCACTTTAGGAAGAATAACAGGAAGGCAGAATACTAGGTCAATGGAAAGATTCTTGTGCAGAGGCATCTTGGAGTCTATGTACATAGATCCCAGAAAGTTGCCACCCAGGTTGATATTGCTGTTAAGATGGCATTTTATTGGTAGAGAGATTGAGTTCTGGAGCTATAATGTCATGCTGCAGCTATACAAAACGCTAGTGCAGCCGCACTTGGAATACTGTGAACAGTTCTGGTCACCCCATTACAGGAAGGATGTGGAAGCATTGGAAAAGGTGCAGAGGAGATTTACCAGGATGATGCCTGGTCTGGAGGGATGGTCTTATGTAGAATGGCTGAGAGACTTTGGTTTGTTCTCATTGGAAAGAAGGCGGCTAAGAGGGGATTTGATAGAGACATACAAGGTGATCAGAGGATTACATAGGGTTGACAATAGAAGTCTTTTTCCTAGGATGGTGACGTCAGCTTGTACGAGGGGGCATAGCTATAAATTGAGGGGTGATAGATTTAAGACAGATGTCAGAGGCAGGTTCTTTACTCAGAGTGTGGTAAGTGCGTGGAATGCCCTGCCTGCCAATGTAGTTAACTCAGCTTAGATTAGTTCACAGGTAGACATAACATCGAGAGCTGAAGGGCCTGTTCTGCACTGTATTGTTCTATGTTCTATCCAAACCATTTATATACATTATGAATAGCTAGGGACTTGATGCTGATTCTTGCACCAACACCAATGCATCAACCTGCCATCTTGAGAAGGATTTATTCTTGGTCTCTGTTTTCTGTTAACCAATTCTCAATCTATGTTATTATATTTTTCCCAATCCCAAGTTGCATTAATTTTACTCACTGATTTTCATTGTGGGGCCTTATCAAAAACATTTTGAAATTCTGAATATAACACATCTACAGTTTTTTTTCAGTTCTACAAGTAATATCCTCAAACAATTCTGCAGCAAATTTGTAATACATCATTTTCCTTTCATAAATCAATGTTGCTGCCCAACTTTACCATTATTTTCTAAATGTCCAGTTATCACATCCACTATTATACATTCTAACATTTTCCCAACTGACATCAAACTAATAGGTGTGTAGTTCTCTATTCTCCTTCTTCTTCCCTTCTTAAATAATGGGTCAGATTTGTTGTTTTCAGTCTGCAGGAACATTTCCAGAATCTATGGAATTCCAAAAGATAATCATCAATGACCATCAATGTCTCTTGAGCTAACACTTTCAACATTCTGGGATGAAGCTCATGTGGTTCTGAGGATTTATCAACTTTCAATGCAGTTAACTGTTCAAGTCTTTATTAATACTTATCTTGTTTAGTTCCTCAGTTTCACAAATTCCTTGGTCACCTAATGTTTGTATGAGTTTTTCTTTATTTACTAATGTAATAATTTTGTTTCTCAGTCAATTCTCTGTTCTCCACTTCAAATTTTCCTGTTCCCATCTGTAATGGGCACACAATTGTCCGAGCTATTATGTTCATGTACCCCAAGAAGCTCTTCCAGTCTATCTTTATGTTCTTCACGAGTTTCCATTAAAGTTCTCTTTTCCCTCTTTTAGGCAGTTGGACCTCCTTTGCTGGATTGTAAATTAGACCCAGTCTTCAGGCTTACCATTTTTTTTCTGGCATCCTTATCAGCCTTCTCTCTATATGTCCCATTCTCTCTATAATGTAATTCTCTCCTGGCTAGGATATAATCATTAATTGTTCACATTCAAACTTCAGTAAGCCTTGAACCTGAACAAATCCCCAGTCACTGGTCATCCTGTGCACACTCCTGGTTCAGCAACGTTTTGATTTTGGTTTTCCTATCTTTCTTTTCACTTCCTTGCATGACTTTGCCATTCCCTTTCTATGTTATTATTCTCCTCCAATCCCAGCTTCCTATGATCATTGATTTTTCATCACTTTTGTTGCCTGAACCTGAAGTGGTGGAGTTCTGCCTTTAAAATCTTTTGGCCTCTTTCTCTCTCTCTCTCTTCCTTTAAAAATGCTTCTTCAAACCTATTACTTTGATGGAGTATTACTTTTTCCTTTGTGATTCAGTATCACAATTATGTCTTATCACACTCCAATTAAGTCTTATTTGCGACCTTGACAGCCCTATACAACTATAAATTGGTCTTGGCTTGACATTTGCATTCCCAGTAACATTTTCCATTCCTACACATCTGTATCTTGAGCCCTTTTTCTCCGCCTCTCCAATTCCTATAGCATCTCCATCTTCATTTTTTTTTGTCTTTCCTTTGCTTTCAGCACATTTCTCATCCTGTTCTTTACTGCTCATCTCTGAAGCAAGTCTGAAGACAGGATATGGATTCAAACATATAAACTGTCAAAAAAAAACATGTAACTGCATATGAGAAAGGCAACAAAGCAGAAACCAGAGAGAATGGGTAAATGGATTTGGAGGGTGTAATAACTAAGGAAATCTGACTGGAAAGGAACATCATGTGGACCACCAAAATAAAGCTGCTACTCATGGTATACAAAGGCTAGCCCAAACCCAGGACAGACAGTTTTGCAGAGCCATCTCTGGTTCTGCTTTATGTTTTTTTTTCTATTTTTCTTTTTTTCCTCCCGTTTATATGCAGAAGTGTTGTCACACACAACTAAATGGCATTCTCACCAATCAAATCTTTTGACTTTTTTCTTACCTTTTTATTAACCACAATTCATCATCAGTAAAAGCACCTGTACAGCCAATTCATGCAAAATCCTTTTTTTTGTCGTTATAAAGGGCTCAGGTGATGAGTTCCAGCTAGGCAGGTCATTGTCTGTTGCCAAGGGAACTCATATTCAATTAGCTCCACAAGGTGATTAATTAGTGATTTCCCAGTGGCCATGTAGGGTTTATCATAAAGGGAAATGTAGAGAGATGGAAACAGGCAGCTTGATGGGAGACTCTGCTTCTGCAATGGTTAGGATTTCTTGTTGTTTGATGGCAGTCTAGTAAGGAGAGATTAGTAGTTGAAGGCTGATTGGCAAAAGGAATGGAAAGGTTGAATCATAGATGGAGAAAAGACAGGGCTGGTGCAATGGTTAAAATCTAAAGGTGTGGACATGCCAGAGAATGAAAACAGGTAAATATGGCTGAGCAGGAGAAATGAATTTACCCAGAACAAGAACATTATTGACAATATATTAATACCAATTGGTTTTCAGATATTAATGTGATGTCTGAAACTAATGGACATGAATTTCCTAAAGTTCTCTTGTAGGATGTGGGCTGTGTTGACTAAGAAATCATAAAAGCAGTACTGAGTACATTATTCACATAAAAGAACAAGCACTATTTTGTTTCTTAAAAAAAAATCTAATTCAAAGGGGCAGCACGGTGGCTAGCACTGTTGCTTCACAACCCGGGACCCGGGTTCGATTCCAGCCTCAGGTGACTGTCAATGTGGAGTTTGCCCATTCTCCCCGTGTCTGCGTGGGTCTTCTCTGGGTGCTCCAGTTTTTTCCCACAATCCAAAGACGTGCAGTTTAGAATTGACCATGCTAAATGGCCCATAGCGTTCAGGGATGTAAAGATTAGGTGCATGAGTCAGGGATAAATGTAGGGGAATGGATCTGGGTGGGATATTCTTTGGGGGGTCAGTGTGGACTTGTTGGGCCAAAGAGCCTGTTTCCACACAGTACGGATTCTAAAATATACCTAGCTTTGCAGACAAAAGATGGGATAAAGATGAAGACAGGTTTAAAGCTGACTTCATCGGATCAAAGTTATAAATCTAAAATGCAATGCCAGTTCTAATTTTGGGGCAAAACATTGTAGTCAGAGAGCGTCTAATAGGTTATGGGATCTTTTTGCACATCTCTAGAGCTATGCCAAAGAGACATTACGCTGCTCATGTATATAAATAAAGCACTGAACATCTGTTTTTGACTTCCATCCCAACATTTAATGTCACAAAATAAAGCAAGAGACAGACATCATCTGCTCAAGATTCAAAATGGTCAATAAAAATCCTCACAAAATTATTTATTAAGTACACAAAGAGTATTGAAGTATGAACATCAGGCAGCAACAATACTAGCAGCAGCCTTCAGGTGGACTGGGGTTTGAATGGACTAACTAAGGATGGTTAGCGATATTATTTTTAAAAATTAACATTTTATTGCTGGCCTTGGATACTGCAGAGAAATCCTGAGTATGGAAAACCCAAATTTTACCTTTGCATGGCTCATTGTGAATGCTTTGAGGAGAAAGTGAGGTCTGCAGATGCTGGAGATCAGAGCTGGAAATGTGTTGCTGGAAAAGCGCAGCAGGTCAGGCAGCATCCAGGGAACAGGAGAATCGACGTTTCGGGCATTAGCCCTTCTTCAGGAATGAGGAAAGTTTGTCCAGCAGGCTAAGATAAAAGGTAGGGAGGAGGGACTTGGGGGAGGGGCGTCGGAAATGTGATAGGTGGAAAGAGGTCAATGTGAGGGTGATAGGTCAGACTGGGGTGGGGGCGGAGAGGTCGGGAAGAAGATTGCAGGTTAGGAAGGCGGTGCTGAATTTGATGGATTTGACTGAGACAGGGTGGGGGGAGGGGAAATGAGGAAACTGGTGAAATCCGAGTTCATCCCTTGTGGTTGGAGGGTTCCTAGCCGGAAGATGAGGCGTTCTTCCTCCAACCGTCGTTTTGTTGTGGTCTGACGATGGAGGAGTCCAAAGACCTGCATATCCTTGGTGGAGTGGGAGGGGGAATTGAAATGTTGAGCTACAGGGTGGTTGGGTTGGTTGGTCCGGGTGTCCCAGAGGTATTCTCTGAAACGCTCCGCAAGTAGCCGGCCTGTCTCCCCAATATAGAGGAGGCCACATCGGGTGCAGAGGATGCAATAGATGATATGTGTGGAGGTGCAGGTGAATCTGTGGCGGATATGGAAGTTTCCTTTGGGGCCTTGGAGGCTTGTGAATGCTGTTGTACAGGGAGACAGCACCAAATTTACATTACTTAAGGCCCTGACATTTGTTTTAGTGGTGCCTAAAAAAATAGGCTTCCCATAAGTAGCTCCCTTCAGGAAGGAATAAACAACAGGACTGAATTTCCAGTGGGCATACCCACGTTCTATTAAATCATAGCAGGAGATGTGCAGCCACCAAGACAAGAGAGTCAGGAGAGGTAATACTTCCTGGAGAATTCCTGACAGCAGAGTTGGTGGAGAAGCCAGCTAAAATTTCAGCCTGATTGTGGCATAAATTGAATTGATTAAATTCCAGTTTAATATGGAAGATAAAAACATACCATATTTATCTAATTGACCTGCTCCAAGATTTTATTACACATTTCTGAAGCAGGTGAGACTTGAACCTGGCCTGCTGAAAGTATGTCATTTATTAAAGAAATTCTGTCATCAAATTTTCTTTTTGCAACAATGCCATTTCTACAGAAACCAAATAAATGATTAAATGAGTATGTCTTTAGTTGCACTGAGCAGTTATTGCACTAAACATACACATTCTTGACTATTTTAACTGTGTATAAATTATACACATCAAAGCACACACAGCTTACATTATTAAAGTGTGGAAATTTCTTGAGTTTATGGCATCTTGTAATTGTGTGAATTTGCAATGTTAAAACTATTCTCCAGGCACTGCATTTCAGACAAGTTTAAATGAGGATTTCTCACTCACTGGGGCTTTTGACTAACATTTTTAGACTATAGCATTTTCATACCACACCATAGGAATCAAATTCCACAAAATCATAATAGAGAAGTAGTTGCAGGAGTAACTAGAAGGCAAAGCTCAGCGGTTCATGAGGTATAACCATCCACATTTTGTGTACAGATCTTACAAGGAGCCCTTTGAAGACTTGTGCAGTGGATAGCTGTGCATCTTTTCATCAACTCCAGTTTCATTGCAATCACTTGACTGCTTTCCCAGAAGGCAATAAAAGTAAACTAGTGAATGACACATACCAGTCCAACTTATCTTGAATATTTCAAAATAGAGCTCCAATACATGTATACTTTCCATTCAAAGTATTACTGCCCCTAACTGTTATTTTCCCTGAGTTGTCCATTGTAGTTTGAGCAACAGCAGCACTGTACTTAACAACACATCCTTTCACATTACCAAAGGGTATCTCAGCCTTATTTCTTTATTGAAATAATGGCATAGATGCTGAAGCTCATGAATTGATAAAAAAAAAATGCTTTATTGCATTTTAGGTAAACTTATGTTGTTATTGGCCTGAAAACACGTTTTCTAGAACTTTTTTACTCTGTAAAAATGATACTTATCAAACCACTGGCAGCGTACTTGCTGCACTGTTAAAGTTTAGAAATTGTAAGCCAATAATTAGTCCGCATCTTGCAGGTTCACAGATGCACCCTTCTATACAATCACATATATGCCATTATGGTGGTACAGGGTTCTGAAAGCACAAACTGCGCAGCAGGCAAAATATATGAACGCTGAGAGGTTCCATTTCCAAGGCTGTCCAGCTTATGTTGCCAGCAAACATGTCCACATCATCATCCTAAAGAGCCTCAGTCCCAGGGAGGAGTCACACTGGACTCAAAATTTCAATTCTGTTTCACTCTCCACAGATGCTTCCTGATCTGCTGAGTTTCGCCAACACATTGTTTTTATTTCAGATTTTCAGCATTCTGCTTTTATCAGAAGATGCAGTCTGTATACACCCTCACTGACTGACGAACCGCAGTGGAAGCATTACCTTAATTTGCATACCCAAATAGATCATATTAAAAGTCAACCTCCTTGGCCAGGTACAACCATGGCAAAATCTTCACTTGTGAGAAAAAAATGAATATTTTGCATCAGTATTTACTGTGGAAAAGGACATGGAAGATATAGAATGTAGGGAAATAGATGGTGACATCTTAAAAATGTCCATATTACAGAGGTGGAGGTGCTGGATGTCTTGAAATGCACAAAAGTGGATAAATCCCAAGGACCTGATCTGGTGTACCCTCAGATTGTATAGGAAGCCATGAAAATAATTGCTGGGCCTCTTGCTGAGATTTTGCATAATTGATAGTCACAGGTGAGGCGCCGGAAGACTGGAGGTTGGCTAACGTGGTGCCACTATTTAAGAAGGGTGGTAAGGACAAGCCAGGAAACTACAGACCAATGAGCCTGATGTCGGTGGTGGGTTAGTTGTTGGCTGGAATCCTGAGGGACAGGATGTACATGTATTTGGAATGGCAAGGACAGATTCTGGATAGTCAACATGGCTTTGTGCGTGGGAAATCAGGTCTCACAAACTTGATTGAGTTCTTTGAAGAAGTAACAAAGAGGATTGATGAGGGCAGAGTGACAGACATGATCTATATGGCCTTTAGTAAAGCATTTGACAAGGTTCCCCGTTGGAGATTGGTTAGCAAGGTTAGATCTCATGGAATAAAGGGAGAACTAGCCATTTGGATACAGAACTGGCTCAAAGGAAGAAGACAAAGGGTTGTGGTGGAGGGTTGTTTTTCAGACTGGAGGCCTGTGACCAGTGGAGTGCCACAAGGATCGGTGCTGGGTCCATTACTTTTCGTCATTTATATAAATGATTTGGACGTGAGCATATGAGGTATAGTTCGTAAGTTTGCAGATGACACCAAAATTGGAGACGTAGTGGACAGTGAAGAAGATTACATCAGATTAAAACGGGATCTTGATCAGATGGGCCAATGGGCTGAGAAGTGGCAGATGGAGTTTTTAATTTAGATAAGTGCGAGGTGCTGCGTTTTGGAAAAGCAAATCTTAGCAGGATTTATACACTTCATGGTGAGGTTCTAGGGAGTGCTGCTGAACAAAGAGACCTTGGAGTGCAGGTTCCTAGCTCCTTGAAAGTAAAGTCACAGGTCGATAGGATAGTGAAGAAGGCGTTTGGTATGCTTTCGTTTATTGGTCAGAGCATTGAGTACAGGAGTTAGGAGACCATGTTGCGGCTATACAGGACATTGGTTAGGCCACTGTTGGAATATTGCGTGCAATTCTGGTTTCCTTCCTATCAGAAAGATGTTGTGAAACTTGAAAGGGTTCAGAAAAGATTTACAAGGATGTTGTCAGCGTTGGAGAGCTTGAGCTATATGGAGAGGCTGAACAGGCTAGGGCTGTTTTCCCGAGAGCGTCAGAGGCTGAGAGGTGACCTTATAGAGGTTTATAAAATCATGAAGGGCATGAATGGGATAAATGGTCGTTCCCCTGGGGTGAGGCAGTCCAGAACGAGAGGGCATAGGTTGAGGGTGAAAGGGGTAGCTTTTAAAAGAGACCTAAGAGGCAATGTTTTTATGCAGAGGGTTGTGCATGTATGAAATGAGCTGCCAGAGGAAGTGGTGGAGGCTGGTACAATTGCAACATTTAAAAGGCACCTGGATGGATATATGAATAGGAAGGGTTGGAGGGATATGAGCCAGGTGCTGGCAGGTGGGACTAGAGTGGGTTGGGATATCTGGTCGGCATGGACGGGTTGGACTGAAGGGTCTGTTTCCATGCTGTACATCTCTATGACTCTCTGACTTTAATTCCACACTGGCACAATAGTCCATTTCGTAACTCACTACAATATTCATAAAGAACACATAAATGAGACGTGCCTGGTACATTATAAAGAAAGTCTGTGTTTTATTGCAAGTTAAGGGAGTGGAAAATTATGTGTGAAGATAAAAGTTGCAAATGTGCAGCAATGGTGATCTGAGAGGTGACGTCAATATGGATGTCTGAAAACATTAGATAAGATCATAAAAACAGGAATAGCCTTCAACCCCTCAAGCCTGTTCAATTATATTGAAACTGCACCTGAAGTCTGCTTACATGCCTTTGCTCCATCAGTTGATAACCTTACCTAACCAATAGTTATCAATATGCTACAAAAACAAAGTGCTGGAGAAACTCAGCAGGGCTGGCAACATTTGTTGAGAGAAAATAGAGTTAACATTTTGAGCCCAGTGACCCTTCATCAGAAGTGAAAGCAGCTGGGAAATGGTAATATTTAAGTTGTTGACTCTGACTGCTCTTTCTTTCTCTCTGGGCACTATCTCAGATCCCAACACACACACAAGATGTAGTACTAGGCCGTGTAGTCCTAGGCCGTGCAGTACTAGGCCGTGCAGTCAGAGCATGCGCAGAGCAAGTGGCAGAGGCCTTCTCGGACATCTTCAACCTCTCCCTATACCAGGCCTCTGTCCCTGCCTGTTTCAAGAGGGACAATGTCATCCCTGTGCCTAAGAAGGCTCATGCAGCATGTCTTAATGACTACCGTCCAGTGGCCCTAACTTCGGTGGTCATGAAGTGCTTTGAAAGGCATTAATCAACTCCAACCTCCCCATTACTCTTGGCCCACTCCCAATTGCCTATTGGACCAACACATCCATGTCAGATGCCATATCACTTGCCCTTCACTCCTCCCTAGAACATCTTGACACCAAGAACAGCTATGTAAGAATTCTACTCATTGACTACAGTTCAGCCTTCAACACTATTATCCCCTCGAGACTAATTACTAAACTTAATGATCTTGGACTAAGCTCCACTCTCTCAACTGGATCCTCAGTTTCCTGATCCACAGGCCACAATCAGTGAAGATTGGAGACAATATTTCATCCTCACTAACACTCGACAATGGAGACCCCAGGGGTGCCTACTCAGCCCCGTGCTGTACTCACTGTATACCCATGACTGTGTCACCAAATACCAGACTTATGCCATTTACAAGTTTGCTGATGACATCACCATAGTCGGTCGAATTTCGGATGGCGACAAAACAGACTACAGACGGGAGGTGGAAGACTTGGAAGAATGGTGCACTGAGAACAACCTAGCTATTGATGCCAGCAAAACCAAAGAACTCATTATTGACTTTTGGCAGGATGTTACTCATGCCCCCTTATACATTAACAGGACAGAGGTGGAACGAGTGGAAAATGTCAAGCTCCTCGGAGTGGTCAACCACAATAAGCTTTCTTGGACTCTTCATGTGGACGCACTGGTTACAAAGACCCAACAAAGTCTCTTCTTCCTCAGGCAGCTGAGGAAATTTGGCATGAGGGCGAATACCCTTGTCAACTTTATAGGTGCGCCATCGAGAGCATTGTCTGGACGTATCACTACCTAGTATGGCAACTCTACCATTCAAGATTGGAGAGGGTTACAGAGAGTGGTGAACTCAGCCTGGACAATCACAAAGGCCAACCTCCCATCTACAGAATCCATCTACCAGGCCCGCTGTCAAAGAAAGACTGCCAGCATTCTCAAAGATCCATCCCACCCTGGCAATGTTTTTTTACAAACTCTACCATCGGGGAGAAGGTACAGAAGCCTAAACACATGCACCAGCCGGTTTTGTAACAGTTTCTCCCTGCTGTGGTTAGAATACTGAATGGACTCGCAAACTCTTAACATTCACCTGTACCTGCGTTTTTGTTTTTGCCGCTGTTTACCTATTTACTATCAATGCTACTTAATCTGTGATCTGTCTGTAATGCTCACAAGACAAAGCTTTTCACTGTGTCTCGGTACACATGACAATAAATTCAACTCAACACAGACACACACACACACACAATAAAAGGGGGTAACTAGGTGAGACTTCATTGGATGGCACAGTCATTAGTGTGGAGCATGTGAGGGACATATCGGGAGGTGCACTGAAGCACAAAAGGTATGTAATATTGCGTGAGAGTTTGTATTGGACGTAGGGTAATGACAGCGAGTGAGGGAAAATATTGTGGGCAATAGTGAGAGCAGTAGAGCTTTGGTGGATGTTGAGTGCAGTAACAGCGACAGATTGAGTGTGAGATGACAGAGAGAGATTGTGGCATGTACCACGGTAGGTCCGAGTACATCACTGACCTTCTTTCTACATTTCTATCCATTCCCACATGCTGAAGACATTGATTGAGATTAGTGGTATTATCACCAGACTACTAATCAAGAAACTCAGCTAATGTTCTGAGGACCCTGATTCAAATTCTGCCATGGCAGATGGTACAATTTGAATTCAATGAAAAATATCTGGAATTAAGGATTTACTGATAAACATGAACCATTTTTGATTACAGGGGAAAATCTTATCTGGTTCACTGATATTCTTCAAGGAAGGAAATCTGCCACCCTCACCTGGTCTGACCTGCATGTGACTCCAGACCAACAGCAATGTGATTGAATCTCAACTACGCTTGTTGAGAGGCTAAGCAAGCCACTCAATTGTATCAATTGCTACAGCTTATAAACAAAGAAATGAAACCAAAAAAACTACCTGGCATCAATCTAGGCTCTAGAAAAGACAACAGCAGAAACAGCCCCATTGACCCTGTAAAGTCCTTCTAACTAACATCTGGGGACTTGTGCAAAAATTGGGAGAGATGTCTCACAGATTAGTCAAGCAACAACCTGACATAGTCATACTTACAGAGTCATACCTGACAGACAATGTCCTAGACACCAACATCACAATCCCTGGATGGACAGACTCAGCAGAAGTGACCGCACAATGGTATAGACTCGTGAGGCAGCTGCCCTGGGAATCAACATTGACTTTGGACCCCATGAAGTTTCATGGCTTCAGGTTAAACATGGCAAGGAAATCTTCTGCTGATTACCATATACCATCCTCCCTTGGCTGATGAATTAATATTCCTCCATTATGAATAATACTTGGAGGAAGCACTGAGGGTGGCAAAGATGCAAAATGTACTAGAAGTGGGGGATTTCAGTGTCTATCAACAAAAGTGGCTCAGCAGCAGCATTACTGATCGAGCTGGTCACATCCAAAAGGACATTGCTGCTAGACTGAGTTTGCGGCAGGTCATGAGGGAACCAACAAGACGGAAAATATACTTGACCTCAGTCTTAGCAATCTGCCAGCTGCAGATGCATCTATTCATAACAGTATCAGTAAGACCGACCACAGCATAGACCTTGTCGGGATGAAATTCCAATTTCTCATTGAGAATACTCTCCATCATGTTGTCACCATGCTAAGTGAGATAGACTTTGAGCAGATCTAGCAACTCAAGGCAGGGCATCCATGAGGTACTGTGGACCATCAACTGCAGCAGAATTGTACTCCAGCACAATGTGTAACCTCATGGCCCACTGTACCATTACCTTCAAGCCAGGGGATCAACCTTGGCTCAATGGAGAGTTCAGGAGGACGTGATAGCAGCAGCACTAGGAATAACTAAAAATGAGGTATCAACCTGGTGAAGCTACCAAACAGGACTACTTTCATGCCAAACAGCATAAACAGGAAGTGACAGACAGACCTGAGCGATCCCACAACCAATGGATCAGATCTAAACTCTACATGCCTGTCACATCCAGTTGTAAATGGTGGTAGACAATTAAACAACTCACTGGAGGAGGAGGCTCTACAATTATCCCCATCCTCAATGATGGAATAGCCTGACACAGCTAAAGATAAAGCTGAAGCATTTGCAGCAATCTTCATCCAGAACAGCAGAGTGCATAATGCATCTGAGCTTGTTCCTGTGGTCCCCAGCCTTACCAGTCTTCAGCCAATTTTATTCACTCCAATTGACATCAAGAGACATTTGGAGGCACTAGATATTGCAAAGGCTGTGGGCTCTGACAACATTCCCACAATAGTACTGAAGACTTGCACTCCAGAACTTGCTGCTTCCTTAGCCAAGCTGTTCCAGTACAGTTACAATACTGGCATCTACCTGACAATGTGGAAAATTGCCCAGTTATGCCTTGTACACAAAAAGCAGGACAAATTCAACCCAACCAACTGCAGTCCCATCAGTCTACTCTCAATCATGAGTAAAATGATGGAAGGTACCACCAACAGTGCTATTAAGCAGCTCCTGCTCAGCAATAACTTGCTCAGTGGTGCCCAGTTTGGGTCCCACCAGGGTCACTCAGCTCCTGACCTCATTACAGCCATGGTTCAAACATGGACAAAAGAGCTAAATTCCAGAGGTGAAATGAGAGTGACAGCTCTTGACATCAATAAATGCTGGCCAGTCAGTGACACCCACATCCCATGAGTGAATAAATAAAACTACAGAATTGGCAATACAACATTGTAGTTTAAATTTTAAAAATGACTGCATTCAGAATAAGGGAGGGAAAAGAAACTAGTTACCCCTTGGCTAAACCAAAATATAGTTTGAGGGGGAAACAAAACACTGTATCCCCCATGGTGTCCATCTCTCTCCAGTGTCACCGGACATGAACATAACCATGAATGAGGGGCAGACAGTCGATGGTTATGATTCCGACAGTCGATGGTTATGATTCCTCACAGCCTGCTGCCTGGACCGGTGAATAAGCAGCTTGGACAGGCCCAGGGACAGACTCTTACAGAGAGGTACACAATTTCAAACGGATTTATAATATTACCAAGAGCTGTTTTGGCACTTTCAATTAGACACATTGAGTACAAGAAAGAAAGATTTTGATAAATTTGTACAAGCCAATTAAGAGTATAGAGCAATTCATTACAGGAAATCTTTCAGCCAAAAACAGTATAAAATGATTTACTTAAATGTTATCAAGAATGAGACATTATGGTAATGGGGATAGGCTGGAAATACTGGTTCTATTTCTCTCAATGCACAGAAAAATAAAAGTTGATTTAACAGAGTTTTCTAAAATTATGAACAGTTCAGATCTGGTAAATTGCAAAAAAACAATTTTCTTACAAGAGCCGTTAAGTGACAAGGGATCTCATCAATTTAAAATTAAGATAGTTATAAGGTGGTTTTCTTTACAAACTCATTGGAGCAGAATATAACTTGGCATTGGGAATGGTTAAGGTCAAGTACATTGTAATTGTTAAGGGAAGATTAAAGAAAGTCTTGGAAGCGGAGGAGGTTAAACAGCTATAAGGAGGGAGAGCAGGGAAGTGGGATTAGTTGCAGATGGCACAAGCAAAGACCCTATTGTATTCCTACCTGGAAGAGAATGTGGGAATGAATTAAACACTAAAATAAAACAAAAGCTGCAGATGCTGAAGTTCAGAAACAAAAACAGAAATTGCTGGAGAAACTCAGCGGGTCTAGCAGCATCTGTGGAGAAAGATACAGACTTTACATTTGAAGTCTGGTGATTCTTCATCCTAATATTTGACAAATTCCTTTTCAAAATGCACTTCCATAGTTACATCTAGTTCTGATGAAGAGTCGCTGGACTCAAATGTTAACTACTGATGCTTATGCTATAGATGGCAATCATTTTAGAAGTACATGTTCAGTATGCATTCACTGTATGCTACAAAATGATGGCTCAAATGAACTGACTTACCCTCACCAGCATTAAAGCGCTGAATGCATTATTTTGCTTTGTCAAGCACTGTAATAGCCGAATGATTGAACTTAAAGTCTACTCGCCGCTTATCGTGATTCTTTATCTCTCTCCTGTGGTAGGCTCTGACCATCATTAAAACAAATAGTGATTGCCAACTAATTTGATTATCTCAGGGCCTCATTGCTACAATACAGGCCTCCCTCAACAATTTGGAATTCATTCAGCAGGGGAGTGTCAGTACAAAGGTCAAATTCATGCAGGGATGGTCATAAACACTTTGTAAACCTGACACTCATGATGTGTTGTTCAAAACAGAACTAACTGTTAGTGAGCAAGAAATTGTGTTGAAGGAGATGAAGCTAAGCCAGAGGCTGGGAAAGAAATGGTCCCACCTCCTCAATGAAAACGTGCATTAGTTATATATTTCAGCCATGCTCTCTGCTTTCCAATGGAAATCATGTTTTTTGGTATCATGTTGTCTCACTCCTCTTCTTATCATCATTTTACTATTTCTATGCCTGTAGATGATGTTAGGATTGCCTTTTATCCTAGCTGCCAGTCTCTTCTTTTATCCCTTCTCTTATTAGCTTTTACACAACTGCTCTGAACATTATTCAACCTAGTACTCAATTTATTTCTCTATCTGACACCTGTCATGAGGGCACACTTTTTAAAATGATAATCTCTAACCTTTTTTATAATCCAGGAAGGTCTGAATTTGTTTGCCCTATCTTGCGAAACGGAACCTCTCTATCAGCCTTCAGCACAGTTTGCAGCAATAACTGTAAGATCCATGCTACAGCCCTAACCTTAGAGACAAAAAAACTGCAGATGCTGGAATCTGAAATATTCAAAAAGGAGTCTGGAAGAACCAAGCAAGCCAGGCAGCATCAGGAGGTGGAGAAGTCAATGTTTTAGGTTATAGCCTCCAGCTTGTCTACAGCCTCAGTACATTGATTTTCCAATTGTCACAATTCAGGCACACACAGGATCCACTTAGACAGTGTATTTAAGAGAAACTGCAATGGGTCATCATCACACCAGTCCACTCCATTTGGTCAGGAAACCCAAAAGTCTCATCCAAATTTAGTGATCACATTAAAAACCATGCTGCTGAAACAACTGGCTTCCCAGACTGCGACCAGCTTCCTCTGTTGCAATGGAAACTAAAATTTGAATTCATGATTTTCATCAATTTATTGACAGATGCCTTCCAGTGAGGAGTTACCAAATTCATCACCTTTCCAACTGATCAACAGCACTGATGTATCAGGTCAATATATGTCTATAGCTCAGCATCCGAAAGGTCACTAATTGTGTGCATGTGACTGCCTGGACCTTTGAATGCAACCAAAACCATTGAAGCAGTGCAAAGGTTTATTATTTAAAATTACATGCACTTGTTACCTGATCACTGACATAGAAAGTGCGGGTAAATGATTGGAATGTTGTTTCTTACCCCACATTCAAAGAATGAGGCAGTTGCTGCCCTTGTGTCCCCTCTCCCGCTGATCCTCTCACCAACACCACTGTAAATCACCTCAATCCTCTATTAACACTGTTACCTCTTAACCTGATTGTTCCTCTTACGCAAACGTTTCCCAGTCATCCTGTCTTTCTGACCAGACCCTGCCCCTTCTCTGTCACCCATTGTTGTGATCTAATTGTTGCTCATTGTAGTCACTCTCTTCTTTGATTAACCAACCAATCATTCTCCATCTTACATGACTTCCCTTCCATTAGCAAATTGTATTATCACCCACACAGTCCCTTTGCATACCCAAATGTTCCCCATTCTGACTTGATTGTCTCTCTTTTAATTGCTTCTTCTAAGATATCACACTGACCTCATCTTCAATGCTATTTCATTGACTGCTTTGATCTGCATTATGTTATGATAGTTCATTTTTATCACTATCAATTTTTATTTCCATCAACAGATTTTAATTCGTGGGAACTTTCATGAACTGAAACAGTGTTAAAAATCGATAAATACAGTTAAGATGAGCACTGTAATCACCTAACAAGTTAGAGCTAAGTTCATGAACTGACCAATTAACAAAATTCAGTCTGAATTGAAATTGACATATCATCAAAATCATGAAAATAGTCACTCAAACTTGCATCTCCTGTTTGATTTGTAACTTTAAATTTCACAAATTGGGATGAAAGAGAAGTCTGCAGATTATCCATCTGGGGAAATTATGAAGCTACTCACTAGAATAAATAAATGAACTGTCTTTGAAGAAAAAGGTTTTGGGTAGAGCAGAGAGGAAAGTGATGCATTCAGAACAACAGAACTGGAAGCTCTAGTCTTTCTCTCTCACCTTTTATAATCAGCCTCTCGGAAGCATATAACTGGTAAAAAGCAAATCAGAGAAGCATTCATTCATCAAGAACTCAAAGGCACCTATAATTTCACTGAGGAGGAGGATACATGTCATCAGTTAAACAACCATGGTCTCAATAAACTTAATACCTCAAGGACTCTAAAGATTTTTTGAACTAATATTCTTGATCTTCCTTTTTGTACTCTTTTCTAACAGCTTTGAATGAATGTTTGCTTTATCACTCTCCAAATAAGTAAGCAATAACATTTGTCTTTCACTCTAGAAAATCTTGTAATTATTTCCTTAATTTCCAACCAAGAAATACTATTTAACTGAAGTGTCATGTAGCTGTGTGCTTAAAAAAAGATCAAAATCTTTGTCACCACCAACTGAGGAAGAAGGTTAGATGAAGAACTGAATTACCCCATCTCATCTGATCAAAACAAAGCTTCACAAATGTACATTGTAGAAAGGCTTTAGCATAGGAAAACTAGCAGAGAATGCTGAAGCTGTGGCAGGGCAGGAAGCCAAGGCAGAGAACACGATGGCTCAGTGGTTAGCACTGCTGCCTCACAACACCAGGGACCCAGGTTTGATTCCAGCCTTGGACAGACTATCTGTGTGGAGTTTGCACATTCTCCCTGTGTCTGCATGGGTTTCCTCCCACAATCCAAAGGCCAAGTGAATTGGCCATTCTAAATTGCCCATAGTGTAAAGTGCATTAGTCAGAGGGAAATGGGTCTGGGTGGGTTACTGTTTGAAGGGTCAGTGTGAACTTGTTGTGCAGAAGGGCCTGTTTCCACACTGTAGGGAATCTAATAATAATTTTTAAAAAGTTGCAAAATCAGCACGGAAACAAGGAATTGTGCAGATCTGGCTCTGGATTCTGCAAATTCCCACTGCGACAATTGAGGATCTGGCATGTTCACAAGGGTCAGCTGCTGAATCCATGATTTCCACATTCTTGCCACTGGTGCTGGAGATTTTATCAACATACTCTCTCAATTTGACTGACAGCTGAACAATGAGTTTTGTGAAAAACTCTGACATAAAGTAATAAGCATTCTTCAAGCTTTCTGAGACTAGAAAATAAATTATCTTTGAAGTTAGATTTTAAGCAATCCATGTTGAGTATTCATAATAGATGTGTCGTACTGTGCCTCTCACCCACACCCTTGAGGGTTCTATTGTGAATGTCACAGGAATTGCCATGTGTACCAAGTGGATACACTGCCTTGCAGCCAAATGTCTGTCTATAATTGCTCAAACCAGGTCATTAACTCCTTTGCACTACACCCTGTGGAGAATTCCATGGATGCAATAACTTGTAGGATGATTCTGCAAAGATGACAATGTGTCAGCAAGCAGACATTGAGAGATACGATTTTTGCATTATATATCATTCTGGACTTCCGGCTTTGTGTAGTCATCATCATTTGCTATTTCTGCATTTGCTCTCTCTCTACCCCATTATTTACATTTTCTGAGGGTGCATAACTTATGGCAAAATCACAAAATACAAAAGGATAATTGTGACAGGGTTCTGTGCAGGTAGGCTTGCTCAAAGTTGCTGTCTTTTGCTGATTCTTAATCCTCCTATTATGTGAAAACAAAGTGTCACTGTCATTGTAGTCGACCCAAAGTACCACTATTTGTCTTATGGTGCACATATGATTTATTAAGTTGGGGCGTTTTTATTTGTGAGGCTTTGCATGCATAATCATTTAAATAGTTTAGGTGGTGTCAGCATGGAAGCTTTCAGGTCCTACGGCCATGCAGATCGTGTCCCAGTTATTGCTGTTGATTATATAAATGGGAGGTGAGAGATTTGTATTGATTAGTTCTACTGAAAGTCTTACTGGTTGAAAACCACCATGTCTTCTAAGTAGAGCTATAATATTGATATGAAAAATTTACAAGGCATTAACTAACTCGGGAGGTGCCAGACATTATTAGTCACACTGAATAGGCATCAGACGAATACATTTATTTTCAACCATTAACTACCTCTTGAAAAGCTGCCCGAACAATATTACCATTTATGCTAATCACTGACTCAGAAATTACAGCAGGAGCTTGTGGTGACAGGATGCCAAACACATTTTCCATGTTCTTTAGCACTCCCTCTTTTCAATCCTCTGTGCAATCCATTAAAATTACAGAGCTTCTTCTTCAATTGACACCTATGGTAAAGCAACCAAGCTCTAATAACTCACTGTCACTCTTCCAATAATTAATCCCAACTACATGCCCTCTTCTTACTATGTCGCCAACCAGTAAAAATAAGCTTTTATCCTTACAAAACAGCTCTAAAAACCTTAGTTTATCTTCTTGCTTCACTGAGAGAATCTCCAATATTTCAAGTCTTTCTTCATAACTATGACTATTCAGTTTTTGCCACTACTCTTGTGGAAACATTGAATGTTGTAGAAGAAGTACTTTACCCACCATCTGTACTCATTGCCAACTCACTGGCCAATATTTTGTACCTAGACAGATGTTGTGTGAGTACAATTAAGCTGAATTTCCAATTTATGTTGGAGTGATTTCTCAATTAATAAATAATTTTATTTGCTTCACTATTGCTCCTGAAAATTTATTGCCAGAAATATTTAATTTCCAATCTCATCTTTCAATTTCATAAAATTAGGCTTTCTACTTCTTTGACTTGATTTGAATGTTTTCCTTTACTCTCAACTGCAACATTCTCTTCCTTTTTGTAAAAGAAAAGCTTGGATGCAAGTATTTGGAACTACTGTAAATCAAGTGGTCTCCCCCATCCCTTTCAGAACTCCCCCAATCCATGACCATCACTCATCTCTTCTCATACATCACCTCACATTCTCTCAGCACTCTTTGAAGTTAGCTTCGCTCATCCCAAATCACAAAGTGCCATATTTATCGCAAGGTTTCCTTGTCAATGATCAGCACCTTTATACAGCTTTCTATCGAGAAGCAAGAATGGTTGAATGGTTTGCCTGGCATTACTTTCTTATATCTGCCACAAATGTGGATGCATATCATGCATATATTCATATTATGTTGATTTACTTTTGTGAATTTTGAGAAATCTGACATCTCTTTCCTGACATTCTGCCAGATCTGACAGGCCTGAAGATAGCAGTCACCAGCTCCACAATTTTTACGCTGACTTTTCCACAAAACATTTTAGGGAATTGAAGAGAGGTGGTTGGGTGCTTCTTTGTATTATAGATGATCTCCTAAATTTTTCTTGCTCTTTCTAAAAGCGTTTGAATTATCGAGTCATCAAACAAGGCCTTCCTGTGCCTCATTCACTATACTTGCAAATTAAATCGTTCTAAGCACTCTGGTAATAATCCAGATCTTGTTGACAGATACTATTTCAGAGGTTTGATATGGCTGCTGGTGCTGTTAAAAGGTGTTGACATGATAAATGCTTCTCTCCTTACATTGGCTTCTGCATTGTGCCACTATTTTGTAATGCATTATATCTTATATCGAAGTTAATCAGTAACATTGTACAACTATGAGTTTGCTTTCTTACTAAAACAGCTCAAGCAATGTTCAGTTGCTTTTCAGTTATGCACAATAGCTTTCAGTCTTTACAATACTTACATTACGACTGCAAAATGCTGAAATCCTCTCTCTACAAAAGCTTTACTTTTCAACTACTTGTAAAATACACATTTTTTTCTTTGACATCAAATTTAGCATATTTGTTTAAGCTGCAAGTACTTTGTTATAGTTAATTCTTTTTGCCTCCCTCACAAAACAGATTTTTCCTTCCTCATTTATTCCCATGTTTCTAAAATGTATTTCTTTTCTCTTTTCCTTTAACACTGGATTTCTTACTTCTTGAAACAACCTTGGCATAGCACTACAGCAGGGAACACTTCCCCAATACCAACCATCACATGAGTAGAATCTTCGCCAATATAAACATTATATTTTTAACTACTCAATGTTTTATCCTCAACTTCATGCGTTGTTGTGTGGGACCAAAGCTCAGAAATAAATATTGCAGAACATTCAATGTTTTAAAAAGACAAACCAAATGGGAAATGGAGGTCAGGTGGGGCATTGCTCTGGCAAATACATGATAGCATAGCACAATAGACAGTAAGGAACTTGACTCAAAACAGGATAAAAGAAACCAGTGTGAGAAGTAATAAATAAACAGAGGCAGAAATTGTTGGTGGGGGTAGATTATAGAACCCCTACTGGTGCTGTAATATTGGCAAAATATTAAGCAAGAAATCAGACTGACTTAAAACAAAGAAATACAACTACCAGACAGGACTCTAATTTTCAAAATTTTGAGGCTAAGTTCATAGAATGCATTTAGAACAGTTTCCTCAAACAATTTGTCATGGAACCAAACAAGGGTGTGATTTTATTTGGTTTTGTTGTGTGGAATGAGATAGGACTCATTAATAATCTCCTAGAAAGAAGTAATTGTAATAAGTATCATATTGAGCATACAGAAGTTGAAAACTAGAGTGTTAAATGAAACCAGTGACATAGATATAAGAGGTGATTTGTTTAAATAGATTTAGAAATTAGATTAAGAGGTAGATGAGCAAAGGTGAATGCGTAAAGAAATAAGTCAATTTAAGAAATGAAAACTTCACACTTTCAAGAGGTGAAAGATCGTATTAAATTAAAAGAAGGAGCTTATAGTATTGCCAAGTAATCAGTCTGAATTTCAGTAACCAGCAAACAATACCAGAAATATTGAAAAATAAAGGAAGGGACACAGAGTATAATAATGAAGTATACAGTTTGACAGTATGCAATCTCAGTGTTGTGTTTAACTCTGACCTGAGTTTAAAAGCACATGCTTGGCACTATCAAGATCACTTACTTCTATTTTTGCAATGTTTTGCATCATTTCTACTTTAACTCCATTGCCAATGTGGCAGTAGCTACCCCAGTCCAACACCGGCTCCTCCACATCCTAATCTGAATTTGAAGGCATACATGCCAAATGTAATCTTTCATAGATTAAAACTTATCCAAAATCTCATCATATATATACATATATATAAATATAGATATTTCCCTTGCCTCTTTTACATTTGTCCTTGTCAACTTCCATTAGCTTTTTAAACTCCAATTAGTTAATTTAAAAATTCCTTCTAATTATTAGTTCTGCTGTTTCTTCATACTCATTACCTCTACAGCCTAATGCGGCCTACTGTCCCTAAAATCACCTTTCCTATTCTGATCATGACCTTCATTTTGTCTCCATGTCAGCTATAAAACTTCAAGTTATCTCAGCGTCGCACAATCAAATGCTTCATCTCTCTAACCATGTCTGCTTCCCTCAAATTCTTGCTCAAAACCAACCTCTTATCATCCCTTCAATCACTGGTTATTTTAGCCTTTGTAAAGTCTTGTTGCATGATTATTATGTATAAGGTGCTACATAGGGGCATGTTGTTGTTTAGATTTTTGAATGGCATTAGTGACATTACAATGTCTTTCCATTTCACTAATTTTGGTCTAGATTGGAAAACAATGGCCCCTTTATGTCTCAGCTGTTTGCACAGCTGTTAATGCTAACTCTATAATGAAAAATGCTGGAAGGATATGTAAATGGAAATTAAATATTCACCCTGCAGCACAGAATTCCACATGTCACATGGAGCAGAACACATTTTCTGCTCTGTAGGATGGCAGTTCATTATTTCACAAATACTTAACACATTCACATCAAATTCCTCTCTGCTTTTTCAAAGGAAGCATTAATCCAGTCAAAATACATTATAAGTGCAACCATTAGAGAATTCAGTCTTCCATCACCTCAAGCAATAGATGGGGGAGGATTGTGGTACGAAAGGGGAGGATTACAGCAGGCTGAGGTGGTATGTTGGGGAATTGGGGGAAAGATACCCATCGAATGTGGGTAGGTTGTAAAAGATTGGTGTGGGGAGTAGCCTGGGACTGGAGGAGATTGCATTAGAGCAGAGGAAACTTTTGGATTACAGTGAGGAAAAAGGCTCCATTGTAGTAGATCGATGTGGTGGAGGTAGTTGGGGGTGTGGTAAGGGAGGCAGAGGGGAGAATGTGAATATGATGGACTATCGTGGAGTGCAATTCATTTATCATGGGATGTATCGAATTGCCTGAGTATAGGGAGCATTATCTTCTTTCCCTGAAGTCACCAAAAATAGATCAGCATATTTTTCTAAAAAATAAATTCTATAAACTTTCACTTTCTATAAAATTCTATAAACTTTCACTTTAATTTCTCAGAGACATCTCAGTTCAGGCCCTTTAAAAAGTTACCAATTGAAAAGAGGTCAACTATACACAGATTGAAGCTACTACCTAGCCAGTCATGACATCTCATGTTAACCCTCTGCCATCAGCATTGTGAAATAGTGAAGCATCAGAATGGAGTTAATCTGAAGTTGGGTACCAATGGGAAAAACAAGGCCAGCTCTTTGATTCTTGTAACATCCAAGTGCCATTGGATCTAACATCATCAACCATTCCCATGCTGTTCAGCAGAATGCAGACCACTGTAACTGTACATTTCTTTTTGACCCTGAGGTGAATTTCCAATTCCAGATTTCATCCATACCCAGAGGACCATATCCTCACACCCATTCGTCATTGTTCAAATATCATTAACATGTACATTGGGTGTTTTGAAAAGCGTTAAGGTACACAAGTCCTCAGGACCTATTGGAATCTATCCAGAATGTTCAGGTAGTCATGTGAGAAAATTGCTGGGGCCTTGTATGAAATCTTTGCATCCTTTTTAAGCACAGGAGAGGTCCCAGAGGACTGGAGAATAGATAATGTTGTTCTTTTGTTTAAAATGGGTAACAGGGATAATATGGGAAATTGCAGGCTAGAGTATCTTATGATAGTGGTAGGGAAATTATTGCAGTAGATTCTTAGGGATAGGATTTACTCACAGTTGAAAAAATATAGACTTACTAGTGATTGTTGGTATGGCGCTATGCAGGGAAGGTTGTCTCACACAAACTTGATTGAGTTTTTTTAAGGATGTGACAAAGATGATTGATGGTGTCAGGACAGTAGATATCGTCATATGGACTTTAGAAAGGCCTTTGACAAGGTCCCTCAATGCTGATACAAAAGATGAAGTCACATCGGATATTCAGTGAGCTGGCAGGATGGACTTCGAACTGGCTTAGTCATGGAAGACAAAGTAGCAGTGGAAGAGTAGTTTTCTGACTGGAGATCTGTGACCAGTGTTGTCCCACAGGGATCAGTGCCAGGACCCCTGTTGTTTGTAATATACATAAAAGATAGGTGACCTGATTAGTAAGTTTGCGGACAACAGAAAGATTGGGGGAGCTGCAGAGAGTGAAGAAAATTGCGAAAGGACACAGCAGAATATAGATAGGCTAGAGATTTGGGTGGAGAAATGACAGGTAGAGTTTAATCCAGACAACTACAAGATGGTGCATATTGGGAAGGAAATATACAGTAAATGGGGCAGAACTGTTAGTAGCATCAACACACTGAGGGATCTGGGCATAGAGATCCACAGCTCCCTGAAACTGGCAACTCAAGTGAATAAGATGGGCAAGAGGCATATGGCATGCTTGCCTGCATTGGTTGGAGCACAGAGTACACAAATTGGCTAGTTATGTGCAGTTGCTTAGAACTTCAGTTAGTTAGATCACATTTGGAATATTGTAAACAGTTCACAATACACACTGGAAAGATCTGAAGCTTTGGAGAGGGTGCAGAAATGATTCTAATAGCCTGGCTTGGAGGCCATTAGTTATCAGGAGAGAGTGGACAACATGGTTTGTTTTCATTTAATGTCAAAGGATGAGGGGCAACCTCATAGAGTCATATAACACAGAAACAGACTCTTCAATTCAACTCTTCTGCACCAATCAGAAATCCCAATCTGACCGAATTCCATGTGTCAGCATTTGACCCATATCCCTCATTAAACCCTTCTTATTCATTTCCCATCCAGATGCCTTTTAAAGGTTGTAATTGAACTTGCCTCCATCACGTCCTCTGGCACCTTGTTCCATACACACACTACCTTCTGCGTGAAACGTTACCCCCTCAGGTCCTTTTTAAAATCTTTCTGCTCAAAGGCATGAATAGAATAGATAGTCAGAGTCTTTTTCCCAGGGTAGAAATGTCAATTACAAGGGGAGTTTAGGTAAAAGAGGTAATTTTAAAGAAGATGTGAGAGGTAAGATTTTAACATACAGGGTGTTAAATGTCTGGCATGCGCTTCCAGAGGAAGTGCTGGAAGTGGATGGAATATATCTTTTAAGAGGCATCTTGACAGATTTATGAATAAGTGGAGAATAGAACTACTGTAAAAGGTTTTTAAGTTTAGAAAGACATCATATGGCGGCCCTGTCTTGGTGGGCCAAAGGGTCTCATTCTGTGCTGTACTGTTCTCTGCTCTTTGTTTGTTCGATCACCATTTATTCAATGTTTTCCCTTCGTGGACTTTACAAAACTCAACTTCTGAAACTTCAGTCAATTCACAGCACAATGAAATTGGTCCTCTCTCATCACCCTATCCAGAGCCAATGGCACATAATCTGCAGTCTCCAGAACATAAGTTCTAGAAACTCTCCTTTGTGGAAAGAATACGTATAAAGTATTTATAATACAAAGGCTCAACAATATAGAATACTTGGTTTCAGAAATCAGGAAGGAGATTCAAACGACTTCAGCCAGGACCAAGTCACAAATCCAGTGAACTTTCTGTCTAGAATCCAAAAGCAAACGCAAAAATTACAGGTGTAGAGTCAGCAGCGGCTGTAATAAATCTAAAGCAAAGCTGCAAGAGATAATGTAATAGATAGAAGCCGAGATGCGTTCCAAATCAGATTACAGTAATGGAAATATTAATGAAGTACAGATGAAAATGGATGATTTATGCTCAGTTGAAAGTGGATGACCTTCAGATAACAACAGAGGGCTAAAGAGGATGCGAAATTTAAATGGGAAATGTAGTCAAATAGCAGTGCAGTGACCCAACAACTGCACAGAAGCTACTGCAGCACACTGGGAAGTATTGTGTTAATCACTCGGAAGATTTGTCCACCATAAGACCACATGCATAGACTCAGAGTCATTCAGCACAGAAACAGACTCTTTGGTCCAGCCAGTCCATGTCGTCCGTGTTCCAAAACTAAACTAGTCCCACCTGCCTGTGCTTGGCCAACATTCCTCTAAAACCTTCCTTATTCACGAACTTATCCAACTTTTAAACATTGTAACTGTACCTGCATCCACCACTTTCTCTGGCAGTTCATTCCACACACGAACTACTCTGTGTAAAAAGGTTTCCTCTCATCTCCTTTTTAAATTTTTCTCCTCTCAGCTTAAAAACATGCCCTCTAGGTTTGAACCCACCCCCCAACTCTGGGGAAAGGATTCTTGTCATTCATCTTATCTATGCCTCTCATAATTTAATAAACCTCAATAAGGTCACCCCCAACCTCCTATGCTTCAGTTAAAAATGTGCATGCCTTTCCAATCTATTTTTACATCTCGAATCCTCCATTCCCAGCAACATCTCAGTAAATCTTTTCTGAACCCTCTCCAGTTTAATAATATCCTTCCTGTAACAAGACAACCAGAATTGCACACTGTACTCTGAAGTGGCCTCACCAATGTCCTGCACACCTCATCATGACATCCTGTACTCAAAAGTCTGAGCAATAAAGGCAAGCGTGCTAAACACTTTCTGAAACATTGCAGGTTATAATGATTTTAACATAAAATGATTGATACAGTTTGCATTATTCAAACGTGGAGCTTATGTAAGAAATTCAAGCAGGCATTTCACTGAAGGTGACATGGAGGTTGTGCTAATACAACAATTGACTAATTGGAATCTTTAATATGATCAGGAGGAAGAACAAGATTTTGACCTTTATTAACTACAATATAAATTTATGCCAGAATGAGTAACACAATAGATTATGAGGCATGAACAGCTAAATTCAACAATCTAAAATAGCTAACAAGAGCTGGACTCACTGCTCTCAATGTACAGGAAGCCTCACAGACTGTACAAAAGACCCATCTTGGTGGCTAGAGACCTTCAAACGAAACAATTACAAAAACCAAAAATAGTTCTCTTAGACCTCACTCACGCACACCGCACCCCGTGCACTCCCCCCCCCCAACTATTCTTCAACTCTAAATACTCAAGCCCCATCCATAATGGCATCTAGTGCCCATATCCTCCATACTATTTGATGACTCCCACACATTGCCTTCCACCATGGCTCTTTATAGGCCGTGTGCCAATTTACATTCTCCACCATCCTTCACTCTTACAGCCAACTCATTCAGTGGCCACCATGGGCAGAGTTCACAAGCATGGTGAGATGAAATAAAGTTTTTATGGGGTGAATGTGGCCAGTCAAATGTTCATCAGCTCTAAGAAGCAGATCATGGCAGAAGGCTCTGTTTGGGCCAATTCACTCTCCTCATTGACCTAATTAGCTGCAGACTAGCTTTCCAAAGTGGGGTGAGATCTCCGTTGAATTGTTCAGTGCCGACACAGAAAACCTGGCACTCTTTAACTGTGTCTAGTGAATTTTGATGACACAGAAGGAGGGCATTCATTCCTTTGATTCCAGGCCAGCTTTCTACAGAGGAATCCAGTCTGTTCCAAACACACTAAATCCTTGTAATTCAACAAGGATGTTGTGAAACTTGAAAGGGTTCAGAAAAGATTTACAAGCATGTTGCCAGGGTTAGAGGATTTGAGCTATAGGGAGAGGTTGAATAGTCTGGAGCTGTTTTCCCAACAGCATCAGAGGCTGAGGGGTGACCTTATAGAGGTTTATAAAGTCATGAGGGGCATGGATACGATAAATAGACAAGGACATTTCCAGGGGGTGGGGGAGTCCACAACTAGAGGGCATAGGTTTAGGGTGAGAAGGGATAGATTTAAAAAGGACCTAAGGGCAACTTTTCACACAGAGGATGGTGCATGCAAGGAAAGATCTGCCAACGGAAGTAGTGGAGGCTAGTACAATTGCAGTATTTAAAAGGCATCTGGATGGGTACATGAATAGGAAAGGTTTAGAGAGATATAGGACTAGATTCAGTTAGAAAGCTGGTGGGCATGGACGAGTTGCACCGAAGGGTCTGTTTCCGTGCTGTATATTTCTATGACTTTAAGATTTTTAAAACAGTTTTCTGTGTAAGACCAGCATCTATTGCTTAACCTTAATTGCCTCTGAGATGTTATTTCTCAGAGTGGTCATCCAATTTCTTTTTGAAATCATTGATCATCTCCTCTATTTTCATCCTCTTGGGCAATGAGTTCCAAATCATTATCACTCATGTCTAAAAAAATGGTTCTTCCTCAAAATGGCCAGCTCCAGCCCAAAATATTAAATCTGTGTTAATTTGTTGTTTGGACATCATCTATTGTGAATATTTTTTTAAGGAAAATTACAATTTATAACTAATTCCCATTTTCGTAAATCATGCTCTTAATTAACACAAAGTGAACAATCTTTGTGGCTTCTGCTGGAACAGTGGCAATATAATGGCATTCTGAGTAGTGACTTTTGAATCATTTTTAAAACTCTTACCAAATGAAAATCTACAGCAAAAACACATTTAATAGCAGAACCAAAATTATTGGTAAATAATGTTTCTTTCTTGATTAATTCAGTTGTTCCTTCAAAGCAAAGAAGTCATCCTTTAAAATGTGGCAGCATTTCAACTCATTCACATTTCAAATCAGCACCGGCAACAACACTTAATTATTTAGATGAGTGGGTCCTTGGAAAGGATTGCTCCAAATTATCACCATGTGCAAGTTGTATTGTAATAGTGGAAAATCTCCCCTGATGTTTAAAAATTTGTTATATGTTGTGATATGGACCAGATCAAAACCCCTCAAAATATATTAAGAAGATAGCCTAGATCCTAACTTTTTCTTATTTTAAAGGTAAGTGTAAGGTGTTGTGTTCCAGATGCAATTTGACTGGTCAAATTACTTAGCTTTAAATAAAACACTTTATTTTTACAATCTAGATTAGAGTGGTGCTGGAAAAAGCACAGCAGGTCAGGCAGCATCCGAGGAGCAAGAAAATCGATGTTTTGGGCAAAAGCCCTTCATCAGGAGTTCCTTCATTCCTGATGAAGGGCTTTTGCCCGAAACATCAATTTTCCTGCTCCTCGGATGCTGCCTCATCTGCTGTGTTTTTCCAGCACCGCTCTAATCTAGACTCTGATATCCAGCATCTGAAGTCCTCACTTTCGCCTTCTTTATTTTTACAGTACAGTTAAAAGACAGAATTGGCTTAACTGTAAGTCTATCAAAATGCTTGACAAAATAATATATATATTAACTACTACTTATTAAGTGTTTCAATACAGTAACATCCCAGAACACACCCTTAGCAAAGGCAAATTCAATAAAATATATTGTCTCACATGTAATTCTAGCAGCAGGAAGAGAACCCCAGCTTTTACGTGTAACAGAGAGAGGAATAGGAGCTTCCACATCCAGCTTCAAGACCCCAGCAACGGCTACTGAATGAAAAATGTTGGTCCCGTCGGATCTACTTCTATTGTTCCAACAAAACCAAGGTCTCATAAGCTGCTTATTTTATTGGCTTTAAGCAGGCCAATCGACATCTCTATCTCAACCTTTCTTCAGAAGAAAAACAAGACAAAACACATCTCTTAAAGCCATGGTATCATTCCAGGTATCTTATGTGATAACCAATGCAGTTCAGGCCCTATTTGTATGTCTGCATATACTGGTTACAACTTATTTTCGGTATTTCAACCAAAACCTAATTCTATTCCTTTGAATGCTTTGCAAGATAATTCTTCCCTTTTCCAAATTCTTCTAAGGATAAACAAATAACTGACAACCACACCTGCCTTAGTTCTGAAAAGTATTTTTGCAGTCAATTCTCCTGAAATGTATGTACAGAAAACGTGGTCAAATTCGCTCATGAAGATTTGTACTGCGGATTAATGCTTCATGTGTATTTGTAATATTATCAACTTTATATCATATTTTGAGAAGGTCACATATGAGAGGTGGTTGTAGGAGGTCTTCCGCCAACACTCCCCAGAATGCTTTCCAAATTTGGACTTCAATTGGAATTTTAGTGACAATGGCAATTGTTAGATTCAGCTCCAGATGCTGGCCACTGTTCCTTTCATAATCCTCAGTACAGATCTCCTGATCACCTATCTTAACTTCAGCAGAAAATCTGGAGAAATGACATGAATAGTTACTTTTGTGTTCTGTGTACTCTGAAGATCATAACACTGATGTTATACCTGTAAATTGGTCAAACATAATGGAAAATATGAAAAATATGAGAGTAACTGCTGAAAACATGTTTCAGAAGTCAACGTACTTGCAGTAACTAATCTGCACCTATGAAATGCTCCATAGCGCTGAGAAACATCTTTTCTTTGCATTAAATATTATGCCATTTCATTCAAACATAACATCACATGCAGTGAATCTTTGCTTACAATTTTACTATTAAATACACATAACTCTATCTTACTACACATCACTATACTGGTTTAAAATTGCCATTTCTCACAATATAGTCTCAAGGACTCTAAGCAAAACTATTCATTTAGGACAAAATAACAGACAGCTGTAAACCCTGTTTAGGCCCAGCTAAAAATAGATTCACGTCATTAGGATTAAAGTTACTACAAATATCTACCAGATATTAAAGTGATGAGTTTTGCCATTCATCTGTCTGGTCCAGATTCCATCCTAAAAGGCCAGAGATAATAGAATACTTAGCAGCTTGTGACTTTTGAGTGTCAGTATTTAATTTATTATGAGATAAAGCAAATTTAAGCCTTTTTTTTGTTACAGTAGATTATCCGTTGATTATGACATTCACTTGTTTTGTCATCAACCTGAATTTCCTTTTTAATCTGAGTGAGATTAGGAACTCACCCTGGAGACTGGACAAGTATACTCGTGTGTTGATATATTAGAAAATCACAATAGCGGGGAAACTTCATCCTAGCCTGGACAGTGAAATGTAATTCTTGCTCAACCAACTATCACTATTGCCATAGGAAGAGACCATTCTGCCCATTGTGTCTAAACTGGCTGACTGTGGTAAGATATCTCGTATTAAGAAATGTGAAATAACCTCAGGCACGACTGAGAATCCCACTTCCTGCTAAACCACAAGTCTGGCACATAAGTAGAGTAGCAGCATGACAGGCTGTGCATGCTCTTTTCCATTTTCTTTTTACTGCTGGAGGACTCAGCCTCTTGTAAAGAAGGATGTACAAGCATTATGGGGACTGGCATGATGGTGACCACAGGATTTGGGAGAACGTGAAAGGGGAACAGAAGACAACCAATCAGCTGGTCAGAGGCAGGTGAATTTAAAGATTGGTCCCATCAAGCAACATACAGTCAGGTTAAAACTTAAGAATTGGGTGGAGCAGCTCTGGGGCAGCAGAGGTGATACTTGGCCCATCTGATCAAGATCCCATTGTATCTGAGGTAACCTTCTTCGCTGTTCACTACACCTTCAATTTTGGTGTCATCTGCAAACTTACTAACTGTACCTCTTATGCTCGGATCCAAATCATTTATGTAAATGACAAAAAGTAGAGGACCCAGCACTGATCCTTGTGGCACTCCACTGGTCACAGACCTCCAGTCTGAAAAACAACCCTCCACCACCACTCTCTGTCTTCTTACCTTTGAGCCAGTTCTGTATGCAAATGGCTAGTTCTCCCTTTATTCCATGAGATCTAACCTTGCTAATCAGTCTCCCATGGGGAACCTTGTTGAACGCCTTACTGAAGTCCATATAGATCACATCTACCGCTCTGCCCTCATCAATCCTCTTTGTTACTTCTTCAAAAAACTCAATCAGGATTGTGAGACATGATTTCCTATGCACAAAGTCATGTTGACTATCCCTAATCAGTCCTTGCCTTTCCAAATAAATGTACATCCTGTCCTCAGGATTCCCTCCAACAACTTGCCCACCACCGAGGTCAGGCTCACCGGTCTATAGTTCCCTGGCTTGTCCTTACCACCTTTCTTAAACAGGGGCACCACGTTTGCCAACCTCCAGTCTTCCAGCACCTCACCTGTGACTCTCGATGATACAAATATCTCAGCAAGGGGCCTAGCAATCACTTCTCTAGCTTCCCACAGAGTTCTAGGGTACACCTGATTAGATCCTGGGGATTTATCCACGTTTACCTGTTTCAAGACATCCAGCACTTCCTCCTCTGTAATCTGGACATTTTGTAAGATATTACCATCTATTTCCCTACACTCTACATCTTCCAAATCCTTTTCCACAGTAAATACTGATGCAAAATACTCATTTAGTATCTCCCCCATTTTCTGTGGTTCCACACAAAGGCTGCCTTGATGATCTTTGAGGGGCCCTATTTTCTCCCTAGTTACCCTTTTGTTCTTAATGTATTTGTAAAAACCCTTTGGATTCTCCTTAATTCTATTTGCCAAAGCTATCTCATTTTGCCCTTCTGATTTCCCTCTTAAGTATACTCCTACTTTCTTTATACTCTTCTCATGATTCACTCGATCTATCCTATCTATACCTGACATCTGCTTCCTTCTTTTCCTTAACCAAACGCTCAATTTCTTTAATCATCCAGCATTCCCTATACCTACCAGCCTTTCCTTTTACCCTGACAGGAATATACTTTCTCTGAATTCTCGTTATCTAATTTCTGAAGACTTCCCATTTTCCAGCCATCCCTTTACGAGCGAACATCTGCCTCCAATCAGCTTTTGAAAGTTCTTGCCTAATACCATCAAAATTGGCCTTTCTCCAATTTAGATCTTCAACTTTTAGATCTGGTCTATCCCTTTCCATCACTATTTTAAAACTAACAGAATTATAGTTGCTAACCCCAAAGTGCTCCCCCACTGACACCTCAGTCACCTGCCCTGCCTTACTTCCCAAGAGTAGGTCAAGCTTTGCACCTTCTCCAGTAGGTACATCCACACACTGGATCAGAACATTGTCCTTTACGCACTTAACAAATTTCTCTCCAACTGAACCTTTAACATTATGGCAGTCCCAGACTATGTTTGGAAAGTTAAAATTCCTTACCATAACCACCCTATTATTCTTACAGATAGCTGAGACCTCCTTACAAGTTTGTTTCTCAATTTCCCTCTGACTATTAGGGGGTCTATAATACAATCCCAACAAGGTGATCATCCCTTTCTTATTTCTCAGTTCCACCCAAATAACGTCCCTGGATGTATTTCCGGGAATATCCTCCCTCAGCACATCCGTAATGCTATCCCTTATCAAAAATGCCACTCCCCCTCCTCTCTTGCCTTCCTTTCTATCCTTTCTGTAGCATTTGTATCCTGGAACATTAAGCTGCCAGTCCTACCCATCCCTGAGCCATGTTTCTGTAATTGCTATGACATCCCAGTCCCATGTTCCTAACCATGCCCTGAGTTCATCTGCCTTCCCTGTTAGGCCCCTTGCATTGAAATAAATGCAGTTTAATTTATTTATTAGTCCTACCTTGTCCCTGCCTGACTCGCTGCCCCAGCCAGCAACACCAGATCCCAAAAACAAATTTTAAAAGAAGTAAACAATTGGAATTCCTTGTAAAGTTGACAAAATTTTCAGGAGATTTTGTGACCTCCAGTATTCCTAACACCTGGATTGGGTTGCTAAAAATCTGTGGCAATGGTTTCCATTATTTAATATCTCTATTGGGTGTTTGACCACATTTTGTTTGTTGATCCATATGTTTCTCGTGTTTCTGCAGGACATTGGATTATTGGATGTTCGATTGTTTTGCTTTTTCTAAACTTTAAATAGTAACATCAATTTTGTTTGTTCAAAACCTTAGAATTTTGTTGCTTTATTGTCTTGATCTAGGAAAAGTGCCACCACTGCCCAGTGAAGTGCTTGATTCACATTTAGTTCTGGGAGTTTTCCTGAAAAGACATGATGTTAGGCTCTTGCAAACTATCCAGCTCATGAAAAAACTCTGTCATCTCAATTAAATACCATCCAAGGGTCTATGCAACAATATTGCATTGTACAGGATAAATAATCAATGTACATTATGTTTTAATCTACAACAAAAAAGGTCAGGCAGTAGGAACATGAGTGGGTAAGGAAACATCGGGAAACCTGGATCAAGATAACGCCATTTAATCCTTTTGCAATCAACCCATCATTAATTCCAGTCAATAAATTATTCAAACATGATAACATTCTGTATTCCCCATTCCGTTCTCCATTATTCAAACACACTGCTTTCCACAAATAATATTTCCAGTGGAGAACCTGAACATATCGAAAGCATTTCAGTTAAAAAAAGGTGAAAAAGAAGAGGTAAAGGTCTCCTTGTACTTATAAGCACTGACGCTGGATTATTCATTGTATAATATAGCAGTTTTTCTTAAAAAGGGCTTTTGTATGTTGCAAATCCTACAGAATTAATTATTGCAAATTCAGACTGTGTAGAAATAGATTGTTAACAATGCAGAGTTTGAGTTACATTTTTGAGCTTTTGACCAGTTATCCTGGGAAGGATTTTTCATCGAGTGTCACTAATGTCTTCTGTAAGTATAACTTATGTGCCTTCACCCCAAAACCCAAAACCTAGGCTTGTTTTAGAGAAATGTCTTGGAGAGTTGCTATGACATCTTGGGAACTTGTGTTGTCACTGCTGTCTCAGCCCAATGTGTAGACACCTTCAATGCAGGTCCAACGTACACTGCAAGATTACACAGAATGAGATCAGTTATCTATCGGATTGCTAGCTTAGAAGCAAAGAAAAGAAAGTGTACACATCATTTCCAACCTGTTCTGGCATTCAAACTCCTACCATTAGAATGGATTGAGTGCCACTCTGAATTTCCATCGATCAAACACTGTGGATGTCTCTGGTGAACCCAAAGGCATGGACCATCTGTATAAATTTTGAAAGTTAGCCCATCGCTGGCCTCTTGTACAGGCTCAATGTTGAAGGCCATGGGAGGTCAAGAGTCTTCCCCCACTGTAATTCTGGAAGTGGAATAGAGGCAGTGAAATATCAAAGCCATAGTTTCCAATGGTGACAATTGAAGTGTTATCTTTAATGGAGCTCCTATTTTACTTTGATAAAAGAATATAAGCCATGAGAGAATACCCTAATGATGAATTATTTGATATAGAATCACTCTCTGGGACACATCCAGCAAACATAATAAGTTAATAATGTGGGAAATGAGAATCTCTCTGGGGTGAGAAAGATGATGGTGAGAGGTATAATTAGAGGTAGCTACACTTATAGAACATAGAACATTAAGTGCAGTACAGGCTCTTCGGCCCTCGATGTTGCGCCACCCTGTCATACTAATCTGAAGCCCATCCCACCTAAACTATTCCATGTACGTCCATTTGCCTGTCCAATAACGACTTAAATGCACTTAAATTTGGCGAATCTACTACCGATGCAGGCAAAGCATTCCATACCCTTACTACTCTCTGAGTAAAGAAACTACCTCTGATATCTGTCTTATACCTACCTCCCCTCACTTCAAAGTTGTGTCCCCTTGTGTTTGCCGTCCCCATACTTGGAAAAAGGCTCTCCCTGTCTCCCTATCTAACCCTCTGATTATCTTGTATGTCTCTATGAAGTCACCTCTCAACCTTCTTTGCTCTAACGAGAATAGCCTCAAAGCCCTCAGCCTTTCCTCGTAAGACATTCCTTCCATACCAGGCAACATCCTAGTAAATCTCCTCTGCACCTTTTCCAAAGCTTCCACATCCTTCTTATAATGCGGTGACCAGAACTGTACACAATACTCCAAGTGTGGCCGTACCAGAGCTTTGTACAGCTGCAGCATAACCTCCTGGTTCCGGAACTCAATCCCTCTATTAATAAAGGCCAGAACACTGCATGCCTTCTTAACAACCCTTGTTGAAACTTTATTGCTGGAACAGCACAGCAGGTCAGGCAGCATCCAGGGAACAGGAGATTCGACGTTTCGGGCACAGGCCCTTCTTCAGGAACGAAGAAGGGCCTGTGCCCGAAACGTCGAATCTCCTGTTCCCTGGATGCTGCCTGACCTGCTGTGCTGTTCCAGCAATAAAGTTTCAACTTTGATCTTCAGCATCTGCAGACCTCACTTTCTCCTTCTTAACAACCCTGTCAATCTGGGTGGAAACGTTCAGGGATCTGTGTACATGGACACCGAGATCTCTCTGCTCATCTGCACTCCCAAGAATCCTACCATTAGCCCAGTACTTTGCATTCTGATTACTCCAGCCAAAGTGTATCACCTCACACTTGTCCACATTAAACTCCATTTGCCACCTCTCAGCCCAGCTCTGCATCCTATCTATGTCTCTCTGCAACCTACTACATCCTTCGTCACTATCCACAACTCCACTGACCTTAGTGTCATCCGCAAATTTACTAATCCACCCTTCTAAGCCCTCATCCAGGTCATTTATAAAAATGACAAACAGCAGTGGACCCAACACCGACCCTTGTGGTACGCCGCTAGTAACTGGACACCAAGATGAACATATTCCATCAAGTACAACTCTCTGTTTTCTTTCAGCAAGCCAATTACTGATCCAAACTGCTATGTCTCCCACAATCCCATTCCTCCGCATTTTGTATAATAGCCTACTGTTGGGAACCTTATCGAACGCCTTGCTGAAGTCCATATACACCACATCAGCCAGTTTACTCTCATCTACCTGTTTGGGTCACTTTGTCAAAAAACTCAATAAATTTCATTAAGCATGACCTACCCTTCACAAAACCATGCTGACTGTCCCCGATCAGATTATTCTTTTCTAGATGGTTATAAATCCTATCTCTTATAACCTTTTCCAACACTTTACCAACAACTGAAGTGAGACTCACTGGTCTATAACTACCAGGGTTGTCTCTACTACCCTTTTTGAACAAGGGAACCACATTTACTATCCTCCAGTCCTCAGGCACTATTCCTGTAGACAATGATGATTTGAAGATCAATGCCAAAGGCTCGGCAATCTCTTCTCTTGCTTCCCAGAGGATCCTAGGATAGATCCCATCCGGCCCAGGGGACTTGTCTATTTTCACACTCTGCAGTATTTCTAATACCTCTTCCTTGTAAACCTCAATCTCTTCTAGTCGAGATGCAAGTATCTCTATCTTCCTTGCCAACATTTTCATTTTCTATAGTGAACACTGTCGAAAAATATTTATTTAGTGCTTCCCCTATCTCTTCTGACTCCATACAGGCCCTAATTTAACTCTCGTCATTCTTTTATTCCTGACATACCTATGGAAAGCCTTAGAGTTAACCCTGATCCTATCTGTCAACAACTTCTCATGTCCCCTCCTGGCTCTTCTGAGCTCTCTTTTTAGGTCTTTCCTGACTTCCTTGTTACCCTCAAGCACCCTAACTGAGTTTTCACATTTTGTCCTAACATAAGCCGCCTTCTTCTTCTTGACCAGGGATTCCACTTCCTTAGTAAACCATGGCTCATGCATTCTATATCTTCCTCCCTGCCTGACAGGTACATACTTATCTAGGACACACCGGAGCTTTTCCTTGAATAAGTTCCACATTTTCAATGTGCTCATCCCCTGCAGTTTCCTTCCCCATTTTACGCTTCCTAAATCTTTGCATCATAATTTCCCTTCCCCCAGCTGTAGCTCTTGCTCGGTGGAGTACACCTATCCCTTTCCATCACTAAAGTAAACCTGACAGAATTGTGATCGCTGTCTCCAAAGTGCTCACCTACTTCCAAATCTAACACCTGGCCAGGCTCGTTACCCAGTACTAAATCTAAAGTGGCAGCTAGCAAGAAGAATCAAGAGATCTCCATGAGTCTGGAGCAACAGGCTGGCAGGTTTTAGGACAGTATCACATTGAGCAAGTTGACAAGGGCTATTGACGTAGCCAATGTGTGGCACTAGGTTTGTCTAAAGACCAACTTTGCCAAAGAGCAATCACACTTCACCAGCTAAAATGATGGGAGAAATTCCTGTGGTTATCAGAAAAAATAACCTGTTCCACAAAAGTGGACTTTTAAATATGAATATATTGTTTATCAAAAGCCAGAATTGTTTATGACAAAATAGATAAAGAAAGCTGTTCATCCTATTCAATCATATCCTTCCAAGACACCAGCATTTTCATTAAAGAAATTACAATTTCTTAAAGAGTTCAGAACTTTCTTTTTACCAGTTTTGAAGCTATGCTCTTATTGGGCTGAGGGCAGTTCCAGCTGTTGATTATCCTCTGTATAAAGAAATACTTCTTGACATCCAATAAATTTGCTATCAATAAGATGACATGAAAGTCCGAGCATTACCTGATAGCTTCAGCTCACCACTTGCTGGCTCTAGGCCTCCATCTTGGTCAACAGTATCTTAGGACACCCAAAGCACCATGCATCAGAACTGAGTGCACCTTTGACTGTTTGCATTCTCTGTTAGCACTCATTCACTTTTAGTTTACTTGCATGCTCACCAGATCTCTGCCTTTTGCACATTTTTGCCTCATTCAGAACTTACAGCCTCCCAGTACTTCTGTCTTGCTGGCTTTTTAGCACAGACACAAATCCAGGCAGCTTGTCCTAGCTGCCAGCAATGGTCAGTCAATGTGCTGGACATGTTGCTGTATGGCACTGTGCTACATCAATGTCTCACACACAGTGTGTGCCAGCAGTTTACATGGCAAACACACTGGATGTGCTGCAACCAAATGAACCTGCCTCAAAGCCTGAGGAAATTAATCCTCACTCAAGGATGGCAGTTACCAATCAGGGGATCATGCTATAGTCAGCCAAGGGTATCATTTGGTCTCTATCCAGATCATTGGACACAGTCGTTCTGTCACTTGGGGCAGGGGTTCCATATCTTTACAGTGTGGAGTTGGGTCATAGTCAGTTCTGCAAGTTCAGTGCAACCAGTCTAAGGATTAGAGGCAAGTCAGGGTCCAGTCACTCATCAGCCAGAGCTGTTATTCCTTGGGCCTGTACACAAAAGGTAAAGGATGTTATCTGGGGCCATTGTTATTGTGTGCTATTTGGAAAGTGTAGGGATTGGAGGCAGCATGCTGTGATGCAGAGGGGCAGTAAACATACTAGCTGTTTGTGATTACGGGCACCAAATCTTAGAGGTCTGTGCCAAGTACACAAAAAGCTACCATGTTGCTCTCTCAGGTTCCTGCTTCACTTCAAGAGCTGGATGCCTGACACAGATGACTTCTGGGAGACAAAGGCTTCCCACTGAAACCATGGCTCATGATTGCATAACAACTTCCTGACAGAAGCCAAGCGCAAGTCCAATACTGCTCATTGATGGACGAGGGCCAGTGTCGAGCAGACAATAGGCCTCTTGCAGATGTAGCTCTGATACTTGGAAAGACTTAGAATGGTCTTTGGCGGTGGGTTGGTAGGAGGGCAGCTTGCAGTACAATCCAGACAGAGTATCACATCAGTTTTTCACATTGCACTCTGCACAACTAGAGCTGACAAAGTTAGGGTGTGATGGAGGATAAAGAGCAGCAACTTCAGTGTTAGATGGTAATGCAGATTTGGGCTTAACAAGTCAGACAGGAGCCACTTGATATAGCTCTGAACTGGGGGAAGTCTTCACTCATTGACTGTAAATGTGCTGCTCAAAAAGCAAGCAACCCTGTTTATTGGCTGAAGCAAATGCAGCATTTTAAAAAATTGTTTTCTTTGCATTTCCTGTTGTTCAATGAAAGTTCATAGTATTAACTGGTTGAAAGCATGTGATGCTCTCACATTGAGCAATTTTGAGATGTTTGCCAAGTTGATTCCTGGGGAAGAGTACATATCTTCAAAAAGCGTTCTAACATGGCATGGTGCTGAGGACAGGTAGCCACTGGAGTTTCATTCCTGAAGCTGCAGTTACTGTGACAGTCGATAACTAGGCATTTATTTAAAGAGGCAATATATTTTGAGTGTGAGATTCTATTCCAATGCAGTGTCACCCATTCCACTTATAGGGCCTTGGCACTGCTTTCTGTTTAGCTTCCCTGCTATGTCTCTGTGATGGACCATTCCTGGCTGGAAACATTTGACCTGGTGCACAGTTGGTCATTAAACACTGAATTCTCCAATTTCAATTAACCTTCATACCCATCCCCCAACTCCTTTTCCAGCCCACCTCCTCCGTTCCATCCCTTTGACCAACCTTTCCTTCCAGCTACCAACTGGATTCATTCCTCCTATTGACCTACCAGGTTGTACCTACCACTTGTATTCACCCATCACCATCTCAGTCTTCTCCCAAATCCCCTTTATCTGCAGCTCCTCTTCCCTCCCACCTCCATTCTGAAGAAGGGTTATACCCGAAACGTCGGACTTCCCCACCTCCTCCTGATGCTTCCTGGCTTACTGAGTTCTTCCAGTCTCCTGCTTGTCTACTTTTAATATGGCACAGCGTGCGAAAGCTGGAAGGTGCCAGTAGCAGGGTGTGCTTTCCCAACAGTGTGTGAATATGGCACCGTCAGGGGCACAATCCATATGTAATGAGGTGAGAAGTGGAGAATTCTGAGATTTGGGTGGCACAGTGGATAGCACTGCTGCCTCACAGCGCCAGAGACCCGGGTTCAATTCCCGCCTCAGGCGACTGTTTGTGTAGAGTTTGTGCATTCTCCCCATGTCTGCGTGGGTTTCCTCCAGGTGCTCCGGTTTCCTCCCACATTCCAAAAATGTGCAGGTTAGGTGAATTGGCCATGCTAAATTGCCCGTAGTGTTAAGTGAAGTGGCAAATGTAGGGGAATGGGTCTGGGTGTGTTGCTTTTCGGAGGTTCGGTGTGGACTTGTTGGGCCGAAGGACCTGTTTCCACACTGTAAGTAATATAATCTAATAATTTACTAGAGCTCAAAGAAAATCTCTGTGAAATGCCGTGAAAGTGGTATATTGCTGATTCTTGGTAAGGTTTGCCCAATGTGTTTGTATGGTATTTCTCAGCCCAAGATTTTAGTGGAAGCAATGAAGATTATAAATTTTTTAAAAAACTATGGTTGCTGGTAATCTGAAACAAAAACAGAAACTGCTGGAGAAACACAGCAGGTCAGGCAGCATATGTGGAGAGTTTTAGAGTTAATGTATCAGCGCCAGAGACCCGGGTTCAATTCCCACCTCAGGCGACTGACTGTGTGGAGTTTGCACATTCTCCCCGTGTCTGCGTGGGTTTCCTCTGGGTGCTCCGGTTTCCTCCCACAGTCCAAAGATGTGCAGGTTAGGTGAATTGGCCATGCTAAATTGCCCGTAGTGTTAGGTAAGGGGGTATGGGTGGGTTGCACTTCGGCGGGGCGGTGTGGACTTGTTGGGCCGAAGGGCCTGTTTCCACACTGTAAGTAATCTAATCTAATCTAATCTAATCTAATCTATCTGGTCCAATGACTCGAAATAGTCACTCCTTTCTCTCCACAGATGCTGCCAGATCTGCCAAGATTATAAACTACATCCTTTAACAAAATAGCTGAGGAAAATGTCCTAAGACCAGGTACATGATCATAACATATATATCTTTAGGCTAATGCCCACTTTGCTATTTACACTGTCAGAACCTGTTGTTAATGAGTAACTACATGAACTGATTTGTAATGAAAGATATGAAGTATGTATAATAATCTAGTAAAGCATCCTTATGATCATCTTACACTTACAGTTGCTTCTAACCTTACAATTTCAAAAGTAGAAAGTGCTTGGAAAAATCAATTATTTCTCCAGCTCCACCTAAAGAACATGTTCAGTGCATCAGCCCTCGGTACAATCAGCAATTCAATTAGAAATGAGCTCTGAATCAATTTTGCCACCTGGGAAACAGGCCACTTCAACTGGGTCAAACTTTACAATTTTGTTTTAAAATGGCATGACAAGCTATGCCTTTTTATCGTTACATGTTTGCAGCATAGCTTTTTCTCTTCACTTTGTCCAGTTATTCTGTCACATTTCACAATCGTTTATCGATGTATTTGCATTGCAATGTGTTAGATTTCCGGGGGGTCAATAGTTAGATTGCTAAGGTTAGGCAGAATTTCGAGAACAATTTTTATCTATGGTAGTGCAAATGAAATGTGGTTGAAAAGTACCCACTTTTCTCATCACCCAGGATGTTTAAACATTGGAGGAATCCATTTCAGCTGAGATAGACTGGACCCTTGACATTAGATCCCAGCTATTACAGCAGTTGGCGAATATTTAATGGTATTCTTCATTCACTATTTTAAATGATTGAAGTAATTGCACCCATTAGGAACTGCAACACTTTCATTGGTAATGTTTTGGATTCATACCAGTTCAACTGAAGGTAAAGGGGGTAATCAGGGCCTATGGTTGTTGTGGGCTAATTGGGAAGTGTAGGGTTGGAGGCAGCCTGCTGTGATGCAACCACGATAGCAGGAGATGAACATTTAATTGCATTCTTTAGTCACTATTTTAAATGATTGAAGTAATTGCTCCCATTAGGAACTACAACACTTCCATTGGTAGTATCTTGGATTCATACCGGTTCAATATGTTTAAAGTCGTTTTGCAAAATGTCCTCATTCTCTCAAATATTTATCCCTAGTGGTCACGTCTGCTACAGAATACATATAATAGATGAGGTATACACTAATTAATATATTGAAAATAGTGTAGAACTAAATTATTAAATGTAAAATCTCCAAAACATGCTCTTTGAGAAAGAGATAAAGTCACTTCAAAAATGTCGGAAGTGCTACAATTACTCAGCAGTTCATGCATCTCTGTGGGGACAGAGTTAATACTTCAGTTATCAAACTGCAATACAAAAAAAAAATTCTAAAGAAACTCAGCAGGTCTGGCAGCATCAGTGGAGAGAGAAACAGAATCAATGTTGAGTCCAATGACTCTTCCTTGGAAACTGCAAGGTTAACTGTCTCTTTGCAGATGCTGCCTGAACACGAGTGTTCTTAGAATTATTTTTTTATTATTTCAGGTTTCCAGCAACCACATTCTTATATTTGATTTCACTAATAGCTTTAGTATGAGTAAACATGCCTTTGCAGTGTTCACCCTTCCCTATTTGAGAATACATTAGACGAGCTTTCGTACCAACAGATGGGGAATGTTGCAATTTATCCGACAGAGTAACAAATCATATTAAAAGATCATAATTAGTTAAAAGATCTTAGTCTGTTCCCCAACTGGATACTGGAGTTCTATTTTTACTCACAACAGATTATACTGTTTATCTCCAATAAATGAAGAATTTTTTTATGATTATGGTTCTGCTGCTTCAGTCAGGATTCTTACCTTCAATAAAAAGTTATTGACCCACTTCCATAATTGGCTACATTTTATTGTAGTAGGACATCTAACAGCATCTGCTGTTTGTTAAATTTCTCCTTGATCATTAATATTTCTACAGTTTTGTGTAACAAGTTTTATGTTGATGATGCCACATTATGGGAAACAGGCTCCAGACAGCCTGAGAGAATTGACCAAGGAAAGAGAAAATGGAAATTGCTGGGAAAGCTCAGCAGGTCTGGCAGCATCTGTGGAGAGAAATCAGAATTAACATTTTGGATCCAGTGTGTTCTGAGAAAGGGTCGTTTGACCCAAAATGTTAACTCTGATTTCTCTCCGCAGGTGCTGCCAGACCAGCTGAGCTTTTCCAGACATTTCTATTTTTGTCTCTGATTTACAGCATCCGCAATTCTTTTGGCTTTTATTTTGAATAGACCAAGCAATTATTAACCATATTAGCCAACCTTATTGAAGGATTGTGAAATTAACAGCTTGACATAGCAGTGCAAGGACTGAGAAATGTCAGTTAGAGTAGCTGAATTTAATTCAAAGAGAGACTGGACAGAGGAAGAGAAAAAAAAAGTTTTTAAAAATATTTACACAAATTTAAAACGTGACTAAGCCTTCTCACTTGTGATGGTATCTTTTGGAGAGGTTATTTCATTGAAATATCATTTAAAACACATTAAACTGAAATGGACAGTTTTTTTTCTCCCAGACCAAATTGAGTTCATATTCATCCACCAAATATAGCAATGTCATGGTGTACAATGCCTTTCTGTATCAGAGCAGGGAGTTATTTTGACAAAGCCTGATTAACCAGGACGACTAAAACTGCCAGGAATTCCATCACAAATGCTGGCAAAAGAACTTTAACAAAAACCCAAACATCTAATCAGCAGATCCAAATACTCCATACAATGACCACAGGAATTCCAAGACATTATCAAGAAAATAAACATAGACAATGATGAAGCGATGGTCTCATTCAATGTAACAGCACTGTTTACCTTGATTGACAAAACCTTAGTCAGAGAGACAATAGCCAATTTCTTGGACAAATAGAACAGATGACATGATGGGGAACCAATCAACAAGGACTGCATGCTTAAACTACTGGACCTATGCTTGACGACACACTTCATACTCAACAGCTAGAATAATGAACAAATCAATGAGACACCTATGGGATCACCCATTTCTGGGGTCATAGCAGAAGTAGTGATGCAAAGACTAAAACAAACAGCCCTCCCAAAAATCTGACCCAAACTTTGGATCAGACACATGGGCGACACTAAAAGAACAGAAATCGAGAGCACACACCGGATTATCAACAAAATGGTCACAGGGATCAAATTTATGAGACAGGAGGAAATTAACAACTAACTCCCATTCCTGGGTGTGATGGTAGAAAGAACACAGAATGGTGAATGCACAACAAAAGTGTACAGGAAAAGCCACACACACAGACCAGATCCTGAATTATAACAGCAACCACCCAAACACACAAGAGAAGCTGCATTAGGACCCTGTTCAAAAGGGCTACAACATACTGCAGCACTCCCGACCTGCAAAAAGAAGAACACCTCTAAAACGTCTTTGCTTTGAAAGGATATCCCTGCAACTTCATCTACGGATGCCTGGAAGACAAATAATGCAACGAGGACATGCCACGACCAACACACTAACTACTCAATATAAAAAAAGTCTTGGAACTGACAACCAGACTGCTCCGTCTACTCGGGTTTTTGATAGCACACAAACTGACGGCTATGCTCAGACAACATCTCACCAGAACAATACACCCAATACTCATCATGTGCAGAACAAACATGGTGAACAAGATTTCATGCAGAGACTGCACAAAACACTATATAGGACAAACAGGCAAACAACTAGCGATCCACATGCATGAACATCAATTAGATGTCACGACCAGCTATCTTTAGTATCTATACACACAGATGACAAGAACCACAAATTTGACTAAGGCAACACAACAATAATAGGACAAGCCAAACAGAGGACATTCAGAGAATTCCTAGAAGCTTGGTATTCATCTACAGACTCCATCAATAAACACATTCACCTGGACCCATTACGCTGCAACAAACAACTGAAACCGGCAACTGGATGCAGTGGAAATGAAACCAAATGAATTCCAACTGACACAGCATAGCAGCACTTCACAGGAGGCTCCACAGCACTGAGGATGTCACCAAGAAAGGGGACAAAGTGTTTGCAAATTCCCAGCTCAGTGATCATAGCCACAACAACTGCAAAACTGCAACTCTTCGATCTCCACGTTTCACCAATGGTTCTGGCTTTTTGATCAAGTAATTTAGCTATTATATTGCCGTTCCATCATCATTCACTGGGAAAATCAAATAATCGATTCCTTCATAAATGTTAAAACTCTTTGAATTATTTGGAATGGTATTTATTGCCCACCAAAAATCAACTAAGTAACAAGTACATATGCAAAAATCAAAATTATTTTACTTTTCACACAAACTTGATTAATCAACAATTGATTTAATGCCTATTTTAAGACACTCAAAATTATCTCTGTGTTGTCCAATTACAGAGTAAAATCTAACCAAGGATAAATAATTTAAAAAAGTCCTGCGCATTGCAACTATGAAATAAATAAAGTCAATATACAGAGCAGAGGGAAACAGGATTTTGCTCAGCTCCAGTGCCTCCTCTCAACCAATTCAACACTTGAACTCTGAAGAAAATATCTCATTAACATCATCTTGTCTCAACTCAGACATATCCTATGAACTGGGCTGTCAGCAACGGTTAAATTTCGAATCCAAAATACTCAGTACCAACAGAAAAAAAAAGGATGTTCAGTAAAGCTGAGAACCAACTGAAATTAAAACATAAATGGACGTGGTGAAAGATTTAAATCTAATCTTTTTGAGGTAGAATTTCCAAGTAACATTGAGGACTAACTTGTGAAGTACTAGGTAAGATTCTTTTGGCCTCTCTCTATTTTGCTCTCCCAAAGCAATGTTTCCACTCATACAGGCTGACCACTTTAAATGGCCAGAATTTGATGAAAGGAGAGGAAGGGTATATACAGGAGCAAGTACTGATCTGTCGTTGTCCTGTTTGTGGTAGAGATACTTCAAACAACTACTCTTCCAATTAAACACTTAAGGAAATGAAATGGTGGTTGAATTCCAATTTCATGTACATGGCAGTGATGGACCTCCTGCAAAGGAGTCAAAAGGTTCAAGCCACCTGAAGCAGCTCTTTATCCATGGTGTTCATTGGGCCGTAAAAATCAGCCTCATAATGTTGTTTCGCAATTATTCAATAATGTTGCTTTGCCTTGAAAAGTTACCTTCCAATATAAACACAATACAAAGCACTGATGTGGCATCAAATACGATGAGAAATAAGTAGAACATTGCACAAAAAGAACAGAGAGTACAGATACTTTAGGTGAGCAAGATAAGCATGAGAGAGGCAAGCAAATAGAGTAAAAGATTGATAAGTGAGGGAGGAGGCTTAAGGGTAGTATTAATGCTAGTGTGAACTGTTTGGGTGTAATGGACTGTGTCTGTGTTGTCTAATTGGTGTAATTCTATATAAACTTGAGAAGGAACATGATCAGAAGTGATAAACTCCAAGTGAATTGCGGCAATTTGTACAATTGGAGACCAAATTGCAAGTCACAGAAACAATCCTCTAACTTCAAGAAACATCAAAAACTAACTGACATTTAGAAGGTCTTGGGTGAATGCCAAGAATAAAAATAAAATATTTCCAGAATGGAAGCTTGATTTGTATGAAATACACAGAAGATTCGTTTTTAAAATCAGCAACAAACATTAATGGCATTGCTGTTACAGCTTAAAGATACTGAATTACTATCCAATCCAGAAAGAATATATAATCAGAGAAAAGGTCATACCTGGCAAATTTAAAGGAGTGCTTAGCAGAAATAGGTAGATAGATATCAGAATTAAAGTGGATATTATGTATGAGGATTAAAAAATACACTTGATAAGGCAACTCACAAGAGGCTTGTTGATCTGATTATGACACACATTAAAGGCAGTCTGACAATATAGATAGTAAGTTGCTGAAAGAACATAAAACACACATCAATGTCAGAAAATGTTTTTCTCGACTGGAGGACTGTTAACAGTAAATGTCAGAACATTACGAGCATAAATAGAAGAAATTTGCGTGGGAATGTATTTTGCATGGGGTGGGTCTATACAAATGAGAAACTAAGGTTCATGGTGGATTTATCATGTTCCCTCAGAATTATAGAATTGTTAAAATGCAGAAGGTGGCCATTTGGCCCACTGTGTTTGTGATGGTTCTACAAATGAACAATTCACTTAGTACCGTTCTCCTGACTTCTCCCCATAACTCTGAACATTGTTATTTAAAAGACAATATCCAATTCTCTTTGAATACCTTAATTCAACTCACCACCACTGCATTTAGAAAGTACATTTCAAATCTTAACCACTTGCTGTGAGAATTTTTGTATCTTCAGATCATTTTTGCTTCCTTTATTACTTACTTAAAATCTGTGACCTCGCATTCTCAATCCTTTCCGAAGTGAGAACATTTTCGACTGGTTTACTCTGTCCAGATCTCTCATGATCTTGAAAACGTCTACCAGCTTTCCTCTTGGCTCTCTCTTCTCGAAAGGAGGAGAACAAATTTCAGCTTCTCCAAATTATCTTAACACCTGCAATTCCTCATCCCCGGAAACATTGTTGTGAAGCTCTTCTGTGCTCTGTCAGGTGCCTTCACATGCTTCCTGAAGTGCGGATCCCCAGGATTGGATGCAATACTCCAACTGAGTCTGAAGTAGTGTCCTACACAAATTTAGATATAAATTCCTTGTTTTGTACTCAATGCTCCTATTAACTGTATGCTTTACTAACTGCTGTCAATTTGTCCTTCCACCTCTAATGCTTTAAGCATGCTGATACGTCCAAATCAACTCTGTTTTTTTCATCAAAAAACCTCAGGAGATTGGTCAAATGTGATTTTTCCCTTTAAAAAGGTCCTTATTGAATCCCCTTAATGAATAGGATGGTCCAGTATGGTGGTGACCCATTAAGCTATGACTGACTGTTGTCAAAAGAATCTCATTCACTGATGTCCTTCAAAGGCCCTTTGCATCCTTATCTGTCTGATTTGTGTGAGATTCCAAGCTCAGAGCTGAGTAGTTGATGTTTAATGGCCCTATTGTATGGTTCAGCAAAGCATTCAGTTCAAGGGGAAATTAGGAATAGAAACAAATGCTGGCCTTGTCAACCCAGATCCCATGAATGAATAAGAAAATGTACTTGTTCATGAAGAAATTATTTGACTTTCAAAGCCACATGAGAGACCATGGGGACGATTTTCCCAGGCAAGGGGAGGTGGGTTTTGGATTTAAATCTCTAACAGAAGACATCACGACATCATCCCAAAGACACTGTGCAGCTATTGTTTCAGCCATTTAATTATTCCAGAAAATAATTATGCTATTATTCTAATTATTCACTTTGAATTTTACAGACAACAGACATATTTCCTGAGCCGTGCAGAAACAGTCAGAGAGACAAAGGCAATAGTGCACTGGGGTGCACTAATTTAGGGACAAATGGCAGGCCAGGAAGCCTTTGGTCAATAGAACTGAAGAGCTGCAGCCAAAACTTGGTAAGAGACTGCTGCTCATAACGCTTCTCCATGGACAACTGGTTCACTATGTGAAGTATGATTAACATTTTCCTGGACGTCATTTTACTCTGTGGCACTTCATTCATACTTCTCTGTTGTTAGTCTTCACCACAGCATCAAAGCAGCTGATTCAGACCCATGTTTCAACTCTGGCAAAAAACGAAGGAGCAACAATTCCAACACTAGCACCTCAATAGCGGCCTTCTCCACAACACACGTCATTCCACAGGCACGAAGGAGATGGGCCACCCAACGCTGCATATAGGGACAGAAGATCAGCTTATTTGGCATGAGAGTGGCTGTACCTCAAAAGGCTCTGATTTTCATGGGTGCTTGCTGCTGACATTTGTAACCTCCTGAAATAAGACTTCCTTCCCAAGGGACTAGGTGGCCAGACATTGCCAGTGGTCATCTACAAGGGAAGTCAGAAAAGAGAGAGTGTTCTTAAACTTCCCTTTGCACAGAATAGAGAAGGTCAACATTTGTGCAGACTGGTTATCAAGGATGAAAACTAATGGGTAACAGATTGAGGCCAAGTAGGAGTGTTGGCTGCTCAGATGTGGATGCCAGGAACCTAGGGAGAGGGCAATAAGTGCAGCCACAAGTGTGTTTTTCTGAGGAGTGCTTTCAGAGTGTAGATGCTGGCAAAGTCAGATTGAGGCTTGGCATCTTAAAATTTGATGTTACTCTCCTGAGTTCCTGAATTCTCTTGGTGCACTGTCTCCAGGTTGGAGGGACCATACTTCTATTATGGTCTACCTCCACCATTTGCTTCCGCACTTGCTTTGTTGGAGAGGTTATCCTCTCCCTCCCACCCTGGAGGAAGATCTCCCACACTGCAGTCTCTCAGAATCTCTAGCTATTAATGTCATCTACCAGTGATCTGCTTTCCCAAGTCTCCCCAGCATTGCTGTGGTTGATGCAGCCTCAAAGACCATGTCAATTTCAGTTATTCTCATTCATATTGGGGGCCTCATAATTAGAAATGCCTTTTTTGACAGGCTCAAAGAATCCTCCTGTCCACCTGCATGGATTTGTTGGAAGGTTTAAATGCAAATGCTGTAACTCAACTGAAGCAGCCACCAAAGCTTGCTAAAGCTGTGAATGGTTTTCTGACCTAACAATGATTCCACTCTTTTGGAGAGTCTTAACTGGAAAATTTCTACCCCACACATGAATACACCCTGCTGTGTTATGTCTCAAAGCCATTACCTAAGTATACCTTTCAAAGACCGGCTCATGATATAGTCACTGCATCATTGCCTGTGACCTAGCATAAAGATCATAGTTACCATCTTAATCTGGTCACTGGCAGCATGATATGCTAGTGGATGCATGCTACTTTGTAAGTGAATAGCTACCACTAGCCCATTACTTCTTCTCTGTGAATCTGATATTTGTTCATAACAATGAGCTGTACTAAACATTCTATTCAATTATTCAATGCCACATTAGAAATATCTAGTTCCCACATTGTGAGATAATTTATGAGGTGCAAATACCCTGGAGGCAAAATGTACATCGCGAGCATCTTTCAGTTCAACTGCATATTACAACATAAAGTTACTGGCTCCTGTCATAAAATCATGTTAAAGGTGTCGAAACTGTCACATTTGGGAAAGAGATGGTTGAAAATGCAGATGGAAATCTGCTTCTGCACATACTGCGGCATGAACTCTCCCTGAGCCAATACAGCAGCTGCAAAATTACATTTATAAAATATATTTTTCTTGGCTGTTCCAGGGTTAGAATCTGACTAAGAAGGATCACAGTGATTCCATAAATAATCGTTTCATATTATGCCAAATCCCACAAGCTCATGACTCATTTTTAGGAAAGGATCAAGCATTATGTTGTCACAGCAGGGGGTACATGCGTGAACTGCAAAAGGTTGGACAACAGCCACATCCTTGCCTGGTTCTCAACCCTCTCCAAGAACACCGCACTCACGTTAGCAACACCAGAGTCATTAACCACCCAGGCACTGTTCTGGAGTTTCAAAGAATGGAATATTCATCACTTGAACAATGGTGTGAACATGAATTCAAAATAATGTTTTTCTTTTTATTTTCTTTGTTAAGTAATATACAAAACACTTCAATGTGCTGCTAGTGGTGGCATAATCTCTTGGACAGTTAGCATCAGATCATGTTGCTGGAAGATTCAACACGTGTTCAGTTACTGGCTCGAGAGACCATGGCTGGATTGTGATGTCCCAGTAGCTTGGACTGATGTTCTGACGTTACCCTCATTGAGACCGAAGTTCTCGATTTGAGGGTCTACCTACACGAATGGTGGACTTCTATTACATTACCTGCCACCAAAGCATGCCAGTTTAAAAGAATATCCATAGGCATCAGTGTAAGGTTGAACAGTTTGGAGATGCAGAAGATGACGTAGAAGCTGATAACGTTCTCAGGTGTTATGGGGCTGGGTAAGATGGCAGAGATGGGAAGCATGAGTTCATGAGAGGATGCAAACAAATATTTCAATTTAAGGTTTTAGGATCTTGGATCCAATACTTATGAGGTAAAAGAAATAGAGGTGATGATTGAGTAGGACCTGGTGAAGGGTAGTATACAGCAAGTGTGTTTTGGAAGAGCTGACACTTATAGAGACTGAAGGATGGAAGGCAGACCAGAAGAGCTCTGAAAATGATGACATCACGAGTATGGACTTGAACCAAAGATAAAGTAGCACAGAAGAAAATAGCAGCAATTTTCAGAAGATGAAACAGATAATCTTTATTCTGGAGGCAGTATATGGTTGGAAAATGAACACAGGACAGAATATAAACTAATAGTTAGTAGATGGCTTTGGCCTCAGATAGTGCCCGAGGAGAATGGCGGCATCGGTTGCAAATATATGAGGTATAGGGCAATGACTGAAAACAGTGGCTTTGATTTTGCCAAGGTTTCACTGCACAAAGTTATCTGACAAGTAACCTGACAACAAAGAGACAATGTAAGATTTAGAATGAAGGAACAACAGCAGAATTCAATCCCTAAAGACCAAGAATAACGCAATAAATATGACATTTCAAAATGATTAAAAGTCAATGATTCTGATACCAATCATGGTACAAACACCTATCCCATTAAAAACAATAACACACCAAATGTACCATTAATGATATCACATGAATACATGCTTCCAGACTTCAAAACCTTACTCTTTCTCATGCTTTTGTCACACATTGGTGCTCATTTGTTTCTGTATAAATTCTTGTGATCCTGTTTGTATGGAAAATTGCCAAACTGTTACTATTCCAGGTACTTCCTCCTGCTAATGGTAGCACTGTGGTCTCACAATTGGGCATTTCACAACTGCTTGGATCACACTGCAGAAAACAAATGTATGCAAGAGCTTGATGTGAAGCATCCAGTGTGCAGGTGAAGAGAGTTTATGCTTTCCACTTGTATATTCCCTTGTTAGCCTCTGATGTTCAGCTATACCACTGTCTAGCAACAATATGAAAAATAATCAAATTGTTTGGCACCATATCCATAAACATCATCACTCCAGCCACTGACACTCAATCGCAGCAGTGTGTACCAATGATAAGGTATACTGCAGAATTTGCCAAACATTCTGAGATAGTGCCTTCCAAATTCATAAACACTTCCAGCAGTTAGAAAGAAGAACAAGGGCAGCAGATAATAGGAGAACACCACCCCCAGCAAGTTCCACTCCAAGCCACTAATCATCCTTAACTTGGAAATAGATCACTTTCCTTCAGTGTCACTGGGTCGAAGTCCAAAACATTGTGGATGTACCAACAGCACATGGATTGCAATGGCCCCAGAAAGCAGCTCACCACCTTCTGAAGGCAATAAATGCTGACATAGCCAGCAGTGCCCACATCTCATGAGTGAATAAAAAAGTCTAAATTTCTTCCTGTCAGTACACAGACATTCAACTGGCCTGTCCTTAGGGGTGCATCCTCTTATGAACATATACTTATAGGATCTCTCTCAGCCCCAGATTAACATTTCAGAGGAACATTGTACCCATGCAGTGTACAGGTCCACCAGCAAGTGGACATGCTTTAGTACCCATCATCCCCTAAATAGCTAGAGAAGTAATTGTTCTGCCTTATGGATATCTATAAATCCTGACAAAAATCTGATGTGAAGCTCAAAGGTAGACTGCTGTCCAAATGTGCCACATTTCCAGCAATTCTTGTCATGAAGCCGGGGAAACAGGCTGGAGAGTTCCATGGAAGACTATATCGAATTGAACTCAGTAGAGAACCTGGTCATGGGCACCACAGAAAAACAGCCTATCATGGCAAAGCTGGATAACAAACCCAAAATGGAGAAGATTAGCAAAGCTATTGACTGGCTTACAATGGGCAAAGATCCAAGTGCTACAGTTCTATAATCGAGAGTGTAGTGCTCGAAAAGCACATCTGCTCAGGCAGCAGCCCAGGAGCAGTACAAGAACAAGGGCAACCTCAGCAAGTCCAAAGTCTATTGAGGTCTCATCCTACTGTGGGACAAGTATTTGCTCAGGTTGCCATTAGATTGCAGATTCAATCTGAACAAACCTACCCTAAATCTCAATATGCTTTCAGAGCTGGTAAATTTGTAAACGACCATACAAGAGACATGCCCTGAATAAAGGAAACCATTATGTATTGCCTTCAATCCATCTCACCTCGGCATTCGGCCAATGTAATTTCAGGCAGTCCATTTAAGCCGGAGAAAACTGGCTATGCACCAAAGCTACTCAATTTGATCTGGTCTTTCCATGACAAGATGATAGGGAAGAACAGCTAAGACAGGGCAACACTGATGCTCTTTGAGATCTACGGTGGGGTCAAACAGGGCTGTGTCCTGACTCAAATACCCTTATAGCACATTCTCCTTCATGCTGCTATCGTGTGCCTTCAGATCACATACAGAGTGTGCACTTGATTACTAGAATGAACAGAAAACTACTGAGCCTTGATTGTCTGAGGTTGAAGACAAAGCTGCACCAAGTCCTTATGAGAGAGTTGCTTTGCACTGACAATGCTACACAAACATTTCATACTGAGGAACACTTTCAGTGGCAAATGGAAAATCTCTGTCACCGATAGAGTTTGATTTAGCAATCAGCATCAGAAAGACAAATGTCACAGAATGTTGCCATACTGCCATCAATGAGAAAACTGTTGAACCTAAATATATGGAAGCTAGCAAACACCAACGTGTCACTTGATGTTGAAATCACCTCATGCATCACAAAAGCTGTGGATGTTACATACAAGTTGAGTAAAACAGAATGAAACAACAGGAATCACAGTTCATTGCTGTGCATCTATCCAACCTGTCTTCAAACCTCAGTGCAGTCCCCTATGGGGCAAATTTGTAAATGACCTTGCAAGAGACATGCCCTAAACAGTCTCCTATGGTGCAGAAACCTGCAAGGAAAGCAGAACATTTTTCAACTGTAATGATGTAGATGTATCCTTGGTGTCTCCACATTGTTTAAGGTTACTAACTCAAATCCCATGCAGCATGTTAATTCTGATTTGCAGATACTGTTGTCTCAGCACAGGTTCAGCCACAAACAGATAGAACCTACCTCCATGGTTTTGCCCGGTGTGCAGAACCTTCAGAAGAAGATGGCAGCAATTAAAATAATTTAGAAATGCAGTGTCACAGCTGAATTTAGAGTTGTCAATGAAATCACTTCCTTCTTGTCATGGGATGTCATTTCAAGACTTGGAACTTCTCCCACATGCAATACCATTGCAAACTTTTATATAAATCTTGTATATAAATCTTTGTCTCCAAAATTTGCAATGAGTTTTCTTTCGCTTTCCTCTCCAGGTGTACGGATTAATGTTGTTACAATCAAGTGATGAGGGATGTTTGGCTCCCCTCTTCTCAACTCCCCCACAGTTGGTTGTAACAAATATTTTCACTTTTAAGCACATATTTATCACATTTCAATTAGACTTCTCTAACCAGATCAAAAATTAAGGAGAGCCAAATCCAATCTTTTCCTGAGTAAAAGAATGGAGTTTTACTACTAATTAAATCAGAGAAGAATTAAAAAAAAAACATGATATCAAACACACACACACACACAGATACTACCTTTTTAAAATGAAATGGGCATGGGGTATAGAATGTATTTTTCTGGACAGGAAGGTAAAGTAGTTGCTATTTAAAGATTTTAGAGCATTTTAAGTAGTGAGAGTGAAATATTGAGTCTTAACTCATTAACTGTCGTCCTTTTTCTCAGGAAACGGAAATTCCACAGGGAACCATTCATCTGCCAATAAGTGAATTGATTACAAGTAAATTAAGAGAAATGAATTTCTTGATGTCTCACTGAGTTTCAGAGCCTTTTCAATTAAAATGGTAATTCCTTGTGCTATCCATTTTGTATATTCCATATGAGTTGCCTGATCTTGCCAGGTGATCAGCAGCCATTTTAGATTAGTGATGTTCTGTAACTGAGATAATTTGTCTCCAACAATCTGAACCATCGTACCTGCCTCTAGGTACGCCTCCAAGTAGCAGGGAGCTCCCCAACTTCACATTCCATTGACTCCAGATTTGCTACAGCTCTTTGATGTCCCAGTCAGTCAAGTACTGTTTTGGTGTCAAGGGCAGTGACCTTTGCTACCCCTCTCAAGTACAGCTCTTTTGTCCATGTTTGGACCAAGGCTGAGTGGTCTGGCAGAACTCAAAATGAGCATGAAAATTGTTGAGTAAGTGAGATTTGGTAGTACTTTTGACAACTTCCATCATTTTGTTGCTGCATGTCTTACATTACTACGCTTCAAGTGCATTAAAAAGGGCAGTATCGACTTTGGGATGTCCTGAAGTCAAGGAAGGTGCTATGTAAATACTTTGAGCATTTTGCAAACTATAGATTTATGTCGTACCATTCCCAGTTAAATAGTTACATTTTGCAGGAAGATAGTATATCAAACCCAGGCCTTCCACTAGTATTACTACATTCGAACTGAAAAGGCACAATAGATTCAAATTCTCATGATGTTTGAGCAATTAATTTATTAACTGCTGAACTCATCAGAAAATAATTTAAGTTGAATGTGCCAAATTTATTACTAATACATATTGCAACACTTCACCCATGGAATAGCAATCCCCAGTGCAATTTCATATGATAGACTCGGGAAATCTGCAAAGCTCTCAGCAGACTACAAAGTAGCCTTCAATGGTCTTTTTTAGACTGCCAACACACAACATGGAAATCCAACAGGCTGGACTGAATTCAAAATTCTCTCTATATTCATATGGCTGTCATGCAGGACACGGAAGGGCTCCAACGGAATGGAAACTGGGAAGTTTCACACTACTGTACAGGATTAATTTGGAATAAATCTTAGCTAACCTCTTCCCTCAGCATTGTGCTTTAAAATTGTGATAAATGTTAACAGCATTTCAAAACTAAGGCATTGATTTTTATAATTTAGGATAGAGATCACATGAAATGTTCCCGGTCTGTCACCTGTCAAAGGACTGAACTTACTTTTTGAGAATTGCATATAATTATGTACATGTTTTGCTATTTTAAAAAGTATTCCTTGCAATTTTCATCAGCATTCCATTACACTCTTCCCTCACTTCACTTCACATAGAATTGAATAAGTGTTCTTACTCCTGATCAATCTTAGCTGTTACATAAAGTGATATATTGAAGTAACTTTTGATTAAATAGTGATATGCCATAGCTCCAGCATGCTTCTGTCTGATACTCATTGGAGAGAATGTCTGATATTCAGCCAAATGTTCAGATAAATTTGTCAGTAAAGGATTTGCAAAACAGATACTTCTTACAGTCCTGCCACAATTTTGAGAACTTGTTTTCTCAGCAATTAAAAGTAAAGCTGCTTACTAGATCAAGAAGGCAAATTATATACCATTCCTTTTTTTAAAAAAGCAGCATAATTAATAGCGTCATTGGATATTTGGTATTATGAATAAGAATTATTTATCATGTATAAAGAATCTAGTAATCTCTAAAATCTCAACTTTTAATTTTCTTTTTTGAAAGTTTGATAAACCAGTACTGTTAGCCCACAGATCTGCTTTTCCAGTGTTGTAAGGTACACACGGGTACTCTCAGCTGATACAAAAGATCTGTGACAGAGTTACATCCCTTCTGCTGCAACCTCAACAAGTTCTAAATTGGGTCTGTTTCTGTGCTGTGTGACTCTATGATTTGGTCATGCCTTGGACTGCTCCGTGCGAAGTGAAATCTTGTCAAGGGATCCCTCTCATTTACTTCAAAATTACACCAGCCTCATCCCACACACTGCCAAAGTCCAGATCTCCACACCAGTTCCTCCAATATCAATTATCAATTACAATGATCAATTACCATTATCAATTACATCAAAATGCCCTGTACCATCTTGAGATGTTACATAAAAGCAGGACCTAAGGGCGGCACGGTGGCTCAATGGGCAGCACGGTGACTCAGTGGTTAGCACTGCTGCCTCACAGCACCAGAGTCCCAGGTTCGATTCCAGCCTTGGGTGACTGTCTGTGTGGAGTTTGCACATTCTCCCCGTGTCTGCGTGGGTTTCCTCTGGGTGCTCCGGTTTCCTCCCACAGTCCAAAGATGTGCAAGCCAGGTGAATTGGCTATGCTAAATTGCCCATTGTGCTAGGTGCATTAGTCAGAGGGAAGTGGGTCTGGGTGGGTTACTCTTCAGAGGGTCGGTGTGGACTGGTTGGGCCAAATGGCCTGTTTCCACACTGTAGGGAATCTAATCTTAAAAAAAAATCTAATCACTCCCTAATATAGCTACACACCAAATATTTAACTCCTCCTTACTTTGTTGCAGTACTATTTCAGTGTAAAACTGAATTGAGAAGGCCACATATGTTTTGGTTAATCACAGAACTTACAAAACAGTGATGAAATATCAAACCCAAATTAAATGGAATTTTAAAAGATGTGAGTTCCTGTGTAATAGAGTAGCTCTGATGTGACATAAATGTAAAAGCTCAGCTTAAAGGACATAAACACCTGACAACATTTATTTATTTTAACAATGGGCAGCTATAGCAATATGTTCAAATTACAATTGGTAACTTCTAACTCAGTGTGAGCAACAGCAGGAGATCACCACTAATCAATTTAAGAAATGCTGTTTTCATAACTATAATAGTGACAAGATTGTTGGGAACTGATCTCAGCTCAGCACCTGATCACTTCCTTAAGGGTATGTAGCACTAAAAAAACTTATTATCTGATCCACTGGAGGTCCCAATGCATTGGCGGAGCATGTGCCAGATGCAGAAACTGATTATAATAAGGACTGACTTCACATAATAGCAAATGTTCAGCAATGAAGACAATCAATGCATTGGGTCTGTGTTTCACAAATTCTTCAAATTTTGCTCACATATACACTTCAGATTCACACAACAAAGTGACAAAATTGGAATTAGGCCAGTGGTCAGTTATGTAGTCACAAAATTCTGTCAGTTTTCACATCATGTCTCTTCTGTTGATGGCATAACTATCTGGTTCTATTGGTGCTAGATATCGAAGCTGATGATTTGGCGTTACCAGCACCTGTCAATTATTCACTTTTTGGCTTGATGCTGTTTGTCAAGAATGTCACCTGTGTTGTTGCTTGTTCACTTAATCAAAAACTCAGGGTAAAATTGTTTTCATTGCAATGCCTCAAGCAGAGACCATTTGTCAATCCACCAACATCTTTTCTTCTCACACAGTAGAAACTGTTCTTCCTTTTCTAACCTAGTATTCTGTCCTGATGAGTGTGTGATGAGCAACTTTAATAGCAAGTCTCTTTTTATTTGCAACCCAAATTGCCTGGCAATACTTCAGAGTAGTTCTTGGAGATGTCTTTAAGAGTTCCTTGATTTGCCAAAGATGATGCATATACTCAACTAACCATGCACCTTACCCTCTGCCAAGTTGGAAGCAGACAACTTAATGCTCTTTGTCAGTGGCAAGAGGTTTTCTGGCACCAAGCATTTCCGTAAGTATACCATTTCACTGCTTTCCTAAAGGTTACCATTGACAGCCTTATCTAAAACCTCCACAGTATTACTTTATCTGCCACCTCACCCTCCAGTGAGCTGGACAACAACCAATCCCTTACTTCTGACATGGTGGCAACCTTGCCCGGATCGTTTATCACATGCTGATCCTAATTCTATACTAGTCTTTAAAAAGTGTGCTTGGAGAAGTGGTGCTTGTTAATCTCAAGGTAATGAAACCCACTCATTTAACCATTGCTCAGATCAGAAAATACAATAGAATCATTCTGTGAATTGATGATGAGACAGTAATCATAAGGTATCTCTGTTTCAGAGGTACACATTCACTTTTAGGCAATTCTTTTTTCCTTTGAACTACTTTGTAGCAAGGTTACAAGGTGATAATACATGTGGGCTAACAACAGACATTTCAATAGGAAATCATTTACAAACTTCAGAATGAGATTCCTAGGGAGTGTGTTGTTTCACCACCTGTTCACTGGGAAAGAACTGAAGGGCAAACTGATTGCACACTGCTATGTATGGAAACAGTTTAAAATTTCACACAGTGCAGTTTTCCAAGTGCATTGCTCAATTAAAAATATCTTACTGCCAAATACGTTAAACCAAAATTGAGTGATCATGTGTATCTGGATATATACTATTTTTAATTAATATTAAATGATTTTAGACGAGTAAGAACGCAAGTCAATATTTTTTATATTAACCAGCCAGTTTGAAAGCAGATGACTTCTGAGATTGATAATGCAACACAGCCTCACATAGTTAACTACCTCAACCAATATTACTAAAATGATTAATTCATTTTGCAATCAGGAATGTATAATCATGCAACGGGTGAACAGCAACCTTTGTTCTTCATTACAATATGTCATTTTAAAAGTACTTCACTGGGTGTAAAGTAATTGGGATCTCCTAAGGCTGTGAAAGCTGCTTTGTGAAAACAAGCTTGGGCTTTCAAATTTTCTTCTCAAGAACAGCAGATAACTATGTAAACTGATTAAACCTCTTACCATTCAATGTTTTTGAATTCAAGCACCTTCTATTGGAAAAAATTCATAGGTGCAGTATGCAAAAGGTTCTAACTGGCCACATTTTTGGTCAAGATTGTGGTGCTGGCAAAGCACAGAAGGTCAGGCAGCATCCAATTGCAGGAGAATCGACATTTCAGGCAAAAGCCCTAATATTAGTCCATGGTATGTAGTTCAATTGAGCAGTATAAGCGTTGAGTATCTTTGTTAAAGGATGTGATTTTAATTAAAGAGTAATGGCTATGATTTTGGTAACTTTGGATATTTTTGATTTTTATCTACATAAACCTGAATTTCTCTTTGATGCAGTCAATTATATTAACATTATTCACCAGTGGTTATAACTCTGCCCTTTGACAGTTGAGGCTCATATTAATGCCATCACTGTTCTGAATAAACTTTGACTCTCCAGCATCTGCAGTCCTCACATTCTCCACTACTCTTCAATTAGTCTATCACTATCCCTGTTCATCCAGATAGTGCAGCAAACTTACCCTTGCACAGGATCTATGTCCCAATTCTGGGTTTTTTGATTGTTGTTTAAATTTCAACATCCTGTTCAACATTTCATAATGGGTCAAAATTCAGTCGGACATATTTAATGTTGCAAGTCAACCATGTGGGAGAGTCTTCACAAGCTCCTTAATGCATTTCTTTGACCCAATGATACTTTAACACTTGTGATCATTCTATGTGTGCCAACGAACAGACTAATGTTTCCTCTAGTTTGCCTAATAGCTATCATAACTTATTTCTCCATTTCTGATCATTTCTTACATATTGGTCAGCCAGCTGTCTGGATGCAGATAAACCAAATTTTGTTTGTTTCTTATAAAAAAAAGTTCAATCAATGATGCATGAAAAAATTATGATGTAGATTGCATACTTTTCCTCATAGGAACACAGATATCAACAGCTTCCACTGTCAGTACCTTCAAACAAAACCAGTAAAGACATTATGAACATTGTTTTAATCAAAAATCATCCAGAAAACTGGTGTATGTACTAAATCAAAAATATTTCATTTTTATCACAGAGACCTCAGAGAAAATCTTCAAATACCATGTTAATTTCCTCTGGAATTGTCTCCCAGTATAGCTAGATGGTGAGACAGGACCAACATATGGGATGCGGAGGGGACAGGAACGTAATGTACTTAACTATACAATAGTTTAATTTGTTTTTCCTTCAATCTGGTAGCGTGACTGTATAAATTAATCCTTATCCTAACTTCATCACATATCTAACTTCTGCTGTAAACTTCATAGTGCGTAAAATGTTTTTTTTTTTACAATCCAGCTGGTTTATTAAAGAAAAACTTGTAAAATATCCATGTCTGCCCTAAATACACATTGTCAGATAATACATGAAAGCAAAAAGTAAAGTCACTCACCTCTCTTTTATATAAGGTTTGGCATTAAGTATCAACAGTTGGAAAATTTGCCCCACTGATCTCTTTAGAGATTCACAGCATGACAATAACAAGTTATTCTGCCAGATCTGACAAACTAATCATTCTAGTTGTGTTTCATGAGCTAATAATATTGCGTCAGTATGTGTCCAGACGGGTTGCAGTGTAGGAATTTGGAAGTGAGTAGTTACATGTGTTTGTCTTAATGCTCACCAAATATCACGCGTGCCAAGAATTGGAATTCCATGGGATTACTTGTAAACAAACTAGGGATGAGTGAATGCATTTTTTTAACCTAATGCTTACCTGACCAACTTTGTCTACAATGCATAAACTAATTGTTGTTACTCATTTCACAGAACGGAACGTGAACTGTTGTTACAATTCTGAACATTATTTTTATATCAACACTCCATCATAAAACAAAAATGGTAAAATTCTGAAATCCTTCTCTCATAAGGCATAAAACAAATTTGGGGCATTGTCCAGTTGCAAGAGCAGCTGAAGTTCCAGCCATGGGCAATTAAAGTGCCTGAGAGCAGTTCGCTGCAAATCTGCTTTGGTCAAGACCTACTGCAATAACAGGATCAGAGACATGAGACCACAGAGACTGGGGCCTTTTGGCTACCAGTAGAGAAGCAAACAGGTTAGTAGCGTTTCAGTAGTAGAAAATATCTGATTCTGATCCAGTGTATGTGTGACTATCTACTTGTTTGGGAGCTGTTAAAAATAACTTAAAGTGAAAAAGAATAACAGTAAAGCTGCATCCATTCTTCCTGTAAACGGTATACAATCACGAACTACTTTGCAACATTATGACTAAAGAACAAAAACATAGCTTGGGTTTTATATTTGTAAATTACACAACTTAAAAATCTAAGCCAATCCTAACTTTGTACTCACTTGCACAGAATTAACAGAACCAGTAGATTTTGGCCCAACATATCTCTGCTGGTGCTAATGCTCCACAAATTTCCTCCCATGCTGCATTCATATCCTGCTATCCCTTTCTATAGATTGCACCTATCTAGCTTCTTCTAAAGGAATTTAATCAAGTTGCTTCAAACATTCCATTCACTATTAAATGACAACAAAGGTGATTGAATGTCTTTAATTTCTTCAACAATAGAAAATTACCCAATACGTATAGATTTTAAAAGTGTGGCATATGAGGCTGATTACATTTTTGAAGGGATTAAATGAATAATCGTCAGTTTATCCTTCAGAAACATTGAGTTAATTCAGTGTCAGAGAGCAGGGACCCAGGATTGTTTTTACTGTTGTGGTTTGCAACAGGTGGAGTAAACATTGAGGATGCTGATTTTTTTTTTAAGGATAATCATGGCTTTGAAAACCCAGAGACAAAGTTTATTTCAGCAGTTCAGAAGAAACCTGACTGGGGCCAAAAGCAAATAAGGCCTCTTTCTTAGAATGGAATTTCTTCAGGGCAGTTAACAAAATACATCACCTCAGTTGAAAAATTTAAGTTCAGGAGCTTCTGCTTATAAATATGCAAGTTATTAGAATCTGAGAAAGTCTAACCTCTGTCTTGGGAGTATTCAGGCAAGATGACTTCATATTTCACAGACAAAAACTGGGGGTAAGTCAACTACAAACTTAAATATGTAATATAGAAGTTCAATTTTTCTGGATTTGAATTTCTGTAAAGAGACAGCACTGGGAAATAGATTGAAGTTCTGCTTTGCTGAATGTTGTTTCTCAAACTGTGTTCCACATGTAGATAATTTCTATGCAATAAACTTTTCTTAAAAAGAATTTGCAGCCTTGTGTGAATGCATTTCAGTGAGTGACCACCAGGTTATCAAAAATGGAAAAAGAAAATCTAACAAGCCGTATTTCATTCTTGGATCTGACGTGTCCAATAGTACCACCAGCTGGAATCATAAATAAAAAAAAGGAATAGAAAATACTTGCAATGTGGTACTTTGCTTGTAAAGTATCAAATTAACAAACTATTTTACATAATGTTTTAAAAAAACCCACCCTTGTTTAGAGTTTGCTGAAAAGTCTTACATTTTGATGGGAATTACCATAACTTCTTTCTAGTGAATGTCAATGCACAAAATAAAGACATATGCCCTCTATACATATAAACTGTTTGCCACTTCATGTGAATGCTGTAGCTTTGGGTGCTTACATCTTTGCCATTTATTTAAAGCGTGTTTTGCAGCAGAACTAGACTCAGTGGTAAATTATATTGACATGTTGTTAGTATCACTGGAGCAGTATTACATTGCCTTGAGTGTAGATCAAGTAATTGTATACTTCAATTAATTAAATGTGAAAGAAGGTTACATTGCAACTTGACTTTAGGCTGTGCTCTTTCAATTTTAAGATTCAAGTTAGTTTTACATTAGTTGCTTAAAATCTTGATGATCTGTTGGGAGCAAGGGACACTCAACTGTTAGAAAAATGACCACACAAAACGCATTGCATAAAGAGAAATTGGGATTACTTTATGTCTGATTTATTAGCCCTTATGAAGAGTCATCAGCTAGCTTGCTCAGTCTCCTTAGATCCTGCCTGACCCACTATGATTTCCAGATTTTTTTTGTTTTCAGTACAGATTCCAACACCTGCAGTAATTTGCTCTTAACTTGATTTATTATTGGTTTGCCAATGTATACTAAATGGAGAAAAATCATGAGGTTGACTAATTTTTCAAATTAGTGAACATAGATCACTAAAAGTTACCACACTATGCAGGAAGTTAAGGAACACTGGCTTTACCTCATGAGGGTCAAAATACGAAAGCGAAGGAAATACTTTGCAGTGGTAACAAAAATGGATGGTAATGGTGTGGCAGCAAACAAAATATATTTTGAATTCCAAAAGGCTTTTAATAATGTAGATTAATCAGTAAGAACAGAGCATGTGAAGCCTGGGATTAGTATCCCTGAGCAAGCTGTCATGAAAACAGTAGAGTTAAAGGTAATAACTGAGATTGACCAATTAAGATGCTGTATTCAAAAAGAATTCTTGCTGGGACCAATATTGTTCACAACATATATGAATAACCTTGACTCTGAAATCAGAGATCCAATAGTTTCAGCCAAACTTCAAAATTTGTGGTTGACCCCAATTTAGAAAGTGTAGTTAATACACTAAGGGAAACAAAGCAGCAGGTTAACATCTGTAGGGCTGGATTCAACTGTGTGGAAAAATATGAAAGAGATGACAGGGAAGGAGAACTTAGGTGAGGTTATTAAAGTCTCCAGCACAGACACAAATAGTACAGTGTGTGGAAAGGGTTAGTAATCAAATTTCAAGCACTCTGGACAAATGAATGACAATGAGAAGAGAGATGGTTAATACAGGACTGAAGGTGTTAAATCTGAATGCATGCATTAGAAGGAATAAGGTAAATGAGTTTGTGGTGCAGATTGAAGCTTGCAGATTGGTGCAGATTGTGGTCCAGTATGACGCGGTCGGCATCATGGAGATGTGGCTGCAAGGTGATCAGGATTGGAAGCTGAATATTCAGGGATATACATCCTATCAAAAAGATAGGCAGGTGGGGAGAGAGGGTGAGGTTGCATTATTAGTAAGAAACAAAATTAAATTAATAATAAAAAATGAAGTAGGGTCAGATGGTATAGAATCAGTGTGGATAGAATTGAGGAATCACAAAGGTAAAAAACCATAGTTGGAGTTATGTACAGGAGCTGGGGCACAAAATATACCAGGAGATAGAAAAGAGGGTAGGAAAGGCAAAGTTACAGTGATCATGGGAGATTTCAATATTCAGGTGGCTGAGAAAATCAGGTTGGTAGTGGATTGAAAGAAAAGGAATATATGGAATGTCTACATGATGGTTTTTCGGAGCAGCTTGTAGTGGAGCTCACTAGGTAACAGACAATACTGGATTAAGTGTTGTGCAATGAGGCAGACATGATAAGGGAGCTTATGGTGAAGGAACCCTTAGGAGACAGTGATCATAATATGATTGAATTTGCTATGCAATTTGAGAGGGAGAAGATAGAATCAGAGGTATCAGTATTACAGCTAACTTAAGGCAACCACAGAGGCATGAGGGAGGTGCTGGGCAGAATTGACTGGGAGAGGAGCCGAGCAGGAAAGATAGGGGAACAGCAATGACAGGAGTTTCTGGGAGTAATTCAAGAGACACAGCAAAAATTCATCCCTAGGAAAAACAAGTATGGTACAGGGAGGATGAGGAAAACATGGCTGACTAGGAAAGTCAGGGATAGCATAAAAGCAAAAGAGAAAGCATACAATGTGGCAAAAGGCAGTGTGAAACTAGAGGATTAGGAAACTTACAAAGACCAACAGAAGGCAAGAAAAAAAAAGAGGGAGAAGGTTAAATGAGGGTAAGCCAGCCAGTAATATAAAGGAAGACTGTAAGAGTTTCTTTAGATATATAAAGACAAAAGAGAGAGAAAAGTGGACTTTAGACCACTGGGAAATAATGCTGCAGAGATAGTAGTGCGGAACAAAGAAATGGTCGAGAAACTGAATAATTACTTCACAGTCTTCACAGTGGAAGACATGAGTAATATCCTAAACATTCAAGGCGTCAGAGGGCACAGCTGATTATGGTTGCCATCACCAAGTAGAAAATGCTAGAAAAACTGAATGGCCTGAAGGCGGATAAATCACCTGGACCAGATGGACTACATTCCAGCGTTTGAGAGGAGATAGCTGGAGAGATAGTGGAGGCATTAGTAGCATCTTTCAGGAATCAATAGAGTCATGGAGGGCCCCAGAGGACTGCAAAATTGTGAACGTGACATCCCAGTTTAAAAAAGAGTAAGGCAAAAGACTGAAAATTGCAGACCGATTAGTGTAATCTCAGCCATAGAGTCATAGAGACCTACAGCACAGAGACAGGCCCTTTGGCCAAAACTGGTCCATGCTGACCAAAATATCCGTCCATGCTAACCCCATTTCTCTGCACTTGGCCCATATCCTTTTAATCCTTTCCTATCCATGTATTAATCCAAATGCCTTTCGAATGTTGTTAATGTACCCGTCTCAAACACTTCTGCTGGCAGCGTACCCCCTCTGTGTAAAAAAAAGTTGCACATCAGGTTCCCTTTTATTCTTTCTCCTCTAACCTTAAAGTGATGCGCGCTAGTGAGTGCATTCACTCTATCAATGCCTCTCATGATCTTATATTCCTCTATAACGTCCCTCCTCAGTCTCCTACGCTCTAAAGAAAAAAAGTCCTAGCTTGTCCAACATCTCCTTATAACTCAGACCATTAAGTCCAGGCAACATCCTTTGTAAATTTCTTCTGCACTCTTTCCAGTTTAATGACATCCTTCCCAGAACAAGGTGACCAAAACTGAACACAATATTCCAAGCGCAGCCTTACATCCTGTATAACTGCAACATAACTTCCCAACTTCTATACTCAATGTCCTGACCGATGAAGGCCAGTATGCCAAAGGCTTTTTCATCGCCCTGTCTACCTGTGAATCCACTTTCAGAGAACTGTGAACCTGAACTCAAAGATTCCTCTGTTCCATAATACTTAAGGCACTACCATTCACTATGAAACTCTTACCTTGATTTGACTTTTCAAAATGCAAGACCTCACAATTATGTATATTCAACTCCATTTATCATTTCTCGGCCCACTCACCCAGCTGATCAAGATCCTGCTGTAATTTCTGAAAACCTTTCTCACTGTCCATGATACACCTATTTTAGTGTCATCTGCAAACTTACTAATCATGCCTTGTGCATTCTCATCTAAATCATTGATATCAATAATAAACAGTAATGGGCCCAAGATATCACCACTAATTTGCCCATGTTCCCAAGTCTTCATGTCTTTCTCCATGGCAAACACAGAGGAGAGATATTCATTGAGAACCTCTTCCATGTCCACTTTGGTCCTTGAGGGGCCCTGTTCGCTCTCTGGTTTCATCATGCCTGACAAATCTACTAGAATTATTTGAGGTGGTTACAAGCAGGTTAGATCAAGGAGAGCCAATGGATGTTATCTACTTGGACTTCAAGAAGGCTTTTGACAAAGTGCCACACAGGAGGCTGCTGAGTAAGTTAAGGGCCTGTTGTGTTAGTGGCAAGTTGCTAGCATGAATAGAAGGTTGGCTGTCTGGCAGAAATCAGAGAGTGGGGATAAAAGGGTTTTTCTCAGGATGGTGGTGTCCCACAAGGCTCAGTGTTGGGACCAGAAGTTTTCACTTTATGCATTAATGATGCAGATAAGGAACTGAGGGCATGCTGGCTACTTTTGTAGATAATACAAAGATGAAGAGGGACAGGTAGTATTGAGGAGGCAGGGAGGCTGCAGAAGGATTTGGACACGTTAGGAGAGTGGGCAAAGAAGTAGCAGATGGAGTACAACCTGGGATAGTGTGTGGTTTATTCACTTTGTTAAGAAGAATAGAGGCATGGACGATGTTCTAAATGGGGAGAAAATTCGGAACTCTGAAGTGCAAAGAGACTTGGGAGTTCTAGTGAAGGATTCTCTCAAGATAAACGTGCAAGTTGAGTCAGTAGTTTGAAAGGCAAATGCAATGATGGCATTTATTTTGAGAGGACTTTAATATATAAGCGTGGATGTACTTCCGAGGTTCCCTAAAGCTCTGGTTAGGCCACATTTGGAGTATTGTGTGCAGTTTTGGGCCCCATATCTCAGCAAAGGATGTACTGGCCCTGGAGTGTGTTCAGAGGAGGTTCATGAGAATGGTCCCAGGAATGAAAAGCTTAACATATGAGGAATTTTTGAGGACTCTGGGACTATACTCAATGGAGTTTAGAAGGATGGGGGTGGGGGGTGGAAGTGGGGGAATGTCATTGAAACTTACAGAATACTGAATGGCCTGAACAGAGTGGACATTGTGAAGATGTTTTTATTGGTAGGAGAGACTCAGACCTGAGGGCACAGCCTTAGAGTAAAGGGAAGACCTTTTAGAACATAGATAAGGAGAACCTTTTCAGCTAGAGTGTGGGGAATCTATGGAATTTACTTGCCACAGAAGGCTGTGGACGCCAGGTCATTCAGACTGAGATAGACAGGTTCTTGATAGTCAAGGGGATCAAGGGTTACAGGGAGAAAGTGGGAGAATGAGGTTGAAAAACATAACAGCCATGATTGAAAGGCAGGAGACATCCAGACAGCCCTCCTTCCCAAGGACAGTTCCCTTTACCAATCCTCGGTTTGCGCCACTCTCCCCACAAACCCCCAGGTACTTTCCCCTGCAATCGGAAAAGATGCAAAACCTGCTGGCACACCACCCCCTCTCACCTCCATCCAGGGCCCCAAACAGTCCTTCCAGGTGAGACAGGGATTCACCTGCCTCTCCTCCAACCTAGTTTACGGTATCCAGTGCTCCCGATGTGGTCTTTTCTACATCGGGGAGACCAAACGTAAACAACGGGAACGTTTCGCCAAGCATCTCAACCGAGCCTGCAGTGGCCGACCTGACCTCTCAGTCACAACACATTTTAATTCCCCTTCACACTCCCTTTCCAAAATGACCATCCTTGGCCTCCTCCATTGCCACAATGCATCAAACTGCAAATTGGAGGAACAACATCTCACCTTCCACTTGGGCAGCCTACAGCCTAGAGGACTCAACATTGAGTTCTCCAATTTCAAATAACCTCCCTTCCCATCCCCCGACTCCCTTCCCAGCCCCTCCCCCTCACTTCCATTCCTCTCAGCCTCCTATTGGATTCATCCCTCCCATCAACCAACCAGGTCATACCCTCTACCTGTCTCCACCTAGCCCCACCTCACCATCCTGCACCTTCCCCCCCCCCCCCAAACTCCTTTAACTGCAGCTCTCCTTATACCCATCCCCAGTCCTGAAGAAGGATTACACCCGAAACGTCTACTTCTCCATCTCCCGATACTGCCTGGCTCGCTGTGTTCTCCCAGCCTCCTGTTTGTCTACCTGTGATTGAATGGCAAAGTAGACTTGATGGGCTGAAATACCTATTTTCTGCTCCTATGATTTATGGTCACATGGTATACCCAAAACAATAAGGGCATATGTTTAGCAATTCAGGGAAAGTCTAGAATATATAATTTGATGGATAGGAGGGTGACTTTCCTCTCTCAAAGGGTTGTGAATCTTTCAATCTCTCTATTCCAAAGAAATGTGGAGGCCAAGTCTTTGAATATATTCAAGGCTCAGTTAGACCAAGATTTGAACTTAAGGGCATCAAGGGTTAAGGAACAGTTCAAGATAAAAGACAGATCAGACTTGACTACTCTAATTGAATTTTTAAAGAAGGAAATGCATGATTGTTGTCTCTATGGATTTTAAGAAAGTTTTGAGCAACACTGGATAACAAAATTGAGGATCATTCATAAGTCAGCATCACCTCAAAAATAAAATGGCATGGGATGGAAAACAGAGTTGTAATATTTGGTTCTTTTTCAGACAGTGCTAGGGTCCAAGGGTTAGTACTAGGGAAACCACTTTTATATTTACGTGCACTTCTGCTAATATGTGCCACCTAGATAGAATCTGTGCTTTTAGACATTGTTCCTTTTGAGACCAACCTCAATTAAAAATGAAATCAGCCCTTCCAGTTTCCAAGGAAACTAACACTCAAATGGAAAGTACAAATACAAACTTCTGAGGAGACCAAAACTGGTTGAAACCATAACAAAGGCGGTGCTATTAGATGATGATCCCAGTAATATAGCACAGTACAGGCAGCCTGAAGATCAACAATAGATTCAGAAGCTGAAGAAAAGTAAATATATAGCTCCTGCAGTTATTACTTGAAGATAACACTGGTCAACCTATGACATCCAGCCTAAACAGAGTTGAGGAGGTCCTGCTGACATGTGCCATATTTGGTGAAAACCTTGCTCATGAAACTCAGGTTTAATGCACTACCATCAGTTGGGGATCAGGTCAAATCCTAGAAGCTAAAATGTTTCTTCAGGGACTTTATGCGCACTGAGTAGATCACATACCAAGCCAATTCTTAACTGTTTCTGTCAATTAACGTATAACTTATAGTTCGAATTAAACTGGGACGTTATAGAGTCATAAGTCAAACAGCATGGACCCTTCAGTACAACTCATCCATGCCAACCAATGTTGCCAAACTAAATTAGTCCCACATCCCCCTCGACCTTTCCTATTCATGTACTTATCCAAAGGTCTTTTAAAAGTTGTAACTGTACCTGCATCTACCAATTCCTCTGGCAGTTAATTCCACATAAGAATCACCCTCTATGTTATGGCTGTTTATATTTAATTCTATTACACTAATTACTAAATCATTACACTAATTTTGGGTTCCAGAGTATAGGCAGTTACCCAAGACAGTGTTTAGTGCTTACTGTGTTTAATACTTTTAAGTTGACATTTGACATTAATTCCAAACTTGCAGGTGTAACAAATAGCAAGATACCAGCAATCAACTGCAACTGGACATTGGCTAACAAAATGAGTAAGCAAGCAACAGGTGGAACCTTACACAGACAAGTGGGAGGTGATACAAACTGATGCATTCTGGTCTCTTCTGTCAAAAGGGAAAAGATAAGACTGCTGAAACAAAAATGAAGAACCCAAAAGAAACCAGTTAGGCCAATATTTCTACATCATGGAGAAATTTGAGAAATGTAAAGCGAGGAACAATGAATGCATTATTAGACTGCTGAATGAACCTCTCTAACTTCAAATAATGTTGATCTTGTTTTGCGCACCTCTGGTGCAGCCGTAACCTTGTATGCCTCACTCTGTCTATGCACCCTATGATCTGCCTCTGCTGCAAAATAAGGTTTTTCATTGTACTTGGGTACATGCAATTACAATAAATCAAATCATTTGAATGAGATGTGGACATTAAGATGGATGTCAGAGTAATGAGAAAAAAACAGCAGGACTTAGCACATCAGGACTGAAGAATCTGTGAAGATTCTAGAAGCATTAAGAAGTGGTCAAGAGTGACTGAATTTATATGATCACGTGCTGCAGTGGAAGAGGAATGTGTGACTGATGTCAGGAAATGGAAAATGTGATGAATAATTATCATTACAGTAATGAAGTAAAACAGGAGAGGAAAAGGAGGAGATGATGATTGAGAGTGAGGGGTAAGACAAACATAACAACACAATTCTAAAAGAACGATGGGGGGACATGATGGTACTTGCGCACAGACATTTTAAAGTAGCAGACCATTTTAGGAGAGAACTTTGTAAAATATAAGAGACCCTGGACTTCATAAATGGAAACATTGAAGCAGGAAAGGAATATTAAATCTACAAAATCTCTGATTATGACATACAAGAATATTACAAAGTTAAAAATCACACAACACCAGGTTATAGCCCAACAGGTTTATTTAGAAGCACTAGCTTTCGATGCTTCGTCATAAAAAAGCAATTGCATTAACTGTCTGTATAAGGACAAGTGGTACATTCATTAAAGGTTCTGCTCAAGACAGAAGATTAAGAAGGAAACTTTTATGCTGTCATGAGGTGGACCTCACTGCCTTGGAAGGTGATAGAAGGAGAGACAATAAATGATGGATGCATACTTGAGGAAAACAAATGTAAATGTTTACAAAGGTAGAGTGACGAGACAGACTGAATTGCTCTACAGACAGCTGACATCAACACAATGGATTAAATAGTCATATCTTCTGCTGCAAGGACATGATAGGCTAATTTCTGAGGTCCTGCTGCACAACAGAAATGATGGCAATGGAGGATGAAAATACAGGTGTGACCAGAATGCTAACTGCTCATTGCCATTCCCTGAGAGAGGACAGTCCTGAGAAACTGCCTATTCCAGTAACAACTAAAATAATCAAAGACAGTTCTTAGAGGGCCATGGTTGGATTTTGAAGTGGGTGCATGGATGGCATACGATTCTGTGGCAGACTAGGTGTATGAGGATTACAAACACAATAGGCAGCCTTCATAGCCATCCAAAAAAGAAGCTGGGTCTCACTGAAGTGGGAATGGTGGGGGGGGGGGGGGGGGGGTTTAGCCATTGATGAACAGGCGCCATTGGGTCAGAGGTTGTGGGGAAAGTGATCAAGAGTTAAATCATCAAATGGGCTGCTTTTTGACAGATGTTAAAAGATTGAGTTAGACCTAGATTTAACTTGTAAAAAGAGCATTCATGCTCATGGCTTGTGCCTTGTAGAGGCTTGAAAGGTTTTGGAGAGTCAGTTTTGGAGTAGCAGTTTGATTGACATTCCACACTCGGGACTTGCTCTTCTAACCACAGTACTTAAGTGGCTGGTCCAATTATGTTTAATAGTGATCCCCACAATATTGAGGATGGAGGAAATTACTGAAGGCAATGCCTTTAAATGTTAAGAGGCGCTGATTAGACTCTCTTGTTACAGAGAGTCATTTGCTCGGCCCTGAAGTACACACAAAACACTGCGGCAAATGTTACTTCTTAAAATCTGATGGGTAGTTTCTCATCTTAAAATGTATTCCCTTGAATGTAGAAGGTTGATCCAACTTAAGCACACAGGAAATTAAAGTATAATTTTTTGTCATTGACATGAGCTAACAAAAGGTATAAATCTAAATGCAACTCAAATTACATTACTACAGAAAATTCCAGCCTAATGTTTATACATCGTGTCAGGATGTCCTACCTAAAGCTTCGAACTGCCAGATTCCAGAGGCCATGCAGCATCTGTTCTTTATCTTAATTAAGAGATCAAACAAACAATCTGGTTTATTTTGACTGTGATGTCTAACCTCATTCTCAACTGGTTGGTTTCTCACAAAAAGAGCTTTTCCAGATTTTGAAGGGACAACTATGGACTACAATTTAAAAACTGACAGGACAAAGCTAAGCATCCATCATAATGGAGTGGAAACCTGAATATATGAACCAGCGGATTCATATGACTGTCAAAGCATTGTGTCTATAGTTTTTGTTGCTAACTAAAACCAGTTTTGGTAATTTACAAAGAGATCTGTGCATTTTCAATCTTCAGCTGGATAACAAATTAGCATATGATATCATCGCATGTACTTCTCAAGAAACGTTTACGTGATAATTAGGCAGGAAGGAACCCCACTGAACCACGTGCTCACTACTGGCCCTTCAGGATTGGTTGCGTTCATAAAACGTGACTTGCAGCCAGTTTAACACGTATGCGAATCAACTTCCTGTAACCAGGGAGTGCCAGAGCATGACATGATTTTTAATCAATTCATTCATGGGACATGGACATGGTTGCATTTATTGCCTATCCCTAATTGACCATAGGGCAGTTGAGAGTCAACTAACTGTGGATCTTCAGTCAACTGTCGGCTAGCCAAGGCAAGAATTGCAAATTTCCTTCCCTAAAGGACATTAGTGAACCAGATGCAACAATCAGCAATCGTTTCATGATTATTGTTAGACTCTTAATCCCCATTTTTTAAAATTGGGATTGAATTTCACCATCTTTGGCAAGATTCGAACCTGGGTGCCCAGGACATGGTTTCTGAATTAATAGTCTAGTAATAATACCACTAGGAGAAAGTGAGGACTGCAGATGCTGGAGATCAGAGCTGAAAATGTGTTGCTGGAAAAGCGCAGGTCAGGCAGCATCCAGGGAACAGGAGAATCGACGTTTCGGGCATAAGCCCTTCTTCAGGAATGAGGAAAGTGTGTCCAGCAGGCTAAGATAAAAGGTAGGGAGGAGGGACCTGGGGGAGGGGCGTCAGAAATGTGATAGGTGGAAAGAGGTCAAGGTGAGGGTGATAGGTCAGACTGGGGTGGGGGCGGAGAGGTCAGGAAGAAGCTTGCAGGTTAGGAAGGCGGTGCTGTATTCGATGGATTTGACTGAGACAAGGTGGGGGGAGGGGAAATGAGGAAACTGGTGAAATCCAGACCACAACAACACGATGGTTGGAGGAAGAGCGCCTCATCTTCCGCCTACGAACCCTCCAACCACAAGGGATGAACTCGGATTTCACCAGTTTCCTCATTTCCCCTCCCCCCACCTTGTCTCAGTCAAATCCATCGAATTCAGCACCGTCTTCCTAACCTGCAATCTTCTTCCTGACCTCTCCGCCCCCACCCCAGTCTGACCTATCACCCTCACCTTGACCTCTTTCCACCTACCACATTTCCGACGCCCCTCCCCCAAGTCACTCCTCCCTACCTTTTATCTTAGCCTGCTGGACAAACTTTCCTCATTCCTGAAGAAGGACTTATGCCCGAAACGTCGATTCTCCTGTTCCCTGGATGCTGCCTGACCTGCTGCACTTTTCCAGCAACACATTTTCAGCGCTAATAATACCACTAGGTCATCAACTCCCCAACTTACATTGTGACTTACTTTTAAAAGTAGTCTGCATCTGAGTGCATCCCAAGCCTTCCAAACTTCACCTTGAATAGATGTTTCACCCATTTTATACCATTTACCAATTTTATAACCAAAAAAAAGCAAATACACCCCTCACCCCATCTCCCAACTATTTCTCCTCAGTTCTCAGTTTCAGTATGAAGTATGGACAGATACAGTAAATAGTATAAGTATCTTGAAGCAATTATTCAAACATTCCTATATTGCAAATATTACACACTTGTAATTAGACTTCAAAGTCAAATTGCTGATCTTTAGGTTTTGGTGGTCAAATTAAGCGCACCGGAAATCTTTTTGAAAATCACCATTGGTAAAATGGACATGGCAATTGCAGTAAATCACCATGTAACCTTGACCACGGTGCCAAGGAAATTTCAACCCAACACTTCCATCATATGTAGGTCTTGAACAACTAGATTTTAAATCTCTATTCACGCTTGCTAATAAATAAGTTTAGTGATTTGTAACTCACTGCTAAAGTTGGAAAGGGACATAATGCCACAAAACCCAATTTGTAAAACACATTCCTGGAGACAAAAATGTACCAGAAGTGGGTAGCTTTGGAATGTCGATCATGAGCAACTGCACTGTGCCATATGGCTACAATGGGCAAGCAGGTAGAGGGATTGGTCAGGCAGCTCAGACCAATTTTGTTCAGTCCGCCTTTCTCAGAAAAAGTTAAAAATCACACAACACCAGGTTATAGTCCAACCTCTCGTAATATAACCTGGTATCATGTGAATTTTAAACTTTGTCCATACCAGTCCAACACCGGTACCTCCACATCATTTCTCAGAATAGACACAAACAGGCTTGAAGGTGACTAAATTAGGGAGAGAAATTGAATAACAGGCTCGTTCAGGTGGGGCTTCTCTCTTTCCCAAGAAATCAACTATAGCGAGCAGAAGAGTTAGACACTTAACAGCGGAAGCAAAGCAGCTGAGAAGCAACATGCCATGTGCTGGCATGCTGGGAGAGACTGTGGGAGGCCACAGCACAGAACAATGAATCACCAAAGCTCTGTAAACACAAGAGCATCTTCAATAGGGACGAGAGAAGTACGTTTGCTGCAAATCGCTCACGCAGTCTATTTCAAATCATTTTCACAGTTAACCGGTGAACTGACAGCTCAAGTCAGTATACATTATGGCACCAGTTCCCAGATTTACTAGTTTATTTTTTTAATTTCAAAAATATACTTTATTCATAAAATATTTTGATGGTCTGTACAGTTGGTCATGCCATACATACGTAAACATTCCATTTCTTTGCATACAGAGATCAGAATTTATAATTTGTATGTGAGGTCTGTAAATTTATCAATCATATATCCACATATTTAGCTGAGGTGTCAGCAGAGCCCAAATGACTGCGTGGGCCCCCTGTTCTTCTTAGGCAGGCAGATGTTACATGGTGCTCCTTCTCCACCGCGCCTTGGCGGCAGCTGCCCCAAGCTTCAGCGCGTCCCTCAACACGTAGTCCTGGACCTTGGAATGTGCCGATCTGCAAAACTCAGTCGGGGTCAACTCCTTCAGCTGGATGATCAACAGGTTTCGGACCACCCAGAGTGTGTCCTTCACCGGGTTGATGATCCTCCAGGCACAGTTGATGTTCGTCTCGGTGTGCATCCCGGGGAACAGGCCATAGAGCACAGAGTCCCGCATCACGGCGCTGCTCGGGACGAACCTCGACAAACACCATTGCGTTCCTCTCCAGACTTCTTCTGCATAGGCACATTCCAGAAGGAGGTGTGTGATAGTCTCCTCCCCCCCGCAGCTGCTTAGAGGGCAGCGTGCTGTGCAGCAGAGTCCGGGCGTGCATAAAGAATCTCACAGGCAGAACTCTTCTCACCACCAGCCAAGCCATGTCTTGGTGCTTGTTGGAAAGTTCTGGCGATGAGGCATTCTGCAAAATGACTTTGACAGTCTGCTCAGGGAACCGCTCGATAGGATCCGCCCTCTTCTTTTCCCAAAGGGTCTCAAGGACACTACGTGCTGACCACTTCCTGATGGACTTGTGGTCAAAGGTGTTTTTCTTCATAAACTTCTCCACGAAGGACAGGTGATACGGAACGGTCCAACTACTCGGAGCGTTCCGCGGCAGCGAGGCCAGGCCCATCCTTCGCAACACCGGGGACAGGTAGAACCTCAGTACGTAGTGACACTTGGTGTTTGCGTACCGGGGATCCATGCACAGCTTGATGCAGCCACACACAAAGGAGGCCATCAGGGTGAGGGTGGCATTGAGTGTATTTTTTCCCCCGTTGCCCAGATCTTTGTACAATGAGTCCCTTCGGACCCGGTCCATCTTCGATCTCCATATAAATTGGAAGATGGCCCAGGTGACTGCAGCGGCACAAGTTCTGGGAATAGGCCAGACCTGTGCCACATATAACAGTAATGACAGTGCCTCACACCTGATGACCAGGTTTTTACCCATGATGGAGAGCGACCGTAGCTTCCATCTGCCCAGTTTCTGCCTCACTTTGCCGATACGCTCCTCCCAAGATTTGGTGCACGCCCCAGCCCTCCCGAACCAAATACCCAGCACCTTCAGGTGGTCGGTCCTGACGGTGAAAGGGATTGAGGATTGGTCGGCCCAGCTCCCGAAGGGCACAGCCTCGCTCTTGCCTTGGTTTACCTTGGCCCCCGAAACCCACTCGAACTGGTCACAGATGCACATGAGTCTGTGCACGGACAGCGGATCTGAGCAGAAAACGGCAACATCATCCATGTACAGGGAGCCCTTAACCTGCAGGCCCCCGCTGCCAGGAATAGTCACCCCTCTCAGGCTCGCATCCTTCCTGATGGACTCAGCAAATGGCTCTATGCAGCATAGAAACAAGGCAGGAGAGAGAGGGCAGCCCTGCCTGACTCCAGATCTGACTGGGAAGCTATCTGACTCCCATCCATTGATTGAGACTGCACTGACAATGTTGCGTAGAGCAGTCTGATCCAATTGCAGACTCCCCCCCCCCCCAAGCCCATTTTGGAGAGAACATCTCTCATATACGTATGTGATATCCTGTCAAAGGCTTTCTCCTGGTCCAGGCTGATGAGGCAGGTGTCCAACCCTCTGTCCTGCACGTATGCGATCGTATCCCTGAGGAGTGCGAGACTCTCAGCGATCTTCCTGCCCAGTATAGCACAGGTTTGGTCAGGGTGAATCACCGACCCTAGAGCAGACCTGACCCGGTTGGCGATAACCTTTGACAAAATTTCATAATCTGCATTCAATAGTGAGATTGGTCTCCAATTTCTGAGTTCCTCCCTCTCCACCTTCCGCTTGTAGATGAGGGTGATGACGCTTTTCCTCATGGACACACTCATGGTACCTGCCCGAAGCATACTGACATACACCTTCAGCAGGTCTTGGCCAATCAAGTCCCACAGAGCAAAATAGAGCTCGACCGGTAAGCCATCGCTTCCGGTAGTTTTATTCTTTTTGAAGGACTCTAGGGCCTTGGTCAGCTCATCCAGAGATAGCGGCTGGTCCAGCCTCTCCCATGTTCTGTCGTCTAAGACCTCTGTGATAGAGGACAGGAACGTCTGGGAGGCCGCGCTGTTGGTTGGCTTCGCGTCATACAGACTGGCATTGAAGGATTTGCTGATCCTCATGATGTCAGCCTGAGATGACGTTATCGAGCCATCTTCTTCCTTCAGGCTGCTGAACACAGCTCTCTTTGTGCACCTTCTGGAAGAAGGAACGTGAGCATGTCTCGTCCTGCTCCACTGAGCGGACCCTGGACTAGAAGATTACTTTGGAGGCATCCGAGGCAAAGAGCGAGGCTTGCTGGCCCTTCACCTCCTTGAGGTCCTCCGTGACATTGACCCCCATCGTCTGCAGCAGGAGCAGGTTCTGCATACTTTCCTGGAGCTTGGACAGTTCTCCCTGCCTCTCTCTCGCCTTCTGAACACCTTTGAGGATAAAGAACCTCATGATGTTCCCTTTTATTGCTTCCCACCAGTCCGCTGGGGACTCAAAGAGGGGCTTCATGGTTCTCCAACCTGCCTAGTCCCTTTTGAGCTCCTCAATATTTCACGTGGTCAACAGCTTTGTGTTCAGCTTCCACGTTCCCTTACCAGTCCGCTGCTCGTCCTGTAGGTGACAGTCGGCCAGCAGGAGGCAGTGGTCAGAGAAGAACACCGGCTTGACATCGGGGATCTGACCGAGAGCGTTCGGGATACAAACAGGTAATTTATCCTCGAGTGGATAGACCCGTCTGCCCGTGACCAGGTGTATCTATGCTGCGCTCCATCTGCAGGGGTGCTGAAGACGTTGTGCAGCTTGGCATCTTTTACCGTTTCCGTCAGGGCTCTGGACGTGGCGTCCAGTTTACAGTCCGCCCTGCCGGATGGTCCATCTGCAATAATACAGTTGAAGTCTCCGGCCAGAATGACCGGCCTGGACGTAGCCAGCAACAGTGGAAGCTGCTGCAGGACAGCCAACCGTTCACTCTTACCCACTAGGGAATACACATCAATCAGTCTCAGGGGACCATTCCTGTACATGACGTCGGTGACGAGGAGGCGCCCGTCCACCACCTCCTTAACCTCGGAGATGGTGAAGTTGCCTCCTCGTAACAGGATACGCAGGCCAGACGCGTGGCTATCGTTGCCCCCCGACCAAACTAACGGCCCATGGGCCCACAAGCTCGATCACCTCCTGTAGCTGCTGGGGTGCGGTATCCCACACTTCTGCAGAAACAGGACGGTTTTAAAGTTGGACAGGAAGGCCATCGTAGAAACACATCACGTAGCCGATTTGATGCTACGCACATTGATGCTGGCAATTCTTATCCCCATTTTAACAGTTTACAAGGTTACCAGTGTCCATTTGCTGCTGGTCTTGCCTCTCTGGGGTAGCTGTGTGCATGCTGTGGTGACGGCAAACTGCTGGACCCTCCTAGGGCTGAGGTAGCTGTCCGGCTCCACGCTGGAGCCATTTCCCCGCTCTGGTGTCTTCGGGTCGGGCCCAGGGCCCTCACAGTCCAGTTCTCTGTCTGACAGCGAGGCTGTCACAGGACCGCTGCTCCCAGTTACCTGGAGCTGTGTCGTCTTTTCCTGTTTGGGTGGTGCTGCCCTCCTTTTTCCCCGCGGCGCTCTGTCTCATCCTCTGGTGACGACCCTCCTTGTGCCCCTCCTCACCATCGGAAGAGCTGCCTGTATCCTCGTTGTGTAGGTGTTGCTTCCCCCTTTGCTGGGTGGCTTTGGGGGCCTGGTGAGGTTTCCTCTTCCTGCTTTTGACAGTAATTCAATCCTCTGCCTCCTTCGTTCCTTCCTCTTCCATTTCCTCTGTCTGTCTTGAAGGAGCTTGGATTGGCTGCTGCATCTCCCAGCTGTCTGCCGTCTGCTCCGTTACAGCCTGCTCTTCCTTCTGGGTGCAACCAGACACCGTTCCCGTGATGTTTTGTGGTACCTTGCTGGTCTTATGCAGTCCACAGCTCGTGTTGCCACCTCCGGCCATCTGTGCATAGGTGGCGGCCCCTCAACTTGGGAAGGCCTTGTACATGTGGCCCGCCTCTCCACACAGATTACAGTTCTTGGCCTCTTTACATTCCTTGGTCGGGTGGCCTTCCTGCTTGCAGCTTCGGCAGATGGTCACCTTACAATCCGCCGCCATGTGGCCTGATCTCCCGCAGGTTCGGCACACTTTCGGCTGCCCTGCGTATGTCAGGTAACCTCTGCTTCCTCTGATGGCAAAGCTGGAGGGTGGGTGGGGGATGTTCCCACTGGCATCGACCCTCAGGGTTACCCTGATCTGCCGCTTGCTGGTCCAGATCCCAAAAGGATCGACCACATCGGTGTTTTCTCCCTTGACCTGGACGTATCTTCTCAGGAAGGTCAGGACATCCGCTGCTGGGACGTGGGGGTTGTACATATGGATTGTAACAACCAGACTCCTCTGCGCAGGAAGCACACACAACGGAACGTCCGACAAAATGGAGAACAGAGGTTCCCCTTCCTTCTCCTTGAAGACTTTCAGGAGCTGCTCACAATAGTTTCACCCAGGTCAATCATGGTGCAGAACTAGAGAGTAAGGGGTACATGGACAGGAGTCCATCCAATATCAGAACCCACAGACCAATTCACACAGTACAAACCAAGTGATGGGGATCACCATTGTTAGAATGGGCACTCAGCAAACATCCTTTCAGGGACAGGGAATAGAAACTTATAAAAGGATCTGAGTGATGTGGACTATGGCGGGATTTATACAGAATTGGGGGAAGCAGTCCAGTGACTTCCATGTCAATGCTGGCAGCGATTCACAGCATCTTTCATGCACTGACCAATCAGCAAGGTGAGTTTCTCACTAGGCAGTAGCTTGTTAAACATCACAACTTAACTCAATGTTCAGCTTCCCAAATACAATAAACAATTCGGACGTAAAGAATTTCCAAAACAGAAGGCCAAGCAGGTACCCAGCAACTTTGGCTTGCCGCTGGCTGAGAGGAGCCTCAGCACCAACCAGCATGTCAAGCCCCAATTGATGGGCACCAGCCGCATGCACCCTCATTCATGGACTTTGTCACCCAACATTTGCTGATCTCTCATGACCATCATAGGAGAACCACTCCAATCCATTGGCAAGCTGCTGAGGAAACACAGTTTGACATTGCAGGGGACATCAGCAGCCAGCACTGAAAGGCTCCTGCAAAGACACACTGAACAGGGACTGGCACCCTACTCATGAACTGAACCAGGTTTCACCTCAGGGCTACTCTGTTTTTTCCTTAATGCTCGGTCACATAGATGCCCACAGTATCCTTGTCTTGCCTGTTAGCACAGTCCCATGGCTGGGCAGCTTGCCTTATCGGCAAAGTCTTCTTTCAGTGGAAGAACATCTTACTTGACTGCAGTGTGCTATGTCAATCTCATAACTGAACCCTGTACCAGGAGCCGACATGTCAAACACACTGCAGGTACAGCAAACAAGCAGCCATGTCTCCAAAACTGAGGGGAATAGCCCTCATTGAAGCATTCGTCAGACAACGGCTCCTGGCACAGCAAGTCAAGGGCAGCCTTAGATATCAGTCTAGGCGTTGTCCATGGTCAGGCATTTGACTGGGGTGATCTCCATCTGGGGATCAGGTCATGGTTAATCCTCTGGTTCCACTGTGGTCAGCTGGTGATGGGGTGGGGGTAGGGGGAAAGAGGGCACTAACATGGTCAGAGAGATGCACAGGCATCAGTCAGGTGCATAGACAATGCTCATCTAGGGTCACTGGTTATGTCACTCAAAGAGGGCGAGGCACACTCAAGCAACCAAGTCCATCAACAGAAGCCAAGGGGAATAAGAAGATGGGGAATGGGATTTGCTGCCACAGGGTAGAGATTCTGGCAACTATTCTTTGTGTGTGGGAGTTTCAGGGTGAGGTGGGACAATTCTGAAAGGGCTAACAGTATTTGTGAGAAGGTGATACAGTGAGGCATGGATGGGAACGGATTTGTCCCTTCAAGGGCACCTTGGCTTCAAGTTCTAGACCTTCAGAGGCTTACTGACAAGTCGAAGTAGAGACTGAAAGCCACTGCTCAAACAGTATTCACTGTCTTTCCATGGTGCCGTAAATCAAAAGCAATGGGAAAGGAAATAACAAATTCTGAGTAGGCAGGGCAAGTGCCTGACATGAGGGAAGGAGTTGCAGGACTCACCATTGAGAGGCCCTTTTTATAAAGGATAACCACCTTTTGCACAGGCCTATGCACTATACACAACACCTGGCCAGGTTAATGCATTGGCTCCCCGTGCCCCCTTCCCCAGACATCATTAACCACCTTATTCACACCTACACTCGGACTCAGGTAAAGTTTAAAAGAGAAGGATATTTTGGGATGAGGGACAATGGCACCTTGTTCATACATGCTGCACAAGCTCTCAACAGAGAAGCTGTAACATGTCCAAACAGGCATGTGGCATGATTTGGGAGAGTTACATTTGGACTAATTCACGACTCAAACGAGTGGGGTGCAGGAGCAGATATAAGATGTGGGACACTCCCCTGGTGGAGTGGAGAAGGTCAGGGACCTTTGTTCGACAATTGGCCATTCCTCTACAACAGTGAGACAGCACCAACTTGGGTAGCAATGTGGGAAGAGGCGAGGCGAGGCGATGCCAATAGCATGGCCTCCTCTGCTAGTCCTCCAGGAAGTGACGTTCTTTGCACCAATTCCTCCTACTGGAGATCCTAAAGGTCCCTGCTGGAGAATTCAGGAACCATCAGCCCCTTCTCTAACAATCACCTTTCCAAAAAATGGGGGCAGGGGAGAGCTTTGGAACGTCAGTGTTCATCTGGGTGCAGATAGACCTTTTAAATATAATACAAGTGCCAGGGATGGTAATCTTTCAGGATATCCAGTGAGAGGTGATTTGCTCCTGGCATGGTGTGTGGTACATTGGGACTACAGTCTGATTTGAGGGATGTCAATAGCGGCAGGTTAGATAGTTAATGAGGAGAGAGTTTGACAAAGTCATGGCAAGAAATATCCATGGACCTTGAAGAGAAACTCTCCAAAAATAAAAATGACAACTTGCACTTAGCCAGTATTTTTAAAAGAGGACAATTTTGTTGGAAAGGTTTATGACTGTTAATTTGTAAAATATTAATTTGATTAGGAAAGTTTATTTTTGGGACAAATAATGGGGTGTTGAAAACTAACACCTTAAGAGTTTGATAGTTTTTTTTTCCATAATTTACCTGGTGTTGCAGGTCCTTCTGGGCTTTTGATGGATTAGAAATAAACAAGTGGTGATCCATCAGGTTCTTTTGTTTAGCAAATAATGGTTAGTGATATGGCACCTTTGCAATCAAAGGGACTATTGTTGTTGAATGTTTATTTTGCGTTCTGTCTGGACATTTTATTTTACGGTACAGATTTTTGATGAGCCCAAGATTAATATAGATAAATGATGTTGTGGGGAGAGTATTTTCTGTGTAAAAAAAAAATTACCTTTTGCACATTTCTTTTGCTTTCAAGTCAATACTTCGGTTTCAGAATCATTTAACACTACGCTTATTTTATTTTCATGTTACCTAATTTCAATCATTCATTAATTTAATTTCAACATGCAAAAGGTTGCTGTATATTTCCTTACATTAACAATATCGACAATTCATTGATTTGTTTGCAAAACAATGACTTAAAAAGCTGAAATTATTCATTTGTCAATACAAAATAAGGCAAAGCCATACTAATTTTTAAAACAAAATCTAAAAAGTTAACATTAATAAAAATCTAATGCAATTGCAGTGGGGGTACAAGATTATAAATGAATGATTTTCTACTGCTCCCTTGTGACCTGTGCAGGCATTGCAGTCAGTTAAAACTCAGTTTTTAAAGTAACATAGAATGTACAACCAAAATAGCTCCATAGTTGCATTGTTACTAATGACTCATATACAATGTTGTGCTTAAGAGACTTTGGGTGGGAGTACAATCCAATTTAAATCAATTGATTTCTCAGAAATCACAATCCCATAATGCATGCAGAAGAGGCAAAAGATGCCAAAACAGCATGATAGCAAGAACACGACCCTGCTTTATTTCAGGAACGAATCAGATTTCTGCCACGAATCAGATTTCAGCCATTAATAGTTCTTCCATTCATTTCACCCTGAAAATACTTCATGATCGGAAGTGACTTTATTTTAAACAGACCAATCCAAATACAAATGGCTTTGATCAGGTCCACGTAAGCAACAGGTAGTTCTGTTGTAATTGTATGGATTCTAGGCCAATTGGCAATATACCTTTAAGACAGTGATGGGACTTTATGACTGTGACATTCCAGAATAAAGGAATCCACCTTAATTTCAGTCATGGTGTCAGTTCAGTGGAGTCAGAATCCAGACTAAATATTTGCCTGTGATGCTCCAGTGCTCTAATGTTGCAAATAAACTAAATACTGGTCTCAACAAGATCCTGATCTTTGAGGTACGTTACATGAAGTAACATATACGCTCGCAGTCAGACCACATCGTACTGGGAGTGGCATTGACCAGAATGCAATTCAAAAAGGCCAACTATAAACTGACCCTTTTAAGAAATCAAAATCCTGTGCCCATGACATTAGATTCTCTGACATACCCATCCACATCAACCCCTCTAAACCCATTTTACCCTCATTCACTTGGTACGACCTGCCACACTAACCCTTCGACCCAGTCAGCCTTTAGGAACCACACCCCCAACGCCATCCTGGTCACTCACTTTCCAAAACAAAAACACCTGACCACACCTCCCAATCTGACCCGACACCTAGTTGGCTTGACCACTTCAGAGTTACTAGTCACCCTATCCTGACCCACTTAACTGCCATCCTACTCTTACATGTCCAAACCTAGCCACTTACCACCCTAGCCTGTCACTCACTTACACGTGAAATACTTAACCTCTCTCCTTATCAGAGGGACATTGGATCTATAAAGCCTAGAAAACAGCACTGACTGCTGTAAAATGTAGGCACACAGTTTCACTGCCAGTATTAATCCAGTGCTGTCCTGGAACATTTCCAGAACAAGTTTGAATCGGAGTGGTCAGAAACATGGAGCTCCAGGGCACAGTAATAAAAGAGAAATGGAACAGCAATCAGACTGATCGCTATTCTTCCAAAAGATTCAGCCCATAGTTTACAGAACAGTTATGCTTTTCCTAAATGAACAGCTGATGCCCTCTTCACCTTCCTCTAATGACATCTCAAATCCCAGCAGGATTGTAGATCAGTAGCTGCACCATTTCTAACATTTTCTTCATTGCATGGAATGGGACTAAGACATTAGCATCCAGGCTTTCTAACCAGAACTTGCCGGCAAGGAGCGCCTGTAAAAAAAGACCTTTTTGGTGCGAAAGACCAATTACTTACAAAACTTAAGATACACTTTTTTAAAAATAAATTTGTTCCATTTGAGAGTCTCCAGAACAAAACAAAATGCGAACATTGCTTCAGTATATTAAGCTAACCTTCGGATGTTAGATATTCATGATTGAATAAGGACACGGCTGAATGTCATTCATGAACATTGCAAATAATATAGTGCCCTGTGTGACTGATACCTCATGCTGGTGAGTAACAATAGTTTTTTTTTGACAAGCAGGAAAGCAAGGGCGAAAAGAATTCTCCAATTCTAGTTACAATTCCTGCTCTGCTAAAGCACTGCTTGACGCGCAGCTTATTCATGTACAGTGTAATGGTTTCCAAGCTTGACAACTGCAGTGAGAATTTCAATGCAAGTTTGTTTATGCCCCACTGGTTTCAGTCTGAAAGCATCAATTCCAGATGATTTTGTTTACTCCACACTGGAAGCTGAGCTAAACATCAGAGAGCCATTCAGGTGATCTTTACAACCATTTAAGTTGTCTTTTTCAAAACCATTTTAGTCCCAGGTAATAAAATCAGGTAACAAGTCAAAAATGGATCATAGTAGTAACTCAGTGTATGATTTTAGGTATGGTAATACAATTGAATGTCAAGGGGAGACAATTGGGTGCACTTATTTAAAATGATAACCCAGCACCTCAGACATGGACAAATAGTTTATACATGACTGAGGGCAACGTGTCATTACATTGCACACAATAGGTACAACAGGGAGTTTAAGGTAATAACCCTTCCAAAAAGTCAATAAAGATGTGAACTAGAATTTTTTTTTAATACTCATTAAGTATTGTTATTTGTAATGTTGCAGCTAAGTGTTTTGCCAGATATTTGTGAATCACAGCAATTAGCCATTAAAAGGAAACTGCAAGTGATACAAAGTAGTGTAATATTTTAAAACTCCCATGCCCAAGTGCAAATTGAAATTTAAAGACTAAATTAACACATAAGCAGCATTCACATGTGCAATTGTTTGGCAAGTTAGCACATCAGCAGAAATGTCTGCTATCTTCACAGTCAAACGTAACTGTTAAACCTTATGTTAAAAGCTGGATCTCGCAGTGCAACAGAGAACCACGTTTACATCGATTTAGACCGCTCATTGTTAATCCTACACTAACCATCTATAATCAATTATTTCACAATCAAAACAATAGCTTATTTATAATGGTACTTTGTGCAAAAAGTGATCAAAAAATCCTCAAAGTGCTGGAGAAAAATTAAAACTTGATGTCAGGCCTATTAAAAAAGTGGTCGCCAAAAGCTCAGCAGGAAAGGTAGGTTTTAAAAAGCATCTTTAAAACAAAAAAAAGTCAGTGGGGAACTGAAAAAAAATCTAAAGGGGGATAGTCCAGAGCCTCTGACCCAAGAGCAAGGAGGCATAGCCAATAGCGAAGGAATAGAAGTTGCAGTTGCACAATAGACAGATGTAGAGGCTTGTAGGGCAGAAAATGGTTAAGAGCTGGGAGGGGTTGAGGCCATGGATTTTAGAACAATTCATTTGTATTGAAACAGTTACCATCAAGTTGTTGCTGGACTAGATTTGAAGTAAGGCAACAAGCACAGAGATAACTTGAATAGAGCTGGCTGTGAGAACATCACTTTGGATGAACTGAGGTTTATGAAGGGTGCAAGGGTCGCAAAAGTGGCAAATAGGCTCTTATTCCCATAAGAATGAGTCCTATTGAAAGTAAAAAAATGGACTAAATGTATATTGAACTGAATGATTTTTATTAAATCTCAATACACAAAATTGAATGTACAAAAAGTACAGTTGATTCAAATTACAAAAGTTCACAAATATTTATGGAGAAAATTCAGTCATACTCAGCTTCTCAATCTGCAAACAAAAAAAAAAACAAAATTTACCATAGGCAAAATGTTTTACAATACATTTGAGCCAGGCCTAAGACTATACTAAACTACATTAAAAGATCAGTACAAAGTTAAAAAGCACAACACCAGGTTATAGTCCAACAGGTTTAATTGGAAGTACTCTCTTTCGGAACGCAACTCCTTCATCAGGTGGTCGTGGAGTATACAATTGTAAGACACAGAATTTATAGCAAAAAAGTTTACAGTGTGATGTAACTGAAAATTATACACTGAAAGATACCTTGACTGTTTGTTATATCTCTCATCTGTTCGAATGACTGATAGTTTCACTTCTTTCATATGTAGATCACAAAACTTTTTTTTTTAAAAAAAGTTACATTCTCAGGTTGACTTTAAAAATTTTGGGATCTACATATAGAAGAAGTGAAACTATCAGTCATTCAAACAGATGAGACAAACAGTCAAGGTATTTCTCAACATATAATTTCAGATACATCACACTGTAAACTTTTGCTATAAATTCTGTGTCTTACAATTGTACACTCCACGACCACCTGATGGAGCGTCACTCTGAAAGCTAGTGTGCTTCCAATTAAACCTGTTGGACTATAACCTGGTGTTGTGATTTTTAATTTTGCCCACCCAGTCCAACACAGACATCTCCAAATCATAAAAGATCTGTGGCAGTGATAGTGTCCCTACCTCAAGACCTGTAGGCCCACCTGCTCCAGACATGTGTAATAACATTTCTGAACGTGTTGATTAAAAAGATTTTTTCAAGATAATTGTAAAACATTTGCACCAAATGACATAGGTCACTGGACTTGAAACATTAATTCTGTTGCTCCCTATACAGGTGCTGCCAGACCAGATTCAAAGGGCTCAGTTAATTCTGACTCTTCTTAGTGTTCCATGGGAAACATCTTTACATCTATCAAATAATTTCAGACAGTTCAATACTGAAGAAACAAAGTGTGCTTGTGCATACAAAGATGTCATCTTTTAAATACAAATTTAGTGGAGGCTTGGTCCACTATGCAGTTGGGTGAAAAAGCACAAGAGTTACCTTCAGTTTTGTTTACCCCTCAAATCAGCAAGATGATCTGGCAGTTATTGTACTGCAATTTCAGCAAGTGCACCATGTGCAATTTGATTGCACGTCACACAATGCAATAGTGAATACGCTTCACTTTGTACATGTCCTGAGGGTCATAGAGGGTGCCATTTGAACAAAAAAAAATGTAAGTCTCAATTACAAAAGATTCTCAGAGGATTTGATGGGGTAGATGTGAAGAAGTTCTGTCCCTTTGTGGGAGAGTTCAGGATGAGACAGCATAGTCAAAGAGTACATTTAAGACACGGGGGAGAAGTTGAGAGTAGTGAATCTGAAATTCTTTACTGGAAAGGGCTGATAATGCTGGATCATTAAAGTATATTTGAGACAGATGGATAGATTTTGAAATCAGGAAGTGAAGAGAATCAAGGATTAGGGAAATAAAAGGCAGAAAAGGGGAGTTAGGGGTTATCAGATTAACCATGATCTCATTGAACAGCAGAGGGTATAAAGGCCTACTTCGGCCCCTACATCTCAGGACCACCTCTATCAAGCTTAGATAAACTTGCAATTATAAAAACGTTTCATGCAGAATAACTTTTCTTTCCCTCCAATAATACTGTGGAAACGAACAGACGCCAGTTAAACCCTTCATTCAATCTGATACTTAAAAGGAAATTGGAAAAAAAAATAGCATTCAAGCTCACAAAACAAAGTTGCATTTAGCCTGGTCTGTTGAAGAAATAATACAACTAGCACACAGTGGAACTGAAAATACTTTTGAAGGACAAAAAGTGTTTAACAGAATAGAAAGGAGAGATATAAAAATCTGGAGAAGTGGAAATACAGAGAAGAAAAAAAGTACCCATTTTAATATAAGGAGAACCTCAAATGTTCTATGAAGTACAGGTGTAGGTGTATTGTAAAGAAAATAGCTTAGAGCTTCCATAAAAAGTAGCACAAATCACAGGAAACGGACAATCTCATGAATATTTTGATGTGCCACTAGCGAGTAATGAAGGATATGAAAACCAGAGACCGATAGCATTAGGTTACTAGGATCAAATCAGGCTTTGAAAACAATAGTTAGACTCAAGATACAAAAGAAGGTTAAGCAGAATTTCTAGATGTTGAGCTAATAGGAAAAGAAAAACCATTTTAGCAGGTGCAAAGACAAAGGAGGTACTAAAAATTATTCAGTGATTTGTTATCATTTTAATGTTATCACTCGAGGGAGGGGTTGAAATCGATGAGGGGAAATTTTAAGAGGAAAGCAGTATACACACCATCTCATGTTTAAGAATATACAGCATTGTTAAAAACATTTAATATTTAAAAATAAATTCAGGACTGTGGTGAGAGAATAGGGAAAATAAAAACAGAGGGTAATAGGTGAAGTATTGGTTAGATAGAGAAAAAGCCATCCAATACATTTGCTGAATTGAATAAAATTCAGGCTTTAAAACGGGTTTATAACAAAATAAAAACTGCTAATCATGAAACCTTAAATACCTGATATAACAAGATCTTCTTGGAAACAATATAAAAATGGAATATGAAATGAACATTGTCGCAAGAAATGTAAAACGTGCATGCTAATCTTGTGATCCACTTATCAGGATGAAAATATTCCCAGTCTCAGCTTTCAAAAAAAAAATTTGCTTTTTTTATTTTTCCATTAAAGTGCAGAACATTATATTCTATCAAACACATTCTTCCATACAGACCCAACTGGTCAATATATTTTTCTGCAGTTCAGCCTTCAGAGATTACTTGCCATTCTAAATTTATACTTCCAGCAAGCTTAGAAAAATTACCTCAACCCCATCTTCAATATTGATTGTACATAGCTGACGCCAAAAGTATGATCCTTGCTATATGCTGCTAGTTACAAGTTGACAATCTGTAAATATCCTGTTTGCTAACCATTAATCCATGCCATTAAAATGCCCAATTGTGTAACAGCCTGTTCTTAGTTGTTGAAAATCCAAATTATGCTACATCACTAGTACCCCCTTTTCCATCCTCAAGATTTTCCCAATCATTTCCCAAATATAAAATCGACATTAACACAACTTAATCATACCAAACAGGAAATATCCTTAATCAACTATGGTATCTAGCCTCTTATGCACCCCCTTTTCCTGGAGTGGTTCTGATCATCACTTTTAAGGATTGGAAAAATACCTGAGAACTGAAGGAATTCTGAAAGATCAAAAGCAGTGCATCTGATCGCGAGATACCACTTAGATTTGTTGCTACCCAGACAATTTATCTAGTTTTAGGACTCTGAAGCAAAATTTAGATGTAAAAATAAACAGCCAGCTAGGTACAAGAATGACATGGCTATAGGTATTGAAAGGGATTGACGGTTATAAAGGAGGATAGGATTAATGTGTGAAGCAGTGAGTTCTTTAACCCTATAAAAATGCTTGCAGTGAACAAAAAGCTGTTTAAAACCATAAGGGGACCTGATGACAAACTCCAGGTTGCAGGCATTAATTTAAATAAAAGAAAATCACTTAGCTCTTCATTTTCTATCTTAAAACAGACAGACAATCATAATTAATTAAAAGTATCAACTCTTAACACGAGAGATTATTACTTTTGACTTTTTAGGGTAAAAGATTACATGCTATTGGCAACTTATTGATGTCTAGAAGCTAAAATCTTACCTTAAGAATTGATATGCTTGTCAGAATCAATGCAAGGTGCATCATTTTCACTCCGCTATAAAATGTGGAAATAAAGTTTAAATTTAGAATACACAATGTAAGAACTTGAAATTCAGGAGCAATGATAGCTTCCCACCCCCTCCTCCCCTAACCGGTCAGTCACCATAAAATCCAAAATCAGCCCAGATTAAACTTAGATTCTTTATACTCCTAGCTAGGGCTAATGTAGTAAAACATGGCTCTTTGGTCTGAGGTATCACAATGCCACAACCACTCCCAAACCCATCTTCAACATAGTAGAACGAAGGTTTTATAAAGCTTCCAGTCTTGGATCAGTTAGGGGAAAATTTAGCTTTTGAGACAAAAATTAAACTGAAATGCAGGGCTCACTTGAAGTCACTTTTAACAATTCTGCTCTAGCAAGTATGTTTGACATTTCAACAAGGCATAGTGAAATGCTGCAGGTCAAAACTTTCTGGACAAAAAAAAACAGCCAGTATTTAAAGTCTGTACATTTTCATCAAATCTAATTGAAGGCTCCACTGCATGCTTCTCAGGCTACTGAATATCCAAACTTTATACTATGCTTAAAATTAAGTTGCAAAAACAGAACAATGGAATTTCAAAACAAAAAGTACATCGTCAAAGATCAGGTAAATGGGAAAAAAGGCATTCACCAGTCCTCAAGGAGGGAGGAAGTTGTAAGAAAATTCAGGTATTCAGCGGAGAAAATTTCACAGCATTTTTCTCAATTTATTTTTTAAGAGACAGTGAGAGAAATACAAGTCAGTATTTAAAACAAGCTCTTTGGTTTCAAAAAACCAAACAAAAAAAAAAAAAGACTAGGAAAACGAATTCTACTATAAAATCAGTAATGCTACATCACTGTTGTAATCTTTATTTCAAGATGGTGCTGGAGAGTGGTGACATGTAACACTTCACTGTACTTCCTACAAATACATGTTAAAAAGTACACACAATAAATCAAATCGACAGGTAGAAGTAGTACGTTTCAAATCCGGCAGCAAAAATATTATGCAAGTGGCTGAAGTAACACTTAAAAAGTTAGAATAAACAATTGAATTGCCATAATATTCAATGCAGTATATATTTTTAATAAATGAAACATTATTGGAATATTAAATATGTAGCCACATAAAACTTTTACTCAAACAAGTGAGAGAACATCAAAGCATTTGTACACCACTTATCAAGAATGTGGTGTTGTATCATAATTGACAGTTTAGGTCCCAGATTATGTATGAACATTCTGTTGAAGACAGCAGTTTCAGATAATTTTAGAAAATTTAGGATTGAGAGACAGATCAGCAGGGCTTTGGACAAGTATCAAAACAAATGGACTTCAATATTTGGAAAATGCACAGGAGTCTCAAACGTCAAAGAATGAAATGTTCAAGATTATTCAGGAAAAACTACAATTACTCCATGACATGCAAAATAAAACCACATTTCTCAACGTGGGTTATTACCAATAAACATTGTATAAAACACCCAGTTCTTACCTCGCAAAGTGGAGTCTCTTTCAGTCTCAAAAAGCCAGAGTCTCCAGTCTCCTCTACCTCCAAGTCAGTCTCTGTATCATTACATTCCCTGTGCTCCTCACTGACTTCCTCAGAGTCAGTACAGCATTTGCTGGGCTAAATGGAGTTGCAAATGTTGAATGTCAATTTGAAAATAAAATCCATTAAATGGTAGAAGACTGCAGTCTTAACTAAGGAAGACAAAATGGCATAATCATTCCAATTCTAAAAGTCTTCATTAAGTAATTAAAATGGCCTTTTAAAATTTAGAAAACAACTTTACATTTAAAAAAATGCTAAAGCAGATATGCCCCATAGAAACCTACTTTGCTGTTTCCCAAACCGTGTCCCAAACTGAATTCTATAGGCTTCCTACCTGCAGTTGGCAGCTAAGTATTTCTATCCAAATAGAGAGCATATTTATTGTAGTTGACGTAGGGGTTGAGCTAAAACAGTCTGCAAAATTCCAGATTAACCCAAAACATATCTTCATTTTTATTTCTAGTAATTTTTAGTCTTTGTTTCAAATCAGACAGAAGGGTGTTTGAAGAAAGGAAGATAAAAAAAAAGTCTTTTTTTCTTTTAAAATGATGGTTAAAAACGTTTTCCAGCTTTTTGTTTAAAGGCAAGGTTAGTGTTGGGAAAAGGGCTTCAGGACCCTGTATCAATTTTGCGTGGACGTCAGTTATTCCTCACTAGGCATAAATTGCAGCATGGGTGGTGTTACAAAGTGAGAATATGCAGTCATCAGAAATACATGTGAAAAAGAACGTGCAATAAACTAATAGCATTAGGCAGTGGAGTTCATTGACTAGGCTTTCAATAACACAAGATCAAGATTAGTGTCTGCATAGTTCACTGTATTTTGAGGAGGCATTCATGTAGCTTGGTAAATGTCACTAAACTGGGACTAATAATCCTGAGATCCAGACTAATGTGTTCAAATCTCCATGACGGTTGGTGAAATTTGAATCAATAAATGTTAGAAAAAGCTAGGCTAATGACAACCATTGTTGATTGTTATAAATGCTCATCGGGTTCATTAACATGCCTGGCAGGAAAGGAAAGTTATCATATTTACTTCGTCTGGCCTACTACATTCACAGCAATGTGGTTTACTCTGAACTGGCCTCTGGTTCTCAGGCAATTCAAGTAGTTCCATTGCAACTGGAGATAGACAAAACAAAAAAATGCCAGTGATACCCAAATCCCAGGAGAATAACAAACCAAAAAAAAAAGTTTTTACACGTAATTCAGAGTTACGAAGAAGCCCCAGCCTTCGTGAATACAAACCCTTGCTGTGCGCATAAAACCAGGGACCAAAAAAACTCCCGACTTGTAAAATATGCATTTTCACTTGTCAGAGACAGTTACTAGTCAGCCACAAAAGTCAAATTGGTCTTTTGACAGATCAATATCCCAATGATTAGACTCTTGTATGCAGAAACACCAAATTCTGATCTTAAGAATGTGGGTTGATACTAAAAAAAAACTTGTTTAAAACAGTGGAACCCAAAAACCAGATAAAATCATGAAATAATGGACCAAAATTGAAAAGGTACTGAAGCCAGATGTGCTTTTTTTAACATGATGCTAATTCCCCCTTTGAGATTCTCAAAGATCTTCATAGTCGATTTCCACATTGGTCCAAGTTAAAGTAGCTTAACTCAACAGCAATGAGAACAGAAGTACTACTAATTCCGTGTTCCTTATGGTGAGAAATGCTAACTTGCCTTTGCTTTAGTAGATGGTAAGAGAGACTTCTGCAAATGCTTCTGTATGGCATTGCTATAGAGGCCGAGAACTCCAGTTACTAAGATGCCCTGGGTGTCCTAAAAGTCGTGAAGCAGTGTAACAAGCTGCACATCCTCAATCGTTGTCTCTCCACTAACTACAGAGATCAGGCAGGAATTGACCGCTCTCAAAAAGTAGGACATTTGCATCGTGGAGCCCAGCATGTAAAGAAAGCTGACAGGAGCCATATGGAGATTGAAAAAAAAGGTTTCAGATGCTCCTGAGTGTTCATTGCAGTTCACAATGTCTTTAGAAAGAAGCCCACTTACAATATTTGCTCGGTGCAGTTGAGAAAAATTGGAGCAAAATTTTCCTTTATAGCTCAAAGCTCAGCTGCTACCTCTAACAAAAAAAAAATGAACTTGTTCCAGTTGATTGCTTACAAATGCCTGTCTCTGGAATCCTGGGAACAAAAGTCAGGAGCATAATGAACTAGGAGGGTGAGAGTAGTCCGAGACATGCAATTCCCAATTTGCATTTTGACTTGTGCAGGTTCCATGGAATTATACTTAAAAAGAAAACCAAAGTAAAGAGCCACACTCAGGAGAAACCAAACACAAGCAACTTGGTGACTCTTGCAGTAAATGGATAAAAATTCTACAACATTAGTTGTGACAATTCTAAATCAACACCTCATAAGTAGGATCCTCCACTGAATCATCATCTTCTGGCAGATCACAGGACAAAGATTCAAACCAGCAGAGTTCTTCATCAGCTAGATCATCTTGCTTCCTTTTGCTTCCTTTGCCATATGGTTTATTAGGCGATGATCGTAGTTCTGAAATGTGAAATCAGTATTAGTGAAAATTAGTGAAATTCAGACAAATATACTCTGCAGCTGACAGTCATTTCATAGGCAAGTCAGAGTCACAGATGTACAGCACAGAAATAGACCCTTCAGTCCAACTCATCCATGCAGACTCTAATCCCATTCGGCAGCATTTTGCCCATATTCCTCCAAACCCTTCTTATTCATGTACCCGTCCAGATGCCTTTTAAATGCTGTAACTGTCCTAGCTGCACCCACTTCCTCTGGTAGCCCATTCCACACACACCACCCTCTACGTGAAAAAGCTGCGCTAAAAGTCTCTTTTATACCTTTCTCCTCTCACTTTAAACCTACAACCTCTAGTTCTGAACTCCCCCACCCCATGGAAAAGACTGTCTATTTACCCTATGCATGCCCCTCATGATTTTATAAACCTCTATACTGTCACCCCTCAGCACCCAACGCTCCAGGGAAAACAGCCCCAGCCTATTCAGCCTCCTCCTATAGCGCAAACCTTTTCAAATTTCACAACATCCTTCAAAAGGAAGCAAAAAACTCAAATTATGCAAAATTTGGACTTAGAAGGAACACAATTTATAAATTTTTTTCTACAAAGGACCTATATAACGTAATCAGATTTCCATTTTCATGTCTTCAAATCAAGATTTGTGTTGTTACACTGAAGTAACAAAACATTTCTACAATTATGAAATGAAATCACTCAAAGCACTTTTTCAACATTTGCTTGTGCCATGGGGAAAATAAATATAGCATTTATGAAGACAGCCAAGTTGATACCTTCAGAAATAAACTGCACTAATTTTGCTAGGTGAGGCAACATTTGTAAAAGCACCTAAATGGTATTTGGGAATAGAGGATAAAAGGGAGTATGCTCAAGCTTAAAACACTATATTCCATGTAACAAGCATCTTACTGTCAAGCAGATATCTGTACTACCAAACCTGCATTCCAGGATGAAACGTAAAACCATTCCAGCATGCACACCATTTCAAATATAATGGAAGAAACAAACCTGGTTTTCCATTTTTATATATTCCAGAAGAATGGAACTCTACCCCATAATAAATAGGAAGCAAAAAAAAACTTTTAAAGGTAGCATTAATGAACAGTTCTCTCATCTTCAAACTGAGAGGCAATCTTAAAAGTTGTAAATAGCTTGCAAAAGGGGCAGCACGGTGGCTCAGTGGTTAGCACTGCTGTCTCACAGCACCAAGGACCCAGGTTCAATTCCAGCCTTGGGCGACTGCCTGCGTGGAGTTTGCACATTCTCCCAGTGTCTGCCTGAGTTTCCTCCACAGTCCAAAGATGTGCCGATCAGGTGAATTGGCCATGGTAAATTGCCCCATAGTATTAGGTGCATTAGTCAGAGGGAAGGGGGTCTGGGTGGGTTGCTCTTCGGAAGGTTGGCGTGAAAGTGTTGGGCCGAAGGGCCTGTTTCCACACTGTAGGTAATCTAATCTAAAACTAATTCTCTCACTGAGCCCAGAGACAGAGACACACTCGTTGCAGGCACAGCCCAAGAGAATTTAACCAGCACTATCTCCAGAAGGAGAGTCAATTCACCCAGCAGGATCTTTGAATCAGATGCAACAGGACAAAAAAAAAGGTCACTGGCCATCAATTCAACCTGAGGTCAGCTGAGTCATCCAGCTACACAATCTATACATCTTTTACATTTCAATGGACTAATTCAACCAAGCTATCCTGCCCTATTCTATTCATGTTTTGATGAACTGCAAGTGTGGACATGTGGAAGTCAAATCATAAATCATTCTATGTATAATAACTTTAGTTCTTCCAACATGTTAGCTTTATTAGTGTGTTGAGTTTATGATCCCAGTGCTTATAGCGGAGTCTGTTCGAAATTAGCAAGTACATTCTTTCTAATAAAACTGTTGGAGGGGAACAGATAGAATGAAATGAATAAAGAAAGGGAGCTATTTTGCCCCCAAAGTTTGAACATCACTTTCATTTGTTCTTTTTCCCTACACCATGTGCTGTTTCAAAAATCACATCACAACAGTAACACAATTCTAGTTTGCCAACACAGTGACAAAATGGTCCCTTGACAGCAAGTTCATACTTTGGTAGCATCTGTGTGCTAGGACAAAGAATTGGCATCTCAGGAAACTTTAGCATGAGTGAGAAGCCAGAGGAAGGAAGAGCCAGTTACACAGTATTGGTTGCTGCCCGACTGGAGAACACTTATTTACCTTACTTTCTATGGGCCAAAACAAGCACTATAAAAAAAGATGCAATTTATGTACAACTTGAACACTGAAGCACCTGCTTCTCAGATGCGCTTCCTTCCAAAACTCCTGCAAAACTATTGTGCCAAATCTGTTCATGAGGACATGTGATTGTTTAGGGGGAAATGAAGGCTCAAGGGTACATTCAGAACTGAAAGTAGAAGGAGGACATTACTGGGTAAGTTTGTCAAGCAACCAATGACTGACAAATGGAAGGCATGTGATCCTGAAATGGCCAGGTGGGTAGACAAATTGCATTTAACACAAGTGAGAGGTGATGTATTTGGGGAGGTCAAACAAGACAAAGGAATACACAGTTGAGAGAACACCAAGATTCTCGGGAGTGAGTGACCTCCAGTAAATATCTAGGTAGGAAAACAGGTCAACAAAAAGTGGCTAAGGCAGCATATATGGAATCCCTTCCTTTATTAGTGGAGGTATACCCTACAAGAACAGGGAGGTTATGCTGGAATTGCATGAATTGTTTGTTAAGCCACAACTTTAGTACTGTACATGGTTTATGGTCACCTTATGCCAGAAAAGGATGTAATTGGACCAGAAAGATTGAGAGAATTGGTGTCATATCTAGGAAAACTACACATTCACAGGAACAGATAGGATAAGCTGGTATTGTCCTTGGAATGGAGGAAGTCAAAACACAGATGTGCGAAGGGTCTGGAAAAAATGGATTGGAAATGTTTATCTATCTTTAGTATTGAGGTCAGTGACTTGTGGACAAAGAATTGACAAGAGTGATTGGTGGAAAGATTAGAAGGAGATAAGGAAAACTTCCTAACTAGAAGGTCTACATCTAGTTTCCAGCTAGCAATGTAGAAGCAGAAACTTTCAACTCCTTTTTAGGAAAAAAAAAAGAGTGCCTGGAAATGCACATTCAAGTTTCAATCTGCAGAGAAACCAATTAAATGCTGGAAAATAGAATTTGGCTGCCTGGCACATATTTCAGCCGATAAACATTCCTGATTCTATTATCATTCGTAAAATATCTGGCTATTAAACAGACCAGCTGTAGTCATAAAGGACTAACAGAAGCATTTACTATTTATTCAATATTACTGACTACTGCACATTGTTTTGTTTTTGGTAAGTCAATGCAAGCTCTTAGAATGGGAGTGCGCCACTAAGGACCAATAGGGGCTGAGATTGGCTAACATGCTTCCTAATTGTGGAAACTGAAGAATGCAACATAGCTGTCCATTTAGCCTTCTACACACATTTGCAAATATCCAAACAAATGGTTATAAAATCCTAATTGCATACTTGAAACAATTCCAATCACTTATAACAAGTAGCCAATTTTTGTTTCATATAAGAAGTCACTTCACATAACAATGCTTACCATCTGAAATTTCACCTTGACCTAAACTGCTGTGCACAGGGAAGCCAAGCATCTGTTGCAGTCTGTAGGGTGCTATAGCAAACACAAATCGAGCTAATCTGTTCAGGCGTTTCTTCCCTGTAACCCAGCGCCTTTCCTTCAGCGCATTAGTGTCAGCAGCTTTTATTTCCTCCACTGGCGCCGAGAAAGTGGCCCAAGTTGACAACCTCCGAATCACGATGAACTAGAGAAACAGAAACTTTTAGACGAAAAAGAAAACTCAAATAGTTTAGATGTCATCAGAACATTTGTAAAATGCCACCTCAAAAATCAGGTGTAGTAATCTGCAGCTCAGCCATTAAACGTGCAGAAATGCTTTGCGTTAAATTTATACTTTATAGGTCCATACATTGTATAATCCGATTATAGTTATAGGTGACCAATTTAGTGACAAAACCATTTTATATCTTCAGCCTGTTGTGCCAGTTAGTGAGATCATTGATGTTATGGACTAGGCCAGACCACTCAAAACATTAAGCAGGCAGCCCAGACTGTACCGTTGCTATTTGTTTTGGTAAGCATACAGTGAACATAACCTGGAGTAAATTAGCTAAGTTGACTACCAGATTTTAAAACAGATACATTTATTCAAAGTCTCGGAATGAAACACAAAGAACTGAATACAGAATACCCACAGAACTCATTTCTATCCAAACTTTATTATGCTGTTCCGAAAATACACAATAGTCCCAAATAAACAAACCCCTTAAATGCAGAAAAAAAGTGTGAAACAGAGGCTCACCGGTCAAAGGTAGAAAGGCAGAAGGATTAAATTAAAGCCCTCATCATTTAATGGGTTATGGTTTGAATTTGTGACATTGAACTCAGTCTATTAAAGTAACCATCTTATAAAGGCAGCATTCGATTGGTGGGCTGTTGGTAATTGACGAGCTTACTTCTGTTATGTCAGTTAATAGTCTAAAACGTAGGTTACCATGTAGTTCCCACCTGCAAACCGGATCGAGATGTCCTACCATGGTAGGACAGCATGCGGCTGCACTGCAGCTCATCATAAACAGAATGAATGACTACGAGACATTCAAGCAAGACTAGGCCAAAAGTGATGGGACCTTTTGGGTGCGACTTTAAGTCTTAGAGGTACAGCATAGAAACAGACCATTCAGTCCAACTCGCTCATGCCAACCAGATATCCCAACCTAATCTAGTCCCACCTGCTCGCACTTGGCCCACATCCCTCTAAACCCTTCCTATTCATGTACCCATCCAGATGCCTTTTAAAAAAGTAATTCTACCAGCCTCCACCACTTCTTCTGGCAGCTCATGCCATACATTTACCACTCTGAGAAAAAGTTCCCCCTTGGGTCTCTTTTATATCTTTCCTCTCACCCTAAACCCATGCCCTCTAGTTATGGACTCTCCCACCTCAGGGAACAGTCTATTTATCCTATCCATGTTCATGATTTTATAAACCTCTATAAGGTCACTTCTCAGCCTCTGACACTTCAGGGAAAACAGCCCCAGCCAGTTCAGCCTCTCCTTAGCTCAAATTCTCCAACCCTGGCAACATCCTTGTAAATCTTTTCTGAACCCTTTCAAGTTTCACAACATCCTTCCAATAGGAAGACGACCAGAATTACACGCAGTATTCTAAAAATGGCCTAACCAATGTCCTGTACAGCCGCAACATGACCTCCCAACTCCTATACTCAATGCTCGGGCCAATAAAGGAAAGCATACCAAATGCCTTCTTCACTATCCTATCTACCTGTGCCTCTACTTTCAAGGAGCTACAGTCCTGCACTGCAAGGTCTCTTTGTTCAGCAACACTCCTCAGGACCTTACTATTAAGTGTATAAGACCTGCTCTGATTTCTCCAATCATTCATATTGGCTTCATTAGGAAGCACAGCCTGAGCCAAGTTAAGGGCACTAGAGCTGGTTCAGCTATGGAGAGGGACAGAAGATGACTGAGAAAGTGACAGTTTCAAGGATCTTGAAGCTCTGCAGCGACAAGCTGGAATCCAAAATGGTATGTTGCCTCCCTGATGCCAAGAAGAGGATAGAAAGAGAGGAGGGGGGTGGCATTTTTGATAAGGGACGGCATTACAGCTGTGCTGAGGGAGGATATTCCCAGAAATACGTCCAGGTAAGTTATTTGGGTGGAACTGAGAAATAAGAAAGGGATGATAAACCTATTGGGATTGTATTCTAGATTCCCAACAGTCAGAGGGAAATTGAGAAACAAACTTGTAAGGAGATCTCAGTTATATGGAAGAAAAATAGGGCGGTTATGATAGGGGAATTTAACTTTACAAACATAGACTGGGACTGCGATTGTGTTAAGGGTTTAGATGGAGAGGAATTTGTTAAGAGCATGCAAGACACTATTCTGATTCAGTATGTGGATATACCTACTATAGAAGGTGCAAAACCTGACTTACCCTTGGGAAATAAGGCAGGGCAGATGACTGAGGTGTCAGTGGGGGAGCACTTTGGGGCCAGCAACCATAATTCTATTTGTTTTAAAATAGTGATGGAAAGGGATAGACCAGATCTAAAAGTTGAAGTTCTAAATTGGAGTAAGGCCAATTTTGACAGTATTAGGCATGAACTTTCAAAAGCTGATTGGAGGCAGATGTTCACAGGTAAAGGGACAGCTGGAAAATGGGAAGCCTTCAGAAATGCGATTACTTTACATTACAGTTTGGAAACAGGCCCTTCGGTCCAACAAGTCCACACTGACTCGCCAAAGCGCAGCCCACACATACCCCTACATTTACCACTTCACCTAACACCACGGGCAATTTAGTATGGCCAATTCACCTGACCTGCACATCTTTGGACTGTGGGAGGAAACCGGAGCAACCGGAGGAAACCCACACAGTCAGTTAGTCACCTGAGGCGGGAATTGAACCTGGGTCTCTGGCGCTGTGAGGCAGCCCACAAGGAGATGAGATAACGAGAATCCAGACAAAGTAAATTCCTGTTAGGGTGAAAGGAAAGGCTGGTAGGTATAGGGAATACTGGATGACTAAAGAAATCGAGGGTTTGGTTAAGAAAAAGGGAGCATATGAAAGGTATAGACAGGATAGATCGAGTGAATCCTTAGAAGTATAAAGACAGTAGGAGTATACTTAAGAGGGAAATCAGGAGGGCAAAAAGGGGACATGAGATAGCTTTGGCAAATAGAATTAAGGAGAATCCAAAGAGATTTTACCCTTTTGCCCTTAATGTAATTGTAACTAGGGGAGAATAGGGCCACTTAAAAATCAGCAATGTGTCCTTTGTGTGGAGCCGCAGAAAATGGGGGAGATACTAAATGAGTATTTTGCATAAGTATTTACTGTCGAAAAGGATATGGAAGATATAGACTGTAGGGAAATAGATGGCGATATCTTGCAAAATGCCAATATTACAAAGGAGGAAGTTCTGGATGTCTTGAAATGCATAAAAGGTGGATAAATCCCCAGGACCTGATCAGGTATACCCTAGAACTCTGTGGGAAGCTAGAGAAGTGATTGCTGGGCCCCTTGCTGAGGCATTTGTATCATCAATAGTCACAGGTGAGGCGCCGGAAGACTGGAGGTTGGCTAACGTGGTGCCATTGTTTAAGAAGGGCAGTAAGGAAAAGCCAGGAAACTATAGACCAGTGAGCCTGATGTCAGTGGTGGGCAAGTTGTTGGAGGGAATCCTGAGGAACAGGATTTACATGTATTTGGAAAGGCAAGGACTGATTCAGGATAGTCAACATGGCTTTGTGCATGGAAAATCATGTCTCTCAAACTTGGTTGAGTTTTTTAAAGAAGTAACAAAGAGGATTAATGAGGGCAGAGCGGTAAATGTGATCTATATGGACTTCAGTAAGGCGTTTGACAAGGTTCCCCATGGGAGACTGATTAGCAAGGTTAGATCTCGGAGTACAGGGAGAACTAGCATTTGGATATAGAACTGGCTCAAAGGCTGAAGACAAAATGGAGGGTTGTTTTTCAGACTGGAGGCCGGTGACCAGTAGAGTGCCACAAGGATAGGTGCTGGGCCCACTACTTTTTGTCATTTACATAAATGATTTGGAATCGAACATAAGAGGCACAGTTAGTAAGTTTGCAGTTGACACCAAAATTGGAAGTGTAGTGGATAGCGAAGAGGGTTACCTCAGATTACAACAGGGTCTTAATCAGATGGACCAATGGGCTGAGAAGTGGCAGATAGAGTTTAATTCAGATAAATGCAAGGTGCTGCATTTTGGGAAATCAAATCTTAGCAGGATTTACAAACTTAATGGTAAGGTCCTAGGGAGTGTTGCTGAACAAAGAGACCTTGGTGTGCAGGTTCATAGTTCCTTGAAAATCGAATTGCAGGTCGATAGGATAGTGAAGGAGGAGTTGGGTCAGAGTATGGAGTACAGGAGTTGGGAGGTCATGTTGCAACTGTACAGGACATTGGTTAGGTCACTGTTGGAATATTGTGTGCAATTCTGGTCTCCTTCCTATCGGAAAGATGTTGTGAAACTTGAAAGGGTTCAGAAAAGAGTTACAAGGATGTTGCCAGGGTTGGAGGACCTGAGCTATACAGAGAGGCTGAACAGGCTGGGGCTGTTTTCCCTGGAGCGGAGGCTGAGGGGTGACCTTATAGAGGTTTACAAAATTATGAGGGGCATGGATAGGATAAATAGGCAAAGTCTTTTCCCTGGGGTTGGGGAGTCCAGAACTAGAGGGCATAAGTTTAGGGTGAGAGGGGAAAGATATAAAAGACACCTGAGGGGCAACTTTTTCCACAGTGAGTGGTATGTGTATGGAATGAGCTGCCAGAGTATGTGGTGGAGGCTGGTACAATTGCAACATTTAAGAGGCATTTGGATGGGTATATGAATAGGAAGGGTTTGGAGGGATATGGGCCAGGTGATGGCAGGTGGGACTAGATTGATTAGATTCCCTACAGTGCGGAAACAGGCCCTTTGGCCCAACCAGTCCACACCGACCCTCCAAAGAGTAACCCACCCAGGCCCATTTCCCTCTGACTAATTTAGCATGGCCAATTCACCTGACCTGCACATCTTTGGACTGTGGGAGGAAACCCACGCAGACAAGGGGAGAATGTACAAACTCTACAGAGTCAGTCGCCCGAGCTAGATTCAAACCTGGGACTGTGAGGCAGCAGTGCTAGCCATTGAGCCACCGTGCCGTCCTGATTGGGTTTGGATATGTAGTCGGCATGGACAGGTTGGACCGAAGGGTCTGTTTCCATGCTGTACATCTCCATGACTCTAAGTGAACGCAGGGCACATCATGAGGGCCAGTCAGTATTCAGCACAGGCAGAAAGTGCAACAAGATTCTACAACCAGGCTTCGAAGGAGTAGGAAACAAACTGGCAAGAAGGGTCTCTAGAAGGTACACACTTCTTGATCATCCCTGTGTAATATGCTACTGAGCATAGAAACAGAATGCTTGAGGAGATAACTTAAATGACTAGTGAAATGGTGCTTTTTAAAATTCTAAGGCCAGTTCTGTAGGAGTTAAGACTTATATTGACGTGGCATAGATAAAATTAAAATATTGCAGATGTTGGAAATCTGAAAAAGAGAAAATGTTGGAGAAATTCAGCAAGTCTGGTGGCATCTGGAGAGAAAGAAACTCACTTCTGAATTTACTATCAGTTGGGAGCTCATGTTGAAGTTATACAGCACATTGGTTAGGCCACTTTTAGAATTACTGTGTGCAAATCTGGTCTCCTTCCTACTGGAATGGTGTTGTGAAACTTGAAAGGGCTCAGAAAAGATTTACAAGGATGTTGCCAGGGTTGGAGGATTTGAGCTATAGAGAGAGACTGAACAGGCTGGGGCTGTTTTCCCTGAAGCGTCAGAGGCTGAGGAGTGACTTTATAGAGGTTTACAAAATCATGAGGGGCATGGATAGGATAAATAGCCAAGGTCTTTCCCCTGGGGATTGTGGGGTGCTAGAGGGCACAAGCTTAGGGTGAGAGGGGAAAGATATAAAAGAGACCCAAGGGGCAAACTTTTTCACAGAGGGTGCTGTGTGTATGGAATGAGCTGCCAGAGGAAGTGGAGGAGACTGGTACAATTACAGCATTTAAAAGACATCTGGATGGGTACATGAATAGGAAGGGTTTAGAGGGATATGGGCCAAGTGCTGGCAAATAGCACTGGATTAGGCTGAGATATCTGGTCGGCATGGTCGAGTTGGACCAAAGGGTCTATTTCTGTGCTATACATCTGACTCAAATCAACTCTGTTTCTTTCTCCACAGATGCTGCCACATCTGAGTTAGACTAAACATACTACAGGTCAAGAAACACTGACTTTCAATATCCCAATAAGCTATTTTACAGTCTCTTCACCACAGATCAAGAACCAAACCTAAAACCTTTTGGTGCATTAGGTCAGCTACTCATTCTGAATTTGGTCAAAGCACCCAATCACTTCAGAAATCTATTAAATTAACTAACCTTAAAACACATGGTGGGCGGCACGGTGGCACAGTGGTTAGCACTGCTGCCTAACAGCGCCAGAGACCCGCGTTCAATTCCCGCCTCAGGCGACTGACTGTGTGGAGTTTGCACGTTCTCCCCGTGTCTGCGTGGGTTTCCTCCGGGTGCTCCGGTTTCCTCCCACAGTCCAAAGATGTGCAGGTCAGGTGAATTGGCCATACTAAATTGCCCGTAGTGTTAGGTAAGGGGTAAATGTAGGGGTATGGGTGGGTTTCGCTTCGGCGGGTCGGTGTGGACTTGTAGGGCCGAAGGGCCGGTTTCCACACTGTAATCTAATCTAATCTAATCACATCATTCAAGCAACTTCAAGGGTTTTTTCCATTCTAATCCACATTTTTTTTTTCTTGCTGCCAATGTAGATCTAGGTTATTCACCATTCCTATTCCAAAACTGCAGAGTAAGCAAATTGTAGCACTATTCACTATATCATTTAAATATGTATATTGTAACAATGGTAATTTGGTAAATGGACAGAAGTAGTCTAACATACTATCCAACTGATCTTAAAAGCAGTCCTATGTATAGTGCCACGGTTACATTACTTTTAATAATACAAATAAATGAAATCTCAATTAGTTACTTCACAGCCAGCATCTGTGGTAACCTGGTAAATGAGATGAAGAAGAGGTATAGTTTCTAATTGTTTGCTTACAGACTATAGTTAAGATACACATGCATAAGTGGTATTCTGATGTTACTGGATGAGTAATTCTGAAGACCAGGTTAAACATTCTGGGAGAATGGATTCAAACCTCACAATGGCAGATGGCAGAATTTGAATTCTGGAATTAAAGGCTGGCCTAATGTTGTCTAAGTAACCCCGGTCAATTGTTGCAAAAAAACTCATCTACTTTATTAAATTACCTTAAGGGAAAGGAATCTGCGATCATTACCTGGTCTGGCCTACATGACTCAATTTACAGCAACATTGTTAACTCTTAGTTAGGGATGGGCAATAAATGCTGATCTAACCAGCAATGCCATCATCCTGTGAATGAATTAAGAAAGAACTTGCAGAGAGGAATAAAACTATTTTCTTGCAAATGACAGTGACATTAGGATTTCCAATTAGAGGCTGAGAAATGAGAGAGCATTACATTAAAGCATGGAAAGGATGGTCAATTGATTTGCTAATTTTATTCAAACCATAGAAAATTGTTTGCATTGCAATTTAGCTAGTATTTGTAAATGTAGCAATAAACACACACGCACACCACATAGATTTACTTCAGACAGCTTTGAGAAAACAAGACAAAGTGAAGGAGGACGACAATATTAAAAGGTGGAGGCACATAGACAAAATACTGCAGTTATTGGAGATTGAAATGAACTAAGGTGCTAAAGAAATTCTCTGCAATTACTGCCAGAACTATCGACAGAAACAGATCATGTTGAGTCCAAAAAAATCCCATCTGATTCAAATGTTAACTCTTCTTCGCTCTCCACAGAAGCTACTAGATCTGCGGAGTTTTGCCAGCACTGCTTTTACTTACAGCAAATAATAACACAGCAGCCGTGTCCTTACTCCTGGACAGAGAAGCCTAGGTTCAAGTCAAGTTTTGTGTCACAAGTAGAAAGGTGTTTAAGAATGTGTTTAGCATGCTTGTCTTCATTGCCGAGACCTCAGAATGTAGGAGTTGGAATGTCATGCTGAAGTTGTACAGGACATTTGGTGAGGCCTCTTCTGGATTACTGTGTCCCGTTCCGATTGCCCTGTTATAGGAAGGATATTATTAAGCTGGAAACAATTCATAAGAAGTTGACCAGAACATTGCCAGGAACGGAGGGCTTGAATTATAAGGAGGCACTAAATCGGATTTTTTCCACTGGAGCATAGGAAATGGAGGGGTGACCTTATAGAGGTTTATAGAATCACGGAGGGTATAGATAAGGTGAATGACAGGTGTCTTTTCACTAGGGTGGTGGATTTCAAGACTGGGCTGAGAGCATAATTTTAAGGTGAGGAAAAATTTTTTTAAAAATAGGAATGCAACATTTTTATACAGAGTGGTTCATGTGGGGAATACCCTTCCAGAGGAAGTGGCAAATGCAGTTACAATATTTTTAAAAACATTTGGATATGTACATTAATAAGAAATGTTTGAAGGGACATGGGCCAACAGCAGGCAGCTGGGACTAGCTTAGTATTATGGTTGGACCGAACAATCTGTTTCCATGCTATATATCTCTATGACCTTGATGAAAACATCGATGGGTAGGTAAGTACGTTTGCACATGATACAAAGATTGGTGGAGTTGTGGATAGTGTAGAAGGTTGTCAAAGGATGGAGATCAGTTGCAGACATGGACAGAAATGGCAGAGTTTAATCCAGGTAAGTATGAGGTGTACTTTGGGAGATCAAATCAGAGTCCCTCCAGTGTTGGAGCAGGCCATTTGGATCATTGAGCCTACACTGCCCCTCTGAAGAGCATCCACCCTGACCAACATACCCACATTTACCATGGCCAATCCACCTAGCCTGCACATCTTTGGACTGTGGGAGGAAACGTGAACATCTGAAAGAAACCCACAGAGACACGGGGGTACATGCAAACTCCACACTGAGTCGTTCAAGGCTGGAATCAAACCTGGGTCCCTGGCACTATGAGACAGCAGTGCTAACCACTGAGCCACCATACCATGCATTAAGGTAAAGTATACAGTTAATGGTAGGACCCTGAACAGCATGGATGTACAGAGGGATCTTGGGGTTCAGTTCATAGCTCCCTGAAAGTGGCCACGCAAGTAGATAGGGTGGTAAAAGCGGCATACAGCATGCTTATCATTATCGGTCAGGGAACAGAGCACAAGAGACAGGACGTCATGTTGCGGTATTATAAGTCTTTGGTTAGGCCACACTATTCTGGTCACCACACTTCAGCAAGGATGTGGAGGCTTTGAAGATGGTGCAGTAGAGAGGTTATAACAAGATACTGCCTGGATTAGAGGGTATGCGCTATAAAGAGGCTAGAAAAATTCAGGTTGTTTCTCTGGAGCGGAAGCTGAGGGGAGACCTGATAGATGTCTAAGATTATGAGATGCATAGAGTTGATAGTTAGAATCTTCTCCTCCCCCCAGAGGAGAAATGTTTAATACTGGGGGCATGCATTTAAGGCAAGAAAGGGAAGTTCAAGAGGAGATGAGAGGAACAAGTTTTTTTTTAAAAAACAAAAGTGTGTGGTACGAGTCTAAAACACATTGGTGGGGTAGTGGAGGAGGCAGATACATAAAGGCATTTAAGGGACTTTTAGATAAAAATTTACTATGCAAGGAATGGAGGGATATAGACCAAGGGCAGGCAGAAAGGATTAGCTTAAATTTAGCATCATGTTCAGCACAGAGAGCTGAAGGGCCCATTCCTGTGCTGTACTGTTCTACAGTCCACCTATGTTCTACGTCACACTGCAGAGTCACAGCATAGAAACAGACCTTTTGGTCCAACTTGTCCACGTCAACTAGACGTCCTAATGTGACCTAGTCCCATTTGCCAGCATTTGGCCCATATCCCTCTAAACCCGTCCTCTTCATATACTTCAAAAAACTCCGACAAATCAGTTGTGCATAATTGTCCCTTACAGCATCCATGTGGCATCCCCTTAACTAAACCACATTTGTCCATGTGACCATCAATTCTAACCCAAACATCTCTAAACAGGTAGACTAGTAAAAAGGATAGATGGAAACAAAACATATCTAGGTCTCATCTAGGTTTAAATAATTCAAAATGTTGACCAGTAAAGAAACTGGTCAGCTGCATCAAATAAAGATTACTCCAAATTCAGTGTTAATAGGTTTGGTTCAATTAAATCAAAAAGCTTTAAGAATGCATTTTCCGTACAAAGAGAACACCCTTGACAGGAATGGGAAAAGAGGGTATTCAGTTCTATTTGCCTCACAGCGTGTGTTCCCTCCCAACCTCAAATCTCTCACTCAGTAACCAGGAGCGATTGTCCTAGCCCACCATGAGGAGGAGAGTGGTACTGATCAAAATGTTACAAAACATCTGATCAATGCAAAGAGAGTACCTCCCACGTGTCAGTGTACGATTACCAACCACAGGAAAGCATTACAGATTAAACCGAATTACCGTAATGGCATTGTTATTCGTCAAAGACCACTGGATAGTCCATTCAAGACAATACATTTTACTTTGCTAAATAACAGCCCTAAAACCTGAGACTTTATAATGCTTTCAGCTGCTCCAAAATACTGTAATTTATAGTCACGACGGTATCAGTAATACGAAAGGTAATTACAAACTCTCATTTAGAATGAACAAAAAAAAAGTGAAGTAAATTGTGGGACTCCTTGCAGTATATAAAACAAAAAGGTATAGCACGCCACATCATCCCCCAGATCCATCGTGTTACAAACAAGAACTTAATTCCAGCCCTAACCAGACAGAGTTCATTGCCGAGGATGGAGGTTCCACAGTGGGATAGGTAACTCCTGGACTTGTACTTAGCAGTATTAGGCCAGGACAAGACAGTAGCTGGTGCAGAGCAGATATCCACATACCAGGTATTTTAGCGGTCCAAATCCAGACATCCTACTCAAGAAGGCGAGCAAGGAACCTTTTGCAGTCGTTGAGCATTTTTCCTAAATACAAATAACCCAAATTAACAACAAAGCAAACAGATAGTATTCGATAATCTCATTAAACCACGCATATTTCCAAACCTGGACATCTTTACGTTCCTCACTACCACCAATAATATCTTCCTGTAAGACCATAGTGAACAAACAGAACCGCAACAGCCCAGTCTTTGAAGTACTATACTAAAGCGGATAGCCTGGCCGCAGCGGGTTTAAGCCAACAAGGAAACACGTGAACCGCCAAACCCACTGAAATACTCTTAAAGGGCTAGCACAAGACAGATCGCTCTCTCTGTTATAAGATGGTTGTAACAGTTTCTCTCAGTTCTAGCTCAGTTGATAGCTCTCACTCTTATACTGCTTGATGGCATACACTGGTTAGGTCAGTGATTATTGTCCCATCTGTAGTTATTCAGAAGCAACCATATTGTTGTAGGCTACACTAGGTAATGATGCAGATTCCATTCTTTAAACAACATTAGTGAACCCAATTGACACTGGTTACATGATTGTCATTAAGAAAGCTGTGTTTTTTTTATCAAGATATTTATTTAATTCAAATTTCACCATCTGCTGTAGTGGGATTTGAACCCTTGTACCCAAAACATTAGCCTGGGGTTCTGCATTACTAATCTACTGACATTACCACTACACCAACATCATTGAGTCAGGAGATGATTTGTTTGTTTCTATCCAGAAACTGCAACACAGACATTTAGATTGATGCTCCAGTGCCCACTGAGGGAGTGCTGTGCTGTCTGACAGGGATAGAATTTTGTTCTGGGGTCTACAGTGTGGCCTCCCAATGAAAGACCCATATTGTGACTTTTCAGAAGGTCCCACTGAAGCAATCAGGCAGTGACAAGGCCACCATCAGGTCTTTCTCAGTCAATAAGATCACAAGGGCCAGAATTCCAGCAAGCAAGAGCTGCCAGCCAATCATTGCACATACCGCTTAGCAAAACACCCGCTGGCAACTGGGTAAATCCCAGTGGTGGTGGGATGAAGTACTATCAATGGTTCTTAAATGCCTGTGAGGCAGGAACGCCCCATCCCACCCAGAACATAATTCTAGCAGAGGTGGCAAGGTGGCAGAATTAAGGTGCACCACCATCCCTCCATTCCTGTCTCCGAACCCATCATCGGTGAACATATGAAACATGAGCAGAAGGTGACCATTTGTCCTTATTTGATAAGATCACACATGATGTCTTTGTGTTTCTAATTCCACATTCTCAGCAATCCCTTTATTCTCTTGCCCAGCAAGAATTTATGTACCTCTACCTTAAAAATATTTAATAACTACCCAGCCCCCAGCTTCCTGAAGCAGAGAGTTCCAAATTTGCACAATCTTGTGAGAGAGAAAAAAAACTCTTCTCAGCTCTGTCTGAAGAGTTCAGCAGATTGTGTAGCCACACATTTATTGATCTGTGGTTCCCCCCACATTATCAAGGTCTCAGCTAGAAGGGATGCAGGAGAAAACCTTAACAATGCTTCCTCTGAGGTGACAATACCCTTGTCTTCAGAGGTCATAGATGAGGCATTTGTTGCTGCTGGACATTCCTCCCCAAATATTGAGGGATGCCAAGCAGAAACAGCAAGATAAAAAGAAAGAGAAGATGCTGTGGCCAATGGTTAGAAATGGTGTGCAATGTTTAAGAGTGGCAGCAACGTTAATGGGAGAGTTACTTTGGAATGAAAATTGCTACCTACTAGTTTCACTGGATATTGGATGGGTGTATGAATAGGAAGGGTTCAGAGGGCCAAATGGGCAAATGGGACTAGATCAGATTGGGATGTTTGGTCGGCATGGATGATTTGGACCAAAAGGTCTGTTTCCAAGCTGTATGACGCTATGTGACTCTGTATGATATGAATGTTTCTGCACCCCTGCAGGAGCAGTTCCAATCTTCTCCTGTGAGGGGCAGAATTCTCTCTGCATCAGGGATGAAGACAGGGATGTTTGGAAACCTCGACATCTATAATGGTTCTTTTCACCCTGTTGTGGGCTGCTTTCTCCTGTAATGAACAAAAGCTGGGGATCAATGGGATTGCAAAGGCTAGGATGGCTCTTCGTGTGGCTGCCTCTGGGGCAAAGGTGATGAGTCTAAGCAGGCGGCACAGAGGGCATGTGGGGTTACTGGTATGATTCTTTTACAGGGGGAAACTGAGCTGAGGAAGGTCTTGTGTGCAATAGTAAGAATTGCAGAGCATGAACTTTGGTAGGAGGTGGGTACAGAGAGAGTGAGTATTAGGTGACAGAGAGAAGCACTTACTATAGCAGAGTGGTGTGGTCAAACAACCACCAGCCCAAAATCGGACATTCTAAATTGGCTGACAGCCGGAGAGATCAGGCCCGACTGAAAACAGGCCAAATTAAATGAAAGTGAAAAAGGGTTACACCCAAACTGTCAACTTTTCCACCTCCTGATGCTGCCAGGCTTGCTGTTGTGAGTGGCCAGACCACTCAAAACATTCTTAAGCAGGCAGCCCCAGACCATAACTTTGTAATTTGTTTCGGTAAGTGTACAGTGAAAATTAACAGGAATAAGATAGCTAGGTTGACTACCAGATTTTAAAACAGACAAAAATGTATTCACAAAATTACACAATGAAACACAAAGAACAGAATAAAGAACCCCTAGAGAACTCAGCCAATTCAATTATACTTAATTGTGCTGTTCCAAATATCCACAAGAGTCCCAATAAGCAAACTCCCTTTAAAAACCAGTATACATGGAAGGCATTCTTACAGGTTGAAGTTGAAGGGCAGAAAAAGAGAGAGTTTCCATACAGCTCCCTGTTGAACTTCCAACCAGTTCAAAGACTGAACTAAAACTGATCAGCTCAGCTAGCTAGAGAGCTGATCACTCCCTTCTCTTTATACAGGACATTTCTAAAACATGACCACTTTGTCCTGAATTCTCATCTGTTTACATATAAACAAAAGGTCTCTCAAAATCCTTTTCATCTCAGTACCAAACCGGACTGATAGGAGTCCAGCCCGGTTTATTGCCCCTCTGAAAAAAAAATCAAGGTCAGAGTCTCCTTGAGCCAAGGAACAACTTTTAGAAGAAGAAAGGGCCTAGCTTTGTGACACCTCCCCCCTTAAAAAAAAGGAAGCATCAATACTAAAAGATGGCTACAGTTTTAACCTTTCAAAACCCAGTTAGTAGTCTAAAGACACATAGAGGAGAAAGTGAGGACTGCAGATGCTGGAGATCAGAGCTAAAAATGTGTTGCTGGAAAAGCGCAGCGGCTCAGGCAGCATCCAAGGAACAGGAGAATCGACATTTCGGGCATCTTCCTGAAGAAGGGCTCATGCCCAAAACGTCAATTCTCCTGCTCCTTGGATGCTGCCTGACCTGCTGCGCTTTTCCAGCAACACATTTTCAGCTAAACACACATACACTATACTAACTATAAACATGCAAACATGCACAACCAAATGCAAATTCAGGCCACGGTACACCCACCAACGAATGCTTCTGTATCTCATTCGAGTCTTAATAATGCATCGGCAATCATGTTTTCTCGTCCTGCCACATGTACAATTGTCAAACTGAATGACTGCAACAACAGGCTCCATCTAAACAGTCTGGCATTTTTGTCCTTACATTTTTCCACAAATGTCAATGGGTTGTGATCAGTGTATATGATTATCTCAGATGTATTGCTGCTAATATAAACACTGAAATGTTGTCATGCCAACACCAAGCTTAAAGTCTCTTTTTCCACTGTTGAGTATTTCTGTTGATGAACGTTCAACTTCCTGGAAAAATATCCAATGGGTCTTTCTATTCCTTTGTCATCCTCCTGCAGGAGCACCGCACTGACACCTACATCATTGGCATCGATAGCAACCTTGAAAGGCATTGTGTTATCCATTGTATTTAATACTGGGGCAGTGGTTAGCACAGTTTTTAGGCTGTCAAATGACTTTTGACATCTTCTGTCCACTGAAACTTCTTGCCCTTTTTTAACAATTTAGTGAGTGGAGCAGCCACACCGCTAACATTCAGCACAAGCTTTCGATAAAATTCACTCAACCACAGGAACTGTAGTACTGTTTTTCTCATCAACGGTATGGGATATTCCCCAATTAGTTTCGTTTTTGCATCTCGTGGGGTCATTTGTCCATGTCCACTAACATGGCCCAGGAAGGTGACTTGGGCTTTGGCAAATTCACTTTTAGCTAGGTTTACCATCAAGCCTGCCTTCTGAAGTGGGTCAAACAAGTCTGATAAATGCTGTAAATGTTCCTTCTATGAGTGACTAAAATCACCAGGTCGTCAAGGTACACCACACAGTTGGGTAATCCGGCAATGACCTTAATAGTCAGTCTCTGAAATGTGGCTGGAGCATTTTTTATACCAAATGGCATGACTTTGAACTGATATAGTCCATTTGGCGTTATGAAAGCTGGAATTGCCTTTGCTCTCTCTGACAGAGGTACTTGCCAGTAGCCTCTGAGCAAGTCCAACTTAGAAATGTAACTGCTTGTCCCACTTTTTCAATACAGTCCTCCAATCGTATGCATCAGTTTTTGTAATGGCGTTGACTTTGCAATAGTCCACACATAACCGTTGGGTACCATCTGGCTTTGGCACAATGACTATGGGTGAGCTCCTGTCACTGTAACTCACTTCAATTATGCCATCTTGGAGCATACACTTCATCTGCTTTTGAACCTGTGCCAACTTTAGAGGGTTATGCCAATAAGGATGTTGCTAAATTGGAACAGCATCTCCTATATTTATATCATGCACAATTAGGTTAGTACTTCCCAGTTTATTTCTGCATACCTCATCATGTGATAGTAATAACTCCTTCAGGTCAGTTCGATTTTCTTGTGGAAGATAACTCAATAATTTATCCCAATTTTTGACAAATTCCTCATTGCTGATTTTGATTTGAGGAATGTCCATTTCAGAATCCTCTGAACTTGGTTCTTCCCTCTGTGCTGTAATCATTAACACATTCTCTTCTTGCTTTCCTTTTGAGCATATTCACATGACACACTCTGAGAGATTTCTTCCAGTCTGGAGTCCTTATCAAGTAGTTCACCTCACTCAATTTCTTCTCGATTTGATAAGGTCCCTTAAACCTTGCTTTTAAAGGCTCACCTGTTACTGGAAATAACACTAATACCTTATCCCCAATTACAAAATTGCAAATTCGTGATTTCTTATCTGCTTCCTGTTTCATTGTATGATGCAATACTTTTACATGCTCTCTAGCCAACTCCCCAGCTCTATTTAATCGTTCTCTAAAATTTGACACATAGTCCAAATGGGTGGTCTCTGAATTCTGACTTATTAATGCCTCCTTAATCAATTTTAACAGTCCTCTTACTTCATGCCCAAAAATTAGTTCAAATGGACTGAATTTGGTCGATTTATTCGGTGCATCTCTGATCTCAAAAAGTAGAAATGGAACTCCCTTATCCCAATCATCTGGATACTCCTGACCATAAACCCTCAACATGGTCTTCAGTGTTTGATCTCTCTGGTGCTCCCTACGATTCCGGATGGTATGCAGTAGATTTGAATTGCTTTATTCCCAAGTTATCCATAACCTCCTTGAATAGTTTGGATGTGAGGTTTGATCCTTGATCTGACTGGATCTCTATTGGTAGTCCGTACCAGTAAAAAATTTCAGTCATTCTTCTACAACCCTGTTAGATGTGATGTTGCATAATGGGATTGCCTCTGGAAATCTAGTCGACACATCCATTATTTATAATAAATACTTATTCCCACTTTTTGTTTGAAATAGCGAATCTATGCAATCAATCAAGACTCTTGTGAAAGGTTCCTCAAATGCTGGAATAGGTATTAAAGGTGCAGATTTTATTACTGCCTGTGGTTTTCTGATTAGCTGACATGTATGACATGTCTGACAAAATTCAACTACATCTTTGTGTAATCCAGGCCAGTAAAAATGTCTTTGTATTTTAGCCTGTGTTTTTCTCACCCCTAAATGACCTAAGTGGTAGCTCATGCACTACTTGCAGAACCTCCTTTCTATACTCTACTGGCAAAACAATTTGATGAATCTCTGCCCGTTTCTCATCTGCTTGAATGTGTGACGGTCTCCAGTTCCTCATTAAAACATCATTTGTTAAGTAATAACTTTCTTTCTCAGTGAATGCCTTTTGATATAACTGTCTTAACTCATCTTTCTGCTGTAATTCAATCAGCTTAGCAGAGCTAAAATTACTTGCATGTTTACCTGTTTGCTCCTTCTCTGCTTCACTTGGCTGATCGAAGAATGTTTTGGATAACACTATATCAGCTTCCTTATCTGCGCCTTTTGATCTCTCCTGCTTCAGCTGGTGCCTCTGTGATCTTGTGATCACATAATCAGGGAAAATTCCTGGATAAACATTCTCCACATCTTGAGTTGCCTGCGTCTCCACTGGTTTTTCAACTAGAGTAGACAGCACACCTACTAGTGAGTCTGCTACATCATTTGCAAGAACAAATTGTACTCCTGGAGCTGAGAGTTTGTCCAGTACGCCTAGCACAAATGCTCATTCTTCTCTAGACTTTCTAGCCTCACTTCACATAACTGAGCACTTTTTGTCTCACCTTGAATTCCTGTTACCAGTACCTTCTCTGGCAATTGACCCTCAGGACTGCATATGTCCTCATCCTTCAGCATTACATTCTGAGAGGACCCTGTGTCGCTTAATATTGTAACCTCCTTACCTACTAGTCCTGGCCTATGTGAATAAACTTTACCCTTGCATGTATATTTTTAAAGTAGATTTGGCACTTGCACCTTAATCAAACTCAGATCATCTCGTACATTTTGAGGCAGATGTCTAACTTCCCTTGTGCTTTTTGTTGCTAGTTCAACAAAACTTCCAGACTTGTCTGGATTTCCTACATCTGGCTTTCTCCTAGTCCACCAACATTGTGATTTTATGTGGGCCACTTTATTACAATGAAAACACTGGAGCTTTTTAACTTCTTTATCCCCCTCAAGGGTTTCTTTTTTACCCTGTGCTAAGTTATCCTTATGATCTTCACTGAGGTCTACCTTTTCCTTTCCAAATGAGGATTTCTCTTTGCCCCAATTTCTATCCCTCATGGACTGAAATTGATTCTGGAAGCCAAACCAGGTTTTATGGACCAACTCATAATCATCAGCCACTTCAACTGCTAACCTTGCTGTTTTAACTCTCTGCTCTTCCACATGAGCTTGCATTACTTCAGGCAGTGAATTTTTGAATTCCTCGCAAAGGTTATCTTCAGCCTTTATCTCCAGCCGTTTAAGCTGATTTTCCTTTTCTAAGTATCAGTTTTAGAAGTTCAAAAGCTCTCTCTTTTTCTTTCTCTACTCTCCCTTTTTCCCTCTGTTCTGCTTTTAATCGTAACTCAAACTGTCTCATTTCTGCTGCCCTTTCGTTAGTTCTCGCCTCTAACTCAATCTGCTTCATTTGTGATTGAATTCTTGCCATCTCTATCGGTTCTGATGGTTTCTCCAGCAAGTTTAAATGCTGAGTTACTGTTGTAATTATCTCTCCTTTCCTCACAGAAGCAGATAGTTCCAATTCCCGTTTCTCTGCTAATGTTTGCAACTTGGTCTCATTCACTTTTTGCAAAACTTCAAAAGTCACTGCATCCACATCTAGAAAACCTTTGGTGACTGAAAGAGCCATTACTATCCCAAACTTTGTCTACTCAACCAAACTAACACACGAAATAAAGACACTAGCACCTACCACTCGCTGGTTAAAATCCCGCAAAGAGTGGGATCCCAATCTGTTGTGGACTAGGCCAGACCACTCAAAACATTCTTAAGCAGGCAGCCCCAGACCATAGCTTTGCAATTTGTTTCAGTAAGTGTACAGTGAAAATTACCCAGAGTAAGTAGCTAGATTGACTACCAAGTTTTAAAACAGACAAAAATTTATTCACAAAATTACACAATGAAACACAAAGAACAGAATAAAGAACTCCTACAGAACTCAATCTATCCAACTAGACTTAATTATGCTTTTCTGAATATCCACAACAGTCCAATAAGCAAACTCCCTTTAAAAACCAGTATAAATGGAAGACATGCGTACAGGTTGAAGGGCAGAAAGAGAGAGACAGAGAGTTTCCACACAGCTCCCTGTTGAATTTCCAACTAATTCAAGACTGAACTAAAACTGCTCAGCTCAGCTAGAGAACTGACCACTCCCCTCTCTTTATACAGGACATTTCTAAAACATGACCACTTTGGCCTGAAGTTTCATCTGTTTACATATAAACAAAAGGCCTCTCAAAATCCTTTTCAGCACTGTACCAAACCAGACTGATTGGAGCCCGGCCCGGTTTATTGCCCCTCTGAAAATAAATTAAAGACAGTGTCTCCTTGAGCCAAGGAACAGCTTTTAGGAAAAAAAAAGGACTAGCTTTGTGAGGCTGTGTTTTTCCAGCCTCCTGCTAAACTAAATGAAACAGCAGCCAACAGCTACTGGCTACAGATGTCAGTGGAAACCGAGATCAAAGAGATCACAAAGGTCAGGGGGAACCATTTACAACCAGCCGAGTGGTTGTGTATTGGAGAAGTTTCAATCAGACCTAGTGGCACCCTAACGTCCAGCCAGTACCTCTAGCTGTGTATGTTACACCTTCCAGGCATGGCGGCAGTGAAGAGTATTCACATGACCCCACTGGATGCTTTGAATCCATCTTGTGACCCCATTGGCCAAAGGCCTCTGAACATTCAGGAAGGTCAGGCTGAGGCAGGGGTTATAAGCACACATGTGGATGCCACCCCTTTGACCTGGCCCAGCAGCGGAGAGGGAGGGGAGATAGAGAGAAAGATAAAAATATCCGCTCTGACCTGCAAGATCCCCTTTGTGAAAGTGAGGCAGCCCTATGTAGGAGAGGAAGGAGATTCCAACAGCTCAGCTCAAACACATGGATTACTGCAGGTAACCTCAGACAGATAGCGCTAGATAGAGAGTAAATATTGTGGGAATTTGGGAAATGCTCAAATGGTATTTTTAATCAGGAATATTTTGCTATTAAAATCGAGTTAAACCACAAATTGAATTCTGTGTCCTTCTATCCACCTCACTGACTAATACACAAACTGGTCAAAGTGTCCAAAGCATTGGACAATAGTGGAGAAAGTCATTGACCTTCTTACTGCATAACAGGCTGTTCCTCTGCACCATGGAAATGGCACTGACCCAAATGACAGCATGATACCAATAGAGCAGTATCTGATGACACAGCTTCCTCTGCCAGTCCTTGGGAAGTATAGTAGAAAATTTCAGAAACAGACCTTCAGTATTGACCAACTTTGTTGATCACATGATATATCATGGGAAGCAATGAACTGCTTTGAAATGCAATCAGCTACAAAGGTTTACCTATCGTATTTCAGTTGACAGCTCTCACAATACTACAAAATAGCCACAAGATGGCCTACTTGCGCTTTCTTTGGATAAAGTGAGATCTTGCCAATAATTTATATTGAAGAACTACACTTTGTTTTGCATTACTGATTTAATAACATTCCTCAAGCAAAGTTTGATCATGAGTTATACAGAAAGTATGTTTGTGTTATCAAGGTGAAACATTAAATCCAAACACGGCAGCACATAAAAATAAAGAAAACAGGGGCTAATCAGGGTTGGATCATAATGCTTTATTCAGCCCTCTTTTTATTCTAGGAGTCAGAAATTAACAGGCGTTTATAATAGTTTACAAATTGCAGGCTGATAACTAATAGTGCAGACAGTCAGTTCTCTGGTACATTGCTGAAGGAGCACAGAACAGAGATAATTATTATTAATTTCCATAATGCTTTCTTTCGATATGGATAACTTAATCTCTTCCTTTACAAGGTCGGGTCAAACAGTGACACATAATTATTGTCACAATGTTAGTTATAAATTTCTCTTAGTAATAATTATTTTAGCCAAGCTAAGTTTAAAACCTAAAAATGGCTTCCAGGGCCACAAAATTATATCTAGGTAAAAACAATGACTGCAGATGCTGGAAACCAGATTCTGCAAAGTTTTACCTGCACATCCACCAATTTCATTTATTGTATCCGTTGCTCCTGATGTGGTCTCCTCTACATTGGGGAGACTGGATGTCTCCTAGCAGAGCGCTTTAGGGAACATCTCCGGGACACCCGCACCAATCAACCACACCGTCCTGTGGCCCAACATTTTAACTCCCCTTCCCACTCTGCCGAGGACATGGAGGTCCTGGGCCTCCTTCACCGCCGCTCCCTCACCACCAGACGCCTGGAGGAAGAACGCCTCATCTTCCGCCTCGGAACACTTCAACCCCAGGGCATCAATGTGGACTTCACCAGTTTCCTCATTTCCCCTTCCCCCACCTCACCCAGTTCCAAACTTCCAGCTCAGCACTGTCCCCATGACTTGTCCTACATGCCTATCTTTCTTTCCACCTATCCACTCCATCCTCCCCCCCCCAATCTATCACCTTCATCCCCTCCCCCACTCACCTATTGTACTCTATGCTACTTTCTCCTCACCCCACCCTCCTCTCATTTATCTCTCCACCCTTCAGGCACTCTGCCTTTATTCCTGATGAAGGGCTTTTGCCCGAAACGTCGATTTTACTGCTCCTCGGATGCTGCCTGAACTGCTGTCCTTTTCCAGCACCACTAATCCACAAAATTATTTCCACAGGAAGAAAGACACTTCTCTGGATCAGAAACTCCAGAGAATGGTGGTGCCGCCTTCCCCTTCAATTTGTCAAAGGCCAGTTCTCACGCTGGTACTTAATGGGCTGTTAAAGATGAGATGGGCACAAGGGATGCCAGCCTGTCAGCAGACTCAGTAGTGAATTATTCCAGAAACAGTGTGTCATAAGGTGTTGTGGAAATTGGAATGACACATACTCTAGGGGTGGGCTAGATAATTAGATCATAGAATCCTGACAGTGTGGAAAGAGGTCCTTTAGCACAACAATTCCACACTGACCCTCCGAAGAGTAACCCACCCAGACCCATTTCCTGGGACTGATACTCTACATTTCCCCCTTACTAAGGCACCTAATCTACACACTCTGAAAACTATGGGCAATTTAGCTTGGTCAATTCACCTAGCCTGCACTTCTTTAGTGCTGTGGGAGGAAACCAGAGTACCTGGGGGGGGGGGAACCCACACAGACACAGAGAGAATGGGCAGATAGTCACTCAGGGCTGGAATCGAACTTGGGTCCCTCGTACTGTGAGGTAGCAGTGCTAACCTCTAAGCTACTGTGTCACCCATGGTGTAATAAGGTGTATTTGATAAGATAATACAAGAAAAATCTGACACATCTCGGGTTAAGCCAAAAAAAATTCAGTCCTCTGTGAAGGCATTGTTTTCGAAGGAAGGATGACTCTTTCTGCATGACAGAAGCATAAACACATATCAAACCTGAATCAGGGTACCTCCTGGATTATTGGCAGGATCAACTACACTGTTAAAATGTAAGCTTCCCCCTTCTTTCTGCATTTCACTTTGAGAAAGGAGAGCTGGAGGGAAATGTACAATTCCATCAACAACCATATTCATAACCAAATTATGATTTTAAATCTTGAGTGTCTGAGAGTCAGTCACTGTGTACCCAATAACTGATTAATGAAAAGCTTGTTCTGTATGTGTGACATCTGGATTTACGTGGGAGCCTTAGGCTTGCATTGAACTAAGCGTGCCTGTACAATCCATAAGTCTCTCCAGCTCCACATGCTTCAGTGACTAGAATTAAAATATGAAGTGGGCTGAGAGGTTCCTTACAGAGAAATTGCACTTGCTGTTCATGGTTCATATAGAGAGTTGAAAGGTTTGCATGGCTCACACAATTGCACAGTATTAACTCCTGGATGCTGGATAAGCCTGTTGAATGAAAAAAACTCAGCACTCTCAAGCTACATCCTAATATGTCCATGAGAGATATGATGAACCGCAGTGCTCTTGTAAGCAATACTTCAATAACTTGATTTCTGTAGCTGCATACTGCTGATTTTCCTGTGTGACTGTCACCATCTAGGGCAACCAACAGTTACTTCTATCAGTTTATAAATGAGCAACTGAGGGTCCTGTGATGCAGTGGTAGTGTCCCTCAGTCTGGGTTCAAGTCTCATCAGCCCAGAGCTGCATCTGAACAAGTTAATTATCAATTTTTGTTTTAACAAATTGACACCTGCTCCAACATTTTGGAACCAGGATGAGTACAGTTTCACTTCCTCACCAACATTCTCGAATTGTGAGATACTGTCCTTCAAATAAGAATTGTTGTTTTTAATAATGTTCAAATTGACAATGATGCAAGATTTGAGAAATCTCGGGTCTTGATTTTAACTCTGGACAAACATGTAGGTTTGAAAGTAGTTAAAATCATACATATTTTACAATTATTGTTCTTGCACTGTAGCAACATTGGCTCACAGTGTGTTAAATGCCTGTAAGGGTGCTATATATGGAGAGGAATTGTTCCCCAGTAGGTGACAGTAGGCAATTCAAAATATTATGCTGTAGGATAGATGTGATGGAACACTGAAGTGTTTCCGAATTGCAGTAAATTAAAACACATAAAGTATTTTAAGGAAGTTCATAAAATCTTTAATTTTCCAAAAGCTTTTCTTAGCAATATCATCATTAATTTGTTGTTTTTTCACAGTAATGCAAATGATGATAATACTGCAATTTCTAAAAAATGAACCAATCCATCAGAAATTTGATGAAGTTGCTATGGACGATGAGATTGAAGGCGATATAGGAAAAATCATGACTTTGGGACCATGTTAATTGAATAATAGCAGTCTGTTTGTAAATTATATTTGTTTTCAATAAAGGAATTAATATAAACAATGCTGTGGCGTTCAGAGGAAGTTTTCCTCATATCCATAGCCATCTCATAAAATTTACAGATACTGTAAAAAAATTTCCAACTTGGGCACAATCAGAAATCTGGATCCAAATGGGGTTCAAAATTGCATCATTGTCCAACATAAAGCTACCATTTAAGTTTCCCCTCAAATTCGTTTGTATTTTATAGAAAGTAAAACTCCTCATGGATCATAGCCAGCATTTTAAAACAAATTTTAGTATTAAACATTTTCCTTGATAAGTTTATGCTTTTGATACTAAAATTGAAAATAGGTTTATCAAAAATTCAGGAGAAAGTGAGGTCTGCAGATGCTGGAGATCAAAGTTGAAACTTTATTGCTGGAACAGCACAGCAGGTCAGGCAGCATCCAGGGAACAGGAGATTCGACGTTTCGGGCACAGGCCCTTCTTCAGGAATGAGCAGAGAGTGTTCAGCAGGAGAAGATAAAAGGTAGGGAGGAGGGACTTGGAGGAGGGGCGTTGGAAATGTGATAGGTGGAAAGAGGTCAAGGTGAGGGTGATAGGTCGGAGTAGGATGGAGGCGGAGAGGTCAAGAAGAAGACTGCAGGTCAGGAAGGCGGTGCCGGGCTGGAGGGATCCGGCTGAGACAAGGTGGGGGGAGGGGGGATGAAGAAACTGGTGAAGTCCAAGTTCATCCCCTGTGGTTGGAGGGTTCCCAGTCGGAAGATAAGGACGCTCCTCCTCCGACCGTCGGGTTGTTGTGGTTTGGCGGTGGATGAGTCCAATGACCTGCATATCCTCGGTGGAGTGGGAGGGGGAGTTGAAATGCTGTGCTACAGGTTGGTTGGGTTGGTTCGTCCGGGTGGCCCAGAGGTGCTCTCTGAATCGCTCCGCAAGTAGGCGGCCTGTTTCCCCAATATAGAGGAGGCCACACCGGCTGCAGCGGATGCAGTAGATGATGTGGGTGGAGGTGCAGGTGAATCTGTGGCGGATATGGAAGTTTCCTTTGGGGCCTTGGAGAGAAGTGAGGGGGGAGGTGTGGGCGCAAGTGTTGCACCTCCTGCGGTTGCAAGGGAAGGTGCCGGGAGTGGAGGTTGGGTCGGTGGGGGGTGTGGATCTGACAAGGGAGTCGCGGAGGGAGTGGTCTCTACGGAAAGCTGATAGGGGAGGGGAGGGAAATATATCCTTGGTGCTGGGGTCTGTTTGGAGGTGCTGGAAAAACTCATTAGGTCTGGCAACATCTGTGGAAAGAAATCAGAGTTAACCTTTGGGGTCCAGTGGTCCTTCCTCAGAACAGCTCCTCAGAACAGCATTTAGTGGAGAATTGGAATCAATGACTAATTCAGTTTTGGGGCATAGTTACCTTTGTGCACAGGATAGCTCAAAGCAAAACTGTTTCTGAAATAAGTGTAAAAGATTGCAAAGGACTCAGTTTGCATTGCATGTACTGTGCAGAAGGGGAGAGTCAATCTTTTGTGCTGGGTTAAGCAATTTTGAGTGAATTGAACAGGAAACACTTGTGGAAACTCCAGACCACGATGCTAAATTTTCACCCTCTGTCCATCCTCTTTCATCTTGTGACCAATTCTCGAACAACCTTTCAGGGTACTTTTTTCAAAAAAAACTCTGAAAGCTGCAAAATAATTCTGAACACGATAATAAATATTAATTTTGTTTCCCCCAAACAGCGTATTTGTTGTCTCCCCTGCTTTGTGATACAAAGCCACAGGTGGATATCCAGCATGTTATGAAATCCTCTTTAAGTATTTCCATGTCTGCAGGTTTTCAAGAGTAATTGAGTCCTTCCAAACACTGATACCCCAGGGTTGAAATTTTCTTTTTCTTGAGTCTAAATGTAGATGCAGTCCCAAAAGTGGGCCAGGTCTGGAAAATGAGATTAGAATACTTAGGTAGTTGTTTTTGACCAGCATGGATGTAATGGGCTGAATGGCTTCTGTCTGTACTGTAGACCTCTATGACTCTGTGACTGTTACACATTCTCATCTCTTTTCTGGGCAGGTTTTGAAATAAGGAAAAAGTACCACTAATCCCGGAAATATACTTTGTTAGTTATACAAAAAATACATTGTTCATATGCAAAAGACCCATATTACAAAAGTTGGTGACAAGTTGTAGGAGGATAGATAGAAGAAATTGAACATAGTGGTCTGGACTTTCCACAAGGTATGGTAATGTTTTGTGCTAAGTACGATAATTATATCAAAAGTCAAGACATTGCAAGTATTACTAAGGATAGGCAATAAGTGTTGGCAAAACAGTGACACCCACGTCCTATGAGTGAATAAATTTTAAAATGCAGTAATTATTTAAAAATCTATCAGTTGTTTCACTGGCAAAGGATTATTCCGTTGTATTGTATTGTTTTGTCTTCATTAAACAGATTCTGAACTTAATAGTCATGAAATATGGAACAGCATTTACAGTCAATTCTGGTAGAATGCGGTAGATCCATTCTCGTGCAGTCCTGTCTTAAAAGAAAATCGTGTAATAGCAGCACCATTTAAACTAATGGGGCCAGAACTGTGTTATAATTAATACACGCTTTAGAACTTCATGCTTTAGAAACAGTGCCCCCAATTTGTCAATCATGTTATACAAATTTTGCGTTAACAAAGTGCATGTTGTAGCAGAATGACCTGTACTATAGGTTCAGAGCCACATTCGCAGAAGCACACCTCTTCATGCCATTAAACCTGAAAAGATTTCCTACTTAGTCTCCTCCATGCTTGTTGTCTTAATAATGATGGCAGTGAAATCTCAAAATGGAGGCAGAGAGGTGTAGACATAACTATGACAGAGGGCCCTTGGACTGGAGGGGAAATCGTTCCGATTGAACTCTGGGGCCATAGGAGTGGATCTGGCAGCGCACGCTTCCTATTTGAGGGACATTGATTTGGCAAAAGCTGCCTCAACTGAGCCTGTCCCAATTGCACAACCAGCAAAATGCATGCAAGGCAACAAAATCATTCGTAATTGGGGTCCTAGTCATGATGTTGCTCCCAGAAATCCTCTCATGATTGTACATCAGAATTGTCTTCATTCCTTAGCATTGGTGTATGTTTATTCCAACACTAAATTTTCCTTGAGACTATGTCCCTGAAATTATGCTGTCAGGATGCTCACGTTGTGGTATGGTTAGTGCAATTGAGTACGCATCAATTGTGTAGATCAGATTACCATCAGCAGACAGGTTTCGATCCCAACTTGGCTGCGGTAGATTCAGGGCGTAACTGTGGTAAACCTTTGCCATCAGCCAGCAAATAATGGCTGAAGCCCTGCATTTGGGCACAGAATTGAAGAAGGAGGTGCTGCTATATTGAATGTTTATCAGATATCTATGTAATCCTCTCTTAACTTCTTAAGTGAACATCAAGACCTCTTTCAAATTCACAGGTGTCAGCTAAAGCAAGAGAGAGGAACTTCACATGAATCCATGAAGTATTAATACATAGATGGACCGTGGGGTAAGTTTGTGTCTTAACAAGTAAAAATAAATCCTTGTGTTTAATGAACAGAAATGGATCAGTCAAAGTTTCCGCCAGAATCTTGTTTACAATAAACAGTAGAATTGAGTACGTGACATCAGTCAGAGATAGAGCAGAATTCAGAAATATATCAAATGGCCTGCAGTGGCAAGGAAATTTTTACCAGATGCACCACCATCTTGGCTATTGGTATGTTTCATCTTTTATATAAAATATTTTATATCTTCAGATAGTTTGCCTCTTCAAGTTGCTTATTAGCATGCATCAAAATAACTGAGGTTAAAGACAGTTGGAAAACAATCTACTTTCTCAGATGTGATGCACCAGTGTTGGACTTAGATGTTTCTACTGATTAGCAACTTGTACATTTTGAAAGAAATCCAAACGGTTCATTGAAGTTTTAAGTCTGAATATATTTTCTTGCTTCTCTTCAGAGAGCACTTAAGATTTAGAGTGGTTTGGAGGAGATCTGAGGGAATTTGTTTTCATCCAGATGATGGTAGAAATATGGAGCATGCTGCCTGAGAAAGTGGTGGAGGCAGGTACTCTTGCAATATTTAAGAACATTCTGGAAAATGCCAGTGCATAGGCTATAGACAAGTGCAGGTAAATAGTACTGGTGTAAATTGGAGGGCCAAAAGGGCTAGTTTCTAAAATGTATGATTCTATGAAAATAATACCCACATTTAATATAGAAATGGCTGGAAAAGCTCAGCAAATCTGGAAGCATCTTTGGAGAGAAATCAGAGTTAACGTTTCGGCTCAAGTGACCCTTCCCCTTCTCCAAATATTTTTCTAGCTGCCATCAGTTCTGAGGAAGAGTCACCTAACCCGAAACATTAACTCTGATTTCTCTGTGAGCTTTTCCAGCAATTTTGATTTTTGTCTGATTTACAGCATCTGCAGTTCTTTTTGTTTTTACCCACATTAACTTTATACAACAGGCCTACCATATACTGCAAAATGTATTTACATTTTTTTTTCGTAAAGGTCGAGTGTGTTAAAATGTTCCACCACTCTTGTGCCTCTAGATGGTGCTAAATGTCTAGTTACGTACACAAAGGTTTTGGTGCTGTCCTGAAATTGGATGGTCTGTACTTAAAAGTATGGTGGTGTTCATTGTGAGATATAACATTAAGGAAACAATATGGGAAGTAAGAAAAGTTAAATTAGTAACTGGAAGTAACAAGTGCTTTGTTGTCTATATTGTTACAGACCGCTGAAGAGCATAGAGTCATTGAGTCATAGAGATGTACAGCATGGAAACAGACCCTTCGGTCCAACCCATCCATGCCAACCAGATATCCCAACCCAATCTAGTTCCACATGCCAGGACTGATCCATATCCCTCCAAACCCTTCATATTCATATACCCATCCAGATGCCTTTTAAATGTTGCAATTGTACCAGCCTCCACCACTTCCTCTTGCAGCTCATTCCATCCTAGTACCACCCTCTGCGTGAAAAAGTTGCCCCTTTGGTCTCTTTTATATCTTTCCCCTCCCACCCTAAACCTATACCCTCTAGTTCTGGACACCCCCATCCCAGGGACAAGACTTTGCCTATTTATCCTATCCATGCCCCTTATGGTTTTATAAACTCCTATAAGGTCACCCCTCAGCCTCCGATGCTCCAAGGAAAACAGCCCCAGCCTGTTCAACCTCGCCCTTTAGCTCAAATCCTCAAACCCTGGCAATATCCTTGTAAATCTTTTCTGAACCCTTTCAAGTTTCACAACATCTCTCCGACAGGAAGGAGATCAGAATTGCGCACAATATTCCAAAAGTGGCCTAACCAATGTTGTGGTTACAGCCTACAGCCGCAACATCTGTAAAATAATTTGATTAATTAATTATTATGTGCACAGAAGTTTTGAATTTATACCACTCCTTTGTTTTCATTGCTGGTTTCATAAGACTAAATGGAAAAATGCACAAAAGTCTAAAATCTGCTCCAGCACTGCCCTTATTTAGTGTTGACTGCTCCCAACCCATTTTTAGCTCCCAGCTTACAGAGCAAAGTACACCCATTCTCGGCTCTAGTCAATTACACACTTGAAGCAAGTTTAATTTTCTATTCTTTCACAGGATTTGGGTGTAACACAAGCGTTACTTGCCCATCCTTAAATGTTTCTGAGAGGATCGTGGTGAGCCACCCTCTTGAACTGCTGCTGTATGAAAGCTAATGATTTGGCAATGACACTGTAAAAAAGATTTCCTATATTCTTGATCCTCACAGAATCTACACTTGGACATGCCAGAAAGCAGAGTAAGGGGAGAGGAGGGGAGGAGAAATATATAATCTCTTATCTCATCCTTTTTGAACTACCTACATAACTATTATACCTTCTCCTGTCTTCTTTCTTAGCTCCTATCCACAGGAGTGCTTTTCCCTCCCTCTTGTTTCCGGAGTGATTGCAAAAGTGAGGGATTTGTCTTATGAGGGGAGATTGAGCAGTTTAGGCATACACTGACTGGAACTTAGAAGCCTGGGAGGAGATTTAATTGAGCTATGTAAGATACAAAAGAAGATTGACAAAGCAGATGTGGGGTAATCCAGAACAAGAGATCATAACTTGAGGATAAAGGGTAGTACATTTAAAACAGAGATGAGGAGAGATTACTTCTTTCAAAGGGTCATGAATCTGTGAAATTCAGTTCCCCTGAGTGCACTGAGATATTGATTTAAGGAGGAGACATATTTTTAATTAGTAATGAGGTAAATGATTCTGGACAGTCGGCAGGGTTGGGGAGTTGTGGCCGAGATGAGATTGGATGAAATGGAAGAGCAGCCCAAGGGGCAAATAGATGACTCTTTCTAGGAATTAGTTTTTAAGGAGTGAGCAAGGTGAGGACCCCATGACAGGCGGTCAGCATCACGTAGAGAGGGTAGCAGTCAAAGCTGGAAAACAACATGAGGTCAGACTGGTTTGAGGGACGGGAAACAGCACGAGGTGGGAATCTGCATTGGGAACTGCCTCCTGCAGTTAGTCCTTATTTCAGAAGAGGAAGAAACTGATTGGTGAACGCTGGTAAGTATTCATACTGTTCTAATTGTGAGAAATTGTTTCTAAAATTGTGATTGCAGGCCAGCTCAGCCAAGGGGGAGTGGCTTGGGTCCCTGGCACTGTGAGACAACAGTGCAATCTACTGAGCCACTGTGTTGCTCTGTTTGATTCAATCTGTTGTCTCAATAAGAATTTAGGTTTGATTTTTGGAATTTGATTTTTCAGGTAGAGGCAGGTGGATTTTTATTTCAGTTCTATGATGGTACCTTTACTTTGAAAAGTTCAGAATCCAAAGTTATAATTTCCAAGAATATATATGATTCAGTTCACTGACTAATAGCATACCTATGATATTAATTGATGGAATGTTTAAATTGCTGAGTTTTATGAAAACAGACCAGAAGCCATTAGTTTAGTTTTTAGTTGAGAAGAATCAAGGGTTAAGTTCACAATTCTCTTAGCAAAAGAATCAGGAATTCAATTCAGGGCCACATATATCCTAACAGAACAGTTTTAGTTTCTAAAGTCTCCAGGCTGTGAGAGTTAGTATAAAACTGTTCAAGTGGTCAGAACTGGAAAGAGGTTTTGTCTAGTAGACTTAAAATGTAGTTCAGTCGAGCAGAAATGAAAAGGAGTCATAAAACGTTCTTAGCGCTCATGGAAGGAAAATTGGACAGAGTTGGCTAAGTGAGATATTAATACATGAATATGTTTCAGTGACTAACCACCACAGTAACTGACTCCAAAAAGTAACATTACCAAGCTTCATTATCACATTTCACTCTGTCATCTGACATGTCCAGTATTCCCATTGCTTGGGCTCAAAATTCAATTGATTCCAAATGATCAATGTGTGAGAGATTTAAGATTGCAACTTAGTGATTGGTTCAACATTTTCAGTGTGATACGATATGTACACTGTATCCAAGGTCGATCCTTGGCTCATTGAGTGTGGCCATTATAGGATGTGGATGTATTTAATTAGTCAATCCCATTTGTTTTCCAAACTTATGTTGATTCTAAATCCTTTGTAATTCTCTGTTTTAAAGACCAAGTTCTTCCAAAGTGCGACTCCAGAATGTGAAATAATGATAAAATAATAAAACAGATGCAGATACATTTTGGTAAGCTGTCAGCCTCCTTTCAGAATCAACAAATCTTCTATCCATTCTTCTTGAGTCTTATTATCCAACATTAGGAATATAATAAAAAAACAGAAAGATGATGAGAAAAGGAAAACACTAGCAATTAATATTTTAAAATTGAACAAATTTTAAAACCTCTCAGAAATTGCATTGGAATAGAACTAAGTGGAATACACATTCAGTGCATAATAAGTTGAATGAGTTCCTTCTGTATTGAAAACATCTGAAATTCTCAGCTTGTGTCCATTTCTAACCACATTGTCTAAAATATGAATAACAGATTTCATTTTAAGAAGAATCATAGAATCAGAAAATGGAATCATGCAGTACAGATGAGACTCTTCAATCCATCAAGTCCACTGCCAAAAAGCTACTCGAAATCTCCACTAGCCCCACTTTCCAGCACTTGGCCCACATCCTTGAATGTTATGACATTCCAAGTTCTCACCCAAGTAATTTCTAAAGGCTGTGAGGTTTCCTGCCTCAACTACACTTTTAGACAGCGCATTTCAGATTTGTCCCACCTTCTAAGTAATAAAGAATCCAGAAAATCCCTCCTGCTTTTCACCTTACAAGTATGTCTCCCTTGTTGTTGTCCCTTCAACTAAAATGAACAGCTGCTTCCAATCAGTCTATGCCCTTCATAACCTTATACCCCTCAATCAGGACCCCTCTTAGCCCTCTCGCTCTGAAGAAAACAACACGAGCTCATCTTACCTTTCTTCATACCTAAACTGCTGCATCCCAGACAATATACTGGTGAATCTCCTTTGCACTCCCTCCAGTCTAATCACTTCATTTCTGTAATGCAGTGAGCTGAACTGCACACAGTACTCCAGTTGTGGCATAACCAAAGTTACAGTTCCAAAATAACCTCCATATTCTTATAATCTGTGCCATGACTGAGAAAGAGTGCGGTGCTGGAAAAGCACAACAGGTCAGGCAGCATCTGAGGAGCAGGAGAATTGACGTTTTGGGTTTAAGCCCTTCATCAGAAATGCTGCTTGTGGGCTGAGGGCTAAGAGATTAATGGAAGGGATTGAGGTTGGGGGAAGGTAGCTGAGAAAGTGATAGGTGGATGAAGGTGAGGGAGAAGGTGATAGGTCAGGGGGGGAGTGATGGATGGGTCCGGAGGGCAGTGCTGAGTTGGAGGCTTGGGACTGGGATAATGTGGGGGGAGGGGAAATGAGGAAGGACGGTGTTGAGGTAGGAAGAGAAGAGTTCGATGGGACAGGCACAGGGGGCAGTCAGGTTTGTGAATCTTAGGAAGAAGGTAGAATCAGGCAGTGTGGGGTACATGGAAAATGTGGTTGAACGCTGTGGATGGGAGATCCCCAGAGGTGATGAGATTGTGGATGGTCTAGGAGATGATGGTTTGGTGTTGGGAGGTGAGGTTGTGATCAAGGGGGCAGTAGGAGGAGGTATCTGCGTGTTAGCACCTGGCTTCAGCGGTGTAGAGGTCAGTGTGCCACACTACTATTGCGCCCGCCTTTGTCTGCGGGTTTGATGGTGAGGTTGGTGTTGGAGCAGTGGGAGTGGAGGGCTGCGCATTGTGAAGGCGGGAGATTGGAATGGGTGAGTCAGTTGGACAGGTTGAGGCGGTCGAACTCATAGCGGCAGTTTGGAATGAAGAGATCAAGGGCGGATAGCAGGCCAGCACGGGGTGTCCAGGTGGATGGGGTGTGTTGGAGGTGGGAGAAGGGGTCCTCGGTGGGTGGGCGGGAGTCTTGGTTAAAAGAATAGACAGGGAGGCAGAGGTGGCGGAAGAAACATTCAAGGTTGCAGCGTGTGTTGGACTCATTAATCTGGGACTGTAGAGGGATAAAGGTGAGACCTTTACTGAGGACTAAACATCTGTCCTCAGTGAAGGGGAGATCTGAGGGAATGATGAAGACATGGCAGGGATGGGAGCTAGGACCTGGAGTGGGGCTGGAGTTCACCAAATGGACCTCACCATCTGAGATATATTTCCCTCCCTACCCCTAACAGTGTTCCGAAAAGGCCATTCCCTCTGTGACTCCCTCATCAGGTCCACACCCCCTACCAGCCCACACCCTACTCCTGGCAACTTCCCCTGCCACCTCAAGATGTGTAAAGCCTGTGCCCACACCACTCCCTTCACCTTGTCCAAGGGTTTCAGAAATTTACCTGTACCTCTACCAATGTCATCTACTGCATCCATTGCACCCGGTGTGATCTTCTTTACATCGGGGGGACAGGATGTCTTCTTGTGGATCATTTCAGAGGACATCTCTGGGACACCTGCATCCACAAACCCCACCACCCCATCAAGGACATACAGGTCCTGGGCCTCCTTCACTGCTAAACCATTACCACCTGATGCCTGGAGCAGGAACGCCTCATATTCTGCCTTGGGACCCTGCAACCACACGAGATAAATGTGGATTTCAACAACTTCCTCATTTCTCCTCCCCCCATATTACCCCAGTCCCAAGCCTCCAACTCGGCAATGCCTCTGGACCTGTCCATCACTGCCTCGTCTGACCTATCATCTTCTGCCTTACCTTCATCCACCTAGCACTTTCCCAGCTACCTTCCCCCAACACCAACTCCCTCCCATTTATCTCTCAGCCCCGACCCACAAGCCTCATTCCTGATAAAGGGCTTATGCCCGAAACGTTGATTCTCCTGCTCCTCAGATGCTGCCTGACCTGCTGCGCTTTTCCAGCATCACACTCTCAACTCTGATCTCCAACATCTGCAGTCCTCACTTTCTCCCACGACTGAGAAAGGTCAATGACCCTTATGCCTTTGTAACCAGCCTATTCACCTATCATATCACCTTCAGGGGTTTGTAGACAAGCACACTGAGGTCCCAATTTTCTTCTGAATTTGCCAGTGTCCTGCTGTTCATTACTCCCTTGTCTTATTCCTTCTTCTTCAAACTTGAGTGTTAGAATTCCATCTGCCACTAATCTGCCCATTTGATCAATCCGTCAATACCATCGTCTAACCCAAGACGTTTTTCCTCATTGTCTGATCAATATTTGTGTCATCAGTAAATTTACTTATCATCACCCAAATAATCTCTTTTATATTGTTTATCAATAAGGGACCCAGCACTAAACCCTGTGGTACACCACTGGACACCAGCTTCCAGTCACGCCAACAGCCTTTTACCACCGCTCTGTCTCTACCACTACGCCAATTTTGGATTCAACTTGCCAAGTTGTCTTGGAATGTCATGTGCTTTTAACTTATTTAACAGTCTCCCTTATGAAATCTTGTCAAACGTTTTGGTAAAATCCATATAAACTATATCAATTACACTACCCTCATTTACTCACCTGGTCACCTCCTCAAAACATTCAGTCAGATTTGTTAGGCATGACCTCCCTCTGACAAAGCCATGTAAACTATCTCTGATCAAACCTTGCTTCTCCAACTGGAAATTCATTCCTTCCTTCAGAATTTTCTCAAATAGTTTCTCTCCCACTGATATGAGTCTGACTGATCAGTTATTCCTTGCTTTATCTTTACCATTCTTTTTCAAAATCACATGAACTGTCTTCCTGGCCCTTTGGCCCCAGAGGAATTAAAAGTTTGGTTCATCCCTTTTCTCCCACAGCAGCCCAGAATGCAACATATAAAAGAATTAATAGCCACCATTTGGAAAAGAGTGGTTGGATTGAACAGAGTCAGCATGGGTTCATGAAAGGGTAGTTATGCTTGACAAATCTGTTAGAATCCTGGAGGATGTAACTGGTACAGTTGATGAAGGGGATCCAGTCGATATGTTTATTTGGACTTACAGAAGGCTTTCAACAAAGTTTCCCATAAGAGATTAGTGTGCAAAATTAAAGCACATAGGATTGGGCATAGTGTATGAGATGGCTAGAAATGTGATTGGCAGAAAGGAAACAAAGAGTAGGAATAAATGGGTCTCTTTACAAGGAGCAAGTTGGGTCTAGTGGTGTACTGCAGGGATCAGTGCTAGGACCTCAGCCATTCAGAAGATATATGAATGAATTGGATACAAGAACTAAAATGTAACATATCCAGATGTGAAGTTGACACAAAGCTGGGTAGGAAAGTTAGCTGTGATTTGGTTAAGCTGAGAGAATAGGTAAATGCATGGCAGATGAACTATAATGCGGATAAATGTGAGGTTATCCACCTTGGTAACAAAAACAGGAAGGCAGATTATTATCTGAATGGCTAGAAATTGAGTGAGCTAAATGTACAACAAGATTTGGTTGTCCTCGTACATCATTTGCTGAAGATAGGTGCGCATCTGGAGCAGGCAGTTAAGAAGGCAAACTGTAAGTTGACCTTCACAGCACGAAGATTCAAATACAAGAGCAGGGATTCTTGCTGCAATTGTACAGCACCTTGGTGAGACCACATTTGGAACATTGTATGCATTTTTGGTTTTCTTACCTGAGGAAGGATGTTCTTGTTAAAAAGGGAGTGCAGCAAAGGTTTACCAGACTGATTCCAGGGATGGTGGGTCTGTGTAAGAGGAGACGAGGTTTTGGTTCAGATTATATTCATTGTGGTTCAGAAGAAAACTATAAAATTCCAACAGGACCAGACAAGCAAGATGCAGGAAGAATGTTCCTGCTGGTGGGTAAGTCCACAACCAGAGGTCACAGTGTAAGGATACAGGGTTAAATCATTTAGGACTGAGATTGGGATAAATTTGTGCACCCAGAGAGAGTGGTGAGCCTGTGGAATTCACTACAACAGAAAATATTTGAGGCCAAAACATTGTATGATTTCAGGAAGGAGTTGATATAGTGCTTGAGGTTAGAGGAATCAGAGGAAAACTGCAGGGACAAGAGACTGAGTTGGATGAACAGACATGATCATAACGACTTACGGAGTAGGCTCAAAGGGCCAAATGGCCTACTCCTGCTCCTTTTTTCTCTGTTTCTATGTATCACATCCACACCCGGGGATTTGTTCACTAAACCTGTCAAAACATCCAATACTTCCTCACTCCCTGTGCCAAACTGCTTGCGACATTCACCTGAGCACAATAGAAAGGTATTAACCAACAGGAAAATTCTGCCCAACATCTTTGAATCCCTCCACAAACTATGTTCCCAAGACATTGATTCTATTGCTGCCCCTAGTCCCTGTCCGAGGTTGAATTAGAAGCTGAATCACACTGGTATGTTATTTGTCTGTGACTTGCCTTTCAACCATGGCCACTTCAGGGCTCCTCCAATTTTCAAATGACTCGTCCCCTATCCTAGCAATATTTGGATCCTAATGTTGTATGGGAAGATTTTCTGATTTGTTTATCTAATATTTGTTTCTTTGTCGTAGTGTTCAAACTTTCTGTCTCTACAGCTTTGATTCTCAGACTCACTTAGAAAAACAGATCCACTTACTGGCAGATAGATTTCCTGGGTCCACTCTGTCCCTAGGCCATGTTTGCAGAAGTGGGATGGATGGACCCAAGATAGTACCAGATCTCAAACAACAGGTAGCTGACACAGCCTTTTAAATACAAACTGAGACCAATTAAGAGAGGCCAAATGAAATATTCAGGTTCCCCCAGGGGGGGACAAGAATTTGTTGTTAGATTGTATGGTTGCGACTGGTGCTTCAGGCATGCCAAGAGGCCCTCCCTTCCTACTACAGCTGCAGCAGGCCTCTTTGTTTCCCTCACTGGAGCAAATGGCATTTTTCTTCTGGGTTTCATAACATTGCTTATTTCAAAGCATTCATCTTATGGCAATATTAGTTTTAATGACAATACATTCCCAAAGCTTATCCCTGATGGAAACTACCTGATATAGCAACTTCACCTCATGTGAAGGAATGGCCTAGAAATTCAATTGTAGCTATGCAGTTGGAAATACTGGATTCAGTGCCTGCATCGGAATGATGGGTTTAGGAGCCTTACATTTCATTCCAGTGAGCTGCAGAGAGTAGGAGGCAGCTTACGTGCTAAAACAGGGTTGAAGATGGGCGGGTTACAATGCTAGCGTCAGATAAAGCAGGTATTCCATGTCCAGGTTTCTAGCGCTAATGTGTATGCACCACATTGAAGCTAACCTGTTTAAAAAGATAACTAAAAAAAGCATCACATGCGAGATTGTTGGAATGTGGAATGCATCGTCTTGAGGCCATAAATGCAAAGACCAGCTGACACCTGCGGACAGTTTGGGCGTTCTCCTTTGATTTACAATGCTTAAGTTTAGCATCCATATAATGTCAATGCTATTTCCATGCCAGTCCTAAACTTACAATGTAAGTGTAAAGTTAGTTGCATTATTAGGAGGTACTGGGTATGATCCTCCCACATTTCATGCGTTCTTTGAGAGTAATGTGTCATTAGGTACTCGTGTAAGTGAAAGGGTGTGTCTCAGTTTCTTTCTGGTCCACATCCTCTGGCCATGTGACAACCTCTTTCATTTTATACCTTGGATTCATAAATTCAAGTTTCAGTCCAAAAATGGAGCCCTATTTAATTGGATCACGAATATCATTTTTACAACTCTTGGATTAAATAAATCGATTTCGCCTTCTGTTCTATGAGGTCAGTGTTGTCATAAATGAACCAAGAAAGAAACTAGTCATTACATAAAACTATTGTGATTTCAGCAACCAAATTAGAACTAATTAGGCTAATTAATTGAAACTAATTTGACCAAATTAAACCTCGTAGGGGTCAGTATATGACCATTAGGAAGCTCTGGGCATAATGGAAATGAGGCAGGTACAATAATGGCCACGTGATCCGTTTAGGCACCTTATAGTTAACAGGATTCAATGTTAGTTCCTCAACTTCAAAGAATGACCTCTGTCCTCTATTTTTCTTACATTCCTCAAAATTTCCATGTCTTATTTGTCTGTTGATAGCTTTGCTGTCAGCAGAGCAGACTAAGTTTCTCCTTTCCCCAGACTCATTTTCTCCTTTTAACAATTACACCGATTTCACATACCTGTACCTTCACTCCTGTACCACCATTATCACTTCCTGTGTCTTTTGCTCTGGGTACACTCACCATCTGTTCCACTCGCTCCTCCTCCCACTTTGTCAATGGCATAGAAGATATTATTTACCAGCTCCTTTCATTTCCAAAGAAGAGTCATATTGTACTTGAAATATTAACACTGTTTTTCTCTCCACAGGAGCTGTCAGACTTGCTTAGCTTCTCCAGTACTTCGATACATGTGATATGCTTAAGCGGTTTTTCACAGAATATGGGATTGTTAGACCTCACAGCCTGTCACGTCAGAACCAAAACAATAAAGATGAAAATGACTCCCTTTGATTAAAGACCAGGACCTGGCACATCAATGTCCTAGCTGACATTACAGTGACTGAACATATCACTGGAATCCACTGTGTGTTCTCAGGCTCTTTAATATTGATTAAAATTGAATGAGATAAGTATCCAAAAAGGAAAATGGAAAAGCAAAGGAAAGGTTTCAAACAAAACGGCCAAAGAACAAATGTTAACAATGGGGTGATGGGCTGAATCACTAACACTGTTTAATTTCCATGGTTCTGCAATTCTCCAAAGCAGTCCCTGTATGGGTTGTTTTTTCAGGCATTAATTCTTTTCTGTGTCTATGCACTCATTAGAAATAAACAATACAATCATGGATCAATGAGCCAAACTACATATGCATTACATTTTATTTTCCTCATTTTATGTTATCAAGAAGTAATGCAAACTACAAAGTCTACAATTATAGAGATCAAGGAAATACCTGATACTTCAACACAAAGCAAGCATATCAACTTCAGTTAATGATCATAAACCCAATTAAAAGATCCCCTGAATATAAAAGTATGGTTATCAACATGACTGTCCTAGTAAGAATCATTTTATATGAAATACCCTAAAATTAATTCAGCTGGCCTGCAAACAGCTGTGATTTTCTTCCAGAAAGTAATGATACTTCTTTCTATAATGTTGGATATCTGGTCATAGAGTCATAGAGATGTACAGCATGGAAACAGACCCTTCGGTCCAACCCGTCCATGCTGACCAGATATCCCAACCCAATCTAGTCCCACCTGCCAGTACCCGGCCCATATCCCTCCAAACCCTTGCTATTCATATACCCATCCAAATGCCTCTTAAATGTTGCAGTTGTACCAGCCTCCACCACATCCTCTGGCAGCTCACTCCATACACGTACCACCCTCTGCTTGAAACAGTTGCCCCTTAGGTCTCTTTTATATCTTTCCCCTCTCACCCTAAACCTATGCCCTCTAGTTCTGGACTCCCCAAACCCAGGGAAAAGAATTTGCCTATTTATCCTATCCATGCCCCTCATAATTTTGTATAACTCTATAAGGTCACCCCTCAGCCTCCGATGCTCCAGGGAAAACAGCCCCAGCCTGTTCAGCCTCTCCCTGTATCTCAGATCCTCTAACGCTGGCAACATCCTTGTAAATCTTTTCTGAACCCTTTCAAGTTTCACAACATCTTTCTGGTAGGAAGGAGACCAGAATTGCACGCAATATTCCAACAGTGGCCCAATCAATGTCCTGTACAGGTGCAACATGACCTCCCAATTCCTGTACTCAATACTCTGACCAATAAAGGAAAGCATACCAATCGCCCTCTTCACTATCCTGGCGGAGTGGGAGGGGGAGTTAAAGTGTTCATCCATGGGGCAGTTCGGCTGATTGGTGCGGGTGTCCCAGAGGTCCTTGGCCTCCTCCATCGCCAGACCATGGCAACACGACGCCTGGAGGAAGACCGCCTCATCTTCCGCCTAGGAACCCTCCAACCACAAGGGATGAATGCAGATTTCTCCAGCTTCCTCATTTCCCCTCCCCCCACCTTATCTCAGTCCCAACCTTTGGACTCAGCACCGCCTTCTTGACCTGCAATCTTCTTCCCGACCTCTCGCCCCCACCCCCTCTCCGACTTATCACCCTCACCTTAACCTGCTTCCACTTATCGCATTCCCAACCCCCCTCCCCCAAGTCCCTCCTCCCTACCATTTATCTTAGCCTGCTTGGCATACCCTCATCATTCCTGAAGAAGGGCTTATGCCTGAAACGTCGATTCTCCTGCTCCTTGGATGCTGCCTGACCTGCTGCACTTTTCCAGCAACACATTTTTCAGCTATAAAATATTGACGGTCAATAAGAGTTACAGTGACATTGATTCATATTTATGTTCTCCTTAATTCTCAGAAGAATGCAAACTTGTATGATTATTTTCATTTTATGCTTCTTAGGTCAAAACAAAATGAATGCATCATGTTTATTTGTTAATAACCTGGATAGAATGTTGGAAATGTATGCAGAAGACATAATTATTACATTTAATGTACCAAATGGCAACACTTGACAACCTGATCATTTAGAGATGAACTTCAACCTCAGATGGGAAACCCCATCTCAGATGGCCTCCCTGCTTGAGAGTCTTCAGAGCAGAATATCTCAACTGATTGTTGTAGCCAGTCCTCATTTACTTTCTGAACAGCCTACAACATTTGCCCAAATTAGCTTGGTGTTTAGCTGGTTCAGGTTTTCAGGTTTGGGATTTTAATGTGATTAATTGTAACTAACTGCTTCTTTCCATTTTTGCCACTTGTTAATATTAGTATAGTCCATGGTGGGAAGCAAGGCTATTGTCCAGGTGAGAAAGATTCCTCACAGCAGAGGTCTGGACTTTATCTCAATGCACTGAGGAGCACTTCTGCTCCTCATGACTACACTCTAAAAGATTTTGGTTTACCTCAGAAAGGCTCCTTTCTGCCAGGTTTCACTAAGTGGATTACCATCTCACTGTGTATCCAATTAATACGCATGAATATTAAAGCATCTCAATTAACATGCATCAATGAGACTCTTTACAGATGCTGCCAGACCTGCGGAGTGTTTGCCGCAACTTCTGATTTTATTTCTGATTTACAGTATTCGTAGTTCTTTCAGTTTTTATTCATTGAACCTGTACCGGAATCAGGAGATCACGCAGTCATTATAGTATTCCCAGTCTCTGCTTTGCAGTAACAGCCTTGACATTGATGCATCTGCTCCAGTTAATTTAATCTCCTAGTCATACTAGATTCTTTTATATTGATTGAGAAGTTACAAAATTGCTCTATATTATTACAGTACAATCTATTTTGCAACTTGCTGAAGGTATTCTGAAAGACAGCTACAGAACAAGAAAAGTTGACCTCAGGTGAATAAAGTCAGTTTTTATATATGTTAACCATGCTAAAAATATAAATATCAATATTTCCATTCATATCAATGTTTTTAATTAGAATGTAAATGACATTTTAGCACAAGAGCACTGGGAGAAGGAAGTAGGACTATTTATGATTGAGCTTACTTGACTCTTTTGTTTACCATAGGGATTATTCTAATCTCTTGTTTTTTTTTATAACTTTAAACATCCAAATTAATTTAATGTCTCTGGCTTCCAGGCACTGTCAATCATGTTTTCACAATTTTTTAATATGAATGTTTTTGTTGGTTTTCTTTTTAACCAGTTCATGTACAATGTAGCAGATTATGTGAAATATTATGTGAAACAGATTCATTTCTATCAGGGCTTAATTTAAGTAGCTGAATTCTGAATGTCAAAAAAGTTCAGTTACCATAACATTTTTAAAATTATCATTTTTAGAAAAATGACTTGATTTTTGAATTCTCACCCAATTTCATAACAATATTCGCGTGCATTTAGATTTGGGACAATTAAAGATTTAAGCTTACCATCAGTGCTATTTGTGTTCCAACTTCTACATTCAAAGGTCTGCAGCTCTGTCCTAGATTAGCATGGCCTATGTCAAAGCATCCACATTACAGTTGTTTTATGAGTGCAACAGAGATGCAGTAACCAAGAGGAAGTGCTGGTGAAAACGACATTGTATGAATGCATTTCAAATGTCCCAGCAACTTTCAGGTACCCAATTCTGGGGAAACATGCAGTGGCTGTGTATACAGGATTCAGTCCCTGCAAGTGAATGCTGAGGCCAGAGATAACACTGCTATTGGGCCTGAGGTTTTCTCTCCATAATGCAGCAAGCTGGAGAGAACTTGAAGCAGTTCACCTGACATGTTGTTGAGGATGTACTGACCATGACATTAACTTATAATAAAGAGGCTGCATGCCAAAATTCCTTGGGTTTCAACGCATCAAATTGGAGCTGAACTAGTTAAAAGCAAATCTAACATAAGAACATCATCTATATAAAGGGCATTGGGACATTTCATGCTTTGTTCAGAGGCCATGGACACAAGTCTCAGCTAATACCAGGTGTTGCCTGAATCTCCGCTTCACTATCACCTCAATGCTGTCATCTAAATGCACCATAGCATGACCAACAAGTTAATACATAGTGTGTTAGAAAAGACAAGTTAATCAAGCTCTGGGAAGCATAAAAGAAATTTCCAAATAGTAACATTTGCTAAAAAAAAAACCAATTAAACACAAATTTGATTTGAGATTGTGTTTACTCTCAGTTTCAGTTTGGTCATTTTAAGGACGAAACGTTCCTTTCAGGAGTGAGGGCTGACATCTTCAATTCCGCGCCACCCATCCCTCCCCCCAACCCCCAATCACCATCCCAATGTAAAGTTAAGTACATTGTTCCCAGGTTACAATCTGGAGTTTGCTCACAAATGATTTATACACAAGTCAGAAGACAATACAATACAACATTCTTAAGTACTGGAAATATTTGTCTGTTGTGCCTTTAAAATTGTACCCCTGTATGGGATTGTGTTTGTAAGTACGAGCATTCGTAAGTCGAATGTTTGTAAACTGGGGACCCCCTGTAAAATCACCATAGTTCCAGAGGACCACAGGGCTGAATTCTCATTAAAGAGACGATTGGTTACAGTTTAACCTGAGGGTCACCACTCCTCTGGTGAGGGGAGAGGTTCAGAAGGCAGCACCTTCGTGATTACCATCCCACTGCAATGGGCTGCCAGATCAGGTGGTTAATTGAACTGAAGTGCAGAATGAGTGGCTTCTTAGTATATTTGATGCCTTGGCAGTGAAGTCCAATCACAGGCTGATGGGACTGGGAGCAGAAGAGTGTCATTGGAGGCCCGAGCTGTGTAAGTTGCTTTCTCATTGTCTCTTTTAAGTTCTATTCTTGTCCTTGCATGAAAATTGAGGTTCAATAGACTTCCTGTATCCTATCATTAGATAGTGAGCATGCCTTCTTTCAACATACCAGTCAATTCAGCAAATAGCAATGTCCAGTTACCGCCTTGTGCCTTTGCAAATGATGCAAGTATTTTGCGAATCAAGAACATAGTTTAACATTCAAGGAAAAGTCTTGTTTAATTTACTTCTCAAGCAAGTTCAGACTTTATAAACATTGTTTGCAGTATGTACAAGAGTAATTCATTTCAAGACTTGAACAAAGGCAAAATATTTTGGATGCTGAAATACGAAACAAACAGAGAGTGCTGCAGAAACTCAGCCATTCTGGCAACATCTGTGCAAAGAGACACAGAGTTCATGTCTCTAATCTGGCACAATGCTTCTTCAGCATTCCAGTTAAGTTTGCTTTCTCTCCACTGATGATGCTAGACCTGCTGAGTTTCTTCAGCTGTTTCTGTTTTTATTACAAGTGTAAAATGTTGTTACTAGAAGTACTTTGAATGGATGAGTCATATCCTGTGACAGCAGGATCGCATAGTTGAAGTCATGAGTGGGCCAGGCAGGCTGCCAGTTTATTATCCTGATGCAGCAATTTTCAAATAGGTTAAGGATGCATTCATAATCAGCATGCAAGCTCCAGCTTATGCCAAATTATTCTGCAAAAGGTGAGAAGAGAACTTTGGAACCTTCCCTCCTATTTTGTTCACATACTCTCCCCACAATTCAACAGAAATGAATCAGTTAAAGTTATCTCTGAAACCTACTTCAAGCCAAATAATACCACCATTCCCATGACAGCAAATAAAGTGAGAGAAGAAGTTATTGTGCTATCAAATGGCACACGGCAGCTCACAAATATACATCAGCTGCAAAACAACAGTTTATTTGTGGTGAAGTAACTATCGTACTTGACAATAATTTGAAGTAAATTTACTGCTTGCTGCAATTATATCGGGCCTTGACGAGACCACACCAGGAGTATGGTTTGCAGTTTTGGTTTACTTATCTGTGGAAGGATGTTCTGGCAATGAAGGAAGAACAGCAAATATTTACCAGACTGCTTCCTGAGATGGCAGCTGAAAATGTGTTGCTGGAAAAGCGCAGCAGGAATCTGAAGAAGGGCTTATGCCCGAAACGTCGATTCTCCTGTTCCCTGGATGCTGCCTGACCTGCTGCGCTTTTCCAGTAACACGTTTTCAGCTCTGATCTCCAGCATCTGCAGACCTCACTTTCTCCTGAGATGGCAGCACTGGCATATGAAGAAAGACCAGATCAGGTAGGGCTATACTCACTGGAAGGGAGTCAGTTTACTTAGATGCTTGGTTTTGGTTGCAAACTAGTGCCAACAGTGAGGGTCAATTCCAACACTGGCCAAGGTTACCATGAAGAACCCTCTTTCTCAATCTAGGAGACAGAAAGGACTGTAGTTGCTAGAAGCCAAAGTCAATAGAGATGAAGCAGGTCAGATAGCTTCCGAGGAGCAGGGAAGTCAATGTTTTGGGCTGAAGCGTTGAATTTCCTGCTCCTTGGATGCTGTCAGACCTGCTATGCTCTTCAAGCTTCACTCTCTTTTTCAATCTTTCCCCTTGCCTGAGGTGTGGTGACTCTCAGGTTAAACCAGCACCAGTTGTCTCTCTAATGAGCAAGCAGCCTTGTGGTCTGATAAGATGATGGTGATTTTATTCACTGGAGTTTAGAATGACAAAGGAGGAGTCTCTGGAAACCTATAAAATTCTAACAGTGAAAACGCAGGACGTATGTTTCCGATGACTGGGAACTCGAGAACCATGGGTCACAATCTAAGGATAATGGATAGGCCATTTTTAAGGACTGAAATAAAGAGAAATTCCTTCACTCAGAATAGAGATGCTGCAGAATTCTCTGCCACAGAAAGCAGTTGTAGCCAAATAGCATTCTTCAGGCTCAGCAGCCATAACCATATTAAATGAGGGACAAAGGCAAAGCACTAAATGTCTTACCGCTGTTCATGTTTTCTATGATTTTAAAACATTCTAGACTAATAAATAGTAAATAGCAGATTTTAACATTTGGTTGACTGAAAAACTATACAGTTACTGGAGACTGTAACCATTAAGACTCCAATATCTCACTTAAATAAAATTGTCCAAAGTTCCATATAGCTCACAGATTCTGAACATAATAAAATCCTGGAACTGCAACAATAACAGTGTTGAAAGATGAAAGAATAACGTTCTAGAACACCTTAGCTCCAATAAAACAGTTTAAAACTAAATAAAAGCAAAATACTGCTGGTCCAAAAGATATAAAATACTAGATTTCCAGGAAAGGAAAGAGAGGTAGGCAGTTTGTGCAGGAGTCTTCTGGCTGTAACAGGCTGCTCCTTTTTTGAGGTATTTTAGATGTTGGAGGTGATTTCCTCAAATTCCAGGAGCAGCAATCACTATTTTATATGCTGTTGCATTGTTTTGGAACTTTGGAGAAAAAAATCAAAACAACAGCATGTTTAAAAGGAAGAGGAACAGACAAAGGAAGCACATGGCGGGGTCAGTGCATGAGAAAGAAAGAGAGAAAGAAACCCACACTGCGAACTGACACAGCAGTGAACCTGCACAGTTACTGCCTTTGCTGTTTGAATTCATGTATCGCTGGACATTGGAGTGCGTCTGGGAAAATTAACAATCAGTGAAATTCACAACTAATCTTGGAGGAACCTGTTTGGGAGAGGTCACAGCACCGAAACAAATAACTGAATATTTTAAGCGTGGCCTTATAGTAAGTCTGCAGTAGTGAGTAGAGTGGGTTCTTTCTTGATTATATGTTTTATTGAGATAAGTCTCTTGATTAAACTTAAAAATCTAAGTCATAAGTATTAATTTAACCTGGAGCAGTGTTTGTAGAGGAATAGGATGGTGCTATTTTCTGGGTCTGTAGATTGAAAGAAGCAAAAATGGCCTTTAGTAAAGTGATATACTCTTCTTATTGGATGTGGGAATTTAGGGAGAGTTTACGTATTACTGAGGATTACATCTGCAATAAATGCCATTAGTTGCAAATCCTAACAGATCGAATGGAGTGGGTGGAGAGACAGTTAAAGGCAATGAGGAATTTACAAGAGCAAGGGGATGTGATAGATGGCAGTTATAGGAAGGGGAATAGTTGCAGATATTGTCACAGAGATGGGTTAACTCCAGGAAAGGAAAGAGAGGTAGGCAGTTTGTGCAGGAGTCTTCTGTGGCTATCCCCATTTCAAACCAGTATGCTGTTTTGGAAAATGTAGGGGGTGATGGATTCTCAGGGGAATGTAGCATGAACAACCATGTTTCTGGTATTGAGACTGGGTCTATTGCAATGAGGGGTATGTTATATTCCAAGAAATCGATTGTGTTATGGGATTCTGTCGTCAGAGGGCAGACAGACGTTTCTGTGGCCAGCAGTGAAAAATCAGAAAGGTGTGCTGCTTCTCTGGTGACAGGATCAAGGATGTCTCAGAGAGGGTGCAGAATGTTCTCACGGGGAGAGGGGCCAGCAGGAGGTAATTAGATTAGATTACTTACAGTGTGAAAACAGGCCCTTCGGCCCAACAAGTCCACACCGACCCGCCGAAGTGCAACCCACCCAGACCCATTCCCCTACATTTACCCCTGCACCTAACACTATGGACAATTTAGCATGGCCAATTCACCTGACCTGCACATTTTTGGACTGTGGGGTGAAACCGGAGGAAACCCACGCAAACACGGGGAGAATGTGCAAACTCCACACAGTCAGTCGCCTGAGGCGGGAATTGAACTCGGGTCTCTGGCGCTGTGAAGCAACAGTGCTAACCACTGTGCCACCGTGCCGCCCACAAATTGTACACATTGGAACCAATGACATAGGAAGGGAAAAGGTTGAGATTCTGAAGTGAGATTACAAAGAGTTAGGCAGGAATTTAAAAAGTAGGTCCTCAAGAGTAGTATTATCTGGATTACTCTCAGTGCTACAAGCTAGTGAGGGCTGAAACAGGAGGATAGAGCAGATGAATGCATGGCTGAGGAGCTCGTAAATGGGAGAAGGATTCACAGTTTTGGATCATTGGAATCTCTTTTGAGGTAGCAGTGACCTGTACAAGAAGGACGGATTGCACCTAAATTTGCTAGAACTGCTCAGGAGGATTTAAACTAGTGAGGTTGGGGGATGGGACCCAGGGAGATAGTGAGGAAAGAGATCAATTTGAGACTGGTACAGTTGAGAACAAAGGCAAGTCAAACTGTCAGGGCAGACAGGAACAAAGCAGAGACCAAGATAGGACTGGTAAATTAAACTGCATTTATTTCACTGCAAGAGGCCTAACAGAGAAGGCAGATGAACTCAGGGCATGGTTAGGAACATGGGACTGGGATATCATAGCAATTACAGAGACTTGGCTCAGGGATAGTCAGGACTGGTAGCTTAATGTTCCAAGATACAAATGCTACAGGAAGGGCAGAAAGGGAGGCAAGAGAAGAGAGGGAGTAACGTTTTTGATAAGGGATAGCATTACAGCTGTATTGAGGGAGAATATTCCCGGAAATCCATCCAGGGAAGTTATTTGGGTGGAACTGAGAAACAAGAAAGGGGTGATCACTTTATTGGGATTGTATTCTAGACCCCCTAATAGTCAGAGGGAAATTGAGAAGCAAATTTGGAAGACGATATCAGTTATCTGTAAGAATAATAGGTTGGTTTTAGTAGGGGATTTTAACTTTCCAAACATAGACTGGAACTGCCATGATGTTAAGGGTTTAGATGGAGAGAAATTTGTTAATTGTGTACAAGAAAATTTTCTGATTCAGTATGTGGATATACCATGAGAGAAGGTGCAAAACTTGATCTACTCTTGGGAAATAAGGCAGGGCAGGTGACTGAGGTGTCAGTGGGAGAGCACTTTGGGGCCAGTGACCATAATTCTACTAGTTTTAAAATGGTGATGGAAAAGGATAGACCAGATCTAAAAGCTGAAGTTCTAAGTTGGAGAAAGGCCTATTTTGACAGTATTAGGCAAGAACTTTCAAAAGCTGATTGGGGTTAGGTTTTCACAGCTAAATGGACGGCTGGAAAATGGGGAGCCTTCAAAACTGAGATAACATGACTCCAGAGACAGTATATTCATGGTAGGTATAGGGAATGCTGGGTGACTAAAGAAATTGAGGGTTTGATTAAGAAAAAGAAGGAAGCATATGTCAGGTATAGACAGGTTAGATTGAGTGTATCCTTAGAAGAGTATAAAGACAGTAGGAGTATAGATTAGATTACTTACAGTGTGGAAACAGGCCCTTCGGCCCAACAAGTCCACACTGATCCTCCAAAGAGCAACCCACCCCCCTACACCTAACACTACAGGCAATTTAGCATGGCCAATTCACCTAACCTGCACATTTTTTGGACTGTGGGAGGAAACTGGAGAACCTGGAGGAAACCCACGCAGACACAGGGAGAATGTGCAAACTCCACACAGACAGGTGCCCGAGGCAGGAATTGAACCCTGGTCTCTGGCACTGTGAGGCAGCAGTGCTAATGTCTGTGCCACTGTGCCACCCACAATACTTAAGAGAGAAATCAGGAGGGCAAAAATGGGACATGAGATAGCTTTGGCAAATAGAGTTAAGGAGAATCCAAAGGGTTTTTACAAATACATTAAGGACAAAGGGGTAACTAGGGAGAGAATAAGGCCCCTCAAAGATCAGCAAGGCGGCCTTTGTGTGGAACTGCAGGAGATGGGGGAGATATTAAACGAGTATATTGCATCAGTATTTACTGTGGGAAAGGACATGGAAGATATAGAATGTAGGGAAATGGATGGTGACATCTTGAAAAATGTCCACATTAAAGAGGAAGAAGTGCTGGGTGTCTTGGAACACATAAAAATGAATAAATCCCCAGGACCTGATCAGGTGTACCCTAGAACTCTGAGGGATGCTAGGGAAGTGATTGCTGAGCCCCTTGCACAGTCACATGTGAGGTGCCAGAAGACTGGAGTTTGGCTAGTGTGGTTCCACTGTTTAAGGATGTTGCCAGGGTTGGAGGATTTGAGCTATAGGGAGAGGTTGAATAGGCTGGGGCTGTTTTTCCTGGAGCGTCAAAGGCTGTGGGGTGATCTTATAGAGGATTATAAAATCATGAGGGGCATGGATAGGATAAATAGACAAAGTCTCTTCCCTAGGGTGGGGCAGTCCAGAACTAGAGGGCATAGGTTTAGGGTGAGAGGAGAACGATATAAAAGAGACCTAAGGGGCAGCATTTTCACACAGAGGGTGGTATATGTATGGAATGAGCTGCCAGAGGAAGTAGTGGAGGCTAGTGCAATTGCAACATTTAGAAGGTATCTGGATGTTTATATGAATAGGGATGTTTGGAGGGATATGGGCTGGGGGTTGGCAGGTGGAACTAGATTGGGTTGGGATATCTGGTCGGCTTGGACAAGTTGGTCTGAAGGGTCTGTTCCCATGCTGTACATTTCTATGACTCTTTGACTCTAAATTAAGGGAAGGATAATTCAATGGATTGTGTTGCTCCTCATCAGCCTTTCCTTTCTGTACTTCACCCAGGCAATGTATTGAGACATTGAAAATATGTGCCATTTGATCAATAAAACCCCTATTTAACTTTTATTTCTTATGAGCATTGATTCCTCTCAACACATATTTCTTCTACAGAAGTTCAGATTGCCTTTTTTTACCAGGCTTTCGCAGCCTGCTCATTTGAGACTGTCTTCTATTATTGGCACTATAAGTGCAAGCGTTATGAACTTCCCTCTAAGTGCAGTCAATTACTCGCAACTAAAAAACATTAAGAGTTTAAATCATCAATATTTGCGCAATAAGTTGAATTTTACTGTGTAATTTATGGTTTTAATTAAAATCATTAGTCAACTATCTGATGCATATACAATTTTCAGATATCATTTGTATATACTGTTTATTCTTAATACCTTCTTTGACAAGATTTGATCAGAGCTTTTCTTGTTCCTATTTCTAAGGAAATATATTATCTACAGTTGAAAATAAAGAAACAAATAGAAGGTATTCATTGTAACGCACTAAAAAGCTATCAAGATTAATTAAAAAAAACAGCTTCGGAGGTACTATATTATTATCAATTAGTTAAAGCTGCCACTGGATTTGATCGTATTAAAAACACTTAAATAATATTGCTGCTTTACGATTTTTCACGTGTTCCTTCGATGCATGAGAATCAGCCATATACTTATTATCTTATGAAAATCTATATAGAATAGCATTGAAGATTGTAGATATGAGTCATTATCATATCATTTTTGTGTAAAGATGCAAAAGCCTGTGCCATATTTTCTAAGGATTTTGACCTGGCCTCCTGTCTCTATGGCAAGCAGGTCACATGGGTGTGTCTCCAGACAGAATTTGCATGAGATTAAACGCAGGTAAATTTTATAGGAGATCATGTCTGCCTTTCAAACCTACTCTTTTTCACATTGAATTGAAGGATATAATTTTAAAAAAACATAATAGCTTATTCAGCATTTGTTTTGCAATTTGGGGTGATCAGAAGCATCTATTGTTTTTTTTGTGGGATCCTTTTTGGTGTCTATAAATAACTTGATATCCTGACACCCAAAACTGTGGGCAACTCTGCAACTGTGCAAAAGTGAAGACTGCAGATGCTGGAAGTCAGAGTTAGAGTGGTGCTGGAAAAACACAGCAGGTCAGGCAGCATCCGAGGAGCAGGAAAATTGACGTTTCAGGCAAAAGGCCTTCAACAGGAATGTGCAATTCTAGAGCTTTATATCGTCATGTTAAACTGTGGTGACATCAAATGCAAAGGTCGCACTGCACATACACAAACACACACACACACATACACACTCACAGAAGAAACACAATATTGAAACAGGCTTCAGCAAAAAGAAGTGAGGACATGATGGGGGAGGATGAGAAGACCCAGGAGGCATTCCTTCCCACTCTCTGTCCTCCACTTTCCATTGTTCATGTCACTCTCATTTCCTTGACCATTCCCTCCCTTCTTCTGCACCTAACCCCTCCTTCTCTCCTAGCCCCCCTCTTCACCCATGCCGTCTTCTTCTCTCCTGGATGTCCATCTCTCTCCCCTGGGCCTTTCATCTACCAGGTTGCATCCCTGAGAATCCCATCTCCTCACCCCATTCAAAGCTATCAAAATATATTTAAATGCGCAATTTTAAGCTGTGCAAAATAAATACTGTTGTTGGAATGGCCTTTTGCTTTCCGGTGTTTGATGACCCCCTACTGGACAGTAACAAAGTATGGATCTTCAGTCGGCAAGACGGACAGAATAGCAGTGATGAGATGGTACATATCTAAAAACTGAGTGGCCTGAAGGTTAAAGAGTGACTAGGTTAAGAGAATGTGGCTGTATGTGTGAGAGAGTGTTGGCCATTAGGGGCGGTATGGTGGCTCAGTGGTTAGCACTGCTGTTTCACAGCACCAGGGTCCCAGGTTTGATTCCAGCCTCGGGCGACTGTCTGTGTGGAGTTTGCACATTCTCCCTGTGTCTGCGTGGGTTTCCTCCCACAGTCCAAAGATGTGCAGGTTAGGTGAATTGGCCGTGCTAAATTGCCCATAGTGTTAGGTACATTAGTCAGAGGGAAATGGGACTGGGTGAGTTACTCTTCAGAGGGTGGGTGTGAACTAGTTGGGCCGAAGGGCCTGTTTCCACACTGTAGGGAATCTAATCATTAACATCTGTGTGGGAAAGGACAACAGGTGTTGATGGGAGTTGTGTACATGCCTCCTAGCTATAGTCAGGATGTGGGGAATATAAAAGGCATGTAACAAAGACTCTGTTACTGCAATTATGGGGGCCTTCAATATGCAGGTGGATGGGAAAACCATGTTGGTAGCAGATCTCAAGGAAAGGAATTCGTGAAATGTCAATGAGATAGTTTTTCAGAACAGCTTGTGGTAGAGCCCACTAGGGAACAAGAAATTCTGGGAGAAAGTGTGGACTGCAGATATTGGAGATCAGAGTCAAAGAGTGTGGTGCCCGCAAGGCATAGCAGCTCAGGCGGCATTCAAGGAACAAGAGAGTCAATGTTTCGAGCATAAGCCCTTCCTGGTGAAGATCTTACACTTGAAACGTCGATTCACCTGCTTCTGGGATGCTGCCTGACTAACTGCTTTTCCAGCACCAGTAATTCTGGACCTAATAATGTGTAATGAGGGAGACTCAATTAGGGAGCTGAAGGTGAAAAATCTCCAGGTGAGCAGTGACCAGAAGTTGATAGAATTCACTCTGCAGTTCGAGAAAGAGAAGCTGAATCAGGTGCAATGATATTACAATTACTAAAGGTAACCACAAAGACATGAGGGAGGAGCTGGCCTGAGTTTTTTGAAAGAGAAGTCTAGAAGAGAAGACAGTGGAGCAGCAATTGTAGGAATTTCATGGGATAATTTAAGAAGCACAGCAGAAATTTATCCAAAAGAAGAAGATGCATACTAAGGGAAGAGTGAGGCAACTGTGGCTGGCAAGGGAAGTCAGGGGCAGCAAAATATCAAAAGAGGATTGGAAAGCCTTGAAAACCAGCAGAAGATATTGAATGAAAGCAATTGTGGGGAGAAGATGAAATATGAGAGTAAGTTAGCAAGTAATATAAAAGTAGATTGCAAAAATATTTTACATATCCACAAGTACAAGAGAGGCAAGAGTGGACATTGGACTGCTAGAAAATTAGGCTGGACAAGTAGTAATGGGGAACAAAAAAACAGTGGAAGAGGTGAATAGTTAGTTTGCATCAGTGGAAGACCCCTGCAACATATCAGAACTTCAAGAGAATCAGGGGAGGGGTGGGTGTAGTGCCCATTAATAAAAAGAAGATGCTGTGCAAGCTGAAAGGTCTGTAGGTGGATAAATGACACAGACCAGATAGACTACACCCCAGAGTTCCGAAACAGCTGAGGAGATTGTAGAGGCATTGATGGTAATTTTCCAGGAATCACTGGACTCAGGGAAGGTCACAGATGACTGGAGGTGGACAATGTAACACCCTGCTCAAGAAGGGAGGAAGGCAGAGGACATGAAAATATAGGCCCGTTAGCCTGACTTCCATCATTTGTATGATTTTAGAGCCTGTTATTAAGGATGAGATTGCAGAATACGTAAGAGTGCATGTTAAAATAGGGCAGAATCAGTACTGTTTCATGAAGGGAGGTTATGCCCAACAAATCTGTTGGAATTCTTTGAAGAGGTAATAAACAAGTTAGACAAAGGACAACCAGTGGATGTAATCTATTTGGATTGCCAGGAGGCCTTTGACAAGGTGCCACACAGGAGGCTGCTAGATATGGTAAGAGTCCATGGTGTTAGGGGTAAGGTACAGGCATGGATAGAGGATTGGCTGACAACCAAATGGCAGAGACTAGGTGTAAAGGGGTCTTTTTCATGATGGTGTCCGGTGACTAGCGAAGTTCCACAGGGGTCAGTGTTGGGACCAAGCAATTAACGTTATACATTAAAGATCTGGACAAAGGAACAGAGGGCAATGTTGCTAGGTTTGCAGATGATATGAAGATAGATAGAGGACATGTAGTTTTGAGGGAGTCAGGAGTCTGCGGAAAGACTTGGACATGCTGGGAAAGTAGGCAAATAAGTGGCATAATGTGACAATGTGTGGGTTATGCACTTTGTTGGAAAGAATAGGGTTGTAGACTATTTTCTAATTGTGGAAAGGCTTTGGAAATCTGATGTGCAAAGAGATTTGGGAGCCCTAGTTCAGGATTCTGTTAAGGTTAACATGCAGGTTTAGTTGGTAGTTAGGAAAGCAAATGCAATGTTGGCACTCATTTCAAGACAGCTAAAACATTTGGTTCTGGTCAGATCACATTTGGAGTATTATGAGCAGTTTTCAATCCTTTATCTAAGAGATGATATGCTGGCATTGGAGGGGGACCATAGGAGGTTTACAAGAATGGTCCCGAGATGAAGGACTGCCATATGAGGAGTGATTGAGAACTCTGGACCTATACTCGATAGAATTTAGAAAGATGAGAAGGGATCTGATTGAAACTTACAGGAGACTGAGAGCCCTGGATCAAGTGGGTATGGAAATGCTTCACTAGTAGGAAAGACTAGGATCCAGGGCGTAGCTTGAGAGTGAACAACACCTCTTTAGAACTGAGATAAGGAGGAATTTCTTCAGCCAGATGATTTGTGGAACTCATTGCCACAGAGAGCAAGTCGTGGAGCGTATTTAAGACAAAGATAGATACGTTCTTGATGAGTAAGGGGATCGGGATAATGGGGGGAAGGCAAGAGAATAGGGTTGAGAAACATATTAGACATGATCAAATGGTAGAGCAGACTCTTTGGGCTGAATGGCCTCATTCTGCTCCCTGCATAAAGTCGTGTGACAGATTTGGAATTGAAGGATGGCATAAGGGTAGGGTAGTTAATAAGGCACATTTACTAAAATGAGTGAGAAATCTCACTGAGTCTTGCCACAACCCACACTGAACCAAAAGTAATTAAGATGTAACCACTTGTGTTGAGCACAGGAGAATGGGCTGGTTGGAATTTGGAGGTTTGGTCATGGACCTGGGGAGTGGGCATTTGAGGTTTTGATGGGGGTTGAGCTGCCTAGGTCAGATCAAGGCCTGGGGGTGAGAGCACTGCAGGCATTGTTTGAAGGCGAGCTCATTACAAATTCATTACAAACTCAAAGACACTCGTTTTAGTCAAAAGAAAATGTACGTTTGCTTGGGTGGATGGATTAAACTCTTTAAACATTGTTTCCTGCCAACTTCTATTGTAACTAAGACAGGAAGATGGGTGGATAAGCACAACACTCTCATGAGGTAACTATACAATGAGGCTGTGACCTTCAATGTCATTCAGTTTTCTTTAAGGGGACCTGTTCCAAGGCTGGGGAAACGCAACAGCTGCATAGAGGGGAGGACTTCATGGATCTGAATGGACCTGTTTGATTTCCTGACCTAAACTCATCATTTTTTTTTTGTTTAAATGTTCCTTTTCAAGTGTACGATGAACAGCTTTTATTCCAACCCAACTTTAGCTCTGTCATAGCAACTATTTAATTTGATGAGATGGCCTCTCAAGCCATTTACTGCTGCCAACAATAGCCTGACAATTATCTTCAATTGTAATTACATTTCATCCTGGTATGCTTAACTATCTATTACCTTCTTAATTTTGATACTCAGGTGAAAATTAATGCTTTTCATTTATTCACCAAAAGGTTTTGAAGGGTATACAAAAGCCAAAATTTTAATGTAAAGCTAAACAACAAGTCATCTTCCACCTATTGAAGCATATGGTGTGGAATGGAATTTAAATTGAAGTGTAAGATGAATGAGCAAAAAATTCAGGATGGTTGTATAATCAAGGTGGGGTGAGAACAAAAGACTCAACTTTAAGGAAATTCTAGATGGTTCTATGAATGGAAAATGATAGCCATTTCCTTTGTATAAAAACTTAATAGTTCATCAAGATTTTAATAATAACTGTAATCCTAAGATACCAGTAGTCACCACAAAAGAGGATGTATTTGGCTCAAATACAGAGGTTTCAGTGAACAGGAACAAAATCAATAGAATCTCATCAGAAACAATAACAAGACATTAGTAGTTGTCAGGACAATTGTCATTTACAAAGCATTACTGTGTTCACATTTTCCTAAGGCAAGCCTAATGGCAAATTATACCATTTGGACTCTTGACGCAAAAGTGTTGCTGGTTGGGAGTGTGTGGAATGCAGGTGTGGAGGTCAGCAGGTTATAACATCTTTAATGAATTCTGCTCAAATCTTAACATGGGCTCCCTGGAGGCTAATACCTATGCTTATATTTTGTACACTTAACTAGCAGCCCACATCAGAGGAGTTAGTGTACCAACAGTAAATGCCTTCCTATGCTGGAAATGAAGCTAGTAAGTGCTGTTATACTTTTGAATATTATCATATTATTTCAAAGAACAAGAAAATGAGCAAGCATGCATTGCAGAGATTTTAATTAGAATAGGGACCATTCAATCTTACATGACCTTACACATGTTGTGCTTCCTATATTCTCAGTTTAATTTCCAGTTTATCTTAAAATTAGGAAATATGTAATCACTCAGTATTGAACAGAATTTGTGTTAGTAATTTCGTTTCTTCTTACAGATTTCTGTATCTGTGAAAAAGTTCTTCCCTTCTTCCTCTGATAAAGTACAAAATCCTGATGGCGTCTCTTTCTCACATTTAATGACATGAAACTGTATTGAATACAATATTAACCCAAATGAGCAGCTAAGTTCACATTCATGGGACACAGCCAAGTTGTAAAGTCAGTACAGCTAAATAAATTTGTATGCGCACATTGATAACGGAATTACATTTTTTAAGCATTTATTAGTTAAAATAACAGGCACCATGCATTTTCAGAATTTAATATTAGTTGTCTTAGTACAAGATCTATTAATTTCATTATTAATATAAATTATCGATGATACAAAATATTGAAGAAAAATAATATATTCTTCTGATTAGTTTGATCATTATTTATTTCAGTTGTCTTGCATGAAATAAACATATTTTGAAGGACAATGTGAAAAAGAATGAGGCAAAGGTGGCACAGTGGCTCAGTGGTTAGCACTGCTGCCTCACAGCAGCAGGGTCCCAGGTTTGATTCCAGCCTTGGGCAACTGTCTGTGTGGAGTTTGCACATTCTCCCCTTGTCTGTGTGGCTTTCCTTTGGGTATTCTGGTTTCTTCCCACAGTCCAAAGATGTGCAGGTCAGGTGAATTGGCCATGCTAAATTGCCTGTAGTGTTAGGTGCATTAGTCAGAGGGGGCTGGGTGGGTTACTCTTCAGAGGGTTGGTGTGGACTTGTTGGGCCAAAGGGCCTGTTTCCACATTGTATGGAATCTAATCTAATACCCTTTACAGGAATACTTGAGCTTTTTATGAGCCATGGCTTTTTATATTGCCATGGCATAAACAAGCAAAAACAATGATAAAGACAACTTCATTTATTATTTTTTCTATAGGAAGTATTTTAAATTACAAATACAGCAAAATAAAACACTTTTAGTAGATTTAAAGCACTGTTGTATATTTAAATTTAATTTTGAATATTTATTCATCCATTTCCAAAGATTGGCTGCTGTTCCCCTATGTCTCATACATCGAGATGTCCAATTCTGGCTCAGAGACACATGACTTGTTTGTCACCACTGGTCCCACCTGGACCTCCTCATTGTGGTGAGGGGCATCTCCCAGGGGTGAGGTTCAGTGACACTGCAGTAAACTGGTCCATGTGACTGCTCCAGACCAGGTTGTCCCTTGACTGCACCTCGTATAGCAATGTTTCTGTTTGAACCACCACCATCGCTGGCATTCATTTTTCCCTAGGTATGTAATTCCAGGCCAACATGGTATCTGCTGTTTTCAATACACGTCACCGTGAGGTTCCTGCCCGCCTGATAATCTGTCCTTCTTGATTTCTCTGCACCACCTCACTGGTTTCTTCAGGCTACTGTAAGTCAAACATGGTTCTCAGCTGGTGGTTGAACATGAAGGACACTGGCAAGTGCTGGGTCACTATGTATGACGTATTCCTATATATGCTAAAGAACTTGTTGATTCACCATCCTGGTGATCCTTGTGAGGAGGTCTTTAAGGCCTGCTTCAAATTTTGCACAAATCTCTCCACCTGGTTGTTTGTCACAGGGTGATACGAAGCTGATCTCACATGTCTGACTCCATGATTTTCCAGAGAGGAAGCGAGGGCTGCAGATGCTGGAGATCAGAGCTGAAAATGTGTTGCTGGAAAAGCGCAGCAGGTTAGGCAGCATCCAAGGAACAGGAGAATCGACGTTCCGGGCATAAGAAGGGCTGAAGAAGGGCTTATGCCCGAAACGTCGATTCTCCTGTTCCTTGGATGCTGCCTGACCTGCTGCGCTTTTCCAGCAACACATTTTCATCCATGATTTTCCAGGTATTGCTCAACCTCTTGTGGAACAAACTGTGGACTATTGTGACTCAACATGTCCAGGACCTGGCAAATATTTCATCCAATCCGTCTATTGTTGCATCCACTGATACCAACTTCAAGACCACCACATCAGGCCATTTGGGGTGGGTATCTGCAACCACAAGTACCATCAGTCCCTCTACTACTCCCATGAAATCAATGTGAATCTGCTGCCACGGTGATGGAAGCCATTGCCATGGGTGAAGGTCCAACAACGGCAGTGCCTTCCTTATTAATGTCCAGGATTTGCATGATCCTGTTTTAAATCTGGGAGACCCCATTTGGCCACCAGAAATAGCTTCTAGTGATTTCATTAATTTGCACCATGTTGTCACACCCTTGGTGCACTGGTTCCAGCACTTGCCCTCTTAACAGGGGAGAAATAACAACTTTCAATCCCCACAATAAACACCCATCTAATACGAACAACTCTCACCTCCTGGACAGGCAAAGGTGTAATTCTGAGCTGTTTCTGTGACAGGTCCTTCCTCTCAGGACTAAATCCACCACTAGGCTCAACACCAGGTCAATTTGGGTCAAAGGTAATGATGGCAGGTGATGGGGGGGTTGTTGGAGGTTGAAGGGAGTTTAGAGTCGGCCAGAGCAGTATCAGGAGATGCTCGCTTCGTGACCTTAGGTTCATTATTCAAGGCACAGAGTGGAGGGCATTCTCCCCCCACCCCGGAACATCTCAGAGGTTTGCTTGTTGCACTCCTCGACCATGCTGTGCCAACATCTGTGGTGATGAAGTCCTTAATTGGTGACTTAAGGATCTCAATTGATGGCAAGGTTGGCAGTGCCATCCATGGGCCTTGCAGCCAAACTGAGTCAAGGTGGAGGTGGAAATGTGATGGGAATCCAATCTGCCAACCTCCTGCCTGATTGAAGGTCCGCCATTGGCGAGATACTAAATTCCACCCATGATTCCCTGTTTAACAGTTTGTAGATGAACAGGGTGCTACTGTTCAAAGTCTAGAATGAGTCAGGATGTTAGGCAGCTAATCCCAAACTGATATGGTTCTGTATTTCATCCTGGAACTCTTTGAAAACATGTTTTGAGTTATTGCTGGTCTGATAGGGATTATTGGATTAGACAGGCACTTCCTTCACTGAATGAGATTCATACTAAAAGCAAACAGGGGACTAGTTTAGAAAGTAACAGACACAACTTGAAGATGTCAGGGTAGCACAGTGGCTCAGCAGTTAGCACTGCTGCATCACACGATTCCAGCCTCAGGGGACTATCTGTGTAGAATTTTCTCATGTTCCCCATGTCTGTGTGGGTTTCCTCCTAGCTCTCCAGTTTTCTCCCACAGTTCAAGGATATGTAGGCAAATGGATTAGCCATATGAAATGTGGGGTTATAGGAATAGGGTAGGGTGGTGGTTCTGGGTGGGATACTCTTTGGAGGGTTGGTGTGGACTCAATGGGCTCAATGGCCTACTTCCACACTATAGGGATTCTATGAGCCTATGATGTCATTGATGCAACACCTTTCTCACCTGTTGCCTGAAAATAGGTAACTACTCCAGCTGGCACCATAGCATCTTTACATTGCAGAAAGAGGCCATTCAGCCCATACCAACCCTGCAAAGAGCATCCCACACAGACCCGCCCTCTCTTCCTGCATTTTCCATGGATAACCCCCCCCAGCCTGCACATCCTTGGACACTATGGGACAAATTAGCATGGACAGTCTACCCAGCCTGCACATCTTCAGACTGTGAGAAGAAACTCACGCAAACAAAGGGAGAACATGCAAACTCCACACAGACAGACAGTCAGCCAAGGCTGGAATTGAACCCAGGTCCCTGGTACTGCAAGGCAGCAGTGCTCGCCACTCTGCCACCATAACTGCAGGAGCTTGTGTAAATTGGACCCAACTATTAAGACTAGGAAGGCTTACACAGCCTGATGTTTCCAGATTTTTTGCCCACTCCCCGGCTCCCCCACATCTTCTTGCCTTCTTGTTAATAGCAATGTTCAAAAGGTAGTCAGATATTCAAAAAAATGGGCAGGGGAAGGCCATTGGTTATTCGTACTAAACCAAGATGCCTCAGGTGCCTAAACTGTTAGTGGTGAACAATAGGCAGCGTATAATGGCAGTCTCTATGCTAACAAAGCCTGGTATGTGAGGTAGGGGGCTAGGGCATGGGAGACTTCAACCCCTGAAATTCAGCCCCTCAGTATCGAGTCTGGAGGGCTGCAGGGTCCCCAAGTGTAAAATGAGGCATTGTTATTTCAGCTTGTGCTAAGCCTGAGACAGAGATGTTGGACAGGGAACAGGATGGTATGTTGAAGTGGCAGGTAACTGGAAGCTCAGGGTCTTTTTTGTGGGCAAAATATAGATGTTCTGCAAAGCAGTCACCCAGTCTATGCTTCATTTCCCCAATGTAGAGGAGCAAATGTAGTAGACTAGATTGTGTGAAGTGCAGGTAAAGTGTTGCTTCACCTGGAAGCTATGTTTGAGCCCTTGTATAGTGAGGAGGGACAAGTGGCTGCTGGGGGGTTACTCAGAGTGAAGGAGGAATGGACCAGGGTGTCCTAGAGCGAACAGTACCTGCGGAAGGTGGACAAGGGAGGGGAGTATGTGTCTGATGGTGGTATCTCACTGGAGATGGTGGAAATAGCGACTGATGATCTTCTGGATTTGGATGCCAGTGGGATGGTAGGTAAGGACAAGGGGAAACCTATCTCGGTTGCAGGAGGGAAGAGAGGGCACGAGGGTAGACGTGCGAGAGATGGGTCGGACCCAGTTGAGGGCTCTATCAACAACGGTGCTGGGGAATCCTCGGCTGAGGAATAAGGTGGACCTTTCAGACGCTCCCTTGTCAAAGTCGGCTTCATCAAAACACATGTGACTGAGACAGAGGAATTGGGAGAATGGAATGGAGTCTTTACAGAAAGCAGTGTGCAGGGTCGTATAGTGCAGGTAGCTGTGGGTTTATAGTGGATATTAGGGGCCAGTTTATCCCCAGAAATAGAAACACAAATGTTGAGGAAAGGAATGGGGGGAGTCAGAGATAGATCAAGTGAAAGGGAGGGTGGGTAGAAATTGGAAGCAAAATCGATGAACCTCTCCAATTCCGGATGAGAAAGGAAAGCAGCACCAATGATATCGAGATATCGGAGAAAGAATTGTGGTTTGGGGTCTGGAATAGGACTGGAACAAAGAATGTTCTATATATCCCACAAAGAAACAGGCATAACTGGGGCCCACGCGGACACCTATAGCCAATCTTTGACCTGAAGAAAATGAGAGGAGTTAAAAGAGAAGTTAGGAGAAAGTGCGGATTGCAGATGCTGAAGATCAGAGTTGAGAGTGTGGTGCTGGAAAAGCACAGCAGGTCAGGCAGCATCAGAAGAGCAGGAGAATCGACATTTCGGGCAAAATCCCTTCATCAGGAATCCTCCCTTTCCTTCCTCAACATCAGTGTTTCATGGCCGGGGATAAACTGGCCACTAATATCCACTATAAAACCCCCGCCTCCCACAGCTTCCTGGAAAGAGTTGTTGAGGGTGAGGACAAGCTCGGCCAAGCGGAGGAGGGTGGTGGTGGATGGGGATGATTCAGGCCTTTGTTCCAGGAAGAAGCAGACAGCCCTGAGAACCATCCTGGTGAAGGATGGACACGTAGAGGGATGGTATGTCCATGGCAAAGAGAAGGTGGCTGGAACCTACAAACTGGAAATTCTGAAACTGGTGGAAAAAGTCAGAGGAATTGCGGATGTAAGTGGGCATGGACTGGACTGGGAGGAAAGGACTGAGTCAAGGTAGATGAGTTCTGTGGGGCAGGAGCTGGCTGAAACAAAGGGTCTGGCCAGGCAGGCCTATATGTGAATTTTCAGAAGGAGGTAAAAGTGAGATGTGCCAGGCTGGGGGATGATCACCTTGGAGGCAATTGGGGGAGATTACCAGATGAAATGAGGTCAGTGACCATAGTTTGATACAATGACCTGATGTTCCATTGTGGGGTCATGGTCCAGATAGGAGGTGGCATCTGAGAGCTGGTATTCAGTCTCTGAAATGTAGAGGTCAGTACGCCAGACTACAACAGCGCCACCTTTATTAGCAAACTTAGTTGAAAGTCAGGATTGAATCTGAGAGCATGGAATGCAATCAGTTTGGAAGAAGACAGGTTGGATTCAGTGAGAGGGTGCAGAGAAATTGAGACAATCAATGTCACATATTCAGCATCCTTGTTGCTCTGTTCATTTTTGTCTATTGTGGAAGACAGGAGACAATGTTTCAAATATTGACTTGGTCTGCCTTTGAAGAAAGTATAAATGACTCAGATAGCAGATGTGGTCACGGCTAAATAAATATTTAAAGGCAGGTGGGAGTCAACTTGTTTAAGCAGGGCCACACCTATATGGTGCAATTGTACCACTGAAACCAATGAGAGATCTTATTCAGTTTTGAATTTGTAACAACACACCAACCCAGTTGAGCAACTTCTACATGTTTAAACTCAGCAGCATTTGTATTTCTGTTGGACTAGATTATGTTGAAGACAACTTAAAATAGAAGAACAATTTTCCTTATTAAACAGTTAATAAGAAACTCTCTTAGTTGTTTTCAAATACTAAAGTAAACAAGAGAAAGATAGAACTTAAGTTCAGGGGTGAATTTTAGTGATTATGGGAACAAGTTGTCTGAAAAGTACAGATCTACAAATTCAGTTCAATAATTTTACTTTTAGGACAAATAAAATAAGTTAGTCTGATATCCGCACACATGCACAGAACAATACTATTTGTGACAGCATATATAAAAACAGTGCATTTGCTGAGCCAATTGCCATATATATCAGACATTCAAAAGCAAAATATTATGGATGCTGGAAATTTGAAACAAACACAGAGAATGCTGGTGAAACTTGATAAGTCTGGCAGCATTTGTGGAGAGGGACTTAGAGCTAATGAGTCGAGTCCAATATAACTCTTCTTCAGAATTCATCGATACACTTTATCCAGCCCGCTTATGATGGTGTAACCATCTATGAAATCTTCTTTTAGCATTTTTCTCTCCAAGGAGAACAGTCTCAAATTATTCAACAGACCCTCCTATAACTTCGTAGAACAATGATAATCTATTTCTATACTCACTGGAGAAGGACGCTCCACAAATATCCCCATTGTCATTGGTGAAAGTGCTAAACACATTGTTACAAAAGATAAAGCTGAAACATTCACAGCAATCTTCAACCAGAAGTGTCAAGAGGATGATTCATCTCAGCATCCCCAAGTAGTCCCCAACATTACAGATATGAGTCTTCGGCCAATTTGATTCACTCCACATGATATCAAAAAACGGTTGGAGACACTGGATACCGGAAAGACTATAGGTCATGGCAACATTCTGGCAATAGAACTGAAATTGTGTGCTCCAGAACATGCTGCTCTCACAGCCAAGCTGTTCCAGTCCAGTTACAATACTTGCATGTGCCTGACAATGTGGAAAGTTGCTCAGATATGTCCTGTACATAAAAAGCAGGAAAACTCTGATCTGGCAAATTACTATCCCATCAGTTGATTCTTGATCATCAGTTCTCTCTCCGCAGATGCTGTCAGACTTATCAAACTTTACCAGCATTCTCTGTGCTCGTTTCAAATTTCCACCATCCACGGTATTTTGTTTTGGAATGTCTGATATATATGGCAATTGGCTCAGTAAATAGACTACCTTTATATGTGCAGTGACAAATAATCTTGGTTCTGTGCATTGGTGAGGATATCAAACTAACTCATTTTAGTTGTCCTAAAAGTAAAGTAATTGAACTGAATTTGTGTAGCCGTACACTTCACAGACATCACCATACTGACTTGGAAATATATCACCATTTCTTTATTGTCACTGGGTCAAAATCTTGGAATTCTCTCCCTTAGGGCATTGTGGGTACATGGACTACAAAAGTTGAAGAAGGCAGCTCTCTGCCACCTTCTATACAGCAACTAGGGATGAACAGAGCAATAAATGCTGGCCAGTGAATGATGCTTACAATCCACGAGTGAATAAAAAAGATTTTTAAATAGTTGATGTGGCTTGATGGAATTGTTTTAATAAATAAAGCATCAAAACTTTAAAGTAAACAAGTATAGCAAATCTAATAAGTAAACATAATTCCTTTTGGTAGATCAATATTTGTGATTTTAAATACAGTTCCTTTCACCATAACCTCACAGTTGTAAAGCAATTTGATTTTTATTATTAAAGTGCGGGCGTTAGAAACTGAGACAAATAAAATATAATCGATCATAGCATAAACAATGACACACTATCTTGGATTAGCAATTAGATTATAAGAGAGTCTATTAGAAAAGAAAATAGTTACCACCACTTATTAAGACAGTTTTTTTAACCTCTGTAACATCACCTGATGCGACTCAACCTGCTTCGACTCATCTATTTCTGAAAACCTCATTCATGTTTATGTTAATTTTGTCATTTTTTAAATGAGAAACCTATAGGAGTTCTTAATCAACCTGTTGAGATGTATATGATATACCTCTGGAGCTGGTTGGACTTGAAGCCAAGCCTCTTGGCTCAAAGGGTAGACATAGAGACGGACAGAGTCTTAATTTCAGAGTAAAGGGTCATCTATTTCAGGCAGAAATTAGAAAGAATTTCTGAGACGAGTGAATCTGTGGAATTCTTCATCACAGAGTTCAGGTTGAATCATAAGCCTATTCAAGGCTGAGATAGGTAGATTTTTAATCAGTAAGGGAATCAAGATTTATGGGGATAATGTGGGAAAGTGGAATTGAGGTGGGTTACATTAGCCATGATCTAATTGAATAGCAGAGTGGACTCAATTGGAAAAATATCCTCCTTTATTTTATGGTCTTATGGTCTTAGAAAATCTTTGGAAGGAAATACTTGCAACTTTCATTTAGCTAATAAATTAATGGTAGGGCTTGGGTAGTGTTGTAGAACAAAGGGAGCTAGGGGTTCAGTTACATAATTCTTTGACGTTAGCATCACATATAGACAGGGTGGTTAAAAAGGCATTTGGCATGCTTGCTTTAATTGCTCCGTCCTTTGAATATAGGAGTTGGGAAGTCGTGTTAAGGTTGCACAGGACATTGGTGAGGCCTCTTCTGGAATACTATGCCTAGTTCTGGTCACCCAGTTATCGGAAGGGTATTATTGAGCTGGACAGGATTCAGAGGAAATTTACCAAGATGTTGCCAGGTATAGAAAACTTGAGTTATGAAGAAAGGCTGGATAGTATGGGATTTTTCAGGAAGTTGGGAGACGACCTTAAAAAAGTTTGTAGAATAATGAGGGGTATAGATAGAGTTAATGGTAGTTATCTTTTCCCAAGGTTGGGCGATTTCATAACCAGGGGGCACTTTTTTTAAGGTGAGAGGAACAAGATTTTAAAAACACACGAGGGTCAAATGTTTGACATAGAGGTTGGTTTGTGCGTGGAATAAACTTCCTGAGGAAATGGTGGATGTGGGCACAATTACAATGTTTAAAAGATATTTGGATAAGTACATGATGAGGTAAGGTTTGGAGGGATATGGGCCTGGAGCAGGCAGGTGAGACCAATTTAGTTTGAGATTATGGTCGCCATGGACTGGTTGGATCAAAGGGTCTCTTTCCATGCTGTATGACTCTATGCCTCTAAAGTACCATTGTGCCACAACAGCTCTATCCATTGACAACAGTCAACTCTGGGAAATTAGCACAGAAACAAAGGACAGAAATTGCTGGAAAGGCTCAGCAGCAACTGTAGACAGACCATAAGAGCATAGACCATAAGAAATAGGAGTGGAAATAAGGCCATTTGGCCCATTGAATCCACTCTGCCTTACAATCATGGCTGCTGGGCATTTCAACGCTACTTACCTGCACTCTCCCCGTATCCCTTAATTCCTTGCGAGATCAAGAATTTATCAATTTCTGCCTTGAAGACATTTATCGTCCCAGCCTCCACTGCGCTCCATGGCAATGAATTCCAGAGGCCCACCACTCTCTGGCTGAAGAAATGTCTCCTCATCTCTGTTCTAAATTGACCCCTTTAATTCTAAGGCTGTGTCCACAAGTCCGAGTATCCCCACCTTTTGGAGACAATTTCCCAGTGTCCACCCTTTCTAAGCCATGAATTGTCTTGTAAGTTTCTATTAGATGTCTCCTCAATCTTGAAGAAGGGCTGAAGAAGGACTCATGCCCGAAACGTCGATTCTCCTGCTCCTTGGATGCTGCCTGACCTGCTGCGCTTTTCCAGCATCACATTTTCAGTCTCCTCAATCTTCTAAACTCTAAAGAATATAATCCGAGGATCCTCAGCTGTTCATCATATGTTCAGCTTGCCATTTCAGGAATCCATCCATGTGAATCTCTGTTGGACACACTTCAGTGCCAGTATGTCCTTCCTGAGGTGTGGGGTCCAAAACTAACACAGTATTCCAAATGGGGCCTAACCAAAGCTTTATAAAGTGTCATAGCACATCACTGATTTTACATTCGGACCCTCTTGAGATAAATGACAACATTACATTTGCTTTCTTAACCATGGACTCAATTTGTAAGTCAATCTTTAGAGAATCCTGTACTAGCACTCTGAGACCCTTTATACTTTGGCTTTATGAATTTTCTCACCATTTAAAAAATAGCCCATGCCTGTATTCTTTTCTCCAACGTGCAAGATATTTGCTCACATTGAAGTTCATCAGCCATTTCTTGGACCACTCTCCTAAACTGTCCAAATCTTTCTGCAGCCTCCCCACCTCCTCAGTACTACCTGCCTGTCCACCTAACTTCGTAACATCGGTGAACTTCGCCAGAATGCCCCCAGTCCCTACATCCAGATCATTAATATATAAAGTGAACAGCTGCCGCCTCAACACTGAACCCTGCGGGACACCACTTGTCACGAGCTGCCATTCTGAAAAAGAACCTTTATCTCAACTCTATGCCTTCTGTCAGAAAACCAATCCCCAATCCATGCCAGTAGCTCACCTCAAATACCATGGGCCCTCACTTTACTCAGCAGCCTCCCGTGAGGCACCTTATCAAAGGCCTTTTGAAAGTCTAGGTAGATGACATCCACCGTGTTTCCCTGGTCTACCTACTTGTTACCTCTTCAAAGAATTCTAACAGGTTTGTCAGGCATGACCTCCCCTTACTAAATCCATGCTAACTTGTTCTAATCCGACACTGCACTTCCAAGAATTTAGAAATCGCATCCTTAATGATGGATTCTAGAATTTTACCTACAATCGAGGTTGGGCTAACCGACCTATAATTTTCCATCTTTTGTCTTAATCTTTCTTGAACAGGGGTGTTACAACAGTGATTTTCCAATATCTGGGACTTTTATTGACTCCAGTGATTTTTGTAAGATTACAACCAATGCCTCTGCTATTTCTTCAGCCATTTCCCTCAGAACTCTAGGATGTAGCCCATTGGGGCCAGGAGATTTATCAATTTTTAGATTAGATTACCTACAGTATGGAAACAGCCCAACATGTCCACACTGACCCTCTGAGGAGTAACCCACCCAGACCCATTCCCCTACCCTACATTTACCCCTGACTAATGCACCTAATACTATGGGCAATTTAGCATGGCCAATTCACTTGACCCACACATTTTTGGATTGTGGGAGGAAACCGGAGCACCTGGAGGAAACCCACACAGACTCAGGGAGAATGTGCAAACTCCACACAGTCACTCGAGGTGGGAATCGAACTCGGGTTCCTGGCGCTTTGAGGCAGCAGTGCTAGCCACTGAGCCACTGTGCCACCCTCATCTTTTGTAATGAGAAAGAGAAATCAGAGTTAACATTTCAGATCGAGTGACCCTTCCTCAGAAAGTCAGATTTCTCTCCACAGATGCTGCCAGTCCTGCTGAACATTTCCAGCCATTTCGATTCTTCTTTCTGATTTACAGCATCCGTAGTTATTTTTGGTGTTTATTTAGTATTTAACTCCCATTGAAATTGAAACAAATCTGATTTTTTAAAATAGGATGTGTTAGTAGCCTTAGATTTCTTTAAATATTGGTATTTCTAAGCATGCCTAACTTAAAAAAAATTCTGCTCCTCTCTCCAGGAAATTAATGCTGGTTGTGTACAATTCCCATAGATGGCAATTACAAAGGCATTTTGTAAAACATGATACCTCTGTGATCAGATTCAGTGGTTTAACTGATAATTTACACCTACTCAAAGTGCAACTGCTGTGGTAATGAATGCTGGTTACTGCTTGCACTAATTAACATGAACTGCAGCAGGATTGTGGTTCTGCCTGGGTAATGAGAAACATGTCTTTACAACAATAACAATTACTTGTAGCTACCGTGTGTACGGTGATGTTAACATTAGGTATCATCTCAAGGCATTTAAAAGGAGCATAATCAAGCAAAATTTGGCACTAAGCCACATTAGAGAAATTGAGCCCAGACAGCCAACAGTTTGCAATGTTTTAAGAACAATCTGAAAGAGGAGAAAAAAAGTGTTGAGGAAATGGAAGGTGAGAAGTCCAGAGCTTGGTGCCTCAGTGGGGTAATTTAATTCAAGACTGCTCAAGGGGTGGGGGGCATTAAAGGAGCACAGATACCTCAGAGGATTATTGGTTGATCTTCAGCCAAGTGGTGGATTTAGTCCAAGATTTTTTCCATGTCTATGTTTCAGGCTTCACACAGGTAAATAGACATACTGGTGTTCGGATACTCTATTATGTTCCCACAGATATCTTTAAAAGACAGGACTTTGGGAGAGGCTATAGTTTCTGGAGTGTTTTTACTATACAATGACTTCTCACAGAATGAAAGAATCCCTACAGTGTGGAAGTATGCCATTCAGCCCATTGAGTCCATACCAACTCTCCGAAGAGCATCTCACCCAGACACATTCCATAAGCCTGCATTTCCCCATTGCTAATCCACCAATCCTGCATACCTGGACACAATGGGCAGTTTAGCATGGCCAATCCACCTAACATGCACATCTTTGGATTGTGGTAGGAAACAAGAGCATCCGGAGGAAACCCATGCAGACATGGGGAGAATTGTGGCTTTACTGCACACAATTTTAGGACCAGAAAGAGTTGCTAAGCCCCCATTACCATAGGCCTTAGTCATAGAGTCATTGAGATGTACAGCAGTCCAACTTGTCCATGCTGACCAGATATCTTAACCTAATCTTGTCCCATTTGTCAGCACTTGGCCCATATCCCTCTAAACCTTTCCTGTTCATATACCCATCCAGATGGCCTTTTAAATGTTGCAATTGTACCAGCCTCCATCACTTCCCTCTCAAATTCAGACTTTTTCTCAAATGCTGAACACAATTCTAAGAAATCGCAAAATCATATTCAATCTAGAAAACTGTCCGAGTATTCTATCTCTTCCAGCTTGCTCCATGTAACCATTAAATATTGATGTGTATTCCCAACAAAGTATGCTGTCCTTTAAAGGTGGAAACCAAAAAGGCACAAACTATTCCAAGTGTGGTCTTGATCAAAGCCTGATACTATTAAGCAAGGCTTAATTATGCTTGAACTCTAATTCACCCTTGCAGTAAAGGCTAACATGTTATGTGTCTTCTTAATTGCTTGCTGTTTTTCTAAATTCTTTGTATGAACAGTTGCTATGAACAGCAAAAATCTACAAGTTTTATATCTTTTAAAAACATTCTCCTTCAAGATATGGTCATTTCCATTGAAATTGAAAATATCTCTTTTTTTAAAAACAGTATGTGTTAATAGCCTTAGATTTCATTAATTGATTCATCCAGTGATCTGCCTTCTTCAGTGCCCACCCTTCTGGTGTTTTCTAATTAACCCTGTTCACTCTTGTATGATATACCTCAGGAATGGCTCCGCCAGGACTCGAACACAGAACCTTTGAATGCTCCACAGCTTAATCTAGAAGTTCAATGCGCTATCCATTGCGCCACGGAGCTCTATCTCAAGAGCAGGCAGAACTTGAACCCAGATCTCCTGAATGAGAGGTAGGGACACTACCATGGCACCAAAAGAGCCAATGTCCATCCTTTACCTTCAAATCTGGCTCAAGCGTTCGAGTGCTGGTAAATTAGATTGAATGATTGAAAATATTTGCTATGTCTATTTAAATAGCTGGACAGAATAACTTCCATTATAATGAGTTATAGATTAGATTCCCTACAGTGTGGAAACAGGCCCTTCGGCCCAACCTGACCCTCTGAAGAGTGACCCACCCCCCTCTGACTAATGCACCTAACACTATGGGCAATTTTGCATGGCCAATTCACCTGTTTTGCACATCTTTGGACTGTGGGACGAAACCAGAGCTCCCGGAGGAAACCCACAGGGAGAACATGCAAACTCCATACAGACAGTTGCCCGAGACTGGAAGTGAACCTGGGACCCTGGTGCTGTGCGGCAGCAGTGCTAATCACTGAGCCACCATGCCACCCCTTTGATTTATTTAATTTCTTCATCTGTCATTAATTAAATTTGTTAGATCATCATATTCAGAAACAAAGATTGTTGTGCTGGCATAATGCTTTTTGCAGAGGGGAGATAAACACTGCGTAGATGTAAGATAATGCTCAGAGTTTAAGTACTGCACAAAAACATTCTGCTGTGTCACCTTAGGCACTTAATTACAGCTACCTAGATGTCAAAGGGAGTGAAGATATTCTGGAACTCCTGAGTTATTGGAATTCATGTATGAAAATAATCTTAGGAATGGCATCCAAATATATAGAGGGCGAAGACTTCCAAATGGACAGCAGTAATAGTATGTTCAGGTTCTGAGCTGAGGGAGTTTTGTTTCTCTTTTCCAGAGTTGAGAGGTGCTTTTGTTGAACAACAGCTGCTCCCTTCCCCCGTGGTTTCCTTTACCAAGGTTTTTTTTTTGGTTTTTGGAAGACATAAAATTAGTAGAAGCATACTAATTTTGCTAACCATTCCTACCATCCTCTATGCAGTGAAACCTTTAAACTTTGTCAACATCAACAATACATATTTAACATAGGACAGTGTGATGTTCCTCATGTTCTTTTCTTAGATTTTTGTTCCTTAACTCGAACCTAAGAGATTTGTTTATGTAATCTTCCCTATGTCATCCTCAGTTCTACCTACGCCTTAGTGTTCTAATCTGTAATTAAAACAGCCATCACTACTCCTACCCCTCCTGACTCTTTTGTTGCATGGAATGTTCAACATCCAGTCCTGCCCTCACCTCAGCAACACCAGTGAAATGCTGTTAAGTCATATCCCACATTTTTATTTATGTTTGTAATTCCCCAGATTTGTTTTGTGCATTTATCAACAACTCAGATTTTCCACAGTTTATTTGCCAAAACTTCTATCTTTTACTACTTTTCATCATCCTAGTTATCTTCCCTTTTCACCCTTTTGGTTTTGCTTTCAATTCTGCTTTTTCACTTTTGTGCCATCTTCTCAATACTCTACCAGATTAATTTCAACTCTTCCCCCATAACATTTGTCACTTTCTTTCTAAGAACAATGTGAATCAATACAATCATTGAGTAGTTAGCTTAACAGAGCATGAGGGGAGGCTGACAATCAGACTGTTTGGAGAGCAGGCATTGCTAACATGACATTAACAAACTGTATGCCTCCAGTGACGGTTCTACCCCAGCTAACTATTTCTGGGCCAGGTTATTTTAAGATTTAGCCCATTTGATGCCTCTTTTTCTTGACTATTTCATTTTACTGCACAAAGCATTGCATCCTTTAAAATAATTTCTATGACTCTATTTCTAGATGCATAATGTTTTTTTCCTCAAAAGCTCTACGTGTGCTATTGTTATTTTACAGCTCATTTTTTCTGCAATATTGCATAGTGGGTGAATGGGTATGAGTTGGTATTGAGTGATATGCTGATTATGAAGGACAAAAGGAGTGGTTGGGAGGCATGAGTGGCCATTGAGTTGACATGGAGTGTATGAGAGATTAATGGGAGTGGTTGGGTGGGGGTTGGGTATGCGAGGGGCACTTTTTAAACATATTTTTCAAATGGCTCCCCAATTCAGACTATAGTTCACAATTCTTCTGAACGTCTGTGAACCAGTTACGGAGAAGTTATGCTAACCTCATGAAAATTGGATGAGGCTAGAAGATGCCTTCTCTTGCACTGGTGCCAACCAGCTCAGGAGTGCATGGTGTGGGCTCACTGCCTGCATCGTATCCCGACCTCCAGCCTTCCAGCACCTCACCTGTAGCTATCAATGATACAAATATCTCAGCAAGAGGCCCAGCAATCATTTCTCTAGCTTCCATGGAGTTCTAGGGTACACCTGATTAGGTCCTGGGGGGTTTTCCACCTTTATGTGTTTCAAGACATCCAGCACTTCCTCCGCTGTAATCTGGACATTTTGCAAGATGTCACCATCTATTTCCTTACAGTCTATATCTTCCGTATCCTTTTTCGCAGTAAATACTGATGCAAACTACTTGTTGAGTATCTGCTCCATTTTCTGCAACTCCACACTGATCTTTGAGGGGCCCTATTCTCTCCCTAGTTACCCCTTTGTCCTTAATGCATTTGTAAAAACCCTTTGGATTCTCCTTAATTCTATTTGCCAAAGGTATCTCATGTCCCCTTTTTGCCCTTCTGATTTCCCTCTTAAGTATACTCCTACTGCCTTTATACTCTTCCAAGCATTCACTCAATCTATCCTGTCTATACGTTACATATGCTTCCTTCTTTTTCTTAACCAAACCCTCAATTTCTTTAGTCATCCAGCATTCCCTATACCTACCAGCCTTCCCTTTCACCCTCATTGGAATATACTTTCTCTTGATTCTCGTTTTCTCATTCCTGAAGACTTCCCATTTTCCAGCCGTCCCTTTGCCTGCGAACATCTGCCCCCAATCTGCTTTTGAAAGTTTTTGCCTAATACTGTCAAAATTAGCCTTTCTCCAGTTTAGAAATTCAACTTTCAGATCTGGTCTATCCTATTCCATCACTATTTTAAATCTAATGGAATTATGGTTGCTGACCCCAAAGTGCTCCCCCACTGACACCTCAGTTATCTGCCCTGCCTTATTTCCCAAGAGTAGGTCAAGTTTTGCACCTTCCCTAGTAGGTACATCCACATATTGGATCAGAAAATGTTCTCGTACACACTTAACAAATTCCTCTCCATCTAAACCCTTAACACTATGGCAGTCCCAGTCTATGTTTAGAAAGTTAAAATCCCCTACCATAACTAATCTATTATTCTTACAGATAGGAGATCTCCTTACAAGTTTGTTCCTCAATTTCCCTCTGACTATTGGGGGGTCTATAATACAATTACAATAAGATGATCACCCCTTTCTTATTTCTCAGTTCCACCCAAATAACTTCCCTGGATGTATTTCCAGGAATATCCTCCCTCAGCACAGCTGTAATGCTATCCCTTATCAAAAATGCCACTCCCCCTCCTCTCTTGCCTCCCTTTCTATCCTTCCTGTACCATTTGTAACCTGGAACATTAAGCTGCCAGTCCTGCCCATCCCTAAGCCATGTTTCTGTAATTGCTATGATATCCCAGTCCCATGGTCCTAACCATGCTGTGAGTTCATCTGCTTTCCCTGTTAGGCCCCTTGCATTGAAATAAATGCAGTTTAATTTATTAGTCTTACCTTGTCCCTGCCTGCCCTGACTGTTTGACTCTCTTCTGTTCCCAACTGTACCAGTGTCAGATTGATTTCTTTTCTCACTATCTCCCTGGGTCCCACCAACCCCCCACCACCTCCCCCACCCCTCCCTCCTCCATCTTACTAGTTTAAATCCCCCTGAGCAGCTCTAGCAAATCTCCCTGCCAGTGTATTAGTCCCCTTCCAATTTAGGTGCACTTCGTCCTTCTTGTACAGATCACTTCTACCCCAAAAGAGATTCTTTGAAAAATCAAACTGTTATTCCCATAACACCACGAACGTGTTAATCAGATAATTAAAGTAATAATAACAGCTTTCAAATATTTCACATTATTATTCTTGTTCAAAAATGCATTTAGATGTTGATGAAAGAGATCAGAAAAGAACAACTTATAACCATTAAAATATATCATTGAAACAAAATTAACAATTCACTTGTCAATACCAATTTGCTACTGAGCTACTGCTTTTATTTCTCTGGGCTGTCAGCCATGGGCATGGCAGAGGCATGATGGGCCATAGTGACTGGGTAGGGATATGCTATAGTTGGTATTCAGGGATTGAGTGTTAGGGGGCCTAACTGCTTTAATTACAACTGGGGCCAAGTCCCAGAGAACCAAGTCCTGCATTCAAGACAGCTCCACCTCGGTAAACTCTTTGGCTGTCTGGTATCTGTTTCTCAAATTCCTATACTGTATCTGCTGTTCCAAATTCCTCCAGCAACAATCCTGTAGCAAAATTGTAAAATTGCGTGTGATCGTTAAACAAAGGGAAGTCTGTAGAATTGGGAGGTTTACTCGGTCACAAAAATTTGACCTTTGGCTGCCAGGTCCCGCTCTAAATTCTTTATCATATAAAATATCCCATGCAGTATTAAGGATGCCATATTTCTAATGAGACTTTAAACTGAGGCCCAAAATGCCATCTCAGTAGCTGTAAAATAAACCTACCATGGCAAAAGTGTTCTCATTGGCATCGTAATCACTAGTCTCAGTTCAAACAAGGCCACTGATAACAAATACATCCCATTGCTCTATGTTGAATGAGTGCACATTGGCTGATGTGCATCCTATATTACAACAGTGACTACACTTTTAAAGTCCAATCTTAGCTGTGAAGGGCTGGAAGGGCTTTCTTAGATAATGAAAGTCATTGTTTTTTTTCAAACAACAGGAGATGGAAGAGGAGCATAATAAAAGATAGCAGATAAAGAAAGATGTCCACATCAGACCATTTCCAAATAACAGAGAGGCTCAGCCAAGAGGAATCATCTTGACATGAAACATTAGCTTGTTCTCTCCACGGATGCTGTGATCTCCAGCATTTGTTGTTTTCAGAGCAACTTCCAGCATCTGCAGTAACTGGCTCCTCCTCTCTGGATTTACCTGAGGAACAGTTTATCTGGAGGATACTGAACCTCTCTGGAAGACCATCATAGAAATCTGCAGACTCCTGCAATAAACTAATAAAACTTACTGCCTAATAGTTTCACAGATGTTTAATTTTGGGTTCTGTTTCTGATGCTTATTTAAAAATTGAGTCAGTCCAATGTCCTTTGATTGATGGAGTCCAATACAAATTACAACAATAAAAAGGAGTATGTTTCTGCCTCAGAAGTAATGCAAATTTTCTAAAGATAGCGAGGAGGTGCCACAGAAGAGATTGTTACTTAAGGTTCAAACTCATGAGATTGTGGATAATATATTAGCATGGAGTAAAGACAGACAATGAAAGATTTGGAATAAGCGGGTCATATTTGGTTTGGCAGGTGGTAAATTGTGGGATATTGGAAGGATCAAGCTATAGGGGAAAGTGAGTCGAGAGAAGGATCAAAAGGGATTAAGTGAATGAATAAGAAGGTAGCAAGTGGAGCACATTATTAAGATAAGGGAAATTACCCATTTTGGTTCAGAGAATAGAAAAACAGACTTTTTTTCTTAAGGTGGAATGACAAGTAAATGTTGGTATTCAGGGATTGAGTGATCATGTGCACAAATCTCAGAAAGTTAATGTGCAATAAGTAAATACATGGTTTGTCAGTTTTGTTGTAAGGAGTAGTGAAAATGAGCTAAGGACATCTTGCTGCACCTATACAGGGCTTTGCTGAGAAAAATGTTTTTCACTAAGGAATTTTGAACCTTTCAAATTACTTATTCCAGATGGCTGCAGATGCTCAGTCATTGATTATATTCAATACTGAGATCGATAGAATTATGACACTTAAGGAACCAAGGCATAGGGAGAGAGAGTGCAATAAGTTGAGTTAGAAGACCAATCATGATCTCACTTGAATAACAAAGCGTGATCAAAGGCTGATGCGGCCTATTTCTTAGGCTCTGATATATAAAAGGCAAAACATCTGGCAGACCACATGGGAATGCCTCATTTGATAAATGGCATGTGAACAGATTTTGATTTCAAATTTACAAATGATATTGAATCATGTCAAATAAAGAGTCCAATGTGTATTTTAACAGTGGGTAATCTAACAGAAAATTGGCTGAGTGTAATTTCAGTGCCAATAATAACAGAACAGAATGGTATGATACTTCCTGAATACATCTTGTGCACTATCCATCATGCCATTTATGGCGAACAGGATTTTAATTTAAAATAGTCATCAGGCCAATACAGCAACATCTGGTAAGCCATAATTTAGAAATCCTAAGTTTCCAACATTTTATTTAAACTATTTACATCTAGGAGATTCCCAGTGTGTCACACGTTGATGTAAAAAAGGAAAAGTCACAATTGTCCTACCAAACCTTAGTTTGGCTTTCACATTACAGAAAGAGAGAGAGAGACAGAGATGCCTCAGGTAAGGGGGAAGGTTGAGAAGGAGAGTCCAACAGAAAGCAAACAGAACTGTAATATCCTCTTTGATCAATTCTAGCTTGTCTTTTGCAAAAGTTTTGTCCATTCATAAACTGTGTTAGGTTTCAGTTGCAAATCCCTGCCTCATGCTGGCAAGTAATAATCAATGAGGAAAACATCAAAGTCCACATTCATATCATTTTGTTCACACCACGCTGACAACATTCATTTACTTTTGTAAAATTTGCCAGTTCCTTCAGGGTTTTTCCATAAACAGAGGTTTGTGCTACACACCCAGTTGACTTATGTCTAAACTATTATATGGCATGTGATTAGTGCAGTGCGAAGCCACAACCCATAAGGCTACCTATAATTAATTATTCATTCTATTCATTCTATTCATCTCCAACAATTGCAGTGCTCTATTTATATCCCCTCCCAATTCAGTGATAAATAGGTGATCACTTTTAGCACTTTGTCATGATTACTAATCCTAAATACTGCATTCAGTAAATTATGTTTTGATTACCACACACCTAGTACACATGAAAACTTGTCACTTCACGCACTAGATACCTGTCAGAATTTTCTCTGACATTTGTGTTGTTGCTCCTTCCTAGCTGCTTTGATGTGGAGTTAGCCAAATCTGATTCTTACATCCTTCCGAAACAGGTGTCAAGAATTAACATGGGCAGTATGTGTGTGTACCTGCCATATTATAATGAGATCAGTTTCACTCGCCAACTGACAAGTCTGTGAATTGCAAACAGCATCTCTGTCTTTGTATTATCACATTTATCAATGTCCAGAAAGAACTTTCACCTTGCCAACATCTCTTCCCCCGATATAATTCTTCTGCCTGAATCTAGGGAAAAAGTCAGAGATCACATGACACAGGTTATAGTCTAACAGGTTTATTTAAAATCACAAATTTTCGGAGCGCTGCTCCTTTGTCAGGTGCAGTGCTCCAAAAACTTGTGATTTTAAATAAACCTGGTGGACTACAACCTGGTGGCATGTATCTTCTGGCTTTGTCCAACCCAGTCCAACACCAGCATCGCCACATCATCCAGACTACTCAATGCATAATAGGTTATAAAGGAGCATGTGAAAAGTTTGGGGGTCCTGTATTGCACAGAGGATTTCTCTCTCCTGGAGTTCAACTGCTTAAAAGCAAGCAATTAATCATCTCAAATCTTGCTTGTTACCTGTCAGAGCATTAGTTTAATCTAAGTTGTTGTCTTTGCAGAGTGAAACATAATATACAAATATAATTCCATTTGTTCCCTTTGGTCACTTTAAGCTACTAAACTGATGAGGCACATTTATTTTGTTCTTTAATTGCTAAATGCCATTGGCACATATTGGCCTTTCATGGGTGTTGGCTTCTTACATGGGCAGGACAAAATATTTTCATCAATTATCTTACGTTGTTTCTTTCCAAACGAATAGGCCTCCGGTAAACGTGTTGCATAATAAGAGGTCAGAACACTACATCAAGTCATAGAGTCATAGAGATGTACAGTATCCTTCCCCTCTCAACCTGAACTTATGCCCTCTAGTTCTGGACTCCCCCACCCCAAGGAAAATACCTTGTCTATTTACCCTATGCATGCCCCTCATGATTTTATAAACTTCTATAAGGTCACCCCTGAGTCTCTGATGCTCCAGGGAAAACAGCCTCAGCCTATTCGACCTCTCCCTATGCTCAAAACCCTCCAATGCTGGCAACGTCCTTGTAAATCTTTTCTGAACCCTTTCAAGTTTCATATTGCCTTGTTGAGACAAAAATCAGCATAAGACCTCATGTTGCTTATAAAATTATAATTTATTGGGTCAGTATTCTGAATAAAAATGTTTTTCATCCATGTATTAGATGGTGCCTTGGACTTGTATGCTTGCTTTCTATAAACTATGATGATTCTTATGCTTGACCATTGAGGTTGATCTTTAAGTACAAGAGAAATAGAGAATTAAGTGACAGCAGTATTCCTTAGTGTGTATGTGTTACTTATGAGTTTCTGTCCTGTTCAATCAGAAGTATTGAAGATAATATTCCAGAGTAGACAATAAAGCCAAGGAGAATTGAAAAAGAGGATGAGTAGCATTGATAATAATGGTTATTATTGGGGCATTTGTGGAAAGAATCTTGGGTCGGAAAATCAGTTTGGGTGGAGATAAGAAATAGCAAGGATTAAAAAACACAAATTAATTATGTGACATGTCTGAAGGTTAATAATTTTAATTTTCCAACATAAGCATTTAAATTTTTCAGATATAAAAGTTGATGGTTGTTAATGTAGAAATGAGAAAATGTTGTCCCTTCTGTTAGGACCAATTGAGGAGAGGTGATTTGGTTTCATCCTTTCGACCCCCTTGGTTGGTTTTCAGCTTGAAATTGTACATCTCTACAAGTAAAATGTAATTAAATAATTTCAACAGCAGTAGTAACAAATTTATTGGTAAAAGCAAGAACAATTATATTATTTGCCAAAAAAAGACATGCATCAAACATACACAAACACAAAGTTAAAAATGAAATAGTGTCAGGACATAAGGAAGATGGAAGAAATACATTGTGTTAAGTCCTTAAGATTCCCTTGATGCGTGAGATGTGAACCTGAAACCATGATTGTTTGGTTGGTGTCCTGAATTACTAGCAGTAGCAATTACTTCAGTTATCCTTTTAGTTCTCTGTGCTCTGATGCTTTTTAACCAGCACTGTAATCTGGTGTTTTTTTTCTTGAAAGACAGAGAGGAGCTTTTTCAGTTGATTTCAGGTCTACAGTCAAAAATCTGCCTTCTCTCTTCAGTTATAGTGAACTGCTTGAAATATAAGCTTGTTTGAATAAATCCAAGCCTGCATTCACTGTCTCCAAGAAAATAAGGACATAAGAACATAAAAGCAGGAATAGGGAAGTCAGCCCCTCAATCCTGCTGTACCATTGAATATGATCACAGCTGATCACATCTCAGCATCAACTCCACTTTCCTGCCCACTCTCCATAATGATTCATCCTATTACAAATTAAAAATCTATCTCCTCCATCAGTGTATTTGATGTTCCTGCATCCATGGCACTCTAGGGTAGTGAATTCCAAAGATACATTATCATTTGAGTGAAGTAATTTCTTCCCATCTCTGTTTTAAATCTGATACCCTTTATCCTAAAACTATGACTTCTCGTTTTAGATTGTCCCACACTGTCTCCAATGTAACTACATCACTGCTCAAGTAAGGGGACCAAAACTGTATGCAATATTCCAGGTGCAATCTTATTAATGCAATTGCAGTGACACTTCCCTACTTTTACACGCTATTCCTTTAGCAATAAATGACAAAAATTCAATTTGTCTTCCGTATTTCTACTGGACATGCATACCGGTTTTTCGCGATTCATGCACGAGGACACCCAGATCCCTCTGCACCAAAGCACTTTGATGCATCTGTCTTATCATACAGATAATTTGTATCTCTATTCTTTTGACCAAAATGGATTACCTCACACTTATCCACATTAAATTACATCTGTCAAATTTTGACCATTCAGCTAATCTATCCATAATTTGGAGACACCAGTGTTGGACTGGGGTGTACAAAGTTAAAAATCACACAACACCAGGTTATAGTCCAACAGGTTTATTTGGAAGCTGTAGCTTTCGGAGTGCTGTTCCTTCATCACAACCACCTGATGAAGGAGCGGCGATCTGAAAGCTAGCGCTTCCAAATAAACCTGTTGGACTATAACCTGGTGTTGTGTGATTTTTAAATCAGTACAGATTCATTCATCTCAGCTTGATATTTGCATATTTTCCTCTCCAACATATGAACATTTATATACAGGCGCGAAATGAAATAGGAGATAAGGGAATTTTCAGACCTTCTGTGGGCATGGGGAAGGAATTAAGTGACTTCCTGGCTGTTTCAGTGCCTTTGGATTAATTGTTAACTTCGGCTTGACTGCCTGTTGTCTAATTCATATTAAATCTTGGACCTTGTGGTCAGGAGATGCCTGTGGCCATTTGTCATATATCAATGCATCTGGTTCCTTTCTGTCAACCAATCAGTTTACAAGAATCCCTGGTTTAAATTGTATGGGGGGATCCATGTGCTTGAAAAACCAGTATGTTTGTTACTAAGTGTAAAGGTAGGTTGCAGCTGAGTTAGATTGCATGCAGCATTATAACAAAGGTAAGTATAGATCTAGTGCTCAAACTATACTTAATGAAAATTAAGACTTTTGCAATTATACAGAAGTTAGAATTAAATGTCACCTATCCCGAATCATGGAACCTCTCCTATCTATCAATGTTTGACTATGTGAGCAACTCGAAGAAACAACTACCTTTCACTCATAAACAAAACAATTTGCTAAATAACTTCTGTTAGAATGTTAACTGTTTCTGACTTCTATCTGCTCAAACTGTAACAATAAGCGAAAACTGAAAGAGTGTGACTGTTTCAGAATTCACCTCTGCCTGAACTGCTGCAAATATCTAATTGTCGTATTCGTGACAAAGACAGGAAGCAATTGCTGATATTATGACTAATTAAAGTCTCTTGGACTGAGTAAAATTTGTGATTAGCTCAAAAGATATTTAGCTTCATCATTCAAATTCTTGTTTATTAGCATTCAATACATGAGGAGTTGTCAATTTAATGCTAAAGGAATCCTACTTAATTAAACATTGATTCAGCCGACAAACAAGGAGAAAAGCAGGCTCATACATGAAAAGCAACATAAAAAGTTTAGTGAAAACCAAACAGATATCTACCTATCAACCCATTGTTGAAATGAGACTCAATGATGAAACAGTAACTTCTAATAGTGCCAATATAGTGCTAAAATTCACAGGCATAAATTCTATTTCATCACTGAGTACATTAAAGAAATCCATTTCCTTTTGCAGAACATGTGTAAATAGAGTTAAGATGGAATACTATTACTTATGTCAAATTATGTAACTTCCGCATTTCCATCTACTTTTAACAATGTACTGTCACTGTTTAAATGATACAATTTGCCAGGACCTGTTCATTGGACAGAAGTAATTGATTAAATTAATATGGCTCAATGAGGTTTTTGTCAATAATTGACCATACCTTGAGATGTACTGAAGATACTGTTAACATGTTTCCATTGTTTTCCAAAAATCTTCTATTACTCCTGGAAAGAATTGTACTTCAGGAGCGTTATTGATTTATTATCTAGTCATTTTACAATGCGTTTTGCATTTGGAAATCCGGCTATCACAAACTGTCTACTGGAAGATGAGGAAAAGCAAGGAAAGGATTACTCAAAGACAAATCAGACTATTCCTTACAATGGTAACTTAAAACAGTTCTTGGAATCAATGACTAATTGGTATAACCATGTTTCTGCTATTTTACAATGGGTTTGATGAACTTTTGAATAAGTTACAGCAAGAACCAAAATAGATTTTGAAGACTTCTGTCCACAGTAATTGGATGGACAGGAGCACAGAGTTGGAAAATAAACTTGCACAGAATAACTCCCAAAAAATGAATTAAGTCCAATATTAATTGATGTACTACAGGTTCATCCCCAAAATCTGTTAGCAATATACAAACCAGCTTCAGAAACCAGATTAGAAAACAATGCTGATTAACGTTCTGATGCTGGGCTCCCAACCAAAAAAATTTCCAATTATAATTTGGGATAAGGTACATAATTGACATCTTCTGCTCTGAAATAGAAAATTCCTAAGAATAGTTATGAGATGATCTAATTTTTTAAGCCTACCAGTTGTCCTATTTATCATCTGAAAAGAAAATGGCAGCCACAATAAGATCACAGTTAATATCACTTTTAAATATATATTTACTGAAACTGACATCATCTTAGTGAAACCTTTAAACTGAACTTTTATATGACAGAACAATTAGAGTCTCAACTGTAGGGAAACCACAATAGACCCACTTATTTATATCAATTAATTAACTTTTCAATTTTTCTGACAGTCCTGCAACTCAACTCTAGCATTTGATACTGTGTCATTACCACTAAATCTCTTTACCCCATAAGCATATTGCTGGGATTAGGATAATTACTTCGAAGTGTGGTGTCACTGCACATAAAGCAGGCATTTGGCTGCTTTATTAACCATTTGTTTAGCAGTTGAGTCAAAATGTTGTTGAACAATACCACAGAGATAATCTGTAAATATCTGTATATCTGTACATCTGTATATATCTATACACCTGTAACTCTCCTGGAAAACACCAATTTTTTTTGAAAAAAGCAAAAGACTGCAGATGCTGGAAATCAGAAACAAAAGCAGAAAATTGCTTGAAAGTCTCAACAGGTATGGCAGCAGCTGTGGAGAGAAATCAGAGTTCTTAGATACTGTTCTTAGATATTTAGAGACCAATATTTTTCTTTAATTATAGGAGTGTTTTAGATCTTCGATCAAATCTGGCTCTTGAAAAGATAAAAATGGATCTTGGTCTCGAGATCATACATTCAAGATGAATTGCTTTAATAATAATATGTAGCTGAATAAGAAATGTTTGGAGGGATTTGGGCCAACTCAGACAGGTGAGACTAGTTTAGTTTGAGATTATAGTTGGCATGGATGATTGTACTGAAAAATCTGTTTCTGTGCCATTATGACTATAACTCAATAACTAGATATAATTTATTTTCTTTCAGTTTTTCATTTGTGTGCAAGTGATTGTAGCAATGTATGTGATGGCAACAAATTGGCATAGGATAAACATATTTAGTGACTTGGTAATAATGTTTGGACAAGGTTGGAATGTAAATATGCTTCAATAAACCTGATTTAGAAATACAGAAGCTTCCCAAATGGACAAATATCAGGAAGTGGGAGATGTTTGCACTTCAGGGAAATGAAAGAGAAACGACTGCGAGATCTCACAGAATATTTATTTTTATATTTTGGAAGCAATGAGAGCCGATCCACTTTGGTGAGCGGAACATTGGAGACAATATAAAATAGGTGGGACAATTCTAAAGGGGGAGTAGGAGCAAAGGGATCTGGATGTATTTTTGCACATACCATTAAAGGTGGCAGGACAGGTAGATCAATTAATAAAGCCTATAGCGTTTTCAGTTTTATTAATATGGGCATAGAATACAAGAATTAGTATTTAGGTGGAAATATTTTCAAGGGGTATAGGGAATTAAGCAAGAGATTAGCAATGAGCCAGTGCAGGCAATTCTCATTTTAATTATTTTCTTAACAAACAGAAAATAGGAACATAAAGCCCCATGAGACCACTTGATAAAGAAATATGATGACACTTAACATGAATTAAAGAGCTGATGTGCTTGTTGCAATACGTAAAGGTTTTAGGTTAATTAGAAATCTTTCAAATGGAACTTTGTTAAATATTTTTGAAGTTTCAAATAAGCAGTACGAATAGGAGCCATGTTTTAGACACCTCACCAGCCATGTTTTAGACACTAGGAGAGCACTGCCGAGAAATATGAAGCCAGGCAAGTGCATTCACAAGACAGGGACTACTAAATTGCACAAATGTGAATAGTTTGTGGTTGTCTGGATATAGTTTTATTGTTTGATAAAGATATTATGTAAAGGTTACTGTTGATTGTTTTTATTGTTGACAGTACCCAGTTTTCTCTGTTGGGAAAGCAATGACATTTCTTGCCAGGCAAGAAGGCACACTGACCCTGATTGTATCCAAATAAGAGCCTGAATTCTTTTGGTAGTTTTTAATTGACCGTATACTTAAGAGCCTTACTTCACAATGGGTTAGAAAGGGCATCCATGGACTTTCTTGCCCAGGATTTAATTGCTGTGATGTTGAGAACAGTTTCTCTCTGGTGACAGATTAATAATTGCCCTTCTCTTCATCTGCCCCACCTCTTCCAGGGAGGGAAATTCCTGCTCAACATTTCAAGTTGAGATGACCTTTCAGATGGTAAAACTACACTTCACTGACCTAGAGTTTGATGGAAATTTTACCTCAGCTGGCTGTCAATGTCAGATATATATATTTGGAGACAATAGCAACAGCCCTGGGTTAAATCTGAAGGTGTGAATGTGGACTTGAGTATCAACAGTGTTCATGGTGACAGCTGATCACATGATTTGTGAAAGTGTTACTGGTGAGTAGCATGTGCGTTATGAATAACAGAGGGGCAGGGATGGCAATCAAAGAAAACTGTATGTAGCCATGGAACATAAGCCATTGGAATAATGAAATAACTACAATCCAAATTTAAATAAACTAGTGGGATTCCACAGTGATTTGTTTACAATATATATTATGAGCTGGATGAAGGAAGTGAATATATTTTAGCCAAATTTGCAAATGACAAAAATAAATTGGGAGAATACAGACAGACATTGATAGATTAAGAAATGGACAGTAAAAAAAACAGGTGGAGGAACATGTGGGGAAATGGAAGGGAGAATATTTGGGAAGGAGTTTGAGTAAAACTGCAGAAAGTTGCAACACAAAGGGACTTGTCAGTACTTGTGCACAAATTACAGAAAGCTAGCACGCAGGTCATCAGGAAAAATAATGAAATGTTGGCCCTTATTTCAAGGGGATTGGAGTATACGAGTAAGGAGGCCTTACTGCAACTGTGCAAGGTGCTGATGAGATCATATCAGAAGTATTGTGAGCAGTTTTGGTCTCCCTATTTAAGAAAATATTTTATTGGAGGCAGTTCACCGAAGGTTCACTGGGAGGATTCTTGGTATGGAGGTATGAACAAGTAGAGACTCTACTCATTGGAGTTTAGAAGAATGAGAGGTGATCTCACTGAAATATATAGGATTCATAAAGAGCTTGAAAGGATAATTGCTGAGAGGATATTTCTTCTCATGGGACAGGCTCAGACTATTGGGCATAGTCTCAGAATAAAGGGGTGCCAATTTAAGATTGAGATGAGGAAGAATTCCTTCTTGCAGAGGGTAGTAAGTTTTTGGAATTCTTTGCCACAAAAAGCTGTGAGAGCTTCCTTCTTGTACAATCTTAGAATCCTTACAGTGTGGAAACATGCTCTTCAGCCCAACAAGTCCACACTGAGCCTCAAAAGAGTATCCCACCCAAACCCATAACTCTTCATTTACCCCTGACTAACACACCTAGCCTACACATCCCTGAACACAATGGGCGATTTAGCATAGCCAATTCACCCAACTTGCACATCTTTCAAGTGTGGGAGGAAACCAGAGCACCCAGAGGAAACCCAGACAGACACAGGGAGAATGTGCAAACTCCACACAGTCACCTGAGGCTGGGATCAAACCCAGGTCCCTGGCGCTGTGAGGCAGTAGTGCTAACCACTCAGCCACCATGCTGCCCTATTTCAGACTGAGAAAGATAGATCGTTGATCAGTACAGGAATCAAGTGTTATGGGGAAAGTGCAGGAAGGTGGACATGAGGAGTGTCAGAAATGTCATGATCCTATTGAATGGTGGAGAAGGCTTGACAGGCTGATTGGCCTACTCCTGTTCTGATGTCTTATGGTTCTGGGAGGAGATCAGTATTACAAAGGTGGGGTTTGAAGAATGTCAAGAATGTGGTGCTGGAAAAGCACAGCAGGTCAGGCAGCATCCAAGGAGCAGAAGAATTGACATTTCAGGCAAAAGCCCTTCATCAGGGAGGACACTCATTTGAAATGGTTAACAGTGAGTGATAATGGTAATTTGGAGTAACAGTGAATGGTAGTTGGAATTAAACAGGTCCAACAATTTTAATGTGAAGTTATCTTGTCATCATCAGGCCAGAGGTGTTCTTGAATAGCTTCTAATGAGAAACTGGCAGCAATTAACAATGAAAATTACAAGCAAAGTTTCAGGATATTTCTTTAAAAAGGTAGAATATTTTCAAAGGCTGAAAGAAGAGAAGACAGTATGGCATATTGCTGGCTGGCAGCAATGACAGTGATGCTTGTGCCATGTTGTGCTGTTGCCTTTATGTTTAAGTGTATCCATGTGAGTGAATCTGTCTGGGGGGCTTGGTGAGTGAGGTCAGTAAGTTGTTGGGAGAGGGGAGAGAAGAATATACAGAAACTTTGTGGAGGCTTCCAACTTCAGGCCCTCTACTTCTTCTGTGCCCTCTGGCCTCCTTAGGTCCACACCCCCACCAACTCACCCTCTATCCCCAGCATCTTCCCTTGCCACCGCAAGATGAGTAAAATTGTGGCCACACCTCTGACCAAGGCCCCAAAAGATCCTTCCACATCCAGCTGATATTTCCCTGCGTATCCAAACATGTTATCTACAGCGTCTGTTGCTCCCGATGTGGCGTCCTCTCCATCAGAGAGACAGGATGCCAACTCGCGGAATGTTAAGAGAACATCTCTGGGACACACGAACCAAAAACCCCAACGTCCTGTGGCTGACCACTTCAACACCCCCTCCCACTCTGCAAAAGACATGCAAGTCCTGGGGTTCCTCCACCACCAAATCCTAGCCACACAAGGCCTGGAGGAAGAACGCCTCATCTTCCACATTGGGACTCTTCAACCATACGGCATCAACATTGATTTCACCAGTTTTCTTAACTCCCCTCTCCCCACCTCATCCCAGATCCAACCCTCCAGCTCAGGACTGCCCTCTTGAACTGTCCTACCTATCCGTTCCCCCCTCCCCTTCAAACTATCTACATCACTATTCACCGAGCCTGGCCTCAGTGGTGAGCAAGTTGTTGGAGGGAATCTTGAGGGACAGGATGTACATGTATTTGGAAAGGCAAGGACTGATTAGGGATAGTCAACATGGCTTTGTGTGTGGGAAATCATGTCTCACAAACTTGATTGAGTTTTTTGAAGAAGTAACAAAGAAGATTGATGGGGGCAGAGCAGTAGATGTGATCTATATGGACTTCAGTAAGGCGTTTGACAAGGTTCCCCATGGGAGACTGATTAGCAAGGTTAGATCTCATGGAATACAGAGAGAACTAGCCATTTGGATACAGAACTGGCTCAAAGGTAAAAGACGGAGGGTGGTGGTGGAGGGTTGTTTTTCAGACTGGAGGCCTGTGACCAGTGGAGTGCCACAAGGATCGGTGCTGGGTCCTCTACTTTTTGTCATTTACATAAATGATTTGGATGCGAGCATAAGAGCTGCAGTTAGTAAGTTTGCAGATGACACCAAAATTGGAGGTGTAGTGGACAGCAAGAGGGTTACCTCAGATTACAACAGGATCTGGACCAGATGGGCCAATGGGCTGAGAAGTGGCAGATGGAGTTTAATTCAGATAAATGCGAGGTGCTGCATTTTGGGAAAGCAAATCTTAGCAGGACTTATACACTTAATGGTAAGGTCCAAGGGAGTGTTGCTGAACAAAGAGACCTTGGAGTGCAGGTTCATAGCTCCTTGAAAGTGGAATTGCAGGTAGATAGGATAGTGAAGAAGGCGTTTGGTATGCTTTCCTTTATTGCTCAGCGTATTGAGTACAGGAGTTGGGAAGTCATGTTGCGGCTGTACAGGACATTGGTTAGGCCACTGTTGGAATATTGCGTGCAATTCTGGTCTCCTTCCTATCAGAAGGATATTGTGAAACTTGAAAGGGTTCAGAAAAGATTTACAAGGATGTTGCCAGGGTTGGAGGATCTGAGCTACCGGGAGAGGCTGAACAGGCTGGGGCTGTTTTCCCTGGAGTGTCGGAGGCTGAGGGGTGACCTTATAGAGGTTTACAAAATTATGAGGGGCATGAATAGGATAAATAGACAAAGTCTTTTCCCTGGGGTCGGGGAGTCCAGAACTAGAGGGCTTAGGTTTAGGGTGAGAGGGGAATGATATAAAAGAGACCTAAGGGGCAACGTTTTCAAGCAGAGGGTGGTACGTGTATGGAATGAGCTGCCAGAGGATGTGGTGGAGGCTGGTACAATTGCAACATTTAAGAGGCATTTGGATGGGTATATGAATAGGAAGGATTTGGAGGGATATGGTCCAGGTGCTGGCAGGTGGGACTAGATTGGGTTGGGATGTCTGGTCGGCATGGACGGGTTGGACCAAAGGGTCTGTTTCCATGCTGTACATCTCTATGACTCTATGCATCTACTAATCACCTTCTCAACTACCTTCCCCCCAGGAGAAAGTGAGGTCTGCAGATGCTGGAGATCAAAGTTGAAACTTTATTGCTGGAACAGCACAGCAGGTCAGGCAGCATCCAGGGAACAGGAGATTCGACATTTCGGGCACAGGCCCTTCTTCAGGAATGACCTTCCCCCCAGCCCAACCCCCACCCCCACGCTCCTATTTATCTCTTATCTCCCTTCCTCCCTACATTCCTGATGAAGGGTTTATGCCCGATACATTAATTGTCTTATTCCTTGGATGCTGCCTGACCTGCTGCGTTTTTCCAGCACCACAATTCTCTATCTCACTTTCTCCTTATGACTAACAAGGTTAAATGTGTTTTTTTTTAAATAAATTTGTTGAAAACTTTTGAGCCTTTAGAATCCCCACTTCATGGGAATAGGCCCTTTAGCCCAACAATTCCACACTGGCCCTCTGAAGAGTATCCAACCCAAATTCATTCCCCACTACTCTACAGTTAACCCAAACTAATGCACCTAACCCATACATTATCTGAACAGTATGGGCAATTTAGCATGACCAATCCATCTAACCTGCACAGCGTTGGATTGTGGGAAGCAAGCCAAACAGACACAGAGAGAATTTGCAAACTCCACACAGTCACCCTAGGATGGAATTGAACCTGGGTCCCTGGTGCTGTGAGGCAGCAGTACTAACTACTGAGCCACACCCTGGCCCTGCCTCTCCTTCACATCCATTTTCATTGTTGAGTTATACAGTGTCACATCAATTTATTTTTCCCTCCTTTCCACACTGTAATCTAATCTAATCTAATCTAATCTAATCTAATCTAAACATTATTAAATGCCACTAGGTTATGTAACAATGCATTTGGTTTTAAATTATAGCTTGAATTTGTGCTAATTTCAGATTCAAGTCACATTTGATCAACTCCAATCAGTTGGTATGTATTTATGTCATGAAACAAAAATAGACAAATGACAAGTAATGAGGACGCATTTTGTGCTTATGCAGAACTGAGACAAATACTTCATTATGGGAAATTATTGGACAGTGTTGGTGACTGTGACTTTCCACTTTACTCTCATCAGTTTCCGTTCATCTCAATAGTAACATATATCTTCAAGGGGTTGGTCATGTATCTCAACCCTATTTGAGTATGTAATCTCAATGAATAGTTTAGCATCAATGCAAAAGTGATACACATTTAATGGACTATGTGTGAGATGTTAAACAAATTTGATGTGTGAGTTTTGTCAAAATATGTTGACTAATAATTTGTTCATTAAGTAATATTATTGAAATAAATTTTATTGGTGTTATCTTGCGATATTTAAAAAACCCGCCATATTAATATACATAATACTTGAAAAGCATTTAATTGGCAGTGAATCGATTTCATACTTTGTAGTTGTGATAGCCTTTGGACAGTGTTCTATAATCCACCTCCTGCTAGTCTTGTCACGCTACTTTTCACAGGTATTTGTCACTGACTGTCAATCTGTTTCACTTTATAGATGCAGAATCATTGAGTTTAAACAAGTTTGGGCTCGAATTTGACAGCTTTAATCCTTAACCTGTACAGAAAAATATACAGTAGCATTCTTTTTGAACATTTTAGGAAACTACCTTCTGTGCAGCTGGATTTTGTGTTGAGTGAACCTTTGGCAAGTTTGTCTCACACCATACCTATGTTCTTTTGTTATCTATTTCTCTATTTCCAGATATCCTGAATATGCAACATGTAGCTGTTGCAGTGTTCAAGTGACACTAAAGAGGGAAATGACAATTTCTTATACAAGTATGCATAAAGTGAACAAAGCTCAAGATTGTAGTTCACTTTACACATTGTAACACTTTGCAGTCATGCAGAGTTCTCAGGTAGCCTTCATTATTATATGATTACAAGTTACTCAAAACTCATGCAGTACTTTGGAAGTCGATGCGAAACTAGGCAAGTTTCCAGACAAAGCATTCTACAGTGATTACATTCTTTGTGAGACTAATCTGTTCCTCCACAAGGCACATTCCAGAATGATCATATCTCTTTATGTTTCAAACAAGATCTCCACACTATCTGCTTACTGCGTTTATTTCTTGAAAACATTACATGCATTGAATTGGTCAGGTCTCCTTTTTTGATTTTAATGTTGGTGATCGATGTCAGGAGAAGGGTCCTCTTCTCTTCTCCTCTTTTCCCACTCTCCGTTCTCTCTCACCACTCTCCTTCCATCCCATTCCCTCCCTTCCCCTCTACTTTCCTCTCCCCTCATCTCTCCCTCTTCATCTCCCCACCCCGCCTTGCTTCTGCCCTCCCACTCCCAGTCCCACATCCTCCATCTCTCCTTTCCCGTCTCCCCTCCCCTGTCTCCCCTCCCTTGACTCCCCTCCCTTGTCTCCCTTTTCCTGTCTCCCCTCCCCCTGTCTCCCATTCCTTGACTCCCCATCTCATCTCCTCTCTCCCCATCTTGGCACCCCATCTCCCCTCCTCTTCTTGTCTCCCCTCTCCCCATTCTCCCTATTCTCCCCTCTCCTTTATTGCTCCTCACCCCTCCTGCACTGTTCAAATCTGAGTCTGTTACATGTTGGTTCATGACTGTGCTAACTTAAGCAGTGCATATTGTGCAAACGTGGTATCAACAGACATGGTTCATCTCACTGTTGTTTTACCACAACCATTTCTCCCTATAATTCACTGACTTTCAACTTTACATATATATGCCCTCCTTTGTGATTTTAAACAAATTTATTTTCCACGTAAAGCTTGAATATTTCAAACTCTGTTTGAAGCTTGCAGATGCACGTAACTCTTCTGTATACCTCACTATTAATTTCTAAATCGATACTTATTCCTTTCCCAGTTTATCGGGTCCAACAGAATCACTTTCCTTTCCATTTGCTTTTCCAGTTTCAGGAACTTGCAGGCTTATATTTGCCAGGTTTGGTTTATGTAAAGGAGTTTCCAAATACCTTTACAAAATGCTTTCTCTTCACTTTGTAATCCAACAGGCCTTCAACAATGTTAAGGTAATTTTATGACTTACCATGCTTTCTGACCATTGGATTGACATTGTGTTATAGATTAGGTTCTTTAAACTACCTCCAGCTCCTATTTTAACATTAAGGTTATCCTGTTTCAGACAAATAGCAAACATGAGAGGGCAGGGCCCCAAGTGTAGAGATCCAGTTGGGTACGGTCCCAGCTGGTCAGGCCAACCATTTTGACCTAGAGGAAAGTGAGGACTGCAGATGCGGGAGATTAGAGTCAAACAGTGTGGCACTGGAAAAGCACAGCAGGCCAGGCAGCATCTGAGGAGCCAGAGAATCAATGTTTTGAGCATGAGCCCTTCATCAGGAATGTGGGGGTGCCCATGGGGGTTGAGAGATAAATGGGAGGGAGTGTGGGGCTGGGGAAAGGTACCTTAGAAGGTGATAGGTAGACGATGGGGGTAGAAGGTGGGGGTGATGGGTTGGAGCGGAGGGTGGAGCGGATAGGTGGTAGGGCAGATGGAGAGGTAGAACAGTGCCGAGTTGGAGAGTTGGATTTGGGATAAGGTGAGGAGAGGGGAGATGAGGAAACTGGCAAAATCGACATTGATGCCGTGTGGTTGGAGGGTTCCAAGGCGGAAGATGAGGTGTTCTTCCTCCAGGAGTCGGGTGGATTGGATTTGGCAGTGGAGGAGGTCCAGGACTTGCACGTCCATGGCAGAAGGGAGGGGGAGTTGAAATGGCCAGCCACAGGGTGGTGGGGTTGTTTAGTGCATGTATCCAAGAGATGTTCTCTGAAATGTTCCGCAAGTTGGCATTGTGTCTCCTCAGTGTAGGGGAGACCACATTGAGAGCAATGGACACTGTAAAGGAGGTGTTTGGATGTGCAGGAAAATCTCTGCCAGATGTGGAAGGATCCTTTGTGGCCTTGGATGGAGGTGAGGGGGGAGGTATGTGGTGGAGGGTGATGTGTTGTATCCAGAGATTGGTGGGATGGAAGATGGAGACCAAGGGGTCTCCTCTACACCAGGGAGACACAACGCCATCCTTGTTGCAGCTAAAAGGTTGGGGTTCAAGGGCATAGTTGCAGGCAGTGAAAGAGATGCACTGGAGGGCACTTTTGATCACCATGGGAGAGAAAATTGCAGTCCTTGAAGTAGGAGGCCATCTGGGATGTGCTGGAGTGGAATCTCTCCTCCTGGGAGCAGATGCGGCAGAGGCAGAGGAATTTGAAGTAAGGGCTAGTGTTTTTGCAGGAGGTAGGTTGGGAGGAGGTGTAGTCTAGGTAGATGTGGGAGTCGGTGGGTTTGAAATAGCTGTCTATGTTGAGTTGGTTGCTGGAAATGGAAATGGACAGGTTCTGGAAGGGGAGGGAGGTGTCTGAGATGGTCCTAGGAGAAGCAATTCCACTCCAGAACATCCCAGACAGCCTCCATCTTCAACTCCACCTATCCAACCACAACAAGGATAGAACCCCCCTCAGTGCTCACTTTCCACCCCACCAATCACCAAATACAACGCATCATCCTCCACCATTTCCACCACTGCAGTCAGACCCCAGCACCAGAGATGTATTTCCCTCCCCAATTTTATCAGCATTCTGCAGAGACCATTCAATCTGTGACTCCCTCATTAGGTCCATGCGCCCCCCCCCCCCCACTCCCCCTCCACCAATAACCCACCCTACACTTCAAACACCTCATTTACTGAATCTGTTGCTCTCGACGTAGTCTCCTCTACACCAGGGAGACACGACACCAACTTGCAAAATGGTTCAGGGACAACTTCAGGACACACACATCCAACAACCCCACCGTCCTGTGGCTGATCACCTCAACTTCCCCTCCCACTCTGCCAAGGACATGCAAGCACTGGGTCTCTTCCGCTGCCAAATCCAAGTCACCCAATGCCTGGAGGAAGAACACCTCATCTTCCGCCTTGGGACCTTCCAACCACGCGGCATTAATGTTGATTTCACCAATTTCCCTTCCCCCACCTTATCCCAGATCTAATCTTCCAATTCGGCGCTGCCCTCTTGAACTGTCCCATCTGTCCATCATCCTTCCCACCTATCCACTCCACTCTCCGCTCTGACTTATCACCTTCACTCACCACCTTCACCTTGCCAGCTATCTTCCCCCCAGCCCCCCCCCACCCCCCTAATTTATCTCTTAGCTCCCTTGGGCCCCCTCCACCCTCTCCACATTCCTGATGATGGCCTTATGCCCAAAATGTCAATTCTCCTGCTCCTCGGATGCTGCTTGATCTTCTGTACTTTTCCAGCGCCACACCTTTTGACCATTTTGAGCTGTTCTGCAGGCTGCAGAATGACAGGCCCATCCCTGCAAACTCAATTAATTCTCATGGCTGTAGGATGACACCTTTATGCAGTCAGCCATTGACGACTTAGGGGCCTCAATTGATGACAGAATTTAAGTCTGATTTTAAGTCAGTGGATTCAGGTTTGTCCTCCATCTTAGTTTAATGTCTTTTCTGCCTCCAGGCTCACCACCACTGAGAGTAGAAGGTTCCACATGTGATGTGTGATATTGGTTACCCATTGACAGAAGGTCTCAAAGCGGCTGTCAGGCCCTGAAAATTGTGGAATATGGCTGCTGGTGGTTGTACAAAAGCAGGGCCCAATTTGCTTTCTGTGTGCCGGGAAGAGTTGTCAGAATGCAGGTATGGCTCTGAACAGAATCCCTTTCCAGAAATCTAGAGCACCCTCTTTTCACAAAAATGAAGGGCTGGGTCACCTCTCAATGCACACAAGAGCACACTGTGTCTGTAAAAGCAGGTCAGGTGCTTGAAATTCAGAAGTGAGCAACTCATCAGTTGCTTACCCAGGGCCAATTATAAAGCACAAGTCAGGAATGTGATGAATCCTCTCCAATTCCCTGGCTGTGTCACTCCAATAACACTCAAGAGGATTGACACCATCCAGGAAAAAGCAGCCTGCCCTGACTGGCACCCATCCATCACCTTGCTTTAGCACCAACATACCTTGGCAGAAGTATGCACCATTACAAGAAGCAATGCAAAAACACAGCAAGGTAAAGGTGCCATAGTCTCACCTGACATTGAGTTACTCTCTTACTGGAGAGAGACAACTAGTGGTTTAATCTGAAGGAAAGCACACCTCAGGAAGGGGAGAGGGTGAGAAGGAATATGGTGCAGGAATTGAAACCACACCGTTGGCATCACTCTGCAATACAGCTATCCAACCAACTGAGCTAACTGACCCCCGACTGGTAACTCAGCAAGTTTCCTCCAACACGACTGTCTAAACCTGTAGCCTTTACCACTTAGAAGGACAAGGGGAGCCGTTGCATGGGAAAACCATGAGCTACAAGATTCCCCCCATGATACACACTTGAAATTGTATCATTGTTCCTTCTCTGATGGTGGAGCGAGATTCTGGAGCTCCTTTCCTAACTGTACCCTGCATATCCCTAAATCCAAAGGGCTGCAGTGGCTCAAGAAGGCAGTTCAACAGGACCTTCTGCAGGGAAATTAGGAATGTGCAATAACTGCTGCTCTACCCAAAACCATGAAAAACATGAACAAATGGGGGAAAAGGTGCATTTATCAGAAATGGAAATGTGCTTTCGAATGTGCACGCCATAAATGATGCAAAATGCATCTTCACACCTTAATAGTGGCTTACAAGGCTCACAGACTGATCAAAAAAATGGCTGAGTTCTGAGGAAGGGTCACTGGACTCGAAACGTAAACTGTCCACAGAGGCTGCCAGACCTGCTGAGATTTTCCAGCTATTTCTGTTTTTGTTTCTGAGTTACAGCATCTGCAGTTCTTTCAGTTTTTAAATGACAGAATTACCTTGGTACTGTTGTCACAGTGCAACATATGATAAAATACGAGTGTTACAAGGGAGGTTAATGGAGCAGCTAGGAGATTAAAATTAATCAAAATGAATAGCAATGAAGTAAGGAATAAGATAAAGAGATCTCTAAGACCTAATGATGATGAAAGGGAGGTAAGAAAATTGCAGCTTGGTTCGTCATACTTTTTCAATATCCTCTGTATACGTGAATTGTTTCTCCAGATTGGAAAATTGCAAAGTCACAGCGTAGCTTACAAAGGGAATGAGAGCACAAGTAACTGTAAACCCATCATTTTGGCATCAATTATAGGGAGGTTACTGGAGTCCATCATTACTGAAAGAAGGATTTTTTTTTGGAGGCGTCTAAAGATGGAAACAGAGTCTGAAGTGAGGCAAACAATGAAATTACCAGTAATAGGTGACGTATTGATATCAGTACACTCACCTAAGAACCAGCAATAATAAAGATGGGGGTGCATAAGACAGCAATCCCATGTTCCTTCCAAACCAGCCCAACCCGACCAATTAAACAACTTGTTCAAAACTTGTGGAAGTGAGACGCTGGGATATTTAAAGGTGTGCACGTATTTCAGAAACTGTCAATTTATGTTTATTTATAGGGATTTGCAGCGTGGAGCCAGTCAGGGATGCGCAGGGCATCAGCCTGCCTCCAAAGAGGACAATGTCAACCAAGTAACAAGGAGTGCCCTCGGTGTTGCCTGGGTGCAGGCAGAGTGGGTATTCAGCAGCCTGGATTAAATTGGGGTCAACAAGTGGAGGCAATCACTTTGTGGTATTATCAATAGCCTAACAATCCAGGTAATGTTCTGAGTTCCACAGAAAATGGTGGAATTTGAATTCAATAAAAATCTGCAATTAACGAGGACAACAGAATCATTGTCATTAAAAACCCACCTGCTTCACTAATTCCCTTTGGGGAAAGAATCTTATTTGGCCTGGCCTACACATGACTCCAGTCCCACAACGGTCTGCTCCACTCCTAACTATCATCTGAAATGGCCTAGCAAACCAGTCAGTTGGAGGAACTGCTAGGAAGCTTCAAAACCGGAATGACATTGGATGGACAATATGGCATAAACTGATGCACTTGACTCAGTTGGTCCTGCAAAGTCCACCTTACTGACATATGTTAAATGTGTGAGAGCTTTCTGATAGACTAATCAAAGCTGCCATAGTCATACTCAGCATACCTCACTATTGTCATCATCTCTGGGTATGCCTTGTCCCACCAGCAGAACAGACCCAGCAGAGGTAGCAGCACAGAGGTAGCAGCACAGTTGGAATGGACTTGGCCCAAGAGTCCTGACAAGTAACTAGGGATCCCACAAAGTCTCATAGTGACAGATCAACATTAGCAAGGAATCCTTACTACTCCTGTCCCTTCTGCTGAGGTGGAACATCACTTGGAGGAAAAGACTGCAAAACATTCTCTGGATTGGAGGGGGGGGGCTTCAATTTATACCATTAAGACTGACCACTACTGAGTGAACTGGTCAAATTCAAAAGAACATAGCTGCAGGATTGGACCTGCAGTAGGTGATGAGGGAACTATCACATTTAGCCTCGTCCTCATTAATCTGCCAGCCAGATGGATTTGCCCATGACAGTCTGGGTAAGATTGTCTCCTTGTGGAGACAGAGTCCCATCTTTACATAGAGTCAACCTTGCATCATGTTGTGTGGTATGATCACAGTGCTGATGGAATAGACTTCAAACAAATCTGGCTACCCAAGGCTAGGTCATAAGGCACAGAGGGCCACAGAAGCAGCAGAATTGTATTCCAACATAATTTGCAACATGATTGCCTTGTATATTCTCCATTGTAGCACTATCAGAGGATTGATCCCGGTTAAGAGGAGAGTGCAGGAGGGCATTCTAGAAGCAGCTTCAGTTAACCTAAAACTAAGGTGTCAGACCGATGAAGCTACCAAAAGGATTATTCGTGTCCCAAGAAGCATAAGCAGCAAGTGATATCACAGCTAACTGATCAGATCTAAACTCTGGAGTCCTAAACTCTGGCACATCCAGTCATGAACGGTGATGGACATTTAAACAATTGGGATTTTAACTCCACCAAAATCCTCAACATCAATAATGAGTGTACCCAGTACAGCAGTGCAAAAGGTAAAACTGACACATTCACAACAATCTTCAGCCAGAAGTGCTGAGCGGATGACCCATCTTGTTTTCTTCCAAAGGTTCCCAGCATCACAGATGACAGCCTCCAGTCAATTTGATTCACTCCATCTGATATCAAGAAATGGTTAGAAATCCTGGATATTGCAAAGGTTATGGGCCCTGACAACATTCTGGCAATAGTATTAGAGACTCATGCTCCAGAATATCTATGCCTCCAGCCAAACTAATCCAACAGTGGCGTCAACTCAGCAAAGTGGAAAATTCACGAAGTCTGTCTTAAACACAGAAAGCAGGACAAATCTAACCCAGCCAATTACTGTCCCATCAGCATTTTCTCAATCATCAGTACTGTGATAGAAGGTATCATCACCTGTGCTATCAAACAGCACCTGCTCAGAGGTGCGTCGATTGAGTTCTGCTCGGGCCAATCAGCTCCTGACTTCATTAGAACTTTGGTTCAAATACGGAACAAAGGGCTGAATTCCAGTGATGAGAGTGGCTACCTGTGACATCCAAACCACTTTGACTGAACATGGCACCAAGGACCCCTAGGAGACTTAGAATCAGTGGAAATCAGGGAAAGCTCCCTGCTGATTGGTGTCATATCTGAAACATAGGAAAATGGTTGCAGCAATTGGGGGTCAGTCATCTCAGCTCCAGGGCAGCCCCGCATGAGTTCCTCAGGGTAGTGTCCTGGCTCAGCCAGGTTCATCTACTTCATCAATGGCTTTCCTTCCATTATAAAGTCGGAAATGTTCACTGATGATTGCACAACATTCTGCACTACTCGCTACTCCTCAGATACTGAAGCAATTGATGATCAAGTGCAACAAGATCTGGATAATATCCAGGTTTGGGCTGACAAGAAATGTCAGGCAATGACTGTCTCTTATTGGAGACAATCAATCTAACTACAGCCCTCCGACACTCAGTGGAATTAACATCACTGAATCCCCAGATTTCAATATCCTGAGGATTACCATTGACAAGAAACTCACATTGACTCGCCACTTATATACAATGACTACAAGAGTAGGTCAGAAGCGAGGAATACTGCAGCGAGTAACTCAATTAGTGACTCCCCAAAATCCACAAGGCAGAGGTGAGGAGTGTGATGGAATACTCTCTACTTGCCTTAATGGATACAGCTCGAACAACACTCAAGAAGCTTGACACCATCTAGGACAGAGCAGCTTGTTTGATTGGCACCACATCCACTAACATTGGGACGAAGAGGGGCTGATGACTATGAAGACGAGAAATTCTGAATATAGGATTGGGATCCATGGTGGCACAGGGATTAGCACTGCTGCCTCACAGTGCCAGAGACCTGGGTTCAATCCCGTCTCAGGCAACTGTCTGTGTGGTGTTTGCACATTCTCCCTGTATCTATGTAGGTTTCCTCTGGGTGCTCTGGTTTCCTCCCACAGTCCAAAAATGTGCAGGTCAGGTGAATCGACCATGCTAAATTGCCCGTAGTGTTAGATGTAGGGGAATGGGTCTGGGTGGGTTGCTCTTTGGAGGGTCGGTGTGGACTTGTTGGGCCAAAGGGCCTGTTTCCACACTGTAAGGGCATAATATACTGTGAGATCAGGGTCCTTGCATGTCCTTCCTTCCTGAAGAAGGGCTTATGCCTGAAACGTCAATTCTCCTGTTCCTTTGATGCTGCCTGACCTGCTGCACTTTTCTAGCAACACATTTTTAAGCTCCTTGCATATCACCTCAACTCAAGCTTTAATGGAGTATGCGGGTAAACTGTGAGTTACAACAATGATGTGGAGGTGTCAGTGTTGGACCGGGGTGAACAAAATCAGAAGTCACACGACACCAAGTTATAGTCGGTCAGATTTATTTGAAATCAGAAGCTTTTGGAGCACCGCTTGTGATTTCAAATAAACCTGTGGGACTATAACCTGGTGTCAAGTAGCAATAATGACATAGTTATGATCCCCTTCTGGAACATCGCCATCTCCATTTCCAATGACTGACTCAACACGGACATCTACTACAAACCCACCGACTCCTACAGCTACCTGGATCACACCTCCTCCCACCCTCCCTCCTGTAAAAATGTTAGCCCTTATTCCTAAATCATCCGCCTCCACCACATCTGCTCCCATCAGGACCAATTCCACCACAGAACATATCGGATGGCCTCCTTCTTCAAAGATCACAATTTTCCATCCCATTTGATCAATGATGCCCTCCAGAGCATCTCATCTACTTCCGTCACCTCCCCCCTCGAACCCCATCCTCCAACCGCAACAAGGACAGAACCCCCTTGGTCCTCGCCTTCCACTCCAACAACCACCAGATACATCACATCATCCTCCACCGTTTCCGCCACTGACAAACAGACCCCACCATCAGAGATATATTTCCCTCCCCACCTCTATCTGCATTCTGTAAAGACCATTCCCCCTACAGCTCCCTTGTTAGGTCCACGTCCCCCACCAACCCACCTTCCTCTCTGAATCCTTCTCCTGTCACCGCAAGAATTGCAAAACCTGTGCCCACACCCCCCCCTTACCTCTATCGAAGGCCCCAAAGGAGCCTTCCACATCTGTCTGAGATTTACCTGCACCTCCACATACATTATCTACTCGATCCGTTCAAATGCTACATTGGGAGACAAGATGCCCACTTGCAGAACGCTTCAGAGAACATGCATGAAACAACCCCACTGCCCCGTGGCCCTCTCACTCTGCCAAGAATATGCAGGTCCTGGGTCTCTTCCACTGCCAAACCCTTACCACTCGACGCCTCATTTTCTGCCTTGGGACTCTCCAACCACACAGGATCAACATGGATTTCACCTGTTTCCTCATTTTCCCCGCCTCCACCTTATCCCAGATCCAAACCTTTAACTTGGCACTGCCCACTTGATCTGTCCTACCTGCCTATCTTCCTTCCCACCTATCTGCTCCACTCTCCTCTCCGACCTATCACCTTCACCCCCAACTTCATCTACCTATCGCATCCTCAGCTACTTTCCCCCCAACCCCACTCACCTCCCACTTATCTCTCAGCCTCCTTGGCCCACTCCCCACCTTCATTCCTGATGAAGAACTTATGCTTGAACTGTTGTTTTTCCTGCTTCTCGGACGCTGCCTGACCAGCTGTGCTTTTCTAGCACCACACTCTTCGACTCTGATCTCTAGCATCTCCAGTCCTCACTTTCTCCTAGTTATGGTGCAGGCATGGGACTAAGGTGAAAAACCGGACATACTAATCAACAAATAAAAAGGTTGGGTGGAAAGGTGGGGAGCCTCCTGGTGCTATCTGATGGAGTTGACAGCAACAGCTATAAGGAACACTTGTGGGTGTGGGGGGAGCACCTGGACTAACAAGTAGTACATGGAACAGATTCTGAGGAGCATGATCTGGATATCCTTCAATCTTTCACTAAATCCCAACTGCATGATAAAGATGAAAAATGGCTGCTGGCACTCCATGAGTGGGCAGAGTAAGTGTGTATTGTTTCGTCTTCAGGCTGAGTGCTCTTGTGAGGAATGTGACACCTGTCAAAGGACAATTGCATTCACTGAGGCATGCATTGAGTCAATGTGCCACACATCTTTCAGTAAATTACTCTGCATGTACTACTTATGCATTGACAAACAATACACATTTGAAACCCTGGCCACAAGCAATCCTAACCACGTCTTTGACTATCTTGGTCATCCCTGTGAAGCAGAAATGATTAGTGTCACCAGTTATCATCAATTTTCAGTTGTATTTCAAAGGTCTCATTGCTGCTAAAGGGTGGTAGAGCTGCTTTCCTCTCACAGTGAATTGTGTGTATCATAGAATCCCTACAGTGCAGAAAGAGGCCATTTGGCCCATCGAGTTTGCACCAACTCTCTGAAGATCATCCCACCCAGACCCAGCACAGACCTCTATCTTATCCCCATAACCATGCACTTGCCATGGCTAATCCACCCAGCCTGCACATTCCTAGTCACTACAGACACTTAGCATGGCCAATTCACTAACCTGCACATCTTTGGACTGTGGGAAGAAACCAGAGCACTCAGCAGAAACCCATGCAGACACGAGGAGAACGTGCAAAATCCATAATTGGTTATGTCAGAGAGCTTTCAGAAATGAACTAATCACCCTGTGCTTCTTGGCAACCAGTGGAAGCATTCAGAAAATGGAAAGTTGAGAAGAAATTTTTGTATCTGTGAGAATTTAACCAACAGATCTTATGAACAAAGACGAGAGAAGTTTATGGTTTTGCACTCAGGTGTGCGTGTGTTTATGTGTGTGTGTGTTTGTAAGATAGTTTATAATGGGTTTAGAGATATATATGTGGATTACACTTAATTTAGTTTCATTATTTACTCGTATGTAGAATCTGATTACCTGTAATAAATGGTAATTGCTGCTAAGTACAGAAACCTGGTCAGTGTTTTCTATCAACCTGGATCAGATAGTTTGAGATTTTGTGCATTTTTCCTTCAACCTTTAAATTTTGAGATGATTCCAGTAATAGTGGAGTTTGATTTCCAGTGCACTCCTCCCCCTGAGTTGTGAATAATAGCCTGCTGTTCTGTAGTCTCTTGGCCTGCTTGGAGAGATGGGGAGATAGCAGTGAATGTAGAAGTGAGAGGGTGGAACTACAACATCCAAGGAGAGCTTAAGTGAGGGATGTGTGAGTGGTGGCTGCTTAGGTGGGTATGTGTAGGAGGCACTTTTAGACATAGGGATGGGTGCACTAGCATCTTTGTCAGTGTGAGAATGATATGCAGGACAAGGCTGGGAAAAGCAAAATAAACAGGCATGAATATGCCCTGCCTCTCACCTTTCCTGGGTCCTGTCATTCAATCTTTGACAACACTATATCCAGGAGGGAGGCATCACATTCCTGCTTCTGGCTTCTTTAACAATCTTTGGCCAAACATGTATACTCTGCAACAGATTTACTTTTTCCACTTATGAGGAAAAGAATTGTCCTACAAGCCCTTTTACTATTCAGCATAAAAGCAAGGATACATGTGAAAGGCATGACATTGCCTTTTCCTGTTGCCAATTCCTCTCTCAGGTCTGCTTTGATGCTTTGACAGCATTTAATTCAGCTGACAAAGGTCTTGCTTGTCCACCCAGTTGGAGAGTTGACAATTACCCCAAGTTGCCTGTTTTGGGAAGGCCTGCACATATTAACTGCCTCTCAGTAATGTAAGTGGAATGGCAGGCCTGATCATAAAATCGTAGAATCCTTACAATGTAGAAGCAGGCCATTTAGCCCATCGAGTCCACAATGATCCTCTGAAAGCACCCCACCCAGACCCATCCTGTGACTTCATCCCTGTAACACTGCATTTCCCACAACTAATCCCCCTAGCCTGCATATTCCTGGACACTGTGGCCAATTTAGCATGGACAATCCACCCAACCTGCACATTTTTGGATTATAGGAGGAAACCAGAGTATCCTGGAGGAAACCCACACAGAGACAGGAAGACCTTGCAAATTCCACAAAGACAATCTCCTGAGGGTAGAATCGTACCTGGAACCCTGGTGCTGTGAGGCAGCAATGCTAGCAGTGATAGATGAAGGGAGAGTGGATTGGTTAGGATGAAATGATTGGAGCTTAGAGGACAGCGGTGGAGGGTGGGGCATCTCATAGAAACCTATAACATTCAAACAGGATTAGACAGGGTTAATGCAGAAAGGATGTTCCTGATGACCAGGGAGTCGAGAACAAGGGTTCAAAATTTTAGGACAGGCCATTTAAGAGTGAGATGAGGAGAAAATTCTTCACCCTGAGTATGCTGATCCTTTGGAATTCTCTGCCAATTAAAGCAGTTGAGGCCAAAACACTGAATGTTTTCAAAACTAAGTTAGATATAGTTCTTAGGGATAAAGGGATTAAAGGGTATGGGGCAAAAATGGGAACAGGATACTGATGAACAGCCATGATTATACTGAATGATGAAGCAGACTCAAAGGGTTGTATGGTTTACTCCTGCTCCTACTTTCTCTGTTTCCAAATTGGCTAGCAGCAGACCTTCCATCAATCAAGGACCCTGAGGGAGGGAAAAAGAGCTGCTGACTAATTAGCGGCTGGAAGCTGTCCATTGCAGGCAGCATTCCTTGGAGAATGGCAGCTTCAATGACAATGCACCCTGGGACAGACTTGGGAAAACTGACAGACCGAGACCACAGGCGAGTGACTGTGGGACAGGGTTACAGGAGGTGTGGGAGGAGCTCACCATCAAAGGCAGAAGGTAGTTCTCAACATCTCCCTCACAACACACATTCTCATGTCAGGGAGGTCAGTCAGGCACTGTGCTTTTGAAGAAGGGATCCTCTTCCACCGCCCTGCATGCCCAAGAACCTATGACCTGTTGCTGGCTTTGGTCACTTTTGACTTTGGACAGCTCACACAATGACTGGTCTTTCTCCCTGCTGGTTGAATACCTTCAACACCTGAAGTTGACACTAATTCCTAACGTATGGATCTCAGTTGGTGGCAGAAGGATGTCCATGAGTCTTCTCCCACCCCAGATTTAATCAGAACAGAAAAGGGGAGGTAGCAGGGACTGAAAGACATAGGAGCAGAAATAAACCATGAAGCCCAATGAGTCTACTCTGTCATTCAGTGAGATCATGCTGACCTGATAATCCACAATTCCACTTCCCTGCCGTTTCCCTATAACCCCTTGATTCGCTTTATGATTACATATCTGCATATCTCAGCCTTGCATATATTGAACGACCTAGTCTCTGTGGTAAGAAGTTCCATAGATTTGCAGCCCTCTGAGAGAAGAAAGTCCTCCTCATCTTTGTTTTAAATGTACAACTCCTTATTCTGAGATTATCCCCTCTGGTCCTAGTTATCCCAGCAGTGGAAACAATTTTTCTGCAGTTCTCTGTCAAGTCCTTTAAGAGTCTTGTACATTTCAATAAAGTCACCTCACATTATTCTATATTACAACAAGTACAGTCACAATCAACTAAATCTCTCCTCATAAGACAGTGCCTCCATACCTGTTATCATCTTAATGACCATAGAATCAGAATTGACGATCTGGAATCTGAGCTTCAAACACTGCGACCCATCTGGGTGGGGAAGAGTTATGTGGTGCTGTGTTTCAGGAGGCAGTCACACCCAGTAGAATAAGTATTCAAACTCAGTTAATGATCATGGACAACAGGGTGTGTGACTGTAAGTGAGGCATGTAGGGGGATTCTGAGTTCAGGAGTGGAGTAGCCTCAGCCCCTGACTTTGTCCAACAGGTATGAGATTTTTGCTCCCTGTATGGATGAGGAAAGGGGCTATGGACAGGATGAGCCAGCTGACCACGGCACCATGGTGCAGAAGGCCATTCAAGAGGCGGGTAGCAAAAAGACAAGTAGTTGTTATAGGGGATTCTATAATTAGGGTGACAGATAGATAGTTCGCGAGTTGGATCAGGAATTCTGCATGGTGTGTTGCCTGCCTTGTGCCAGGGTGCAGGACATCACTGACTGGCTTGAAAGGATATTGGAGCGGGAGGGGGAGGATCCAGTTGTTGTGGTCCACGTTGGCCCTAACAACATAGGCAAGGCTAGGAAGGAGGACCTATTTGGGGATTATCAAGCACTAGGAAAGAAATAAAAGAACAGGTCCTCAAGGTCATAATCTCTGGATTACTGCCTGAGCCGCATGCTAATTGGCATAGGGATAAGAAAAATAGGGAAGTAAACATGTGGCTAAGAGATTGGTGTGAGAAAGAGGGATTCCATTTCATGGGACATTGGCATCAGTTTTGGAACTTGAAGTGATCTGGAACCAGTGTTCTGGCGAAAAGGATAAATAGGGTGGTCACGAGGACTTTAAATTTGTGAATCGGGGGGAAGGGAAAGAGAAAGCAACAGGGAGCTTGGAGTTAAGTAGAAAGATAAGCAGCAGATTAGCATGTGTTTAACTTCAAGGCAGGCTAGGAATGAAGCAAAAAGGAATGATAAATTAGGACATATTATGAGAGAGTCCACCAGACCTCCCCGTCTCTGAGGATGAAAGATCAGTCCTCAGCAGCGGTCTCACCTTCATCCCCCAACGCTCAATGATTAACGAGTTCAACACGCGGCGAGACATCGAACAATTCTTCCGCCGCCTTCGCCTCCGCGCCTACTTCTTCAACCAGGATTCTCGCCCACCCTCTGACGACCCCTTCTCCCACCTCCAACACACCCCATCCACCTGGACACCCCGTGCTGGCCTCTTACCTGCCCTCGATCTCTTCATAGCCAACTGCCGCCGCGACATTAACCACCTCAACCTGTCCACCCCTCTTACCCACTCCAACCTCTCACCCTCGCAATGTGCAGCCCTCCACTCCCTCCGTTCCAACCCCAACCTCGCTATCAAACCGGCAGACAAGGGAGGCACGGTGGTAGTTTGGCGCACCAATCTTTACATTGCTGAGGCTAAATGCCAGCTTGCGGACACCTCCTCCTACTGCCCCCTTGACCATGACCCACCTCCCACCACCAAACCATCATCTCCCAGACCATCCATAACCTCATCACCTCAGGGGATCTCCCATCCACCGCCTCCAACCGCATAGTCCCACAACCCTGCACTGCCTGTTTCTACCTCCTGCCCAAAATCCACAAACCTGACTGCCCCGGCCGACCCATTGTCTCAGCCTGCTCCTGCCCCACCGAACTCATCTCTGCATACCTCGACACGGTCGTGTCCCCCTTAGTCCAAGAATTCCCCACCTACATTCGGGACACGCCCTCCACCTCCTCCATGATTTTCGCTTCCCTGGCCCCCAATGCCTTATCTTCACCATGGACATCCAGTCCCTATACACCTCCATCCCCCATCACGAAGGCCTCAAAGTCCTCCGTTTCTTCCTTTCCCGCCGACCCAACCAGTACCCTTCCACTGACACCCTCCTTCGACTGACTGAACTGGTCCTCACTCTGAACAACTTCTCTTTCCAATCCTCCCACTTCCTCCAAACCAAAGGAGTAGCCATGGGCACCCTCATTGGCCCCAGCTATGCCTGCCTCTTCATTGGATAAGTAGAACAGTCCATCTTCCACAGCTACACTGGCACCACCCCCCACCTTTTCCTCCGCTACATCGATGACTGTATCGGTGCTACCTCGTGCTCCCACGAGGAGGTTGAACAGTTCATCCACTTTACTAACACCTTCCACCCCGACCTCAAATTTACCTGGATTGTCTCAGACTCCTCCCTCCTCTTCCTAGACCTCTCCATTTCTATCTTGGGCGACCGACTCAATACGGACATTTACTATAAACCGACTGACACCCACAGCTATCTAGACTACATCTCCTCCCATCCTGTCCCCTGTAAAAATGTCATCCCATATTCCCAATTCCTTCACCTCTGTCGCATCTGCTCCCAGGAGGACCAATTCCAATACCGAACAATCCAGAAGGCCTCCTTCTTCAAAGACCGCAATTTCCCCTCAGACGTGGTCGACGATGCTCTCCACCGCATCTCCTCCACTTCCCGCTCCTCCACCCTTGAACCCCGCCCCTCTAATCGCCACCAGGACAGAACTCCACTGGTCCTCACCTACAACCCCACCAACCTCCAGATACATCGTATCATCCTTCGTCATTTCCGCCACCTCCAAACAGATCCCACCACCAAGGATATATTTCCATCCCCTCTCGTATCAGCGTTCTGGAAAGACCACTCCCTCCGCGACTCCCTCGTCAGGTTCACACCCCCCACCAACCCAACCTCCATTCCCGGCACCTTCCCCTGCAACCGCAAGAAATGCAAAACTTGCGCCCACACCTCCCCCCTCACTTCCCTTCAAGGCCCCAAGGGATCCTTCCATATCCATCACAAATTCACCTGCACCTCCACACACATCATTTACTGCATCCGCTGCACCCAGTGTGGCCTCCTTTACATTGGGGAGACAGGCCGCCTACTTACGGAACGTTTCAGAGAACACCTCTGGGACACTCACACCAACCAACCCAACTGCCCCGTGGCTAAACACTTTAAAACTCCCCCTCCCACTCCACCAAGGACATGCAGGTCCTTGGCCTCCTCCATCGTCAGACTATGGCAACACGATGCCTGGAGGAAGAGCGCCTCATCTTCCGCCTAGGAACCCTCCAACTACAAGGGATGAATGCAGATTTCTCCAGCTTCCTCATTTCCCCTCCCTCCGACCTTATCTCAGTCCCAACCCTCGGACTCAGCACCGCCTTCTTGACCTGCAATCTTCTTCCCAACCTCTCTGTCCCCACCCCCTCCCTGGCCTATCACCCTCATCTTAACCTCCTTTCACCTATCGCGTTTCCAAAGCCCCTCCCCCAAGTCCCTCCTCCCTACCTTTTATCTTAGCCTGCTTGGCACACCTTCCTCATTCCTGAAAAAGGGCTTATGCCCGAAATGTCGATTCTCCTGCTCCTTGGATGCTCCCTGACCTGCTGCGTTTTTCCAGCAACACATTTTTCAGCTCTGATCTCCAGCATCTGTAGTCCTCACTTTCTCCTACATATTATGAGAGATGCTGAAAATCATGTGGATAAGAAAATTAACATTAAGGCGCTTTATCTAAATGCTCGTAGTATTTGTAACAAAGCAAATGAATTAACGTCACAAATCATTGTAAATGATTATGATGTGGTAGGCATCACAGTGACGTGGTAGCAGGCGGTTCAGACAGTTAAACATCTAAGGATTTACAACTTATCGAAAAGACAGGGAGACTGCCGGGGGGGGGGGGGGCGGGGTTGCCTTGTTAGTTAAGAATGAAATTAAATCTATGGCACCGAATTGCATAGGGTCAAATGATGTGGAATCTGTGTGGGTCAAGTTGAGGAATGACAAAGGCAAAAAAACCATAATGGGAGTTACGTACAGACCTCCCAGCAGTGGTCAGGAGGAGGGGTGCAAGATGTCCCAGGAAATAGATAGGGTATGTCAGAAAGGCAAGGACATGGTGATCACAGGAGACTTAATATGCAGGTGGACTGGATGAATAATGTTGCTGGTGCATCCAAAGAAAGGGAATTCTTAGAATGCTTACAGGATGGCTTTTTGGAACAGCTTGTGATGGAGCCCACAAGGGAGCAGGCTATTCTGGACTTAGTTCAATGTAATGAGCCAGACTTTATAAAAGATCTTAAAGTAAGGGAACACTTAAGAGGCAGCAATCATAACATGGTAGAGTTCAGTCTTCAGTTTGAAAGACAGAAGGCAAAATTGGATATAATGGTGTTACAGTTAAATAAAGGTAATTACAGGGGCATGAGAGAGGAACTGATGAAAATCTACTGGGAAGCAGAGCCTAGTGGGAAAGACAGTGGAGCAACAATGGCAGGAGTTTCTGGGTGTAATTTAGGACACAGTACACAGGTTCATCCCAAAGAAAAGAAAGATTATCTGGAGTGGGGTGGGGTGGGGGTAGTATGGGATTAGTCAGCCATGGCTGACAAAGGAAGTCAGGAAATGTATCAAAGAAAAAGAGAGAACCTATAAAGTGGCCATGAGCATTGGGAAATCAGAAGATTGGGAAGGCTACAAAAACAAACAGAGGATAACAAGGAAATAAATAAGGAAGGAGAGGATCAAATATGAAGGTAAGCTAGCCAGTAATGTTAGAAATGATAGTAATTCTTTCAATACATAAGAAACAAGTAAGAGGCAAAAGTAGAAATTGTGCCTCTCCAAATTGATGCAGGAAGGCTAGTGCTGGGAGATAAGGAAATAGCTGAAGAACTTAATAAATGCTTTGTGTCAGTCTTCGCAGTGGACGACATGAGTAATGTCCCAACAGTTAAGGAGAGTTGGGAGCAGAGTTAATTAAGGTAACCATTACAAAAGAGAAAGTGTTAGGAAAGCTAAAAGGTCCAAAAATCAATAAATTTCCTGGCCCTGATGGGCTACACCCTAGTGTTCTGAGAGAGGTGGCTGAGCAAATAGTGGAGGCGCTGACTGTGATCTTTCAAAAATCACTGGACTCAGGGAAAGCCCCAGATGATTGGAAAATCGCTGTTGTAACCTCCTTGTTCAAGAAAGGATCAAGACAAAAGATGGAAAATTATAAGCCGATTAGCCTAACCACGGTCATCGGTAAAATTCTAGAATCCATTGTTAAGGATGAGATTTCTAAACTCTTGGAAGTGCAGGGTCGGATTAGAACAAGTCAGCATGGATTTAGTAAGGGGAGGTTGTGCCTGACAAACCTTAGAATTCTTTGAAGAGATAACAAGTCGTTTGATCAGGGAAGCCCAGTGGATGTTATCTACCTCGACTTCCAAAGGCCTTTGATAAGGTGCCTCAGAGGAGGGTGCCAAGTAGGGTGAGAGCCCATGGTATTCGAGGTGAGCTACTGGCATGGATTGGGGATTGGCTTTCTGACAGAAGGCAGAGAGTTGGGATAAAAGGTTCTTTTTCAGAATGGCAGCTGGTGACAAGTGATGTCCCACAGGGTTCAGTGTTGGGGCCCCGCAGCTGTTCAATTTATATATTAATGATCTGGATGAAGGGACTGGGGGCAGTCTGGTGAAGTTCACCGATGATACGAAGTTAGATGGACAGGCAGGTAGAGCTGAGGAGGTGAGGAGGCTGCAGAAAAATTTAGACAGTTTAGGAGAGTAGTCCAGGAAATGGCTGATGAAATTCAACGTGAGCAAGTGTGAGGTCTTGCACTTGGGAAAAAAGAATACAGGCATGGACTATTTTTTAAATGGTGAGAAAATTCATAAAGCCAAAGTACAAAGGGATCTGGAAGTACTACTCCGTGATTCTCTAAAGGTTGATTTGCAGGTTCAGTCCGTGATTAAGAAAGCAAATGTAATGTTGTCATTTATCTCAAGAGGGTTGGAATATAAAGCAGTGATGTGATACTGAGACTTTATAAAGCTCTAGTTAGGCCCCATTTAGAATACTGTGTCCAGTTTTGGGCCCCACACCTCAGGAAGGACATACTGGTACTGGAGCGTGTCCAGCGGAATGGTAGGCCTAATATATAATGATCAGCTGAGGATCCTGGGATTGTATTCCTTAGAGTTTAGAAGGTTGAGGGGAGACCTAATAGAAACTTACAAGATATTGTAGGGCTTAGAAAAGGTGGACGCTGGGAAGTTATTTCTGTTAGGCGGGGAGACTAGGACCCTTGGGTATAGCCTTAAAATTAGAGGGGGTCAGTTTAAAACAGAAATGAGCAGACATTTCTTCAGCCAGAGAGTGGTGGGCCTGTGGAATTCATTGCTATGGAGCACAGTGGAGGCCAGGATGTTGGGGGTCTTCAAGGCAGAGATTGATATACTCTTGATCTCGCAAGGAATTAAGTGCTATGGGGAGAGTGCGAGTAAGTGGAATTGAAACACCCATCAGCCATGATTAAATGGCAGAGTGGACTCGATGGGCTGAATGGCCTTGCTTCCACTCCTATGTCTTATGGTCTTATAGTCTGGACTATGTCCAATGCCAGTATATGCTTCCTTAGGTTAAGGACCCAAAACTATTCACTGTGTCCCAGTTCTTGCCTGGAGTTTGCACATTCTCCCCGTGCCTGCGTGGGTTTCCTCCGGGTGCTCCGGTTTCCTCCCACAGTCCAAAGATGTGCAGGTCAGGTGAATTGGCCATGCTAAATTGCCCATAGCGATAGGTGCATTAGTCAGAGGGTAGTGGGTTGGGTGGGCTACTCTTCGGATAGTCGGTGTGGACTGGTTGGGCCGAAGGGCCTGTTTCCATGCTGTAGGTAATCTAATCTAATACCTTGTACAGGAGAAAGTGAGGACTGCAGATGCTGGAGATCAGAGTTAAGAGTGTGGTGCTGGAAAAGCACAGCCAGTCAGGCAGCGTCCGAGGATCAGGAGAATCGATGTTTCGAGCAGAAGCTCTTCATCAGGATCCCTTGTACAGTTTGAATAAAGCTTCTCTACTTTTATACTCGATTCCCTTTGAAAGAAAGGTCAATATTCCATTTGCCTTCCCTATTATCTAATGACCTTTACTAGCTGTTTTCTGCTTCGTGGACAAGGGTTCCCAAATTCCTGCATTCCGTAGCTTTCTGCAGTCTTTCTTTACTTCAGTAATATTCAGCTCCTCTATTCTTCCTGCCAAAGTGCATTATCTCATATTTCCCCATACTATGTTCCATCTTTCAAATTTTTAGTCCACTAACTTCATCCATCTATATCCCTCTCCAAGGTTTCTGTGTAGCCTCCTGCCTGATTGATTGAACTTCACCTCCAACCTCATCACAGAGGAAGGCACTAAATTGCACCCAAAGCTCCCACTCTGAACCTTGTCACGTTATTTTAAAATGTACCTGGATTATGTTGTGCTGGAATATTGGGCACCCATACATATTGCCAGCTGTCCCTACTACACATGGATTGGTAAGTTAAAACACAGCTCCATCTCTTCTTCAGAAACCAGAACAGAAATTGCCGGAAAAGTTCAGCAGGTCAGTTCTAAGAAAGGGTCACAAGACCTAAAACGTTAACTCAGATTTCTCCTCACAAATGCTCTCAGACCTGCTGAGCTTTTCTGGCAATTTCTGTTCTTGTTTCTGATTTAAAGCATCTGCAGATCTTTCGGTTTTTATTCAAACTCTTCTTCTTTGAATAAAGTCGGTTCTTAATCTATGAGAATAAAACTTTGGGCATTTTTCTAGGGTAAAGTTGGAATGTAATTTTATTACAAAGTCACTGTTGGGAATGTCTGTTTTCGAGAAATGCTCTGAAAGCAAAATTCAGGTGGATTCAGTTCAAGATAAATAATACACAGGAACTTTCAGCCCTGCTCCCACACTGACAGAGGGAAATGGAATATTAATGCCAAAATATGCTATTAAGATGCATTTTTAAAATTGCATTTAATTTGGTCCCTTTTATACATGTAGGAATACAATTTTCTTCTTTGTTCTTCATCTCTGCAACTTCATTGTCTTTGCATTATCCAGTATTGAGCAGATGAGCATCCAGTGCAAGAATCCTAAGGTTTTCAGCCTTAGGAGACCAGAGGACAAGTAACAATGAGCTGAATCTTAAAAAGTGTCACTGAATCTTTAAGTGTCATTTTTGTTGTGTTGTTTGGAGGTTCTTTCTCCGCAAGGCCTAACAAGTTTTCTTGAACCAACATCCCAACCTTGCCTCATGAACCATTGCAACTGCTATGATCCCCTATCTAATTCTACCCTGATACTCTACTCTGTGTGTGCAGAAGCCCTTATCACTGCAGTAAAATCTTAAGTTGTCTGATGCCAAGACCATTTTTAAATGCCAGCCGTCACTCAGTCGAACAAAGCCAGAGGGGTGATGTGCTTCCCTGTGTACAGAGTGTGGCAGAATTCACTTGATTTTCTTCTCAGGGAACATAGCTGGCATAACTTGCACATACTCTCACTGTTTAAGCCCCAAGCCACATTGCTTACCCGTTTTTAGCTATATATCATTATACTCTCAGTCAGGAGGTTGCATAGCAGATTCAATAGCCATGTTTTTAGTGAGTAGACTTTGTCTCCCAGTCATCATTTTTGTAAGGCATCTGGCATCTCAAAAACAGCAGTTATCAAGGATATAGGCATCATGGTAGCTCCCAGGATACCTTCTAAGATATTGTACTGATAACTACAAATGACTTGTACATAGATGGAAGGGCACTTGTTTTTATTGGTAAACACAGCTGCCTTATGATATTTGCCTCTCTGTATGACATGTGTCTGTTTATTTTGCCCTGCATTTGAAAGAGCCAACTACTTTTGCAAAGGCTACTGTCTGGGCTGAAGCACTAACCTGTTCATAGTCAGAAAAGATGAAACGGTGAATTTTAGTACAAAGGTTTTCCATAACAGCCTTAACGAATCTGTGGGTGGATTATTAAGAGAGCCCACTCAGGTGGCTCTGTGGAAGGAGTCACATGCATAAAAAGTTGAAGCGACTTTTACTTTGATGATGGGCAGGATAAGATGGCTACCCACTCCTTCAGACTACAGGTCACACTCCAGAACTGGGCACAGTACTTTGAGAATTTAATGGCACATCTGCAGTGTGTGACAACACTCCTGCTCGCTCATCTGGAGGAAATGGGATTGAGAATGAGCAGCTCTGGCCCTCCTGTGCATCCTGAGGGGAGCTTCAGCTGAATCTCTTCACATGGAGACTGTCTGGCAGTGACTGAAGGTTACTGCTGGTCCTGGGCTTGCTGGTGCATCTGCTCCTCCTTCATTCCTTGCTTCCTCATTGCATGCAGTGACAGCAATAACCCCTGCTGTAGCTGGATCCACCAGTTATGTCTGCAATAAATCTGTGCAGGGAACGTAAGAAACAGGAAAAGCTCTTAGTAAGCAGTCAGCATTCCCATTTCTCACAAATGGTGGTTTATGATACTCCTCCATACAGTGAGACATGTCACAAGAAGGGTCATAGTGTCATAGAGTCATACACCGCAGAAAAGGCCCTTCAGCTCATCGTGTCTGCCCAATAATAATTACACTAAAGGTATGCTAATCCCAGTTTCTTGCACTTGTCCAACATCCCTCAATGCTATGATACTGCAACTGCTCATCAAAGTATTTTGTGAAGGTTGTAAAGTTTCCGGTCTCCACTACCTTCCCAGGCAGTGCATTCCCAGGTTCCCACCATCCAATGAGTGAAAAAGTATTTTTCCAAATCCCTCCTGAATTTCCTGCCTGTTACTCTGAAACTATGCCTCCTCGTGATTGACCCCTCAACCAAGGGGAACAGCTGCTCCCTACTCACCTTATCCCTGCCCCTCATAATCTGTGACACCTCAATCATGTTTCCCCTCAGATTTCTCTGTTCTGAAGAAAACAATCCAAGTCTATCTAGCCTTTCCTTATAGCTCAACTGCACCAACTCAGGAAATATCTTGGTGAACCTCCTCTGTATCCCTTCTAGTGATACCACATCGGTCTTGCAGTGAAGTGACCAGAACTGCACGCAGTACACCAGTTGTGGCCCAACCAACACTCTGTACAACTCCAACATTACCTCCTTGCTCTTATTCTCTATGCCACGACTGATGAAAACAAATGTCCCATATGCCTTTTTAACTATCCTATTCATGTGCTCTTCCAACTTCAGGGATCTGTGAATAATTGCCCCAAGATCCCTCTAAGCTACCCAGTTTCCTGCCATTCATTAAATATTCCCTCATCATGGTTTTTCTTCCAAAGTTCATCACCTTGCACTTGCCAAGGTTAAATACGAAATGGTACTGCTCTGCCCATCTGAGCAACTCATTGAGATCTTCCTGTAACCTACAGCAATGTTAGTTACTATTAACCACCCTATCAACCTTGGCATTGTATGCAAACTTGCTAACTAATCCTTAATCTTGTCATCTATATAATTTCTGTATGTAACAAACAATAAGGGTCCCAGTACTGACCTTTGTGGTACACTACTGGACACCATCCTCTAGTCACTCAGACAGCCTTCTACTATTACACATTGTGTCCTATTATGATGCGAGTTTCTGATACATTTCATCAAGCCTCCCTCAATTCCATGTGCTTTAACCTTCTCAATCAGCCTCTCATGTGGGAACTTGTCGAAAGCTTTGCTAAAATCCGTATAAACTACATCAGCTGAATTTCGCTCACCCACACACTTGATCACATTTCAAACAAATTTCTTAGGCATGACTTCTCTCTGACAATGCCATGCTGACTGCCTTTAATTAACCCAATCTTTTCCAAATGGATAATAATTCTCTCCTTCACCACGGAGAATGGTACTTTGACATTGTCTCTTATTCTGATGAATACAGCATCAGTTGTGTCGTAGAGACGTTAGGAGATTTTATATGCTGGATAAGTACTAAGTGCTGTTGACCAATATTTGCACCACACATAATTGTAGTTCACATGCATAATGAGCTGATTGCAAATGACTTCAACTTGTATTCTGCAAGAATGTGAATAATGTCATCCCCATTCCCCCTCTCATCCATCAAAAGCGAAGCCTGTGTGTTGAGACAGAATGCACATGCTGACTTCACCCACTCCAACCATTTTCTATTTGTAATTTGCATTTAGGAATTGCGAGAATGTGAAAAGCAACACAAGTTGCACGTGGCACTACAAATCATAGGATAAACCTAGTAATCAATGGCCCCATGCAAATCTCCAAGTCCCATTTTACCTGGCACTCTCTGGACAGACCATCACACTATTCCCAACTTGTTCCCGTACACTACTTGGAGCTCTATCTGTAATTCTTGCCCTTATCCTCTTAAGACCATTCCTACACTTCATTCCTACCCATGATCGTAATCCAAACAGTTCCAATTGAGTGTGACTGTGTGTGGGTGTGACTGCGAATACCCCTCACTTCTCTGCGAATAACAGTATCCCATGTATTCTGGGGCAATACCAGCTCTCTACTTATATATCGCTTCCAACCCCCTCACCGCCTTTTACCCTAGGACTGACCATAGTCCACCAACACTCCACTCCCCCGACTGACTTGGACAGACAGCCTGATTGATGACTAACCAGACCCTGGCCTCCTGCCTGTGTGGCTTCCTGACTGATGGACAGTGAATCCTCTGACTGCTTGCTCTGGACTTGCAGGATTGACCATGGCCTCCTCCACAGACTATAGTGAGACGTACTCCCTGACAATGAAGCTGATGACTGACTGCACCCAAGCTCCTGAACTGATCACAGATACTGCATGTACTAACCATATTGGCTGACTGTACTGAGATTCCCTGACATTTGTTTCGATTTGAGACGTGGCCATTTGATTTATACAGATGCTGTGTGTTTGCCATGCATTCTGCTGACCAATGCTGTTAGTGTGAAATTGACATAGGATGTTGCTATGCAACAATGTGTCCATCTACTTGATTGACAACTGCTGACAACCAGGCAAGGCGGCTGATTTTACGTCTGCACTAAACAATAAAGCAAGACAGAGCTATGAGCCTTTATGGTGTAGCTAAAGGGGCAAAGTGCCAAAAGGCAAGGCAAGCAGGGATGCTGTGGGCACTGAGGTTGGCAAGAGGCAAACTCGTGCTGAGAGAGATGAGCAGCCCTGACATGCTTCCAGTACAAACCATGAGCTGAAACTGCATGCGAGGCATCCTTGCAGTGACATTGAAATGAAAAGTGCAGGTGTGCTGCAATGTACAGCACTGAAGTGAAGAAGCACACTGTAGAGATGTACCTGGAATCCAGGTTAGAGCAAGTGATGAGCAGGAATCAGCAAGTAACCGTTCTGATTTTCACATCAGGAATTCAATGTTTGAATTCTACCTGGTAAATGGGAGAATGGGAAACTGCCTATCAATGAGGTGGGATTAAGTAATAATGAGGGTGAAAGTGAGCAATAATCCATCCAAAAATATCACTTGCGAGTGAGAATCTCATCTCGTTGTTCAACACTTGGTTGGAAAACAAGACACTTTACTCCTAATATCGAGCAAGTCTCAGTGGATATCTCCCTTCATTTTCCAAACTTTCTTATCATAGCCAACATCATTTAGAGGTTGGGAAGATTTTCCCCTAACTATAGTTTTAATTGATGGAAAATTGGAAAGGGCCTATCCATGATTCCTTAATAAAATTTGCTCCCTGTCAAATCATGTCTTATAAATCCAATCTAACATTAAAATGACTTCAATAATTCACAACAGTGTCCTGACCAGGGATATCCAAATATTTATTACAATTTTAGCAAGTTTTCAGTGCCTCGAAGAATACGATTTGCATTTCAAAAGACAGAAAAAGCAGAAGATGATCTGTTTGGGGAAATGAAGACAGCACATGGAATGGGAAATAATCTGTTTCAAATTGCCAGATCTGATAATTAATGAAGTTGCCCCTTGGCAACATCCACTGAATTTGATTCGAGCCCAAAATCCATTCGTAAAGCAGCTTTTATAAAAGTTATATCCTGGAGATTTAAACACAACTTTTATACAATAAGCAGTTCACCTTCTCCAAGCGATAAATGGTAACAAGAACTAGGTTACTTCAGATTAGCTTGAAATACAAATGACCTCTTTTTATTGATTCTCTTGATACAGTTACCATTGTGGAATATGAGAAATAAAATAGAGACCAGGCTGTGAGAATAATCCCAATCCCACCATGTGCATTTTAAGAGAATATATATGTTGGAGCAAACGTTCATGCTGTCAAGTACCGGCATTTGTTGATTCATCATCATTCTAATCACCTTCAGGGATTTCAGTTTTAATGTTGCTTAATTGTTTTACAAACCAAAATATTCTTTGTACAAGTAAATGAAAACAGGTTCAACCTGGTATGTGCTATTTTTCAAATGCCCAGAATGATAATGATAGGGTGCATCAGATTAAACAATGTTTCACTTGCGCAAGCCAAACTTCATTTTTTGATAGTTTTACATTGAATGGTTGGTCAGCAATTACTTTGAATGTTCTTTTACTGAGTAATGCAAAACAAAAAACTTGTTAGTTAACCCTCTAATCTATATCGCATTCATGGACACATTTTCTTAATGTAAAAGTTATTACTCAGACACAGTGGTTTCCCAGTCTGTTACCAAACAAACTGCAGCTATCCCATGCTGTTAAGGAAACTCCAGTTCTGCTGTAGCAGTGTATGCATAATAAATGCTAATACTAAAGTCAAAGATCTTGATTTGCAAATACAGTATGCCATCTTTTTTGCTTTCATTGTGCACATCAGGATCATGGACTTAGCACCACTTTGTTTCTGAACTGAAAATCAAAACACCTTCACCAAAAGCATCTGCTTCCACAGCAGAAACTTCACTCCTGATTGACCTACACTGATTCATCCTTTAGCTGCAAATTTATTTCAAAATTCTCATTCTTGTCTGCTGCCCTCTTCCTTTGCAACATCGTCCAAACTATCATCCTGTTCGCATTTTCCCTCTTCTAACATTAATCTTCAATGAATATCTGTCTTCCTATCATAGCTGGTGACACACTTAATTTCCTGTTTAAGCATTCTAGAGTGTTTTTCTTTAAGTTGTTTTACTTTGTTCTCTGTCTCTCTCTTTCACCATCATTGAAAGATGGCCTGAAATCTGTACCTCACATTCCAAATCTATCCAAACTTTAGCAAAAGATCAGTGTAGATTTAAGGCAATTGGTAATAAGACTAGAGGGGAGATGTGGAACCCAGAGTATAGTAGGAGTCTGGAACCTATGGCCTGGAAGGGTATTAGAGGCAGAAACCCTCCACACATTTAAAAGGTTTTTGGATATGCACTTCAGTGCAGCAATCTTCAGGGTTGTGGAGCAGATGTGGGAAAGTGAGATGAGGCTCACTTGGATTGTTTTCAGCTTGTGCACATGTGGAAGGCCAAGTATCCACTCTCTTGTGATAATGATTCTATGGTTCTATGGATTTGTCCTTCCTTGTCACAATCCAAATCACTGTTAAAGATTACTCCCATAATCTAGCACTGAAATAAAATAAATTGAAGAAGGAATATTATCTACTTTCTAATATTCAGATTAGCATTACTCTGCTATTTTGCAATAATATCAAAGTACTGAGGATAAACTTAATCCAATGTTGACATACACATTTATTTCTCACTAGCTGAAACAATATTAACTTTAAAATCATCCTCCTCATTCCTGGAACAGAAAACACACTAAGTTTATTGCCAACTTATTTATATATGAATAGTATACCTTGAAATTTCATTTTGAACCCACCTGTGCTTCAAGGCTCAAGCCAAAACTTGTCATTAGACACCCTATGATTGAGTGACGTATCAGATATTAAAGGATTTATATATAAGGAAGTGCAACTAGCCTCATACAGTTCTTATTAAGCATCATTGTGTCAATTTCTTACGAGTAAAATGTTCTGCAAAACGTTTTGTTCAAAGTCACTGTTATGGAGTATTTTAATTTTGGGGGTTTATCTCTCAGGTAAGAAAAGTATCCATTTATTTATTACCCACATGCTCTGTATTGGTTTCCAGAATATACAGTATGTTAGTTAAATGTAAAATGCAAATTTAAGGTACTTAGAATGTTATCCTTAGAATTTGTTTCTTTGGTGTAATTTACATGAGAACTTTGCTTTTAACAACAGAAACAAAGTTATTCCTGAGAAATTACTTTTCAGCTGCAAAGGATTAAACCTTCAAAATTGCTAATTACAACGTAATTTATCTGACAATATCTGTATCAGTATTCACGTTCAATAATATCATAGAAATAAGTGAACAAAATGATTCAACAATGGATTTGTTGAATTTAAGGTAAAAATTCAAAGTAGCTTAACATGAACTGACGTGTGATGTGGAGGTGCTGGTGTTGGACTGGGGTGGACAAAGTCAGAAGCCACATGACATCAGGTCCGATAGATTTGTTTGGAATCACATAAGCATTTGGAGCACAGCATCTACGACAGATGGGTGGCACGGTGGCACAGTGGTTAGCACTGCTGCCTCACAGCATCAGAGACCCGGGTTCAATTCCCGCCTCAGGCGACTGACTGTGTGGAGTTTGCACATTCTCCCCGTGTCTGTGTGGATTTCCTCCGGGTGCTCCGGTTTCCTCCCACAGTCCAAAGATGTGCAGGTCAGGTGAATTGGCCATGCTAAATTTCCCGTAGTGTTAGGTAAGGGGTAAATGTAGGGGTATGGGTGGATTGTGCTTCGGCGGGGCGGTGTGGACTTGTTGGGCCGAAGGGCCTGTTTCCACACTGTAAGTAATCTAATCTAATCTAATTAGTGCACCTGATGAAGGGGCTGCTAAAGCTTGTGTGATTTCAAACAAACCTGTTGGGCTATAACCTGGTATTATATGACTTATGAATTGATACAAAATGCAAGATGAAAGTAATGAAACTTTGGCTAATTTTATTGATTAGCTGCTGTTTAAACAGTTACTCTTTGCTACACTATTTTCTCTGTCAAACACATGGAAAGAGAATATCTGTTCCATAGTATTCTTTTAAATATTGCTTACATGAGATTATATTGAAGAAAGTAACATCTTGTGCCTGAGTGTGTACCTAGAGGCCACAGTATGAGTCAGGTGAAAAAAAATAATTAGAGGAACATATTCACTTTGAACTGGGATTAGTTCTTCAATGTTTATTGTCCTCTACCCTAACTCTGCCTTTTCAACCAAGGGTAGGTTACTGCTTCAAATGCACTGATGGGCTTGATGTCATACAGTTATCTTCCAGTCTGTAACTGCTTTCTTCTGTGTTTAACATAAGAGTCTCAAGTAGCATTGCGAACTTCTACAAAAAACAGGCTATAGCTAAGATGTCCATTGTGTAGTTCATTATTAGTATAATTCCATAAAGATGTAAGCATCAGCTATGGTTTAGAGCGAGCAAACACATTTCCAAAGTCATAAAGACTGTGGGTTTATATTCCATTCAGAAGTTTTTGCACAAATTCCAGGCTTACAATCCTGCGAATAACTGAGTGAGCACTGCATTACTGGGAGTTCCAACTTTCAGATGGAATGCTAAATTGAGGCACAATCTAAACTCTCAAAAGGATATTGATGATAACATGGCACTGTTTTAGAGATGGTCCATCATTTAAAATGTATCTTCTCTGATGATTATCAAATTGGTGTTTGTGTGATTCAATTATGCATAAATTAATGTTTTCAACATTATAACATTGAGGAGAAAGTGAGGTCTGCAGATGCTGGAGATCAAAGTTGAAACTTTATTGCTGGAACAGCACAGCAGGTCAGGCAGCATCCAGGGAACAGGAGATTCGACGTTTCGGGCACAGGCCCTTCTTCAGGAATGAGCAGAGAGTGTTCAGCAGGAGAAGATAAAAGGTAGGGAGGAGGGACTTGGAGGAGGGGCGTTGGAAATGTGATAGGTGGAAAGAGGTCAAGGTGAGGGTGATAGGTCGGAGTAGGATGGAGGCGGAGAGGTCAAGAAGAAGACTGCAGGTCAGGAAGGCGGTGCCGGGCTGGAGGGATTCGGCTGAGACAAGGTGGGGGGAGGGGGGATGAAGAAACTGGTGAAGTCCAAGTTCATCCCCTGTGGTTGGAGGGTTCCCAGTCGGAAGATAAGACGCTCCTCCTCCGAGGCGGCCTACTTGCGGAGCGATTCAGAGAGCACCTCTGGGCCACCCGGACGAACCAACCCAACCACCCTGTAGCACAGCATTTCAACTCCCCCTCCCACTCCACCGAGGATATGCAGGTCATTGGACTCATCCACCGCCAAACCACAACAACGCGACGGTCGGAGGAGGAGCGTCTTATCTTCCGACTGGGAACCCTCCAACCACAGGGGATGAACTTGGACTTCACCAGTTTCTTCATCCCCCCTCCCCCCACCTTGTCTCAGCCGAATCCCTCCAGCCCGGCACCGCCTTCCTGACCTGCAGTCTTCTTCTTGACCTCTCCGCCTCCATCCTACTCCGACCTATCACCCTCACCTTGACCTCTTTCCACCTATCACATTTCCAACGCCCCTCCTCCAAGTCCCTCCTCCCTACCTTTTATCTTCTCCTGCTGAACACTCTCTGCTCATTCCTGAAGAAGGGCCTGTGCCCGAAACGTCGAATCTCCCGTGCCCTGGATGCTGCCTGACCTGCTGTGCTGTTCCAGCAATAAAGTTTCAACAACATTATAACATTGACTACTCGTCAAAAGTACTAAATTGTTTGTCCTGAGATTGTGAAAGATACTATGTAAATATAAATTTCTCATTATCTGGCTGTATCATTGTTCAGATAAAATCAGTTTTAAGGTAATGTTCTGCAATAATGGCAAATTTGAAAAAGAACAAAATTGAACTTATACCCACTTCCTGACTTTCAAATAGCCCAAAGCATCTCACAAGTAATAAGGTATTTTTTGAGCAATGGACACTCTTATATATTAAGAAAGTATGACAAGAGAACTAGTAATAAAATGAACTTCAGTTCATCATTTTGGGACCTTTCAATGAATTTAACTTCTAATTTGACTCCACTCAATTCCTTTCTTGAGGAACCCTTATAAGGACTTGCGATGTGAGCATTTTTACAAATTATGTGGAATACTGTTTTTCTTCCTTCTAGTTCTACTCAGATCCCCTCCATCAGCCCTTTCTCTGGACCTATAGCAGAATTCATTTGTGGTCTCACCTTGAACTGGAAAATATGCTCAACACTTATTCTAGTTTTCACAATTTCCTTGCCTTCAAATGGAGCATTTCCTATTCTCTCCTTTCCCTTACTGTCTCCCTCTCTTCATTTATGAAAAGGGGCTGTTGAACAACATCCATTATAAACGCACTTTTTCCTGCAGCTGCCTTGACTACATATATTTCTTAATGATCCTATAACATTGTGCCAATTTCTGTGGTAGACATTCATAGACAGAATCCCTACAGTGCAAAGAAAAAGGCCATTCAGCTCATTGTGTCTGCACCAACCCTCCAAATAGCATACCACCAAGTCTATGTACCCACCCTATCCCTGTAACCCTGCATTTACCATGGCCGATCCACATAACCTGCACATCTTTGGACTGTGGGAGGAAACCGGAGCATCTAGAGGAAACCCATGCAGACATGGGAGAAAGTTCAAACTTCACACAGTCACCCAAGGCTGAAATTGAATCCAGGAATCAAGGTACTGTGAGGCAGCAGTGTTAATCATTGAGCCACCGAGTCACCTCCAACTCAGCAATCAAAGGGCAGAAATTCAAGATAAGTTGAAATTAAAATCAGAGTGCAATTAGGAAAAAAATTACTAAATGGGTTGTTATGATTGCGAATGCATGTTTTGATGAATGTTGGGTGGATTAAACAGAAATATTCAAGAGAATTGGCTGTGTCAGGGGGAGACTGATAGGGGTTGATTTGGCATGCTCCAGCCAAGCTTCGTCTTGATGGTAATGCTCCCTCCAACAGAGGGACAAAATGTTCCTAATCCAAACATTTACCCCACCCACACAGATGAGTAATAGCTGTGGATTGGGCTTGTTTTGGTTGTGTTTACAGTGAGCAGTGCACCCCATCTCATGGAAAATTCAGCCCATTATGGCATAGGGCACACAAGGAGATTCTACTGCCTATTTAGTCCATGCTCTCTCTTTCTAGATTCCCATGCTTCTGTCCTATAGCATTGTAAATTCATTTCCCTCAAATGCCCATCTGTTCTCCTTTTGAAATCATTCACCATCCTCATAGGAGGTGTGTTCTAGGTCACTGACTCTTACTGCATACAAAAATAAGAGTTCTTTCTCACATCCTACTTGCATTTATTGCCCAGAAACTTAATTCTATGTCTATTAGCCATATATCATTAGCAATGAGTGCAGTTTTTTAAAAACTTTTTTTATTTAAAAACTGTTATAATCTCGAAGACTTCTATTAAATCTCCTCTCAATTCCTTTGCTCCAAGAAGAACAAGCCCAGTTGCTCCAAATTACCTGCATCAGTTATCCTTCATTCTAGGGCTCTTGTGGTCCAATAGTATGGGAGTGTGTTTTTCTCTAAGTCAGAAGATCGAATTTTAAGTTCCCACTGCTCCAGAATTGTGTGATAACAATTTTATTATCCCTGAAACCATTCTGGTAAATGTCCTCTGTGTCCTCTCAAGGATTCTCACATCTTTGCTAAAGTGTGGTAACCAGAAGTGGATGCAATGATCAAACTGTGGTTTAACCAAAGTTTTATGCACGTTTAGAATTATTCCCTGCTTCTGTGCTCAAGCTATTTATTTATAAAATCCAAGATTTAATATGCTTTGCCATCTTCAAAAATCCAAGCATATGCCCTATTTTGAAAAAGAATTTCACTTTTGCCACTTTCTAATATTCTGTAATTTCATTTGCAGAATTTAACCTGCAACCATTAGAAAGCCTTTTTTTTGCATCATGATCTCTATCTCTCTCAATATCCAAGGGACCCTGGCTTTAGCTCCCCTACCTTTCATCCTTGTTAGAATGGAACTAATCTGCAACTGAACTATCTCCATAATAGTCATCCATTATATTTTTCTTCCTGACAATCTCTGGTTCCATTTCATCCAGGCTGATTTCTTTTCATCCTATTGAAGTTACTCTCTTTCAATTTAAAAGTTGTAGTCTATATTGTTCTTTGCTTTTTTCCACTTCTGATCTAACTCTTAAGGTGTAATGTTCACTCTTATCGAAGTGGAATTCAGTCTACCTTATTTCTCAACCCCTGATCCAGGCAATGCCTCCTTCCTCTTTGCTGGTCAAGTATTTCTCCCAAATGGTCAGAAGTCTATCTTCTCTTTGGCCTTTTCATTTGATATTTGGGTAATTGAAGTACCCAATATCACCATTTTATAGTTATTGAACAACTCTGTGATTTACCTGGAGGTTTGTTTTGGTAAATATCCTTGCCACTATTTGGAGATCTTATAGAATTTCCCAGTAGTATTTCACTTCCCAACTCTAAGCAAACAATTTATGAAAAATGAAAAGAATGTAGTGCTGTGGAGAAGTGCAGGAGGTGATACTAATTGATTGTTCTTTTGAACATCAGGCACAGGCACAATGATGCTTTTATTTAGAACAATGTTAGAAGTCTTGATTTGAACTGCCCTTGCATTATTCTGCTTATCTCAGTGTAGCACACCTCTTCCAACAGCTGGCCAGAGCCTCAGTCACACAGATTGGCCCTCTTACCTGTGGAGTCTGACTGTTATCCTGAATTTGAAAAGAGGTAGCAGATGTTAATTGGTGGTCCTAGACCAATTAACAAGCTCCTTTGGTGAAAATATCAAAAGTGGATAGGTATTAGCAGGATTCAGGACCCTCATTTGATTCCAACATCTGAATCCCTTCCTGAAACTGTAGGCATATATTTCTGCTGTATGGAGGTGGTATTTGGGTAACAAATAAGATACAATTTTCAAAAACGAACATCATAAAATGGAGCTGCAGAGCATCATTGAAAATGATTATCAAAAATAACAAAGAAAACCTGACAAGATCAGGAACATACTGCAGATGAATATTTGACCAAATCCCAGCACTACAATGATGTAAAACCTGCCTAACACTGAAAAACAGCTTTTCAAGGCAATAAGGTTTATGTTTTTAATCAACGAGTATTTTTAACCTTTTACTAATATTGTTTCTACAGATTCCAGTGCAAAAACGACAAAAACAAAAGGAATAAATTCAAGAAGTATTCCAAAACCAACAGAAAGATTTTCAGGAAATATTCAAATGCCAAATATCATGAAAATAAATCCCACAAATGTTTCAGCTACATTAATGGTTGAGACATCTTTCACAGATACACTAAAATCAGATGTGAAGGAAAACATGGCCAGAGGTTTGCAAAACAATGAAAAAAACAGGAAAAGAAAAGGAAAAAGTATTGCATGCAAACACAGATTACATGGCAAGAACATACATTCAACTGATGATCACCCACTAAAAGAAAGTCAAAATTATTCAACTAAAAAGGCAAACGTAAAAGAGGAGAAAACAAGTTCAATAAGGTTGTTAACAGTGAAACAAAAAGACAACACTCTGTCAAGTAAGCCACAACCAAACTTGAAACAATCATCCTCAACAAATACTCTAACAACAAAACTAATGGAAACATTCTCGACAGCTCCTCAAACACTGAAAATGAAGGAAAGTACTCCAACGTCAAAACTGGTGGAATCATCCTCGACAAGTACTCCAATATTTAAAATGATGGAATCATCAACAGCAAGTACTTCAACTCCAAAAATGGTGGAAACATCCTCAACAAATACTCCAACACCAAAAATAATGAAAAAATCATTGACCAATACTCTTACACCAAAATGGATGGAAACATCATCAACCAATACTCCAAAAATGGTGGAAACATCCTCAACAAATACTCCAACACCAAAAATAATGAAAAAATCATTGACCAATACTCTTACACCAAAATGGATGGAAACATCATCAACCAATACTCCAAAAATGGTGGAATCATCCACAATAAATACTCCAACTCCAAAACTGGTGCAAACATCCTCAACAAATACTCCAACACCAAAAATAATGGAAACATCCACAAAAAATTCTCCAACACCAAAAATAATGGAAACATCATTGATCAATACTCCAACATCAAAACTGGTGGAAAAATCATCAACTAATACTCCAAAAATGGTGGAATTATCCACAACAAATATTCTAACACCAAAAGTAAAGGAAATATCATCAACCAAGACTTCAACATCAAAAATAACTGAAGCAACCTCAACAAATATTCTATGGCCAAAAACAGTGGAATTATTCTCAACAAAGACTCCAACAACAAACTTAATAGAAACAACCTCAACTAATTCTCCAACTCAGAGAGTAATAGAGTCTTCATCAACAAAAGCTCCAACAGCAAAATTGGCAGAAAATCCATTGAAAAATTCCCCAACAACAAAAGGAAATGGAAATCGAAAAGGTAAAATTACACGATGTAAAGGCGTACATGGAAAAAATACACAAGCTGTAAAGGCTACAACAATAAGAGTAAAGTTGGACAGATCGCCGTCAAACTCACCAACACCAAAATGGGCAGAATCATCCGCAACAAATTCTCCAATATTGAAAATGATGGAAACGACCACAACACATATTCCGATACCAGAAATGGTGAAATCATCCTCAACGAATAATCCACCATTAAGTGTGGTGAAAACATCTTCAAAAAATACTTTAACACCAAAATTGATGGAAATGTCCTCAACAAATACTCCAACATCAAAACTAATAGAAATATCCACGACACCAAAAATGATGGAATCAATCTTGACAATTACTCCAACACCAGAAATGGTGAAATCATCCTCAAAAAATTCTGCAACGTCAAACGTATTGGAAGAAACCCCAACAAAAATTTCAATACCAGAAGTGGTGGAATCATTCTCAACAAATACTCCAACATCAGGAGTGGTGGAAACATCCTTGACAACTACTCAAACACTGAATATAATGAAATCATCTTCAAAAAATACTCCAACACCAAAAATCATGGAATCATCCTTTACAAGTACTCCAATGTTGAAAATGATGGAATCATCAACCACAAATACTCTAACACCAAAATTTGTGGAAACATCCCAAACAAATACCGGAACACCAAAAATGGTGGAAACATCCACAATAAATATTCCAACACCAAAAATGGTACAGACATCCACGATAAATACTGCAACACTGCAAATGGTGGAATCATCCACGACAAATACTCCAACACCGAAAATGAAGGAAACATCATCAACCAATACTCCAACATCAAAAATAATTGAAGCATCCTCGACAAATACTCTAAGGCCAAAAACTCTAGAATTATTCCAAACAAAGACTTCAACAACAAACATAATAGAAACACCCTCAACTAATTCTCCAACCCAGAGAGTAATAGAGTTATCTTCAACAAAATCTCCAACAACAAAATTGGCAGAAAATGCATCGAAAAATACCATGACAACAAAAGTAAATGGAAATCGAAAAGGAAAACCTACTCGGTGTAAAGGTGTACATGGAAAACCTGTAAAACCTACAATGGTAGCAACAACACGAGTTATGTTGGACAGATCTCTCTCATATTCACCAACACCAAAATGGGCAGAATCATCCTCAACACATTCTCCAATATTGAAAATGCTGGAAACGACCAAAACAAATACTCCAACACTAGAAATGGTAGAAACATTCACAACAAATACTCCAACATTGAAAGTTATGGAAACATCATCAACAAGCACTCCAATACCAGAAATGGGCGAACCATCCTCAACAAATACTCCAACATTGAGAGTGGTGGAAATATCTTCAACAAATACTCTTACACCAAAAGTGGTAGAATCGTCCTCCATAAGCATTCCAATGCTGAAGATGGTAGAATCATCAACAACAAATTCTCCAACTCCAAAAATGGTGAAAACATCCTCAACAAATACACTAACACCAAACATTGTGGAAACATCCTCAAAAAATACTCCACCGAATATTGTGGAAACATCCTTGAAAGTTATTCCAACACCAAAAATGGAGGAAACATCCTCTAAAAATACCTCAACACCAAAAATTATAGAAATATCCTCAAAAAATATTCCAACACCCAAAGTGATGGTATCGTCCACAATAAATACTCCAACGCTGAAAATGGTGGAATCATCCATGAGAAATACTCCAACACTGAAAATGAAGGAAACATCATCAACCAATACTCCAACATCAAAAATAATTGAAGCATCCTCGACAAATACTCTAAGGCCAAAAACTCTAGAATTATTCCCAACAAAGACTTCAACAACAAACATAATAGAAACATCCTCAACTAATTCTCCAACACAGCGAGTAATAGAGTTATCTTCAATAAAATCTCCAACAACAAAATTGGCAGAAAATGCATCGAAAAATTGCACAACAACAAAAGGAAATGGAAATCGAAAAGGAAAACCTACTCAGTGTAAAGGTGTACATGGAAAACCTGTGAAACCTACAAAGGTAACAACAACACGAGTTATGTTGGACAGATCTCTCTCATATTCACCAACACCAAAATCGGCAGAATCATCCTCAACACATTCTCCAATATTGAGAATGCGGGAAACAACCAAAACAAATACTCCAACACCAGAAATGGTAGAAACATTCCAAACAAATACTCCAACATTGAAAGTTGTGGAAACATCCTCAACAAGCACTCCAACACCAAAAATGGTGGAATCATCCTCAACAAATACTCCAACATTGAGAGTGGTGGAAATATCTTCAACAAATACTCTTACACCAAAAGTGGTAGAATCATCCTCCACAAGCATTCCAATGCTGAAGATAGTAGAATCATCAACAACAAATTCTCCAACTCCAAAAATAGTGAAAACATCCTCAACAAATACACTAACACCAAAAATTGTGGAAACATCCTCAAAAAATATTCCAACACCTAAAGTGATGGAATCATCCACAATAAATACTCCAACATCGGAAATGGTGGAATCATCCACGACAAATACTTCAACTCTGAAAGTGAAGGAAACATCATCAACCAATACTCCAACATCAAAAATAATTGAAGCATCCTCGACAAATACTCTAAGGCCAAAAACTGTAGCATTATTCCCAACAAAGACTTCAACAACAAACATAATAGAAACATCCTCAACTAATTCTCCAACACAGCGAGTAATAGAGTTATCTTCGATAAAATCTCCAAAAACGAAATTGGCAGAAAATCCATTGAAAAGTTCCCCAACAACAAAAAGAAATGGAAATCAAAAAGGAAAACCTACTCAGTGTAAAGGTGTACATGGAAAACCTGTAAAACCTACAAAGGTAACAACAACACGAGTTATGTTGGACAGACCTCTCTCATATTCACCAACACCAAAATGGGCAGAATCATCCTCAACAAATTCTCCAATATTGAAAATGCTGGAAACGACCAAAACAAATACTCCAACACCAGAAATGGTAGAAACATTCACAACAAATACTCCAACATTGAAAGCTGTGGAAACATCCTCAACAAGCACTCCAATACCAGAAATGGTGGAATCATCCTCAACAAATACTCCAACACCGAGAGTGGTGGAAATATCCTCGACAAATACTCTTACACCAAAAGTGGTAGAATCGTCCTCCACAAGCATTCCAATGCTGAAGATGGTAGAATCATCAACGACAAATACTCCAACTCCAAAAATGGTGAAAACATCCTCAACAAATACACTAACACCAAACATTGTGGAAACATCCTCGAAAAATACTCCATCAAAAATTGTGGAAACATCCTCGAAAAATGTTCCAACACTAAAAGCGATGGAATCGTCCACGATAAATACTCTAACACCGAAAATGAAGGAAACATCATCAACCAGTACTTCAACAACAAAAATAATTGAAGCAACCTCAACAAATAGTCTATGGCCAAAAACAGTGGAATTGTTCTCAACAAAGACTTCAACAACAAATATAATAGAAACATCCTCAACTAATTCTCCAACACAGAGAGCAATAGAATTATCTTCAACAAAATCTCCAACAACAAAGTTGACAGAAATTCGTTTGAAAAATACCACAACGATAAAAGGAAATGTAAATCAAAAAGGAAAAACTACTCGATGTAAAGGTGTACATAGAAAAAGTGCAAAACCTACAAAGGGTACAATAACACGAGTGATGTTGGACAGATCTCCATCAAATTCACCAACACCAAAATGGGCAGATTCATCTTCAACAGATTCTCCAATATCAAATGTGATGGAACCGACCACAACAAATACTCCAACACCAAAAATGATGGAAGCATCCACAAAAAATACTCCAACATTGAAAGTTGTAGAAACATCCACAGCAAACACTCTAAAACCAGAAATGGTGGAATCATCCTCAACAAATAATCCAACACTGAAAATGATGGAAACATCCACAACAAATACTCCAACATTGAAAGTAGTGAAAGCATCCTCAACAAATATTTCAATAACAGAAATGGTTGAAACATCCTCAATAAATACTCCAACATCGAAAATGATGGAAATGTCTTCGAAAAACTCTCCAACACTGAAAATGGTGGAAACATCCTCAGTAACTACTCCAACATTAGAACTAATGGAAACAGTCTCGACAAATACACCAACACTGATAATGGTGGAACCATCTTCGAAAAATATTCCAACACTGAAAATTGTGGAAACATCATCAACAAACACTCCAACACTGAAAATGATGGAAACATCCTCAGTAACTGCTCCAACATCAGAACAAATGGAAACATCCTCGACGAATACATCAACACTGAAAATAATGGAAACATCTTCTAAAAATACTCCAACACTGAAAATGATGGAAACATCCTCAGTAACTACTCCAACATCAGAACTAATGGAAACAATCTCAACGAATACACCAACACTGAAAATAATGGAACCATCTTCGAAAAATACTCCAACACTGAAATTTGTGGAGACATCATCAACAAACACTCCAACACTGAACATGGTGGAAATATTCTCGACAAGTACTCCAATGTCAAACCTAATGGAAACATCTCCTGCAAATGCTCCAACAATGAAAGTGGTCGAATCATCCTCAACAAATACTCCAACACTAAAAATGGTGGAATCTTCATCGACACAAACTTCATCATTGAAAATAATTGGAGCATCCTCGACAAATACTCCAAGCCCAAAAACAATGGAATTATTCATGACAAATACACCAACAACAAACATGATAGAAACATCCTCAACTAACTCTCCAACCCAGAGAGTAACAGTGTTATCTTCGACAAAAACTCCAACAAAATTGGCAGAAAGTCCATTGAAAAGTTCTCCAATACCAAAAGGAAATGGACAGGGAAAAGGAAAACCTACATCATGTAAAGGTGCACACAGAAAAACTACAAAACCCACTAAGGCTACAACAAAAAGAGTGATGTTGGACAGTTCCCTGTCAAACTCACCAACACCAATTTGGGCAGGATTTTCCTCAACAAATTCTCTAATATCAAAAATGATGGAAACATCCACAACAATTAGTCTGACAACAGAAATGATGGAATCATCCTCAACAAATACTCCAACACCAAAAGTTATGGAAACATCCTCAACAAGCACTCCAACATCAAAAGTTTTGGGAATATTCTCAACAAATATTCTGACATCAAAGTTAATTGAAACATCCTTGACAAATACTCCAACAACAAAAATGATGGAATTGTCCTCACCAAATATTCCAACATTGAAACTAACAGAAACATCTTCAAGAAGTACTCAAACACCAAAATTGATAGAAACATCGTCGATAAATACTCCAACAAAAAATATGATGCAATCACCCTCGACAAATACTCCAACACCAAAAATGGTTGAATTATCCTCGACAAATACTGTTTTCATCACAGAGGAACCAATTGTTATTGTTACAAACACTGCCATTCATAGACCCAATCCACCCATGAGGCCTAGTTCAACAGCCTCAGATATGGAGGTATCACAGAGATCATCTTCAACTCAGATGTCAATAGAAGCTCCGACCAGTGCTTGTAAGTAAATTATATTGAAACATATGACTGAATGTTTGTGCTGTAGTTGCCAATTCATGATTCTACATCATTCCCTTTAATTGTTGGAGGGGGCAGTGGTCTTTATTTGTTGAAGCTGCGTTTTTTTATCTTATAAGGCTTTAATGAAAACCTTGCACATCCTCAGGATGGCACTAAATGCTTCAATACTTTTTGAAGAATTAGACTCTTAGAAGATGTGGAAATCAGCTAGACTTGGAATGGGCAGGTGAACAAATCAAATGAAAGCCACATTCAGTTGGATTACTCTCCTTCCCCTTTGTAATATGATGTAAACACGAGAGAGGAAGGAGCAATTGTAAATGAAGCTCCAGCACATGTTCCACCAGCATTAAACAGTCAAAACCTGCTGTTGCACTATTATCAGAAATCTTGCCAGCCTGTTATTCATGTGGCCATGGTAAATGCACCTGCTTGGAAGTGTGACACTTGCTTTCATTGAGTCCCACAATTCAGTTTTAAAATATAACTCGTCCCAAACTTCCTGAAGTTTAAATCTGGGTGAAAATTTAAGAGAAGCTAAAAGGATGATTTTCTGAGGTCTACTCAGAAAACAATCATGATAGTGTTATATGACATATTGCAAAGCAATTGGTACTGCATTTCCAGTGCTATATCCATACAAAGTTTCACAGTCCAGCTTGGACCCCACTAAAGAAATGGAAACAGAGAAAATAGGATCAGAAGTAGGCAATTCGGCCCTTTGACTCTGCTGTGCCATTCAACATCATCATGGCTGATCAACCAATTTAGTGCACTATTTGCTGCATACCCTTTGATCCATTTAGCCCTACGAATTATATCTAACTTTTTCTTGAAAACAGTAATACTTATTTGTGCCAACTATGTTGTAATATGTAACTAGAATGTGCTACTGGTCATTGTCACATTTCCTGTTTGCTGAATGAATATGGGCTGCCACAGCTTTTACATCACAGCAGTATCTACACTGGTTCCAGAACACTCTGAAACATGGGTTTCTCCCAGCCAATCAGTAAACATTTAAAAGTGGTCAACATACTGACAAAACACAAATTTGTAAGTTTTGAAATTAATCGAAATGACATCAAAACTATTTCTCTGTCAATCAAATGTTGTACAAGAGGCCATTTTCTGTGACAGCACCTATTTCAGTATTTCCAGATTACTCTAAATCATGTCCTGTAACCTGTGAGTATAGATCCTTTGCTTTGTTTAAAATAGTATGAATGTTTAAGGAAGATTTTCTGGTAGCTTAGGCAATTGACCTTTTGGTTAGTTATTGGTTATTTCATAAAAGCATTCTCAAGCTCATTTGGGCCTAATTTTGATTAATAAATGTAAGGAACAGCAACCTTACATGTACAAGGAAACAAACTGCAGTTGTCAATGATCAGTAGGTAGATGGCTGTTTAAGATCAACTGAATGTGTGAACAATATTTAGTTGTGGTTGATATATCTTTCTGGTCAGTTCAGGGAAAAGGAGTGCATTTAACAAAAAACAGAGAGTTGAGGACTAATTTGCATTCAGGTCTCCCAAGGCTGCTTGTTAAGCTGTCCAATACTTCAGGATTGAAAAATAGTTTTTTTTCATAGATTTTCTTTGTATCTTCTCTACTAAATTGGTTCTCCCTCATTCCACAGCTGCAATGCCATTTATATCTGTGACACAGACTTCAACTGAGGAGCCAAACCTTACTGAATTTAATGTGACATTCATTATAAGCAGTCCAGCATTCCAAGAAATTCAGCAGAATTCCTTTTTCCAAAAAGTCAAGCTTGAAAATATGGTGAGAGAACTGCACAAGCATATTGTTAGTTTTGCAACAGTTACAATATTTTTTGCTTCTCTATCTAAATCATGTTTAATATTTCCCTGTAGCTCAGTGATCTATTTAAGAACAGCAGAATAAATGCCACATTCTCAAGTTGCAGTGTTCATTCATTCAGGTATGAAATATTCACTATTTATTCAAATTGAGATTTATTGTCACTTCAAGTAAACTCGAGAAGGTTAAAACAATAATCCTTACAAAGACATTTGTGCTGATAAATAATTATTTTACCGATCATTTTGCACACAGAGTATATCTCTTGAACTGAATAAAAATAGAAATTGCTGGAGAAACTCAGCAGATCTGGCAGCATTTGTGAAGAGAAAGAGGGTTCTGTTTAAGTCAAGTGAGCCATCTTCAGTCGGAAGGTTCTGAAGAAGGGTCACTGAACTCATAACATTAATTCTGTTTCCTATCCACAAATACAGTCTGATCTGCTGAGTTTCTCTAACAATTTCTGTTTCTGTTGGTTTCAGCTCTCCAGCATGTGCAGTTCTTTGATTTATTCTATCTCTTGAATTTACAGTCACTGTTGTAGTCATTCCTGTATGTGACATAAATAATAAACTAGCAAAATATTGCTGCCAATATTGAACTTATTTTTTTTCTGCAGTGTGGATTACAATGACAGCAGCGCAGTGAGAGCAATATGCTCATTCAAGCATGTACCTATGAAGCAGGAGGTTAACAGAGTCCTTGTGTATCATATATTTAAAAATAAGACCAAAGACGTTTCTAACTTGGGACCATACACTTTGGACAACAACAGCCTTTATGTAAATGGTATATGCAATCATTGTTTAATGGTGCACTTTTGATGATATACATACATGATATAGAACTTGGGCAGTACATGTATATAGAATCTATACTTCTAATCACTTGCAATTAATCATGACACATCCAAATAAAATCTCAATAAATGGCAAGTTGAGCAGGGATATTGATGCCGAGAAATGACAGCACTCTTAAATTTTGATAATAATATAAACATAGAGAAAGATATGCATTCATATTACCATTTTATGATTAGCAAATCACATTTTAAAAGATGCAACATGGGCAATAATCTCTGAATGGGATTAAACAAGAAATAAAACTGATAGCAAAACAAATTGATTCTCAATTAAGTTATGCAATCTGTTACAAATTAGAGAAATTCAAACCATTTATCCAAATTATAAATTCTGATCAATTTTATTCATGCAAGGTGACACACAATTCTTGTTCATTTCCTCTGCTCATGAAGCAGATAACAAAAAGGAAAAATACCAAGAAGCCCAGTATTAATTTTTTTGTCATATTGTTCAAGCATGGAGTTATTCATTAACAATTTGCTGCAGTATTTACTTAGAAGTCACCCGTGTAATATAGAATTTCAAATTAGGCACAGCAGTGTTGTTTTAAACCGTAATCAAATTGGTGACAACTGTGGAGAAAGAAAAGGAACAGTTACACAGGAACTCTCTAGCCCTCTTTTCTTCTGCTCAAATGGCACACCAATTGCTCTGGTTTACTCATCACAGGTAACATTCATTCCAACATACTTCTGGATTTAGCTAGCTCCTCCCAGCTAATTACATAATTATTTTACATAATTATTCGAAAGCGTGCACAATTCTCAACAATAATAGGTTAACATAAATCATAATTAGAAGAAATGTCCAAAGAACTGTACACATTCAAAATTCTGACACCAATCACACAGTAGCCTTACACAAATTGAATTGCCCAGATTCTTTTGCATTGAACCACAAATATTGCACACATTAACAGAGTAACCAACAGTGATAACTTCCTGTGACAGTACAATGTTTCTTTGTTTCCAGATTATCATGAATCACCTCCGCTGCTGAGTAAGTAAGGTTTCTAATTTCTTTTGCATAAATGGTGTCACATTTAAGTCACATTATTCTTGTTAGATGAATTTTTGGGAAAACTTCTTTTATGATTTTTCAAATATTAGAATGAATTTTTATACCTATCAAGTGTAGATTAATGATCATATGATTTTCAAAAAGTTGCCTGAAATGAAAACTTGACTTTGTTATCAGAACAAAACTGGCTGCCAAAAGAAAATTTGTTTATTGCTGAAAAAAAAGACAAATGTTCTTGAAGTTTTCATCTCGCACTCATCAGGACAATGTGCAAGAAATGTCAATGTTAAGGGATTATAAATAATATATAAAGTATGAGAGATTATTGACAGGTTGATAAGTGAACTCTGATTGGTAGGGGTGTTTCCAGGGAGAATGTACCAGTTAATGATGAAGCCAAATTAATGATTAACTGCCAAGCTTTGATAAAATTGTAAACAAGTAGATTGACTCTGATTGATCAAAGTACTCCTTAAGAAAGGAAATAAAGAAATAATGTTGTCTATTTTGTTGAGTTGAAACAAGCGTAACAAGGCACGGTATAGACCAAATCGGTCTAAACTTGCAACACACACAAATGTGGCTCTGTGATTGTTAAGCTACATTTCCTAAATAATCCTTAGTATGAAATTAATTATGCTGCTCATCAATTTAGCATTCTCAGTAGGGTTTCCACTATGGTGTGTTTACGCCAGAATGCTTCATTTTTTGAAACAAAGAGGAAACAGACAGACTGGTAAACATTATAGAAACAATGAATAGCAGCTAATCTGCATTTCATTTCTCAGGGCACTCACCTCTCATATGTTTTTCCTTTACTTGTTTTTTTTTTCAGAATTGTCCCAATGAGTAGAACACAAAATTCTGTGAGAAAATGCTTCTTCTTTCAGTAATAAAAGAGAGTTTCAGATCATTTAATCCTTCCAGATTGATAATTTCTGTTTAGTTCAGGAAGCAGTGTATTGAATACAAATCAAATGTGGGAATTGATTTGGTTTAGAATTTTTCTATGTTGTTGGTTAAGTTGTGTTATATGTCAGGAGTGGAAAGGAGATCTTTACATACATCTTTATTTTGTATTTTTGTGTGCTAAGCTGTTTTTCCCTCATTTCACAGATCCAACTGTGACTCCAACGCAAATTCCAACTGAGGAACCAAAACTTGTTGACTACAATGTGACATTTATTATAAGCAGTCCAGCATTCCAGGAAATTCAGTCAAATACTTCTAACCATACAAGCCTGATTGCAAATGAGGTGATTCAATTGCACAAATATGGGAAGACAGAAAGATATAATTTATTTTTCCGTATCTAAATCAATGTTCATTCTTTCCCAATAGCTCAACAACCTGTTTAAGAACAGCAGCATAAATGCTACATCCTCAGGTTGCACAGTTAACTCATTAAGGTAAAAATAAATTTCCATTCAGATTTAATATTCAAATGTTACACCTATGGGGTTGTATTGTATTGTCAGATTATTGCATTGAAAATAAACTTTGCAACTATCCAGAACGGTCAAGAATCATCTCCTAAAATGAAATTTTTAGGAATTCCAGTATATGATTGGTCTCTTGAATTTACAGGTCAATGACATAATTATTCCTAGTGGCAGAAATAAATCTGTTACCTCAGATAATAGAAATTCATATTCTCTGTTAGATTTTCCACAGTGTTGTAATTGGTGACAGCAGCAAAGTGAGAGCAACTTGTTCTTTCAAAACAGATTTTATCATTCACGAAGTTGACAAAGCAATTGCGTACATATCTTTCAAAACAAATATAAATTGTAATATGGCCATTGATACAAAGAATTTAAAAGTGTTCTTCCTTTTGAGTCTGATTTCCAAAATATTGCATTTAATGCAAAATCTTCAGATATGTAGAATGAGCAAGTTATGAGTATTGCCAAGAACTGGTGTACAGAGGAACCTTAATTTCACAGAAAATTGTCCGCTTACAAATAATTCATCTCTTAAAATTGTTCACTGTTGATGCCATCATTCATGTCTTGGTAGTCAAGAGGTCTATATTGTGTCTAAGTACCTACCTGAAATACTAATCTTCCTTTCATGTTTTGCAGCATCATAAATGGTGACAGGAGCAGAGTGACATCAATATGTTCTTTCAAAAATGATTCTAGCAATCAAGAGATTGACACAGTACTTGTCTATCATTTGTTTGAAAACAAGACCAAACATATTTCTAACTTGGGACCATACATTTTGGACGATGATAGCCTCTATGTGAATGGTACATACCCAGTAATTATTCAGTTCGACTCAATTTTATGGTTATCTATGTGCGAAGTTTTAGGGCATAGATAGATGTAGTTATAAACAATACAAATCATTTGTGCAACTGTTAATTGGTCAGAGAGACAAAATTCAGATGGTTAGTGTAATTATTTTGCTGATAAATGATATCCTGGGAAATATGTATATTACTAGAATACTTCTTGAAGCGACAAATTGTAATTGTACAAATTCTGTAGTTGAGCAAACAGTTTATGAATTGTGTCAATAATGCAAATAATGACAGCAGCAGAAATATATTTTTAATGAACAAAAACATATGTTGTAATCTAAAAGCATGCAGAATTTTATAATTGAGTCTAGAAATTAGATGAGCTATTTCAAAAGAGGGTCGAACCACACACTCCATTTGACCCCACCCACAAAGCAAGAAAAAAAGACACAGATGTGAAAAGACCATAAGACCATAGATTCAGAAACAGGAGTCGGTCATTCAGCCTCTTGAACCTGCTCCACCATTCAACAGTATTTTGTTTGATCAACAATCCTCACACCCACTTCTCCTCCCTTTCCTCATAACCCTTCATTCCCTGACTGATCAATGATCTATCTACCTCAGTCTTAAATATATACAAGGACTCTGCTCCACAGCTCTCTGTGGCAAGGAGTTTGAAAGACTCACAATCCTCTGAGAGAAGAAATTCCTCCTCATTTCAACCTTAAATCGGAAGTCCTTAATTCTGAGAGTATGTCCTTTGGTCCTAGACTCTCCCATGAGGGAAAACATCCTCTTAACATTTACCCTGTCAAGCCCCTTAAGAACCCAGTATGAATCAATGAGATTACCTTGCATTCTTCTAAACTCCAATGAAAGAGTCCTAATCTGTTTAGCCTTTGTAAATACATCCATACCGGAGAACCTCCCAGTGAACCTTCTTTGAAATGCCTCCAATGAAATGATATCTTTCCTTAAATAGTGGGAACAGACTGCTCAGAGTACTCCAGATGTGGTCTCACCAGCACCTTGTACAGTTGCAATAAGACTTCCCTATATTTATACTCCAACCCATTGGAAGTATAGGTCAACATTCCACTAGCCTTCATGATTACCTGTTGCCCCTGTGCGCTAGCTTTTTGTGCACATGTACCCTAAGTACCTTTGTGTTTCTGTTTTAATGTTGTATTATTTTGTTCTCCCTTCCAAAGTGAACAACATTACATTTGCCCATGTTCTATTCCATTTGCCAACTTACTCTACCAATATCTCTCTGTGAACTGTTTGTGTCCTTCTCACAACCTGCCTTTCCACCCACTTTAGTGTTGTTTGCAAATTTGCTGACAGCACATTCACTTCCTTTCTCAAAGTCATTAATACATATTATAAACAGTTGTGGGTCCTGGTACTAATCACTGTGGAATCCCACTGCTCACTGGTCACCAAAATGAAAATAACCTCTTATCGATACCCATTATTTCCTGCCCATGAAACAGTTCTCTATCCATGCCAATGTTCTATCTCCAACACCATGAGCTTTTATCTTATAACTTTTATGATGTACCTTTTGGAAGTCCAAATACTGCACATCTACTGTTTTCCCTCTATCTACTCTGGTTAAGACATCCTGCATAAATTCTATTAATTCAGTCAGACATAAGTTTTCTTTCATAAGGCCATGCTGACTCTGCTTGATTAGATTATGGTTTTCCGAATGTTCTACTATTACTTTGTTAAAATTGATTCCAGTAGTTGTCCAATAATAGACATTCAACTCATCAGCCTATAGATACCTGCTTTTTACTTCCCAGCCTTTTTGAATAGGGGTGCCATATTGGCAGTTTCCAATCCTCTGGTACTTGTCCAGAATCTAACGATTTGTGGAAAATTACGACCAATGCATCTACCATCTGTGTATCTACCCCTTTTCAGGATGCTAGGATGCAGGCCATCATGGCAAAGGGGCCTACCTGCCTTTAGCCCCATTAGTTTGTCTAATATTACTGCATTAGTGATAGAGTCAAAGAGTGTGGTGCTAGAAGAACACAGTTGGTCAGACAGCATCCGAAGAACAAGAGACTCGATATTTCGGGCATAAGACCTTCATCAGGAATGAATCATAAGTGATAGGGATGGTACTTAATTCCTCCTTCCTACTCCTTTGCATAGTGTAACGTTAGTGGGCAGCACGGTGGTTAGCACTGCTGCCTCACAACGCCGAAGACCCGGGTTCAATTCCCGCCTCAGGCCACTGACTGTGTGGAGTTTGCACGTTCTCCCCATGTCTGCGTGGGTTTCCTCCGGGTGCTCCGGTTTCCTCCCACAGTCCAAAGATGTGCAGGTCAGGTGAATTGGCCATGCTAAATTGCCCGTAGTGTTAGGTAAGGGGTTAATGTAGGGGTATGGGTGGGTTGCGCTTCGGCGGGTTGGTGTGGACTTGTTGGGCCAAAGGGCCTGTTTCCACACTGTAATGTAATGTAATCTAATCTAATCTAAGTATCTTCCACTGCAAAGACTGATACAAAATATCTATTCAACTCCTCTGCCATTTCCTTATCCCTCAAAAACTTCTCCCCAGATTCATTTTCGAAGGGGCCTTTATTCACTTTGACCTTCCTCTTCCTTTTTATATATTTAAAGAAGCTGTTATTGTCAGTTTTTATATTCATCGCTTGTAATTCTTGGTCAGCTCTTGTTCAAGAGTGATACTTTCATATGAGTTCTGTAACCACAATGTAGCCACAAAGTTTTGCAGGGTGAACTCAGTCCTCTACTTGCTCTTGTAACTTCTGTAATTTCAAAGCTGTCACCTAAACATTTGTATGTTTCTCAACAGAGACAGTAGGAAGCATGATGTATCAATTGACCGTGCTAAATTGCCCATAGTGTTAGGTGCATTAGTCAGAGGGGAAATAGACCTGGGTGGGTTACTCTTCGGAGGGTCGATGTGGACTGGTTAGGCCGAAGGGCCTCTTTCCACACTGTAGGGAATCTAATCTAATCTAATCTAATCTAATCTAATCTAATCTAATCTAATCTAATATTTACATATCACAGATCAAATGGCAGGCTAACTTCACTGATTCACACAACAGAACTGATTCATACTCAAAGATGTTTCCAACATTGGACAAAATCTCATTGTTTCAAAATCTCCTCGTGGGATGTTATTGACATTTCAAAGGCGTCAAATCATTCAAAAAGCTGTTCTAGGAGATTTGACATTAATAAGAATGGCATTAATTGCTATTAATATTTTATTTTAATTATCGTTAGAGAGATCAATTGTGACAACCTTGTTAACAACTCAATCTTTTTATGTTTCTAGATTACCATGAGATTCATCATATAACCAGTGAGTATTGATTCTATTTAATTGGTTAAGAAAAGCTGTTTTTTAAATGTGGTTTTGGCAAAGTTTATGTGAAAGATTACTGAAGGTTTTACGAGTTGCTTCGTTAGTTTATCTTGGGCTGAATAATGATTCCCAGTTTACTTCTGGCAGTTGCTTAGTTCAGTTGGCAGGTTTTTAATGCAGAGTGGAGTCAACAGTACAGGATGGCTGCTACACTGATAGAAGTTACCATATTGGTCCTACCTTCTCAACCTCTCCTCTTACAGAGGGATGATGACCCTCTGGTTAAAGCACCACCAGTTATCATTTTCTAATGAAAAAAACACCCCTATGATTGAGCAGGACTGTGGCAATTTTAACTTTTATTGTGCTTTCAATACATTTGCAGTTTTTAAAAAAGTGTGGAATTAACTAAATTTCACATTATCTGCAGCAGAAAGGCCAACTGAAACTTCAACACAGACTCCAACTGAGGAACCAAGTCTTACTGAATACAATGTGATGTTTATTATAAGTCAACCAATATTCCAAGACATTGAAACAAACTCTTCTAATCAGAAAAGTCTGATAGCAAATGAGGTGAGATGATATACAATTTTTGTGTATAATGTATAGTCTAGTTTCTGGGGAAATATTAGTTGGTTTTGTGTCTTTTGTTTCTCCATTTAAAACGATGCTTGTTATTTCCCTGTAGCTCAATGACATGTTTAAGAACAGCAGCATAAATGTGACATTCTCAAGTTGCAGAGTTCATTCTTTCAGGTAAGGACAAACAATTATCATTCATTCTAAATATCTACATCACTATTCAAGTCATGTCATGCTTTCAGAATATTACATTTCGATGCAAAATTCTCAGATATCTGGATAAGCAGGAGTATTTATTCTAAACAACGTTTGTGCAGAGAATTGTGCATTCCACGGAATATTGCTTTCTAGAGGAATGATTCATAAATTTGTCCATCATTGATGTCATCTTAGTTGTGTAAGTGATTTTGATATCTATATTCTGTCAAAGTATCTGTTTTTAATACTTTGATTTGTACTTTTTCAGCATGGTAAATGGCAACAGTAGCAGAGTGACAGCAATATGTTACTTCAAAAATGATTCGACCATTCAGAAGTTTGACCGAGTCCATGTATATCATGTGCTTGAAAACAAAACCAAAGACATTTCTAACTTGGGTTCATACAGGCTGGACAATGACAGCCTCTATGTAAATGGTATTTATCCAGTTTATGATACATGTACTAAGTTTTGGGCTGCAGTTGGATGCCGTTCTAATGCAGAACACAAAACAATACTTGTAATGATCGGACATTTTGCAATGGTGCAATTCATAGGCCCATCTCAGATTGTCAGAGAAGTTGAGTATAAAATAGACAATGTAATTTTTGTGCTGATGTAGAACATTGTGAAAAATATGTGTTTTACCAGGATTATTCTTTGTGAAACAAATTACGTTGACACAGACGATGCAGTTGATTCAACAACCCATCAAATACTTAACACAGCAACATATTGAAAGAAATCAGAATGTATTTTAATAGATTAAATTGTCTGCTGCAGGGTGGAAACATTCCAAAATGCATAACCAACATTTGGAGTTTGAAAAACTCATTCAGAAGAGGAATTTATCAATTAGTCTATTTGTCTTTCCACACAGAGCATGAGTGGCATTAAAAAGACATGTTGGTGATCCATATATTAAATTCTTAGTCCACATTTGGTCAGCCAAAAGCTATTTATTGACCTCCCAACCACCAAATTAACTAAAGATTTTTGCATAATGACATCAGTCTCCATTTGGTTTTGAAATTTCAAAAACTTGTGCAGCATTTGCTTCTCAAAGTCATTGTACAACAAATGCACATTAAAGGGAAGTTCACACAGAAATCATTATATATCAATGATTCCAATCCAAACACAAGATAATCAAATAGTTGGTTAATTTGACTATTTGTTTATAATAGTTTATTAGCAATTATATGTTTGCTCACCATTGATAAACAAAAACTGGTATAAATATTTCACAAAATCCTCAATGGATATTATTGACATCTTGATAACTCTCACACCAAACATAAAGCGAAGGGATTTGACATTCAACAGATTAGTTGCTATTCATATTACTTCAATCATTGCATATTTAATTACAGAGATGTATTGTGATAACCTTGTGTGACAAGTCAATCTTTTTTCATTTCTAGATTATCATGAATCACCTCACGTAACCAGTGAGTATTGACACTATTCAATTTGCCAGGAAAATAGTTCTGCTTGTGCAAGTTTATTCTGGTCTGATGAGAATTTGATAAAGGTTTTGCTGTGATTTATTGAATGGTTTACTAACAGCTTCAGCAGATTATCTCACTCCTAATATCAATGAATAAATACATAAGAAAATCAACTTCTAATTCTTAAAAGGACAGTGTTGAAATTGTGAACAATCTAAGCGACAGCTGGTTCCTTTCAATGTGTCATATTAAGAATACATGACCTATTTATTTACATTAGTCCAGCAAAAGTAGATTGAATGATAATTAATTATTGCAATTAATTTACATTGGATGTCTATGCCATAGGATATTTTTCTTTCAATGCTTTCTTCATTTTTTGATGTGCCACGGAATAAACATAATTTCTCTTTCTCCACAGCTGCAATGCAAATTGAAACTTCAGCACAGGCTCCAACTGAGAAACCAAATCTTACTGACTACAATCTGACTTTTATTATAAGTGAACCAGCATTCCAAGATATTGAATCAAATTCTTCTAATCAGACAAGCATGGTTGCAAATGAGGTGAGATAATATACAAATCCAGCTTTTGGGGAAATATTAGTTTGCTTTGTGCCTTTTTTTTCTCCATCTAAAACCAATGCTTGTTACTTCCCTGTAGCTCAATGACATGTTTAAGAACAGCAGCATAAATGCAACATTCTCAAGCTGCAGAGTTCAATCTTTCAGGTAAGGACAATTACCATTCCCCCTAAATATCTACAGCATTATTCAACTTGTGTCATGCTTTCAGAATATTGCATTTAATGCAAAATTTGCAAATATCCAAAATGAACAGGAGTAATTATTCCAAAGATGTGTGTGGAGTTTGCACAATCTCCCCGTGTCTGCGTGGGTTTCCTCCGGGTGCTTCAGTTTCCTCCCACAATCCAAAGATACATAGTTTAGGTGAATTGGCCATGCTAAAGATGCATTAGTCAGGGGTAAATATAGGGTACTGGATTGAGTCTGGGTGGGTTAATTTTCAGAGGGTCGGTGTGGACTTGTTGGGCCGAAGGGCCTGTTTCCATACTGTAAGGAATCTAATCTAATCTAATCTAATTGTTCATTCCATAGAATATTGCTTGTTGAGAAATTATGCACCTCTTCAATTTGTCCATTGCTGTAATCGTTCTTCTTAGTGAACAGAATAAATATATCATATCAAAGTATCCACTTTTAATATTAGGCTTCTTTTGATGTTTTACAGCATAGTAAATGGTGACAGGAGCAGAGTGACAGTAATATGTTCCTTCAAAAATGATTCTATCATTCAGGATGTCGACAGAGCACTTGTGTATCATGTGTTTGAAAACAAGACGAAAGGTGTTTCTAACTTGGGCCCATACACATTGGACAATGACAGCCTCTATGTAAATGGTACCTTTCCAGTTATTATTTAGTTTAGTTCTAAAATTAATGCTTTATTTTGGGCAGTAGGTTGACACAGTTTACAGAGAAGTGAAATGGTATCATTGATATACTCAACTATTAGTACGTCAATCCGTAGTCAATGATGGACAGTGTAATTCTTTTGCTTTAAAGGACCTTCAAGGGAAAATTGTACATTATCTCAATAATTTTCTGAGTAACAAATTACATCTGTACAGATTACATAGTTGAGCCAATAATCTATGAATTATATTAATAATGTGATATTATGACACCAACAGACAGACATTTTAGTTGACTGAACAATCTGTTGCATGTGAGAAACATTCAGAACTGAAAAATCAAGTTTATACATTTTTGAACTCTGTGAAAACAGGGCTGAGCAATCAATCGATTTGACTTTCTCCTGAAAACAAACAGTAAAACGGCATCCATGACAGGTACATTAAATGCTAAATCAGTTATTGTCCAAGGGTGAAACTATCTATTGACTTCTTGACCTACAAAGTAAGTGAAGAGTTTAGCCTAATGGACTCAGTTCTCAATATGATTTTGAAATTTCTACACTATTCATTGCAATAACTTCTCAAAGATTTATATAGACAATTGCAACCTTCTGAAAAGAGATAGCAGAAGGCATCACACAGCAATAATAGACAATATGTTAATCAAAAGGTGGGCTTATTTGACTGCTTCACATGTAACAGTGGATTTGCATTTAAAAGTGCTCCCAACATTGGATAAATAAAAGATTCCACATAAATGTCTAAAAATCCTCGCTGGATGTGACTGATACTTAGCAAGTCAATCATAACGATGTTCTTGGAGACTTAGTATTGATAAGATTGCTAGTCATATGTTCCTTACAATTTTGAATCTTTAATTCTTGAGATCATTTATGATAACCTTGCATGACCACATTTTGTTTTTGAATTCTAGATTACCATGAGTCGCCTGAAGTAACCAGTGAGTATTGATTCTTTCCAATTTGTCAGGGGAAATATTTTTGTTTATTTTATTATATTTGAAGCTTATGAGAAATGTGATGTGCTGATATTTGAATATTTCATGAGCAACTTCATCAGATCATCTTGCGCTTTATACTCATTAACTTTTAAATGAGAAAGCAAACTACTATTGTATGTTGCAATAATCACATATTAATCACACATGAAACATGAGAAGTATGTTTGACATGTTTATTGCCATTAATGTAGCAGAAGATAGATTGAATAACATTGTTGCAAATAATGTCATTAAGATCTCCCATTGCTGCTGGTTAATCTGGCTAATATTTCAGCAGCGGAATATTATTCTTTCAATAAATTCGCAGGTTTTACCCTTGTGTGGAATAAATTATTTTTCTACACAGCTGGAATTCCTAATGTAACTCCAACACAGACTCCAACAGAAGAACCAAAACTTACTGACTACAATGTGACATTTATTATAAGTAGTCCATCATCCCAAAACATTGAATCAAACTCTTCCAATCAGATAAGCATGATTGCTAATGAGGTAAGATAATTCAACAAATCTATTTGAAGGGGATATTGTAGTTCCAAATTTCTTTTGTTTCTTTACCTAAAGTATATTTTGTTTTATTTTCTTGCAGCTCAATGATGTGTTCAAAAACAGCAGCATAAATGCTACATTCGCAAGTTGCAGAGTTTATTCATTCAGGTAAGAAATCTTAACATCTCATACAAAATAGTTGTAATGATCTTGCATGAAACTTTATTGCTGGAACAGCACAGCAGGTCAGGCAGCATCCAGGGAACAGGAGATTCGACGTTTCGGGCACAGGCCCTTCTTCAGGAATCCTGAAGAAGGGCCTGTGCCCGAAACGTCGAATCTCCTGTTCCCTGGATGCTGCCTGACCTGCTGTGCTGTTCCAGCAATAAAGTTTCAACTTTGATCTCCAGCATCTGCAGACCTCACTTTCTTCCCGTAATGATCTTGCACTTGACTCTTGCCTCAGAATAGTGCAGTGATTGCAAAATGGAGAAATATGTTGATTGATGAAATCATATTTTTTTACAAAGAATGGATGTGTAGAGAAATTTCCTTGCACAGGCTGGTAATGGTTCGCCACTCAACATTATCCACCAAGGTGTCATCTTTCTTGTCTTGGTGATTATGCTAGTTATACTGGATCAAAGCTTTTGCCTTTAATATTAAACACCTTTTGATGTTTTGCAGAATGGTAAATGGTGACAGCAGCACAGTGACAGCAGTATGTTCCTTCAATAATGATTCTACTGTTCAGGACGTTGACAGAATCCTTGTGTATCATGTGTTTGAAAATAAGACCGAAGATGTTTCTAAATTGGGGCCATATACATTGGACAATGACAGCCTCTACGTAAATGGTAGTTATCCAGTCAATATTCAGTTTTACTCTTTGTATGATACATGTGTTTTGTTTTGTGAAATAGGTAGATATGGGTATAGTACAGATAACCAAGCAACTCAGAATCAAAGGAAACATATTCAATATCCCAAATAATAGCCTCATTAATTAGTTGCATATTGACAAGTCTATGGCAGACAATGCAATTTTTTTGCTGACATTTCTGAGATAGCTCTCTGTGTAATAGAACCAACACTATCTGAATTGTGTTAACAATATAACATTATGACAGCAGCGGAAGTGGTTTTTATTGCGGATTGTAGCATCAGTTGCAAGGCAGAAACTTTCAGAACTCTATAATTGAGTTTGGAAATGTGATGGCTCTTTCAAAGGTGGGGTGCACTTATCATTTGATTGTACCCTTGAAAGAAAGATGGTACTCTATTGTAATAAATTCTCAGACAGCTCTTGTTCAAGGCTGTGGCTGTCTTTTGATGTCAGCATTGAGAAAATAACTGAAGAGTTTTTCATGATCAACTCAGACTACGATTTCATTTTGAAATTTCTGCAATTGCAGAAAGATCTTCTGAAAGGCACTACATGTATTACTGCATTTTTCAAAAAGGGGACAGCAGGAAATATCATAGATCAATAATTACATATCAACATCATGCTAAGCTGTTTTGATTGCTGTCAACATGATCGGGGTTGGCAAATCAAATCTCTCCCAAAATTGGGGAAATAAATTTTCCAGAAAAATATCAAACCATCCTCACTGGATAGTACAGACAGGCAACACATTATGCACAAACTGTCCTTTTTGACATTGTCCATTTTGGTTTTTTATAACATTCTCTTTCAACTATTACCATTTAATTCATGACATCAATTTTGAAAATCTTGTGTGATAACTCAATCATTTTCTGATTCTAGGTTACCATGAGGAACATCTTTCAACCAGTAAGTATTAATTCTTTGCAATGTTTTCAGTAATTTACTTTTGGAAAAGATTATTTTCCAATTTAATGAATGATTCATTAGTAGCATCACTGGATGTCTTGACCTTAAATTATATGACTTTTCAATTGTAAAGAAAGATTGGATAAGCTGGGACTATTTACCCTGGAGTATAGGTGGTTGAGAGGTGACCTTATAGAAATTTATAAAATCAAGGCCGGTATAGATAGGGTTATTGGTGGCTGTCTTTTCTCGAGGATGGGGTATTTCAAGACTAGGGATGCATTTTAAAGGTGAGAGGAGTGAGATTTAAGAAAGAAAAGGGATAATTGTTTTACACGGAGAGTGGTTCGCATGTGGAATAAATTTCCTGACGAAGTGGTGGATATGGGTACAATTACAATATTTAAAAGACATTTGGATAAGTACATGGATCGGAAATATTTGGAGGGATGTCGGCCAGGATCAGGCTGGTTAGAGTAGTTTAGTTGTGGATTACATTCAGCATGGATTGGTTGGACCAAAGGGTCTGTTTCCGTGCTGTACAACTAAATGACACTATTGGTTGAAATGAGTGTGTTGAAATTGTCAGCCATCTGAGCTGTAGCTGCATAGTTTGCATAAAACAAGGAAAAAATGCTTGCCAACTTCCTTGTTATTAATGCAACAGATGCAGTTTGAAAGTAATTGATTATTGAAATCAATTTCCAAGGCATCTCAGATTGATGCCAGCTTTTCAGCAATGGAATGGTGTTCTTTCATTGCATTCTCAGTTTGTTTCTGTGTGTGGGATAAACTGTTTTCCTCTTTTTCCACAGCTGTAATTCCACTTGTAACTCCAATAGAGGAATCAAATCTTATTGACTATAACATAACTTTTATTATACGTGACCCATCATTCCAAGATATTGAATCAAACTCTTCCAATCAGGCAAGTATGATTGCAAATGAGGTGAGATAATTTGACAAATTGATTTGAAGGGGAAATTTTCATTCCAAATTTCTTTTGTTTCTCAATCAAAAGTATGTTTTATTTTCTTTCCCTGTAGCTCAATGATCTGTTCAAAAACAGCACCATAAATCCTACATTCGCCAGCTGCAGATTTCAGTCATTCAGGTAAAAAATATTGTCATTTACGTGTAATATTTACAATGATCTTGAAGTTGAGTCTTGCTCACAGAGCATTGCACTTAATGCAAAATTAACAGATACCCTGAAGGTAAAGGCCATTGTTATTACAAAAAATGGATGGGCAGAGAAATACACATCACACAGAGCTCTGCTTTGTGGACAAATAAGTCTTCTTTTAAAAGTATTCACAACTGAAGTTATCATGCCTTTATTGGTGATGTGGTGACTACAACAGATCAAAGTACCTGCCTTTCAAGTTAATCTTTTGATTTTGTTGCAGCATAATCAATGGTGACAGCAGCACAGTGACAGCAATATGTTCCTTCAAAAATGATTCTACTGTTCAGAACGTTGACAGAGAGCTTGTGTATCATGTGTTTGAAAATAAGACCAAAGATGTTTCGAAGTTCGGGCCATACACATTGGACAATGACAGCCTCTTTGTAAATGGTAGTTATCCAGTCAATATTCAGCTTAATTATTTGTTTGTCACACACAATAGGTTTTCATGAATAGCTGGGCAGTATTCTAATGCATGATACCAAGCACCACTTGCAATGGCAGGGAACATGTACAAAGTCAAATTCAAATGCTCCACCATTTGTTGATTGGAAGGACAAATTCTGTGGTAGACAGTTCAATTTTTTTTGTTGTCACAAAATATCATTTACCCAATACCTACCTAAGCCTGAAATTGCATTCATGGAGATTGTATATTCGTCATACAAGCCTCTGTACTGTGTTAATAATATGACAATATGACAGAAACATAAATTCTTATTACCATCTGTTGCATGCCAGAAGGAATCATTACTCTGTAACTGAGATGGGAACTTTTTGAACTCTTTCAAAAGAGGCTCAGGTAACTTATTCCATTTCTCATACCTTTGAAAGAAAGAAGCCAAAAGAGACCATTACCAAAAATATATTAACTTCTCATTCAGTTTGAAGCTGGCTACACATGCAGAATAAATGAAGATTTTTTTTTGCATAATAGACACAGACCAATAACATATTGTTAAATTTGCTATAATATTTGCAGTGATATGTTCCTAAAGCCATGATATGGTTTGTTGCACATTACAGACAGGAAATAGGAACTATTACAGATCATTAATTACACATCAACAACAAGCCAGCTTTTTTGACTGCTATGAAAGTGATGGCAAAATTGCCAAAGTGCTCCTAACACTGCTCAAATAAAAGTCTGCATAACAATGCCTAAACATTCCTCACTGGATGAAATTTACATTCATCTTGAAGCTATTCTTAGAATTGTTGACATTGATTAGATTAGTTACGATTATTGTGATAGTTTAATTATTGTATGTTTAATTAGTGAGACACATTGTCATAACTTTGTGTGACCACTCAATCCTCTTTTGTATCTAGATTACCATGAGGTGCGTCTTATAACCAGTGAGTAGGCACACATTTCATCTTTTTCTAAAATATTTTCAGCTTGTGCATATTTTTAGGTTTTCTGGTGAAGTATATGCTCTCATTTAATGAATGATTCATCAAGACTATCATCAGATTATCTTGAGTTTAATACTGATTACTGTTTAGATGAATAGGTAAACTATGATTGGTTGAGCTTAGCGTGCTGTAATTGTCAGCACTGATGAGGTAGCTGGTAAGCTTACACAAATTAAGGGTGAATGCTTGACAGCCTTCCAGCCATTAATGCAGCAGATTTAGACTGAATCATAATTAACTCTTGAAATCAATTTCCATGGGATCTCCCGTTGCTCTGGGTAAATCTTTCAATACATTCTCAGCTTATTTCTTTGTATGAAATAAACTGTTTCCTCCGTTTCCACAGCTGCAACTCCACTTGTAACAACAACAGAGGAAGTAAGTAGTATTGACTACAATCTGACATTTATTATAAGTAGTCCATCAAACTCTTCCAATCAGACAAGCATGATTGCAATTGAGGTGAGACACTTTGTAACATCTATTTGAAAGGAAAATTTTCATTCCACATTTCTTTAGTTTCTTTACCTAAAGAATGCTTGTTTTTTTTTCTCTGTAGCTCAATGACCTGTTCAAACACAGCAGCATAAATGCGACATTTGCCAGCTGCAGATTACAGTCATTCAGGTATAAAATATTTCAATTTATACATAATATTTACAATGATCTTGCACTTGAGTCTTGCTCTCAGAAAATTACAGTGAATGATAAATTAACAGTTATCCAGCGGGAAGAGGTCACTGTAATTACATGGAATAGATGTGTAATGAAATGTTCATTGCAAAGAGGTTTGCTTTGCTGACAAATGATTCGCCTGTAAAAAGTGTCCTCCATTGAAGTCATCATGTTTATCTTGGTGACGCGGTGACTACCTCGGATCAAAGTTCCTAACTTTGATTCTAATCTGCTTTCCATGTTTTGCAGCATGGTCGATGGTGACAGAAGCACAGTGACGGCAATGTGTTCCTTCAAAAACGATTCTACCATTCAGGACATCGATAGAGTGCATGTGTATCATGTGTTTGAAAATAAGTCAAAAGAAGCTTCGACATTGGGGCTATACATATTGGATAAAGACAGCCTCTATGTAAATGGTAGTTAACCAGTCAATATTTGGCCTACTCTTTGTTTATCTCACATGCTATATATTGAGGAATAAGTAGACAGTGTTCTAATGCATTATCTGATGAAATACTTGCAATGGAAGGGAACATGGGAAAAGTCACAATTCAAATCATCCAACATATTTTGGCCAGATCGACAGAGTCTATGGTGACCATGGAATGTTTTTGCTGACAAAGAATATTATCTACACAAAAATTGCATTCATGCAAATTGTAGGATTAAGCCAAGAATGTCTGTATTGTGTTAATAAAGCAACAATACATGAGAAGCATAAAAGTTTATTACGTTGGATTCCCATCTATTGATTCCCAGTATGAATCGTAATTCTGGAATTGAATTTAGAAATTCTGTGAACTCTGTCAGAAGAGGCTCAGACAACTCATTCCATTTCTTTGGCCCCTTGAAACAAAGAAAACAAAAGACACTATTATGTAAAATGTGTTAAATGCTGATTCAGTTTGTCTTTGAGTTTAGCACTATCTTTTAATGTCTGCACACTTGAATAAAGAAGGTATTTACATGTTTCACTCAGTCCACAATTTTTAGGGACTTTGCTGTCATAGTTACAGCAATCTCTTCTCAAAACCATGGTATCATATTTCAGACAGGACATAGCAGGATACATTACAGATTAATAATTACACATCTACAACAGTTAAATGTCTGGAGTCAAGATTAGTGGGCGGCACGGTGGCACAGTGGTTAGCACTGTTGCCTCACAGCGCCAGAGACCCGGGTTCAATTCCCGCCTCAGGCGACTGACTGTGTGGAGTTAGCACGTTCTCCCTGTGTCTGCGTGGGTTTCCTCCGGGTGCTCCGGTTTCCTCCCACAAACACAAAAACTGTGCAGGTTAGGCAAATTGGCCATGCTAAATTGCCCGTAGTGTTAGGTGAAGGGGTAAATGTAGGAGAATGGGTCTGGGTGGGTTACGCTTCGGCGGGTCGGTGTGGACTTGTTGGGCCGAAGGGCCTGTTTCCACACTGTAAATAATCTAATCTAATCTAAAATCTAATCTAATTAGAGTGATGATGGAAAAGCACAGTAGGTCAGGCAGCATCAGGATTCATTCCTGATGAAGGGATTTTGCCCAAAACGTTGATTTTCCTGCTCCTCAGATACTGCCTGACCTGCTGTGCTTTTCCAGCACCACTCTAATCTCCAACATCTGCAGTACCCACTTTTGCCTAGTTAACTGTTTGACTCATTTGACATTTGTCAATGTGATATGTTCTTGAAATTAAATGTGGTCCCAACGTTGCACAAAGAACAGCTTTCACAAAAATGTCTGAAAATTCCTCACTTGATGTTATTTACATTGTCTGTTCTCTCATTCATCTGAAAGGCCTTCTCGGAGTCAGATTTACTGCCATTAACGTCTTCCCTCATTTCTTGCACATTTAGTAAGACACACTGTGATAGCCTTGTTTGACAACATGATGTTATTTTTGTTCCAGATTACCATGAGGCACGTCTTGCTACCAGTGAGTAGAAACTATCTTTCATTTTCTTTGGGAATATTGTCTGCTTGTCCACATTCATCTCAATTCTGCCAAGATTATATTTTGATTTGGTGAATGATTCAGTCAGAGTATCCAGATTATCTTGGACTTTATACTGATTAATTTATTCTTGAATACTTAAATGAATATTATTTGAAGTTAGCGATTTGCAGTTGTCAGCACTTCTGCGATAGATGGTAAGTTTGCACAAATTCAGGCTACAAGCTTGACACCTTTCTTGTCATCAATACAACAGATTTAGATTGAATAATAATCAACTCTTGAAATCAAATTTCATGGGATTTCGTATTGAAATCTGGCCACTATTTCAGTAATAGGCTCTTGTACTTCCAATGCATCCTCAGTGTATTTCTGTGTGTGAGATAAACTGTTTTCCTCTTTTTCCACAGCTGTAGTTCCACTTGTAACTCCAACAGGGGAACTCATACTTACTGACTATAATCTGACATTTATTATAAGTCGTCCATCATTCCAAGACATTGAATCAAACTCTTCCAATCAGACAGGCATGATTGCAAATGAGGTGAGAAACTTTATAACATCTATTTGAAGGGGAAATTTCATTCCACACTTCTTTAGTTTCCTAACCTGGAGAATGTTTTTTTTCCTCTGAAGCTCAATGACCTGTTCAAAAACAGCAGCATAAATGCTACATTTGCCAGCTGCAGATTACAGTCATTCAGGTAAGAAATCTTGCAATTTACACATAATATTTACAATGATCTGCACTTGAGTCTTGCTCTCATAAACTTACAGTGAATGATAAATTAACAGTTATCCAAAAGGAAGAAGTCATTGTTATTACACAGAATGGATGTGGAATGAAATATTGATTGCAAAGAGGTTTGCTTTACTGAAAAATGATACCCCTCTAAAAATTGTCCTCCATTGAAGTCATCATGTTTATCGTGGTGACATGGTGACTACATCGGATCACAGTTCCTGCCTTTGATGCTAATCTTCTTTCCATGTTTTGCAGCATGGTCGATGGTGACAGAAGCACAGTGATGGCAATGTGTTCCTTCAAAAATGATTCCACCATTCAGGACATCGATAGAGTGCTTGTGTATCATGTGTTTGAAAATAAGACGAAAGATGCTTCGATATTGGGGCCATACACATTGGACAAAAACAGCCTCTATGTAAATAGTAGGTATCCAGTCAATATTTGGCCTACTCTTTGTTTATCTCACATGCTATGTATTGAGGAATAGGTAGACAGTGTTCTAATGCATTATCCAATGAGCTACTTGCAAATTAAGGGAGCATGTGAAAATTCACAATTCAAATTCTCCAACATATTTTGGTCAAAAGGACAGAGTCTATGGTGACCATGGAATTTGTTGGCTGACAAAGCATTTTATTTATGCAATATGTCTCTGAGTTAAAAATTCCATTCATGCAGATTGTGGGATTATGCTAAGAATATCTGTATTGTGTTAATAAAGTGACAATATTTGAGCAGCATAAAATCTTTTTACGTTGGATTCTACCATCTATCGCATCCAAGAATGAATCATAATTCTGGAATTGAATTTAGAGATTTGTTGATGTCTTTCAAAAGTGGCTCAGACAACTCACTCCATTTCTTTGGCCCCTTGAAATAAAAAAGACACTAATGTATAAAATGGATGAGATTCTGAATCAATTCATCTTTGAGTTTGACATTATTTTTAACATCTGCACACACAGGATACATGAAGGTATTTACATGTTACACTCAGTCCACAATTTGTTGGGACTTTGCTGTCATAGTTACAGCAATCTCTTGTCAAAGCTATCACACATTGCACATTTCTGACAGGAGACAGCAGTAAACGTTAATGACTAATAATTACACATCTACAACATACCAATTAAATCTTAGGCTCATTTGACATTTATAAATGTGATATAGTTCTTGAAATTAAATGTGGTCCCAACATTGCACAAGACCCAGTTTTCACAAAAATTTCTGAAAATTCTTCACTGGATGTTATTTACATTGTCTGTTCTGACATTCATCACGGAGTCTGGGCATTGATCAGAATCTGACATTTATTTACGTCTTACATAATTTCTTGCACATTTATTTAGTGAGACACATTGTGATAGCCTTGCTTGACACCACAGTGTTCTTTTTGTTCTAGATTACCATGAGGCACGTCTAGTAACCAGTGAGTAGAATTGTTTTTGGGAATATTGTCTGCTTGTCCACATTTATCTCAATTCTGCCAATGTTATGTTGCGACATAATGAATGATTCAGTCAGAGTATCCAGATTATCTTGGGCTTGATACTGATTGACTAATTCGTGAATAGATACATGAATATTGTTTAAAGTTAGCGATTTGCAATTGTTAGCACTTACGCGATAGATGGTAAGATTGCACAAATTCAGGCTGAAAGCTTGACACCATTCTTGTCATCAATAGAGCAAATTTAGATTGAATAATAATCAACTCTTGAAATCAAATTTCATGGGCTCTCCCGTTGTTCCTGGTAAATCTGGCCACTATTTCAGCAATAAGCTCTTCTTCTTCCAATACATTCTCAGTGTATTTCTGTGTATGAGATAAACTGTTTTCCTCTTTTTCCACAGCTGTTGTTCCACTTGTAACTCCAACAGAGGAACTCATACTTATTGATTACAATCTGACATTTATTATAAGTCGTCCATCATTTCAAGACATTGAATCAAACTCTTCCAATCAGACAGGCATGATTGCAAACAAGGTGAGATAATTCAACAAATCTTTTTGAAGGACTAATTTTTGTTCCACGTTTCTATTTTCTTTTATTAAATATGTTTGATTTTATTCCCTGTAGCTCAATGACCTGTTCAAAAACAGCAGCATAAATGCAACATTCTCCAGTTGCAGATTTCAATCACTCAGGTAAGAAATATTATAATTTATACGTAATATTGACACTGATCTTGCACTTGAATCTTGAAGATTACAGTGAATGAGAAATTAACTGTTGTCTAGAAGGAAGAAGTTGTTGTTATTACAGTGAATGGATGTGTAATGAAATGTTGCTTGCACAGAGCTTTGCTTTGCTGACAAATGACATGCCTCTAAACATTGCCCTCCATTGATGATATGGTGACTACTTTGGATCAAAGTTCCTCCCTTTGATGCTAATCTTCTTTCAATATTTTGCAGCATGGTCGATGGTGACAGAAGCACAGTGACGGCAATGTGTTCCTTCAAAAATGATTCCACCATTCAGGACATCAATAGAGTGCTTGTGTATCATGTGTTTGAAAATAAGACCGACAATTTTTCGATGTTGGGGCCATACACATTGGACAAAGACAGCCTGCATGTAAATGGTCGGTATCCAGTCAATATTCGGCCTACTCTTTGTTTGTCTCACATGCTATATATTGACGAATGGTTAGTCAGTGTTCTAATGCATTATATTCTAGGAGAAAGTGAGGACTGCAGATGCTGGAGATCAGAGCTGAAAATGTGTGCTGGAAAAGCACAGCCGGTCAGGAAGAAGGGCTCATGCCCGAAACATCGATTCTCCTGCTCCTTGGATGCTGCCTGACCTGCTGCACTTTTCCAGCAACACATTTTCAGTTCTCATGCATTATACCAAGCACCACTTGTAATGAAAGGGAATATGTGCAAAGTCACAATTTAAGTTCCCTAAGAACAGGATCCATGTTGGACCATGCAATTTATTTGCTGACAATGAATATAATTTATGCAGCAGCTCTTGGAGCTCAAAATTGCATTTGTGAAGGTTGTGGAATTAAGCCGAGATTCTCTGTATTCTGTTAACAATCAGATAGTATGTCAGCACCATAAATTCCTTTTACACTGGAGTGTACCATGTATTGCATCCCAAACTGAATCATAATTCTGGAATTGAGTTTAGAAATTGTTGGATCTCTCTCAAACTTATTCCATTTCTTTTCCCTCTTGAAAGAAAGAAGGCAAAAGGGACTATTGTGAAAAATGTATTAAATTCTCAGTCATTTCCTCTTTGAGTTTGGCACTATATTTTAGCAGCTGAAAATGTGTTGCTGTAAAAGCGCAGCAGGAATCGGGCTCATGTCCGAAAAGTCGATTCTCCTGCTCCTTGGATGCTGCCTGACCTGCTGCGCTTTTCCAGCAATACATTTTCAACTCTGATCTCCAGCATCTGCAGTCCTCACTTTCTCCTACTATCTTTTGACACCTGCACACTCAAAATACATGAAGCTATTTACATGTTAAACTCAGTCCTCAATTTGTTTGGAATTTGCTGTAATATTTAGAGCAATATCTGCCAACAACCATGATATGACGTATTGCACATCACACAGGAGGTCGCAAGAAACATTACAGATGAAGAATTACATTTCAACAACATGCCAATTAAAGTTTGGCTCATTTGAAATTTGGCAACATAATGTGGTACTTCAAAATAATTGTGTCCCCAAAATAACAGATTTATGATAATATCTGTAAATTCCTCACTTGATGTTATTTACATTGACCGTTCTCACATTCATCTGAAATGTCTTCTCAGAGACTGGGCATTGATCGGATTGGCTACTTTATCGTATTACATCATTTCATTCACATTTATTTAATGAGTCACATTGTGATAGACTTGTCTGACAACACGATGCTCTTTTTGTTCCAGATTATCATGAGGCACTTCTTGTAACCAGTGAGTGGAAACTCGTTTTCTTTATTTTTTGGAATATTTTTACCCGTCCGCATTTATTTCAATTCTGCCAAGATCACGTTGTGATTTAATGGATGATTCAGTCAGAGTAACCTTATTATTTTGAATTTGCCTTGTTTATATTATAGTTGATTCGGTAAATGAGTATTGTTTAAAGTTAGTGTGTTGCAATTGTCAGCACTTATGCAGAAGCTGGTAAGCTTGCACAAGTTCAGGGCTAATACTTGACATCTTTCTTGTCATCAATACAGCAGGCCTAGATTGAATCATAATTAACTCTCTAAACCAATTTTTATGGGATCTCCCATTGTTCCTCGTAAATCTGGTCACTATTTCAGCAATAGGCTCTTGTTCTTCCAATGCATCCTCAGTGTATTTGTGTGTGTGAGATAAACTGTTTTCCTCTTTTTCCACAGCTGTTGTTCCACTTGTAACTCCAACAGAGGAACTCATACTTATTGATTACAATCTGACATTTATTATAAGTCGTCCATCATTCCAAGACATTGAATCAAACTCTTCCAATCAGACAGGCATGATTGCAAACCAGGTGAGATAATTCAACAAATCTTTTTGAAAGAGAAATTTTAGTTGCACATTACTTTTTTTTAATGTAATTATGTTTGATTTTATTCCCTGTAGCTCAATGACCTGTTCAAAAACAGCAGCATAAATGCTACGTTCTCCAGTTGCAGATTTCAATCACTCAGGTAAGAAATATGATAATTTATATGTAATATTGACACTGATCTTGCACTTGAATCTTGAAGATTACAGTGAATGAGAAATTAACTGTTATCTAGAAGGAAAAAGTTGTTGTTATTACAGTGAATGGATGTGTAATGAAATGTTGCTTGCATAGAGTTTTCTTTTGCTGACAAATGATTTGCCTCTAAACATTGCCCTCCATTGGTGATATGGTGACTACTTTGGATCAAAGTTCCTCCCTTTGATGCTAATCTTCTTTCAATATTTTGCAGCATGGTCGATGGTGACAGAAGCACAGTGACGGCAATGTGTTCCTTCAAAAATGATTCCACCATTCAGGACATCAATAGAGTGCTTGTGTATCATGTGGTTGAAAATAAGACCGACAATTTTTCGATGTTGGGGCCATACACATTAGACAAAGACAGCCTGCATGTAAATGGTAGGTATCCAGTCAATATTCGGCCTACTCTTTGTTTGTCTCACATGCTATATATTGATGAATGGGTAGTCAGTGTTCTAATGCATTATCTTCGAGGAGAAAGTGAGGACTGCAGATGCTGGAGATCAGAGCCAAAATCGTGTTACTGGAAAAGCACAGCCCGTCAGGAAGAAGAGCTCATGCCCGAAACGTCGATTCTCCTGCTCCTTGGATGCTGCCTGACCTGCTGCACTTTTCCAGCAACACATTTTCAGTTCTCATGCATTATACCAAGCACCACTTGTAATGAAAGGGAATATGTGCAAAGTCACAATTTAAGTTCCCTAACATTAGTTGGTCAGAAGAACAGGATCCATGTTGGACCATGCAATTTATTTGCTGACAATGAATATAATTTATGCAGCACCTCTCGGAGCTCAAAATTGCATTTGTGAAGGTTGTGGAATTAAGCCTAGATTCTCTGTATTCTGTTAACAATCAGATAGTATGTCAGCACCATAAATTCCTTTTACACTGGAGTGTACCATGTATTGCATCCCAAACCGAATCATAATTCTGGAATTGAGTTTAGAAATTGTTGGATCTCTTTCAAACTTATTCCATTTCTTTTTCCTCTTGAAAGAAAGAAGGCAAAAGGGACTATTGTGAAAAATGTATTAAATTCTCAGTCAGTTCCTCTTTGAGTTTGGCATTATCTTTTAACAGCTGAAAATGTGTTGCTGTAAAAGCGCAGCAGGAATCGGGCTTGTGTCCGAAACGTCGATTCTCCTGCTCCTTGGATGTTGCCTGACCTGCTGCGCTTTTCCAGCAATACATTTTCAACTCTGATCTTCAGCATCTGCAGTCCTCACTTTCTCCTACTATCTTTTAACACCTGCACACTCAAAATACATGAAGCTATTTACATGTTAAACTCAGTCCTCAATTTGTTTGGAATCTGCTGTAATATTTAGAGCAATATCGGCCAACAACCATGATATGACGTATTGCACATCACACAGGAGGTAGCAAGAAACATTACAGATTAAGAATTACATATGAACTACATGCCAATTAAATGTTTGGCTTATTTTAAATTTGGCAACATAATGTGGTACTTCAAAATAATTGTGTCCCCAAAATAACAGATTTATGATAATATCTGTAAATTCCTCACTTGATGTTATTTACATTGACCGTTCTCACATTCATCTGAAATGTCTTCTCAGAGACTGGGCATTGATCGGATTGGCTACTTTATCGTATTACATCATTTCATTCACATTTATTTAATGAGTCACATTGTGAAAGACTTGTCTGACAACACGATGCTCTTTTTGTTCCAGATTACCATGAGGCACTTCTTGTAACCAGTGAGTGGAAACTCGTTTTCTTTATTTTTTGGAATATTTTTACCCGTCCGCATTTATTTCAATTCTGCCAAGATCACGTTGTGATTTAATGGATGATTCAGTCAGAGTAACCTTATTATTTTGAATTTGCCTTGTTTATATTATAGTTGATTCGGTAAATGAGTATTGTTTAAAGTTAGTGTGTTGCAATTGTCAGCACTTATGCAGAAGCTGGTAAGCTTGCACAAGTTCAGGGCTAATACTTGACATCTTTCTTGTCATCAATACAGCAGGCCTAGATTGAATCATAATTAACTCTCTAAACCAATTTTCATGGGATCTCCCATTGTTCCTCGTAAATCTGGTCACTATTTCAGCAATAGGCTCTTGTTCTTCCAATGCAGCCTCATTGTATTTGTGTGTGTGAGATAAACTGTTTTCCTCTTCTTCCACAGCTGTTGTTCCACTTGTAACTCCAACAGAGGAACTCATACTTACTGACTATAATCTGACATTTATTATAAGTCGTCCATCATTCCAAGACATTGAATCAAACTCTTCCAATCAGACAGGCATGATTGCAAACAAGGTGAGATAATTCAACAAATCTTTTTGAAAGAGAAATTTTAGTTGCACATTACTTTTTTGTAATGTAATTATGTTTGATTTTATTCCCTGTAGCTCAATGACCTGTTCAAAAACAGCAGCATAAATGCTACGTTCTCCAGTTGCAGATTTCAATCACTCAGGTAAGAAATATGATAATTTATATGTAATATTGACACTGATCTTGCAATTGAATCTTGAAGATTACAGTGAATGAGAAATTAACTGCTATCTAGAAGGAAAAAGTTGTTGTTATTACAGTGAATGGATGTGTAATGAAATGTTGCTTGCACAGAGTTTTCTTTTGCTGACAAATGATTTGCCTCTAAACATTGCCCTCCATTGGTGATATGGTGACTACTTTGGATCAAAGTTCCTCCCTTTGATGCTAATCTTCTTTCAATATTTTGCAGCATGGTCGATGGTGACAGAAGCACAGTGACGGCAATGTGTTCCTTCAAAAATGATTCCACCATTCAGGACATCGATAGAGTGCTTGTGTATCATGTGTTTGAAAACAAGACCGACAATTTTTCGATGTTGGGGCCATACACATTAGACAAAGACAGCCTGCATGTAAATGGTAGGTATCCAGTCAATATTCGGCCTACTCTTTGTTTGTCTCACATGCTATATATTGACGAATGGGTAGTCAGTGATCTCATGCATTATATTCTAGGAGAAAGTGAGGACTGCAGATGCTGGAGATCAGAGCCAAAAATGTGTTGCTGGAAAAGCACAGCCGGTCAGGAAGAAGAGCTCATGCCCGAAACGTCGATTCTCCTGCTCCTTGGATGCTGCCTGACCTGCTGCACTTTTCCAGCAACACATTTTCAGTTCTAATGCATTATACCAAGCACCACTTGTAATGAAAGGGAATATGTGCAAAGTCACAATTTAAGTTCCCTAACATTAGTTGGTCAGAAGAACAGGGTCCATGTTGGACCATGCAATTTATTTGCTGACAATGAATATAATTTATGCAGCACCTCTCGGAGCTCAAAATTGCATTTGTGAAGGTTGTGGAATTAAGCCTAGATTCTCTGTATTCTGTTAACAATCAGATAGTATGTCAGCACCATAAATTCCTTTTACACTGGAGTGTACCATATATTGCATCCCAAACCGAATCATAATTCTGGAATTGAGTTTAGAAATTGTTGGATTTCTTTCAAACTTATTCCATTTCTTTTCCCTCTTGAAAGAAAGAAGGCAAACGGGACTATTGTGAAAAATGTATTAAATTCTCAGTCAGTTCCTCTTTGAGTTTGGCACTATCTTTTAACAGCTGAAAATGTGTTGCTGTAAAAGCGCAGCAGGAATCGGGCTCATGTCCGAAACGTCGATTCTCCTGCTCCTTGGATGCTGCCTGACCTGCTGCGCTTTTCCAGCAATACATTTCAACTCTGATCTCCAGCATCTGCAGTCCTCACTTTCTCCTACTATCTTTTAACAGCTGCACACTCAAAATACATGAAGCTATTTACATGTTAAACTCAGTCCTCAATTTGTTTGGAATCTGCTGTAATATTTAGAGCAATATCTGCCAACAACCATGAAATGACGTATTGCACATCACACAGGAGGTCGCAAGAAACATTACAGATTAAGAATTACATATGAACTACATGCCAATTAAATGTTTGGCTTATTTTAAATTTGGCAACATAATGTGGTACTTCAAAATAATTGTGTCCCCAAAATAACAGATTTATGATAATATCTGTAAATTCCTCACTTGATGTTATTTACATTGACCGTTCTCACATTCATCTGAAATGTCTTCTCAGAGACTGGGCATTGATCGGATTGGCTACTTTATCGTATTACATCATTTCATTCACATTTTTTTAATGAGACACATTGTGATAGACTTGTCTGACAACACGATGCTCTTTTTGTTCCAGATTATCATGAGGCACTTCTTGTAACCAGTGAGTGGAAACTCGTTTTCTTTATTTTTTGGAATATTTTTACCCGTCCGCATTTATTTCAATTCTGCCAAGATCACGTTGTGATTTAATGGATGATTCAGTCAGAGTAACCTTATTATTTTGAATTTGCCTTGTTTATATTATAGTTGATTGGGTAAATGAGTATTGTTTAAAGTTAGTGTGTTGCAATTGTCAGCACTTATGCAGAAGCTGGTAAGCTTGCACAAGTTCAGGGCTAATACTTGACATCTTTCTTGTCATCAATACAGCAGGCCTAGATTGAATCATAATTAACTCTCTAAACCAATTTTCATGGGGCTCCCATTGTTCCTCGTAAATCTGGTCACTATTTCAGCAATAGGCTCTTGTTCTTCCAATGCATCCTCAGTGTATTTGTGTGTGTGAGATAAACTGTTTTCCTCTTTTTCCACAGCTGTTGTTCCACTTGTAACTCCAACAGAGGAACTCATACTTATTGATTACAATCTGACATTTATTATAAGTCGTCCATCATTCCAAGACATTGAATCAAACTCTTCCAATCAGACAGGCATGATTGCAAACAAGGTGAGATAATTCAACAAATCTTTTTGAAAGAGAAATTTTAGTTGCACATTACTTTTTTGTAATGTAATTATGTTTGATTTTATTCCCTGTAGCTCAATGACCTGTTCAAAAACAGCAGCATAAATGCTACGTTCTCCAGTTGCAGATTTCAATCACTCAGGTAAGAAATATTATAATTTATATGTAATATTGACACTGATCTTGCACTTGAATCTTGAAGATTACAGTGAATGAGAAATTAACTGTTATCTAGACGGAAAAAGTTGTTGTTATTACAGTGAATTGATGTGTAATGAAATGTTGCTTGTACAGAGTTTTCTTTTGCTGACAAATGATTTGCCTCTAAACATTGCCCTCCATTGGTGATATGGTAACTACTTTGGATCAAAGTTCCTCCCTTTGATGCTAATCTTCTTTCAATATTTTGCAGCATGGTCGATGGTGACAGAAGCACAGTGACGGCAATGTGTTCCTTCAAAAATGATTCCACCATTCAGAACATCGATAGAGTGCTTGTGTATCATGTGTTTGAAAATAAGACCGACAAGCTTTCGATGTTGGGGCCATACACATTGGACAAAGACAGCCTGCATGTAAATGGTAGGTATCCAGTCAATATTCGGCCTACTCTTTGTTTGTCTCACATGCTATATATTGACGAATGGGTAGTCAGTGTTCTAATGCATTATCTTCTAGGAGAAAGTGAGGACTGCAGATGCTGGAGATCAGAGCCGAAAATGTGTTGCTGGAAAAGCACAGCCGGTCAGGAAGAAGAGCTCATGCCCGAAACGTCGATTCTCCTGCTCCTTGGATGCTGCCTGACCTGCTGCACTTTTCCAGCAACACATTTTCAGTTCTAATGCATTATACCAAGCACCACTTGTAATGAAAGGGAATATGTGCAAAGTCACAATTTAAGTTCCCTAACATTAGTTGGTCAGAAGAACAGGGTCCATGTTGGACCATGCAATGTATTTGCTGACAATGAATATAATTTATGCAGCACCTCTCGGAGCTCAAAATTGCATTTGTGAAGGTTGTGGAATTAAGCCTAGATTCTCTGCATTCTGTTAACAATCAGATAGTATGTCAGCACCATAAATTCCTTTTACACTGGAATGTACCATGTATTGCATCCCAAACCGAATCATAATTCTGGAATTGAGTTTAGAAATTGTTGGATTTCTTTCAAACTTATTCGATTTCTTTTCCCCTTGAAAGAAAGAAGGCAAAAGGGACTATTGTGAAAAATGTATTAAATTCTCAGTCAGTTCCTCTTTGAGTTTGGCACTATCTTTTAACAGCTGAAAATGTGTTGCTGTAAAAGCGCAGCAGGAATCGGGCTCATGTCCGAAATGTCGATTCTCCTGCTCCTTGGATGCTGCCTGACCTGCTGCGCTTTTCCAGCAGTACATTTTCAACTCTGATCTCAAGCATTGCAGTCCTCACTTTCTCCTACTATCTTTTAACACCTCCACACTCAAAATACATGAAGCTATTTACATGTTAAACTCAGTCCTCAATTTGTTTGGAATCTGCTGTAATATTTTGAGCAATATCTGCTAACAACCATGATATGACGTATTGCACATCACACAGGAGGTAGCAAGAAACATTACAGATTAAGAATTACATATCAACAACATGCCAATTAAATGTTTGGCTCATTTGAAATTTGGCAACATAATGTGGTACTTCAAAATAATTGTGTCCGCAAAATAACAGATTTATGATAATATCTGTAAATTCCTCACTTGATGTTATTTACATTGACCGTTCTCACATTCATCTGAAATGTCTTCTCAGAGACTGAGCATTGATCGGATTCGCTACTTTATCGTATTACACCATTTCATTCACATTTATTTAATGAGTCACATTGTGATAGACTTGTCTGACAACACGATGCTCTTTTTGTTCCAGATTACCATGAGGCACTTCTTGTAACCAGTGAGTGGAAACTTGTTTTCTTTATTTTTTGGAATATTTTTACCCGTCCGCATTTATTTCAATTCTGCCAAGATCACGTTGTGATTTAATGGATGATTCAGTCAGAGAAACCTTATTATTTTGAATTTGCCTTGTTTATATTATAGTTGATTGGGTAAATGAGTATTGTTTAAAGTTAGTGTGTTGTAATTGTCAGCATTTATGCAGAAGCTGGTAAGCTTGCACAAGTTCAGGGCCAATACTTGACATCTTTCTTGTCATCAATACAGCAGGCCTAGATTGAATCATAATTAACTCTCTAAACCAATTTTCATGGGATCTCCCATTGTTCCTCGTAAATCTGGTCACTATTTCAGCAATAGGCTCTTGTTCTTCCAATGCATCCTCAGTGTATTTGTGTGTGTGAGATAAACTGTTTTCCTCTTTTTCCACAGCTGTTGTTCCACTTGTAACTCCAACAGAGGAACTCATACTTATTGATTACAATCTGACATTTATTATAAGTCGTCCATCATTCCAAGACATTGAATCAAACTCTTCCAATCAGACAGGCATGATTGCAAACCAGGTGAGATAATTCAACAAATCTTTTTGAAAGAGAAATTTTAGTTGCACATTACTTTTTTTAATTGTAATTATGTTTGATTTTATTCCCTGTAGCTCAATGACCTGTTCAAAAACAGCAGCATAAATGCTACGTTCTCCAGTTGCAGATTTCAATCACTCAGGTAAGAAATATTATAATTTATATGTAATATTGACACTGATCTTGCACTTGAATCTTGAAGATTACAGTGAATGAGAAATTAACTGCTATCTAGAAGGAAAAAGTTGTTGTTATTACAGTGAATGGATGTGTAATGAAATGTTGCTTGCACAGAGTTTTCCTTTGCTGACAAATGAGTTGCCTCTAAACATTGCCCTCCATTGGTGATATGGTGACTACTTTGGATCAAAGTTCCTCCCTTTGATGCTAATCTTCTTTCAATATTTTGCAGCATGGTCGATGGTGACAGAAGCACAGTGACGGCAATGTGTTCCTTCAAAAATGATTCCACCATTCAGGACATCGATAGAGTGCTTGTGTATCATGTGTTTGAAAATAAGACCGACAATTTTTCGATGTTGGGGCCATACACATTGGACAAAGACAGCCTGCATGTAAATGGTAGGTATCCAGTCAATATTCAGACTACTCTTTGTTTGTCTCACATGCTATGTATTGACAAATGGGTATTCAGTGTTCTAATGCATTATCCCAAGCACCACTTGCAATGGAAGGGAACTGGTCCAAAGTCACAATTCAAATCCTCTACCATGAGTTGATCAGAAAGACAGAGTCTGTGTTGGACCATGCAATGTTTTTGGTGACAAAGAATATAACATATGTAATACCTCAGTGTGCTCAAAATTGCATTTATGCAGTTTGCGGGATTAAGACTAGATTCTCTGCATTGTGCTAATAATCTGGCAGTATGTCAGCACCAGAAATTCTTTTGGCACAGGATTGTACCATCTATTACATCACACAATGAATCAGAGCTCTGGGATTGAGTTTAGAAATTTTTTGAACTCTTCCAAAAGAGGCTCACACAACGTACTGTATTTCTTTGTCCTCTTGAAAGAAAGAAGACAAAACATATCTGAAAAATATATAATATTCTCAGACAGTTCCTCTTCGACTTTTGCCACTATCTTTTAATGTTTGCCGACACACAATAAATGATGATTTTTGCTATACATATCCCTCGTCCACAATTTGCTTGCAATTTTGAAATTACATTTACCGGAATATCTTCTCAAAGATCTGATATAATTTAGTGTACATTTCAGACTGATGATATTAGAGAACATTATAAGTTATTATAATCACTGATCAACAACATGCTAATGAAACATTCAGCTCTTTGAGTTGAAATTAAATGTGTTCCCAACATTGAACAAATAAACATTTCCAAAAAAAGGTCCACAAGCCTCCTCAGCGATGTTAATGGCACCTGACATTTCTTAGTTTCATCTTAAAGCTGTTCCTGGAGTCATTGTCATTGATCCGATTGGTTGTTCTCTCAGTGTTAGTTCAGTTGTTACACATTTAATTAGCGAGATACATTATGCTAACCTTGTGACTTTCTATTGTTACCAGATTACCATGAGGCACAACTTCTGACCAGTGAGTAAATACATTTCAACTTGCTCAGAAAGATTTTCTGCTTGTGCAAATTTTTCTTTTTCTATTTACGAAGTAGATGTTGTGGTCTAATGAATGGTTCATCAGGTGTATCATCAGATTATTTTGACCTTAATACACATTAACCTGGAGATGAATAGGTAAAGTCCTACTGGTTGATGTCAGTGTGTTGATATTGACAGCACTGAAGAGGTAGCTGGTTAGTTTCAATGAATTCAGGGAGAAGGCTTGATATCTTTCTTTACATTAAGGCAACCGATTTGGGTTAAATAAGCATTAACTGTTGAATTCAATTTTTATGGAATCTCTCGTGGATCTTGTCCACTTAATCTGTCCAATATTTCATCAACAGACTCTCACTCTTCCAATATATTCTCAATTTGTTTCTTGTGTGGGATAGACTATTTTTCTCTTTTTCCACAGCTGCAATTCCACTTGTTACTCCAACAGAGGAACCAAAGTTTACTGACTACAATGTGACATTTATTATAAGTAGTCCATCATTCCAAGACATTGACTCAAACTCTTCCAAACAGACAGGCAAGATTGTAAATGAGGTGAGATCATTCTATTTGAAGAAGAAATTATAGTTCCAGACTTCTTTCGTCGCTTTACCTAATGTTTTGTTTTCTTTCCGTGTAGCTCGAAGAACTATTCAAAAACAGCAGCTTCAATGCTACGTTCTCCAGTTGCAGATTTCAATCACTCAGGTGAGAAATATTGCATTTGCAATACTTAGAATGATCTTGAGCTAGAGTCTTGCTCATGGAGTATTGACAGTTATCCAGAAGGAAGAAGTCCTTGTTATTATATAAAACGGATGTGCAATGAAATAGTCATTGCATGGAGCTTTGCTGTGCTGACAAATGATTCGCCTGTAAAACTGGTCCTCTATTGAAGTGATGATTTTTATCTTGGTGATGTGGAGACTACATCAGATCAAAGTTCCTGCCTGTCATGCTAATCTTCTTTCAATGTTTTGCAGCATGGTCAATGGGGACAGCAGCACAGTGACGGCAATGTGTTCCTTCAAAAACGATTCGACCATTCAGGACATCAATAGAGTGCTTGTGTATCATGTGTTTGAAAATCAAACGAAAGACATTTCGAAGTTGGGGACATACACATTGGACAAAGACAGCCTCTATGTAAATGGTAGGTATCCAGTCAATATTCGGCCTTCTATTTGTTAATCTCACATGCTATGTATTGATGAATAGGCAGACAGTGTTCTAATGCATTATCCCAAGCACCACTTGCAATGGAAGGGAACAGGTGCAAAGTGACAATACAAATCCCCTAACATTAGTTAATCAGAAGAACAGAGTCCATGTTGTACCAAGCAATGTTTTTGGTGACAAAGAATATAATTTGCATAATATCTCACTGAGCTCAAAATTCCATTCATGCAGTTTGTGGGATTAAGTCTAGATTCTCTGAATTGAGCACATAATTTGGCAGTATGTCAGCACCATAATTTCTTTTTGCACTGGTTTGTACTATCTATTACATCACAGACTGAATCAGAGCTCTGGAATTGAGTTTAGAAATTTTTTGAACTCTTCCAAAAGAGGCTCTGACAACTAACTTTATTCCTTTGACCACTTGAAAGAAAGAAGGCAAAAGAGAGTATTCTGAAAAATGTATTATATTCCCAGACAGTTCCTCTTCGACTTTTGCCGCTATCTTTTAATGTTTGCCAACACAAAATAAATGATGATTTTTGCTTTATGTATCCCTAGTCCACAATCTGCTTTTAATTTTGACATAACATTTAAAGGAATATCTTCTCAAAGATCTGATATAATTGAGAGCAGACATCAGACTGATGATATTAGGGAATATTATAAATCAATAATCACTGATCAACAACATGCTAATGAAACATTCAGCTCTTTGAGTTGAAATTAAATGTGTTCCCAACATTGAACAAATAAACATTTCCAAAAAAAGGTCCACAAGCCTCCTCAGCGATGTTAATGGCACCTGACATTTCTTAGTTTCATCTTAAAGCTGTTCCTGGAGTCATTGTCATTGATCCGATTGGTTGTTCTCTCAGTGTTAGTTCAGTTGTTACACGTTTAATTAGCGAGATACATTATGCTAACCTTGTGACTTTCTATTGTTATCAGATTACCATGAGGCACAACTTCTGACCAGTGAGTAAATACATTTCAACTTGCTCAGAAAGATTTTCTGCTTGTGCAAATTTTTCTTTTTCTGTTTACGAAGTAGATGTTGTGGTCTAATGAATGGTTCATCAGGTGTATCATCAGATTATTTTGACCTTAATACACATTAACCTGGAGATGAATAGGTAAAGTCCTACTGTTGAAGTCAGTGTGTTGATATTGACAGCACTGAAGAGGTAGCTGGTTAGTTTCAATGAATTCAGGGAGAAGGCTTGATATCTTTCTTTACATTAAGGCAACCGATTTGGGTTAAATAAGCATTAACTGTTGAATTCAATTTTTATGGAATCTCTCGTGGATCTTGTTCACTTAATCTGTCCAATATTTCATCAACAGACTCTCACTCTTCCAATATATTCTCAATTTGTTTCTTGTGTGGGATAGACTATTTTTCTCTTTTTCCATAGCTGCAATTCCACTTGTTACTCCAACAGAGGAACCAAAGTTTACTGACTACAATGTGACATTTATTATAAGTAGTCCATCATTCCAAGACATTGACTCAAACTCTTCCAAACAGACAGGCAAGATTGTAAATGAGGTGAGATCATTCTATTTGAAGAAGAAATTATAGTTCCAGACTTCTTTCGTCGCTTTACCTAATGTTTTGTTTTCTTTCCGTGTAGCTCAAAGAACTATTCAAAAACAGCAGCTTCAATGCTACGTTCTCCAGTTGCAGATTTCAATCACTCAGGTGAGAAATATTGCATTTGCAATACTTAGAATGATCTTGAGCTAGAGTCTTGCTCATGGAGTATTGACAGTTATCCACAAGGAAGAAGTCATTGTTATTATATAAAACGGATGTGCAATGAAATAGTCATTGCATGGAGCTTTGCTTTGCTGACAAATGATTCGCCTGTAAAACCGGTCCTCTATTGAAGTGATGATTTTTATCTTGGTGATGTGGAGACTATATCAGATCAAAGTTCCTGCCTGTCATGCTAATCTTCTTTCAATGTTTTGCAGCATGGTCGATGGGGACAGCAGCACAGTGACGGCAATGTGTTCCTTCAAAAACGATTCTGCCATTCAGAACATCGATAGAGTGCTTGTGTATCATTTATTTGAAAATAAGACTGAAGATGTTTCGATATTGGGGCCATACACATTGGACAAAGGCAGCCTCTATGTAAATGGTAGTTATCCAGTCAATATTCTGCCTAATTGTTGGTTTGTCTGAAATGCTATGCATTGATAAATAGGTAATCAGCATCCAATGCATTATACCAAGCACCACTTGTGATGGAAGGGATTATGTGCAAAGTCACAGCTCAAATACCCCTACATGTGTTGGCCAGAAGGACCGGGACCATGTTGGACCATGCAACTTTTTGCTGACTGTGAATATAATTTACACACCTCTCTGAGCTCAAAATAGCATTTGTGGAGATTGTGGGAATAAGCCGAGATTCTCTGTATTGTGTAATAATCAGATAATATGTCAGCACCATAAATTCCTTTTACATTGGATTGTACCATCTATTGCATCCCAAACTGAATCATAATTCTGGAATAGAGTTTAGAAATTTTTTGAAGTCTTTCAAACTTACTCTATTTCTTTGTCCCCTTGAAAGAACGAAAGAAGGCAAAAGAGACTATTGTGAAAAATGTATTAAATTCACAGTCAGTTCCTCTTTGAGTTTGGCACTATCTTTTAACAGCTGCAAACTCAAAATACATGAAGCTATTTACATGTTAAACTCAGTCCTCAATTTGTTTGGAATGTGCTGTAATATTTAGAGCAATATCTGCCAACAACCATGAAATGACGTATTGCACATCACACAGGAGGTAGCAAGAAACATTACAGATTAAGAATTACATTTCAACAACTTGCCAATTAAATGTTTGGCTCATTTGAAATTTGGCAACATAATGTGGTACTTCAAAATAATTGTGTCCCCAAAATAACAGATTTATGATAATATCTGTAAATTCCTCACTTGATGTTATTTACATTGACCGTTCTCACATTCATCTGAAATGTCTTCTCAGAGACTGGGCATTGATCGGATTGGCTACTTTATCGTATTACATCTTTTCATTCACATTTATTTAATGAGACACATTGTGAAAGACTTGTCTGACAACACGATGCTCTTTTTGTTCCAGATTACCATGAGGCACTTCTTGTAACCAGTGAGTGGAATCTCATTTTCTTTATTTTTTGGAATATTTTTACCCGTCCGCATTTATTTCAATTCTGCCAAGATCACGTTGTGATTTAATGGATGATTCAGTCAGAGTAACCTTATTATTTTGAATTTGCCTTGTTTATATTATAGTTGATTCGGTAAATGAGTATTGTTTAAAGTTAGTGTGTTGCAATTGTCAGCATTTATGCAGAAGCTGGTAAGCTTGCACAAGTTCAAGGCTAATACTTGACATCTTTCTTGTCATCAATACAGCAGGCCTAGATTGAATCATAATTAACTCTCTAAACCAATTTTCATGGGATCTCTCATTGTTCCTCGTAAATCTGGTCACTATTTCAGCAATAGGCTCTTGTTCTTCCAATGCATCCTCAGTGTATTTGTGTGGGTGAGATAAACTGTTTTCCTCTTTTTCCACAGCTGTTGTTCCACTTGTAACTCCAACAGAGGAACTCATACTTATTGATTACAATCTGACATTTATTATAAGTCGTCCATCATTCCAAGACATTGAATCAAACTCTTCCAATCAGACAGGCATGATTGCAAACCAGGTGAGATAATTCAACAAATCTTTTTGAAAGAGAAATTTTAGTTGCACATTACTTTTTTTTAATGTAATTATGTTTGATTTTATTGCCTGTAGCTCAATGACCTGTTCAAAAACAGCAGCATAAATGCTACGTTCTCCAGTTGCAGATTTCAATCACTCAGGTAAGAAATATTATAATTTATATGTAATATTGACACTGATCTTGCACTTGAATCTTGAAGATTACAGTGAATGAGAAATTAACTGTTATCTAGAAGGAAAAAGTTGTTGTTATTACAGTGAATGGATGTGTAATGAAATGTTGCTTGCACAGAGTTTTCCTTTGCTGACAAATGACATGCCTCTAAACATTGCCCTCCATTGGTGATATGGTGACTACTTTGGATCAAAGTTCCTCCCTTTGATGCTAATCTTCTTTCAATATTTTGCAGCATGGTCGATGGTGACAGAAGCACAGTGACGGCAATGTGTTCCTTCAAAAATGATTCCACCATTCAGAACATCGATAGAGTGCTTGTGTATCATGTGTTTGAAAATAAGACCGACAATTTATCGATGTTGGGGCCATACACATTGGACAAAGACAGCCTGCATGTAAATGGTAGGTATCCAGTCAATATTCAGACTACTCTTTGTTTGTCTCACATGCTATGTATTGACAAATGGGTATTCAGTGTTCTAATGCATTATCCCAAGCACCACTTGCAATGGAAGGGAACTGGTCCAAAGTCACAATTCAAATCCTCTACCATGAGTTGATCAGAAAGACAGAGTCTGTGTTGGACCATGCAATGTTTTTGGTGACAAAGAATATAACATATGTAATACCTCAGTGTGCTCAAAATTGCATTTATGCAGATTGCGGGATTAAGACTAGATTCTCTGCATTGTGCTAATAATCTGGTAGTATGTCAGCACCAGAAATTCTTTTGGCACAGGATTGTACCATCTATTACATCACACAATGAATCAGAGCTCTGGGATTGAGTTTAGAAATTTTTTGAACTCTTCCAAAAGAGGCTCACACAACGTACTGTATTTCTTTGTCCTCTTGAAAGAAAGAAGACAAAACATAACTGAAAAATATATAATATTCTCAGACAGTTCCTCTTCGACTTTTGCCACTATCTTTTAATGTTTGCCGACACACAATAAATGATGATTTTTGCTATACATATCCCTCGTCCACAATTTGCTTGCAATTTTGAAATTACATTTACCGGAATATCTTCTCAAAGATCTGATATAATTTAGTGTACATTTCAGACTGATGATATTAGAGAACATTATAAGTTATTATCATCACTGATCAACAACATGCTAATGAAACATTCAGCTCTTTGAGTTGAAATTAAATGTGTTCCCAACATTGAACAAATAAACATTTCCAAAAAAAGGTCCACAAGCCTCCTCAGCGATGTTAATGGCACCTGACATTTCTTAGTTTCATCTTAAAGCTGTTCCTGGAGTCATTGTCATTGATCCGATTGGTTGTTCTCTCAGTGTTAGTTCAGTTGTTACACGTTTAATTAGCGAGATACATTATGCTAACCTTGTGACTTTCTATTGTTACCAGATTACCATGAGGCACAACTTCTGACCAGTGAGTAAATACATTTCAACTTGCTCAGAAAGATTTTCTGCTTGTGCAAATTTTTCTTTTTCTATTTACGAAGTAGATGTTGTGGTCTAATGAATGGTTCATCAGGTGTATCATCAGATTATTTTGACCTTAATACACATTAACCTGGAGATGAATAGGTAAAGTCCTACTGGTTGATGTCAGTGTGTTGATATTGACAGCACTGAAGAGGTAGCTGGTTAGTTTCAATGAATTCAGGGAGAAGGCTTGTTATCTTTCTTTACATTAAGGCAACCGATTTGGGTTAAATAAGCATTAACTGTTGAATTCAATTTTTATGGAATCTCTCATGGATCTTGTTCACTTAATCTGTCCAATATTTCATCAACAGACTCTCACTCTTCCAATATATTCTCAATTTGTTTCTTGTGTGGGATAGACTATTTTTCTCTTTTTCCACAGCTGCAATTCCACTTGTTACTCCAACAGAGGAACCAAAGTTTACTGACTACAATGTGACATTTATTATAAGTAGTCCATCATTCCAAGACATTGACTCAAACTCTTCCAAACAGACAGGCAAGATTGTAAATGAGGTGAGATCATTCTATTTGAAGAAGAAATTATAGTTCCAGACTTCTTTCGTCGCTTTACCTAATGTTTTGTTTTCTTTCCGTGTAGCTCGAAGAACTATTCAAAAACAGCAGCTTCAATGCTACGTTCTCCAGTTGCAGATTTCAATCACTCAGGTGAGAAATATTGCGTTTGCAATATTTAGAATGATCTTGAGCTAGAGTCTTGCTCATGGAGTATTGACAGTTATCCAGAAGGAAGAAGTCCTTGTTATTTTATAAAACGGATGTGCAATGAAATAGTCATTGCATGGAGCTTTGCTTTGCTGACAAATGATTCGCCTGTAAAACCGGTCCTCTATTGAAGTGATGATTTTTATCTTGGTGATGTGGAGACTACATCAGATCAAAGTTCCTGCCTGTCATGCTAATCTTCTTTCAATGTTTTGCAGCATGGTCGATGGGGACAGCAGCACAGTGACGGCAATGTGTTCCTTCAAAAACGATTCGACCATTCAGGACATCAATAGAGTGCTTGTGTATCATGTGTTTGAAAATCAAACGAAAGACATTTCGAAGTTGGGGCCATACACATTGGACAAAGGCAGCCTCTATGTAAATGGTAGGTATCCAGTCAATATTCGGCCTTCTATTTGTTAATCTCACATGCTATGTATTGATGAATAGGCAGACAGTGTTCTAATGCATTTTCCCAAGCACCACTTGCAATGGAAGGGAACAGGTGCAAAGTCACAATACAAATCCCCTAACATTAGTTAATCAGAAGAACAGAGTCCATGTTGTACCAAGCAATGTTTTTGGTGACAAAGAATATAATTTGCATAATATCTCACTGAGCTCAAAATTCCATTCATGCAGTTTGTGGGATTAAGTCTAGATTCTCTGAATTGAGCACATAATTTGGCAGTATGTCAGCACCATAATTTCTTTTTGCACTGGTTTGTACTATCTATTACATCACAGACTGAATCAGAGCTCTGGAATTGAGTTTAGAAATTTTTTGAACTCTTCCAAAAGAGGCTCTGACAACTAACTTTATTCCTTTGACCACTTGAAAGAAAGAAGGCAAAAGAGAGTATTCTGAAAAATGTATTATATTCCCAGACAGATCCTCTTCGACATTTGCCGCTATCTTTTAATGTTTGCCAACACAAAATAAATGATGATTTTTGCTTTATGTATCCCTAGTCCACAATCTGCTTTTAATTTTGACATAACATTTAAAGGAATATCTTCTCAAAGATCTGATATAATTGAGAGCAGACATCAGACTGATGATATTAGGGAATATTATAAATCAATAATCACTGATCAACAACATGCTAATGAAACATTCAGCTCTTTGAGTTGAAATTAAATGTGTTCCCAACATTGAACAAATAAACATTTCCAAAAAAAGGTCCACAAGCCTCCTCAGCGATGTTAATGGCACCTGACATTTCTTAGTTTCATCTTAAAGCTGTTCCTGGAGTCATTGTCATTGATCCGATTGGTTGTTCTCTCAGTGTTAGTTCAGTTGTTACACGTTTAATTAGCGAGATACATTATGCTAACCTTGTGACTTTCTATTGTTATCAGATTACCATGAGGCACAACTTCTGACCAGTGAGTAAATACATTTCAACTTGCTCAGAAAGATTTTCTGCTTGTGCAAATTTTTCTTTTTCTGTTTACGAAGTAGATGTTGTGGTCTAATGAATGGTTCATCAGGTGTATCATCAGATTATTTTGACCTTAATACACATTAACCTGGAGATGAATAGGTAAAGTCCTACTGTTGAAGTCAGTGTGTTGATATTGACAGCACTGAAGAGGTAGCTGGTTAGTTTCAATGAATTCAGGGAGAAGGCTTGATATCTTTCTTTACATTAAGGCAACCGATTTGGGTTAAATAAGCATTAACTGTTGAATTCAATTTTTATGGAATCTCTCATGGATCTTGTTCACTTAATCTGTCCAATATTTCATCAACAGACTCTCACTCTTCCAATATATTCTCAATTTGTTTCTTGTGTGGGATAGACTATTTTTCTCTTTTTCCACAGCTGCAATTCCACTTGTTACTCCAACAGAGGAACCAAAGTTTACTGACTACAATGTGACATTTATTATAAGTAGTCCATCATTCCAAGACATTGACTCAAACTCTTCCAAACAGACAGGCAAGATTGTAAATGAGGTGAGATCATTCTATTTGAAGAAGAAATTATAGTTCCAGACTTCTTTCGACGCTTTACCTAATGTTTTGTTTTCTTTCCGTGTAGCTCGAAGAACTATTCAAAAACAGCAGCTTCAATGCTACGTTCTCCAGTTGCAGATTTCAATCACTCAGGTGAGAAATATTGCGTTTGCAATACTTAGAATGATCTTGAGCTAGAGTCTTGTTCATGGAGTATTGACAGTTATCCACAAGGAAGAAGTCATTGTTATTATATAAAACGGATGTGCAATGAAATAGTCATTGCATGGAGCTTTGCTTTGCTGACAAATGATTCGCCTGTAAAACCGGTCCTCTATTGAAGTGATGATTTTTATCTTGGTGATGTGGAGACTATATCAGATCAAAGTTCCTGCCTGTCATGCTAATCTTCTTTCAATGTTTTGCAGCATGGTCGATGGGGACAGCAGCACAGTGACGGCAATGTGTTCCTTCAAAAACGATTCTGCCATTCAGAACATCGATAGAGTGCTTGTGTATCATTTATTTGAAAATAAGACTGAAGATGTTTCGATATTGGGGTCATACACATTGGACAAAGGCAGCCTCTATGTAAATGGTAGTTATCCAGTCAATATTCTGCCTAATTGTTGGTTTGTCTGAAATGCTATGCATTGATAAATAGGTAATCAGCATCCAATGCATTATACTAAGCACCACTTGTGATGGAAGGGATTATGTGCAAAGTCACAGCTCAAATACCCCTACATGTGTTGGCCAGAAGGACCGGGACCATGTTGGACCATGCAACTTTTTGCTGACTGTAAATATAATTTACACACCTCTCTGAGCTCAAAATAACATTTGTGGAGATTGTGGGAATAAGCCTAGATTCTCTGTATTGTGTAATAATCAGATAATATGTCAGCACCATAAATTCCTTTTACATTGGATTGTACCATCTATTGCATCCCAAACTGAATCATAATTCTGGATTAGAGTTTAGAAATTTTTTGAAGTCTTTCAAACTTACTCTATTTCTTTGTCCCCTTGAAAGAACGAAAGAAGGCAAAAGAGACTATTGTGAAAAATGTATTAAATTCACAGTCAGTTCCTCTTTGAGTTTGGCACTATCTTTTAACAGCTGCAAACTCAAAATACATGAAGCTATTTACATGTTAAACTCAGTCCTCAATTTGTTTGGAATGTGCTGTAATATTTAGAGCAATATCTGCCAACAACCATGAAATGACGTATTGCACATCACACAGGAGGTAGCAAGAAACATTACAGATTAAGAATTACATTTCAACAACTTGCCAATTAAATGTTTGGCTCATTTGAAATTTGGCAACATAATGTGGTACTTCAAAATAATTGTGTCCGCATAATAACAGATTTATGATAATATCTGTAAATTCCTCACATGATGTTATTTACATTGACCGTTCTCACATTCATCTGAAATGTCTTCTCAGAGACTGGGCATTGATCGGATTGGCTACTTTATCGTATTACATCTTTTCATTCACATTTATTTAATGAGACACATTGTTAAAGACTTGTCTGACAACACGATGCTCTTTTTGTTCCAGATTATCATGAGGCACTTCTTGTAACCAGTGAGTGGAAACTCGTTTTCTTTATGTTTTGGAATATTTTTACCCGTCCGCATTTATTTCAATTCTGCCAAGATCACGTTGTGATTTAATGGATGATTCAGTCAGAGTAACCTTATTATTTTGAATTTGCCTTGTTTATATTATAGTTGATTGGGTAAATGAGTATTGTTTAAAGTTAGTGTGTTGCAATTGTCAGCACTTATGCAGAAGCTGGTAAGCTTGCACAAGTTCAGGGCCAATACTTGACATCTTTCTTGTCATCAATACAGCAGGCCTAGATTGAATAATAATTAACTCTCTAAACCAATTTTCATGGGATCTCCCATTGTTCCTCGTAAATCTGGTCACTATTTCAGCAATAGGCTCTTGTTCTTCCAATGCATCCTCAGTGTATTTGTGTGTGTGAGATAAACTGTTTTCCTCTTTTTCCACAGCTGTTGTTCCACTTGTAACTCCAACAGAGGAACTCATACTTATTGATTACAATCTGACATTTATTATAAGTCGTCCATCATTCCAAGACATTGACTCAAACTCTTCCAAACAGACAGGCAAGATTGTAAATGAGGTGAGATCATTCTATTTGAAGAAGAAATTATAGTTCCAGACTTCTTTCGACGCTTTACCTAATGTTTTGTTTTCTTTCCGTGTAGCTCGAAGAACTATTCAAAAACAGCAGCTTCAATGCTACGTTCTCCAGTTGCAGATTTCAATCACTCAGGTGAGAAATATTGCGTTTGCAATACTTAGAATGATCTTGAGCTAGAGTCTTGTTCATGGAGTATTGACAGTTATCCACAAGGAAGAAGTCATTGTTATTATATAAAACGGATGTGCAATGAAATAGTCATTGCATGGAGCTTTGCTTTGCTGACAAATGATTCGCCTGTAAAACCGGTCCTCTATTGAAGTGATGATTTTTATCTTGGTGATGTGGAGACTATATCAGATCAAAGTTCCTGCCTGTCATGCTAATCTTCTTTCAATGTTTTGCAGCATGGTCGATGGGGACAGCAGCACAGTGACGGCAATGTGTTCCTTCAAAAACGATTCTGCCATTCAGAACATCGATAGAGTGCTTGTGTATCATTTATTTGAAAATAAGACTGAAGATGTTTCGATATTGGGGTCATACACATTGGACAAAGGCAGCCTCTATGTAAATGGTAGTTATCCAGTCAATATTCTGCCTAATTGTTGGTTTGTCTGAAATGCTATGCATTGATAAATAGGTAATCAGCATCCAATGCATTATACTAAGCACCACTTGTGATGGAAGGGATTATGTGCAAAGTCACAGCTCAAATACCCCTACATGTGTTGGCCAGAAGGACCGGGACCATGTTGGACCATGCAACTTTTTGCTGACTGTAAATATAATTTACACACCTCTCTGAGCTCAAAATAGCATTTGTGGAGATTGTGGGAATAAGCCTAGATTCTCTGTATTGTGTAATAATCAGATAATATGTCAGCACCATAAATTCCTTTTACATTGGATTGTACCATCTATTGCATCCCAAACTGAATCATAATTCTGGATTAGAGTTTAGAAATTTTTTGAAGTCTTTCAAACTTACTCTATTTCTTTGTCCCCTTGAAAGAACGAAAGAAGGCAAAAGAGACTATTGTGAAAAATGTATTAAATTCACAGTCAGTTCCTCTTTGAGTTTGGCACTATCTTTTAACAGCTGCAAACTCAAAATACATGAAGCTATTTACATGTTAAACTCAGTCCTCAATTTGTTTGGAATGTGCTGTAATATTTAGAGCAATATCTGCCAACAACCATGAAATGACGTATTGCACATCACACAGGAGGTAGCAAGAAACATTACAGATTAAGAATTACATTTCAACAACTTGCCAATTAAATGTTTGGCTCATTTGAAATTTGGCAACATAATGTGGTACTTCAAAATAATTGTGTCCGCATAATAACAGATTTATGATAATATCTGTAAATTCCTCACATGATGTTATTTACATTGACCGTTCTCACATTCATCTGAAATGTCTTCTCAGAGACTGGGCATTGATCGGATTGGCTACTTTATCGTATTACATCTTTTCATTCACATTTATTTAATGAGACACATTGTTAAAGACTTGTCTGACAACACGATGCTCTTTTTGTTCCAGATTATCATGAGGCACTTCTTGTAACCAGTGAGTGGAAACTCGTTTTCTTTATGTTTTGGAATATTTTTACCCGTCCGCATTTATTTCAATTCTGCCAAGATCACGTTGTGATTTAATGGATGATTCAGTCAGAGTAACCTTATTATTTTGAATTTGCCTTGTTTATATTATAGTTGATTGGGTAAATGAGTATTGTTTAAAGTTAGTGTGTTGCAATTGTCAGCACTTATGCAGAAGCTGGTAAGCTTGCACAAGTTCAAGGCTAATACTTGACATCTTTCTTGTCATCAATACAGCAGGCCTAGATTGAATAATAATTAACTCTCTAAACCAATTTTCATGGGATCTCCCATTGTTCCTCGTAAATCTGGTCACTATTTCAGCAATAGGCTCTTGTTCTTCCAATGCATCCTCAGTGTATTTGTGTGTGTGAGATAAACTGTTTTCCTCTTTTTCCACAGCTGTTGTTCCACTTGTAACTCCAACAGAGGAACTCATACTTATTGATTACAATCTGACATTTATTATAAGTCGTCCATCATTCCAAGACATTGAATCAAACTCTTCCAATCAGACAGGCATGATTGCAAACCAGGTGAGATAATTCAACAAATCTTTTTGAAAGAGAAATTTTAGTTGCACATTACTTTTTTGTAATGTAATTATGTTTGATTTTATTCCCTGTAGCTCAATGACCTGTTCAAAAACAGCAGCATAAATGCTACGTTCTCCAGTTGCAGATTTCAATCACTCAGGTCAGAAATATTATAATTTATACGTAATATTGACACTGATCTTGCACTTGAATCTTGAAGATTACAGTGAATGAGAAATTAACTGTTATCTAGAAGGAAAAAGTTGTTGTTATTACAGTGAATTGATGTGTAATGAAATGTTGCTTGTACAGAGTTTTCTTTTGCTGACAAATGATTTGCCTCTAAACATTGCCCTCCATTGGTGATATGGTGACTACTTTGGATCAAAGTTCCTCCATTTGATGCTAATTTTCTTTCAATATTTTGCAGCATGGTCGATGGTGACAGAAGCACAGTGACGGCAATGTGTTCCTTCAAAAATGATTCCACCATTCAGGACATCGATAGAGTGCTTGTGTATCATGTGTTTGAAAATAAGACCGACAAGCTTTCGATGTTGGGGCCATACACATTGGACAAAGACAGCCTGCATGTAAATGGTAGGTATCCAGTCAATATTCGGCCTACTCTTTGTTTGTCTCACATGCTATATATTGATGAATGGGTAGTCAGTGTTCTAATGCATTATCTTCTAGGAGAAAGTGAGGACTTTAGATGCTGGAGATCAGAGCCGAAAATGTGTTGCTGGAAAAGCACAGCCGGTCAGGAAGAAGAGCTCATGCCAGAAACGTCGATTCTCCTGCTCCTTGGATGCTGCCTGACCTGCTGCACTTTTCCAGCAACACATTTTCAGTTCTAATGCATTATACCAAGCACCACTTGTAATGAAAGGGAATATGTGCAAAGTCACAATTTAAGTTCCCTAACATTAGTTGGTCAGAAGAACAGGGTCCATGTTGGACCATGCTGACAATGAATATAATTTATGCAGCACCTCTCGGAGCTCAAAATTGCATTTGTGAAGGTTGTGGAATTAAGCCTAGATTCTCTGTATTCTGTTAACAATCAGATAGTATGTCAGCACCATAAATTCCTTTTACACTGGAGTGTACCATGTATTGCATCCCAAACCGAATCATAATTCTGGAATTGAGTTTAGAAATTGTTGGATTTCTTTCAAACTTATTCCACTTCTTTTCCCCTTGAAAGAAAGAAGGCAAAAGGGACTATTGTGAAAAATGTATTAAATTCTCAGTCAGTTCCTCTTTGAGTTTGGCACTATCTTTTAACAGCTGAAAATGTGTTGCTGTAAAAGCGCAGCAGGAATCGGGCTCATGTCCGAAATGTCGATTCTCCTGCTCCTTGGATGCTGCCTGACCTGCTGCGCTTTTCCAGCAATACATTTTCAACTCTGATCTCAAGCATTGCAGTCCTCACTTTCTCCTACTATCTTTTAACACCTCCACACTCAAAATACATGAAGCTATTTACATGTTAAACTCAGTCCTCAATTTGTTTGGAATCTGCTGTAATATTTTGAGCAATATCTGCTAACAACCATGATATGACGTATTGCACATCACACAGGAGGTAGCAAGAAACATTACAGATTAAGAATTACATTTGAACAACATGCCAATTAAATGTTTGGCTCATTTGAAATTTGGCAACATAATGTGGTACTTCAAAATAATTGTGTCCGCATAATAACAGATTTATGATAATATCTGTAAATTCCTCACTTGATGTTATTTACATTGACCGTTCTCACATTCATCTGAAATGTCTTCTCAGAGACTGGGCATTGATCGGATTCGCTACTTTATCGTATTACACCATTTCATTCACATTTATTTAATGAGACACATTGTGATAGACTTGTCTGACAACACGATGCTCTTTTTGTTCCAGATTACCATGAGGCACTTCTTGTAACCAGTGAGTGGAAACTTGTTTTCTTTATTTTTTGGAATATTTTTACCCGTCCGCATTTATTTTAATTCTGCCAAGATCACGTTGTGATTTAATGGATGATTCAGTCAGAGAAACCTTATTATTTTGAATTTGCCTTGTTTATATTATAGTTGATTCGGTAAATGAGTATTGTTTAAAGTTAGTGTGTTGCAATTGTCAGCATTTATGCAGAAGCTGGTAAGCTTGCACAAGTTCAGGGCTAATACTTGACATCTTTCTTGTCATCAATACAGCAGGCCTAGATTGAATCATAATTAACTCTCTAAACCAATTTTCATGGGATCTCCCATTGTTCCTCGTAAATCTGGTCACTATTTCAGCAATAGGCTCTTGTTCTTCCAATGCAACCTCAGTGTATTTGTGTGTGTGAGATAAACTGTTTTCCTCTTTTTCCACAGCTGTTGTTCCACTTGTAACTCCAACAGAGGAACTCATACTTATTGATTACAATCTGACATTTATTATAAGTCGTCCATCATTCCAAGACATTGAATCAAACTCTTCCAATCAGACAGGCATGATTGCAAACAAGGTGAGATAATTCAACAAATCTTTTTGAAAGAGAAATTTTAGTTGCACATTACATTTTTTTAATGTAATTATGTTTGATTTTATTGCCTGTAGCTCAATGACCTGTTCAAAAACAGCAGCATAAATGCTACGTTCTCCAGTTGCAGATTTCAATCACTCAGGTAAGAAATATTATAATTTATACGTAATATTGACACTGATCTTGCACTTGAATCTTGAAGATTACAGTGAATGAGAAATTAACTGCTATCTAGAAGGAAAAAGTTGTTGTTATTACAGTGAATGGATGTGTAATGAAATGTTGCTTGCACAGAGTTTTCCTTTGCTGACAAATGACATGCCTCTAAACATTGCCCTCCATTGGTGATATGGTAACTACTTTGGATCAAAGTTCCTCCCTTTGATGCTAATCTTCTTTCAATATTTTGCAGCATGGTCGATGGTGACAGAAGCACAGTGACGGCAATGTGTTCCTTCAAAAATGATTCCACCATTCAGAACATCGATAGAGTGCTTGTGTATCATGTATTTGAAAATAAGACCGACGATTTATCGATGTTGGGGCCATTCACATTGGACAAAGACAGCCTGCATGTAAATGGTAGGTATCCAGTCAATATTCAGACTACTCTTTGTTTGTCTCACATGCTATGTATTGACAAATGGGTAGTCAGTGTTCTAATGCATTATCCCAAGCACCACTTGCAATGGAAGGGAACTGGTCCAAAGTCACAATTCAAATCCTCTACCATGAGTTGATCAGAAAGACAGAGTCTGTGTTGGACCATGCAATGTTTTTGGTGACAAAGAATATAACATATGTAATACCTCAGTGTGCTCAAAATTGCATTTATGCAGATTGCGGGATTAAGACTAGATTCTCTGCATTGTGCTAATAATCTGGCAGTATGTCAGCACCAGAAATTCTTTTGGCACAGGATTGTACCATCTATTGCATCACACAATGAATCAGAGCTCTGGGATTGAGTTTAGAAATATTTTGAACTCTTCCAAAAGAGGCTCACACAACGTACTGTATTTCTTTGTCCTCTTGAAAGAAAGAAGACAAAACATATCTGAAAAAAATAATATTCTCAGACAGTTCCTCTTCGACTTTTGCCACTATCTTTTAATGTTTGCCGACACACAATAAATGATGATTTTTGCTATACATATCCCTCGTCCACAATTTGCTTGCAATTTTGAAATAACATTTACCGGAATATCTTCTCAAAGATCTGATATAATTTAGTGTACATTTCAGACTGATGATATTAGAGAACATTATAAGTTAATAATCACTGATCAACAACATGCTAATGAAACATTCAGCTCTTTGAGTTGAAATTAAACGTGTTCCCAACACTGAACAAATAAACATTTCCAAAAAAAGGTCCACAAGCCTCCTCAGTGATGTTAATGGCACCTGACATTTCTTAGTTTCATCTTAAAGCCGTTCCTGGAGTCATTGTCATTGATCCGATTGGTTGTTCTCTCAGTGTTAGTTCAGTTGTTACACGTTTAATTAGCGAGATACATTATGCTAACCTTGTGACTTTCTATTGTTACCAGATTACCATGAGGCACAACTTCTGACCAGTGAGTAAATACATTTCAACTTGCTCAGAAAGATTTTCTGCTTGTGCAAATTTTTCTTTTTCTGTTTACGAAGTAGATGTTGTGGTCTAATGAATAGTTCATCAGGTGTATCATCAGATTATTTTGACCTTAATACACATTAACCTGGAGATGAATAGGTAAAGTCCTACTGTTGAAGTCAGTGTGTTGATATTGACAGCACTGAAGAGGTAGCTGGTTAGTTTCAATGAATTCAGGGAGAAAGCTTGATATCTTTCTTTACATTAAGGCAACCGATTTGGGTTAAATAAGCATTAACTGTTGAATTCAATTTTTATGGAATCTCTCGTGGATCTTGTCCACTTAATCTGTCCAATATTTCATCAACAGACTCTCACTCTTCCAATATATACTCAATTTGTTTCTTGTGTGGGATAGACTATTTTTCTCTTTTTCCACAGCTGCAATTCCACTTGTTACTCCAACAGAGGAACCAAAGTTTACTGACTACAATGTGACATTTATTATAAGTAGTCCATCATTCCAAGACATTGACTCAAACTCTTCCAAACAGACAGGCAAGATTGTAAATGAGGTGAGATCATTCTATTTGAAGAAGAAATTATAGTTCCAGACTTCTTTCGTCGCTTTACCTAATGTTTTGTTTTCTTTCCGTGTAGCTCGAAGAACTATTCAAAAACAGCAGCTTCAATGCTACGTTCTCCAGTTGCAGATTTCAATCACTCAGGTGAGAAATATTGCGTTTGCAATACTTAGAATGATCTTGAGCTAGCGTCTTGCTCATGGAGTATTGACAGTTATCCACAAGGAAGAAGTCATTGTTATTATATAAAACGGATGTGCAATGAAATAGTCATTGCATGGAGCTTTGCTGTGCTGACAAATGATTCGCCTGTAAAACCGGTCCTCTATTGAAGTGATGATTTTTATCTTGGTGATGTGGAGACTATATCAGATCAAAGTTCCTGCCTGTCATGCTAATCTTCTTTCAATGTTTTGCAGCATGGTCGATGGGGACAGCAGCACAGTGACGGCAATGTGTTCCTTCAAAAACGATTCTGCCATTCAGAACATCGATAGAGTGCTTGTGTATCATTTATTTGAAAATAAGACTGAAGATGTTTCGATATTGGGGCCATACACATTGGACAAAGGCAGCCTCTATGTAAATGGTAGTTATCCAGTCAATATTCTGCCTAATTGTTGGTTTGTCTGAAATGCTATGCATTGATAAATAGGTAATCAGCATCCAATGCATTATACCAAGCACCACTTGTGATGGAAGGGATTATGTGCAAAGTCACAGCTCAAATACCCCTACATGTGTTGGCCAGAAGGACCGGGACCATGTTGGACCATGCAACTTTTTGCTGACTGTGAATATAATTTACACACCTCTCTGAGCTCAAAATAGCATTTGTGGAGATTGTGGGAATAAGCCGAGATTCTCTGTATTGTGTAATAATCAGATAATATGTCAGCACCATAAATTCCTTTTACATTGGATTGTACCATCTATTGCATCCCAAACTGAATCATAATTCTGGAATAGAGTTTAGAAATTTTTTGAAGTCTTTCAAACTTACTCTATTTCTTTGTCCCCTTGAAAGAACGAAAGAAGGCAAAAGAGACTATTGTGAAAAATGTATTAAATTCACAGTCAGTTCCTCTTTGAGTTTGGCACTATCTTTTAACAGCTGCAAACTCAAAATACATGAAGCTATTTACATGTTAAACTCAGTCCTCAATTTGTTTGGAATGTGCTGTAATATTTAGAGCAATATCTGCCAACAACCATGAAATGACGTATTGCACATCACACAGGAGGTAGCAAGAAACATTACAGATTAAGAATTACATTTCAACAACTTGCCAATTAAATGTTTGGCTCATTTGAAATTTGGCAACATAATGTGGTACTTCAAAATAATTGTGTCCCCAAAATAACAGATTTATGATAATATCTGTAAATTCCTCACTTGATGTTATTTACATTGACCGTTCTCACATTCATCTGAAATGTCTTCTCAGAGACTGGGCATTGATCGGATTGGCTACTTTATCGTATTACATCTTTTCATTCACATTTATTTAATGAGACACATTGTGAAAGACTTGTCTGACAACACGATGCTCTTTTTGTTCCAGATTACCATGAGGCACTTCTTGTAACCAGTGAGTGGAATCTCATTTTCTTTATTTTTTGGAATATTTTTACCCGTCCGCATTTATTTCAATTCTGCCAAGATCACGTTGTGATTTAATGGATGATTCAGTCAGAGTAACCTTATTATTTTGAATTTGCCTTGTTTATATTATAGTTGATTCGGTAAATGAGTATTGTTTAAAGTTAGTGTGTTGCAATTGTCAGCATTTATGCAGAAGCTGGTAAGCTTGCACAAGTTCAAGGCTAATACTTGACATCTTTCTTGTCATCAATACAGCAGGCCTAGATTGAATCATAATTAACTCTCTAAACCAATTTTCATGGGATCTCCCATTGTTCCTCGTAAATCTGGTCACTATTTCAGCAATAGGCTCTTGTTCTTCCAATGCATCCTCAGTGTATTTGTGTGGGTGAGATAAACTGTTTTCCTCTTTTTCCACAGCTGTTGTTCCACTTGTAACTCCAACAGAGGAACTCATACTTATTGATTACAATCTGACATTTATTATAAGTCGTCCATCATTCCAAGACATTGAATCAAACTCTTCCAATCAGACAGGCATGATTGCAAACCAGGTGAGATTATTCAACAAATCTTTTTGAAAGAGAAATTTTAGTTGCACATTACTTTTTTTTAATGTAATTATGTTTGATTTTATTGCCTGTAGCTCAATGACCTGTTCAAAAACAGCAGCATAAATGCTACGTTCTCCAGTTGCAGATTTCAATCACTCAGGTAAGAAATATTATAATTTATATGTAATATTGACACTGATCTTGCACTTGAATCTTGAAGATTACAGTGAATGAGAAATTAACTGTTATCTAGAAGGAAAAAGTTGTTGTTATTACAGTGAATGGATGTGTAATGAAATGTTGCTTGCACAGAGTTTTCCTTTGCTGACAAATGAGTTGCCTCTAAACATTGCCCTCCATTGGTGATATGGTGACTACTTTGGATCAAAGTTCCTCCCTTTGATGCTAATCTTCTTTCAATATTTTGCAGCATGGTCGATGGTGACAGAAGCACAGTGACGGCAATGTGTTCCTTCAAAAATGATTCCACCATTCAGAACATCGATAGAGTGCTTGTGTATCATGTGTTTGAAAATAAGACCGACAATTTATCGATGTTGGGGCCATACACATTGGACAAAGACAGCCTGCATGTAAATGGTAGGTATCCAGTCAATATTCAGACTACTCTTTGTTTGTCTCACATGCTATGTATTGACAAATGGGTATTCAGTGTTCTAATGCATTATCCCAAGCACCACTTGCAATGGAAGGGAACTGGTCCAAAGTCACAATTCAAATCCTCTACCATGAGTTGATCAGAAAGACAGAGTCTGTGTTGGACCATGCAATGTTTTTGGTGACAAAGAATATAACATATGTAATACCTCAGTGTGCTCAAAATTGCATTTATGCAGATTGCGGGATTAAGACTAGATTCTCTGCATTGTGCTAATAATCTGGTAGTATGTCAGCACCAGAAATTCTTTTGGCACAGGATTGTACCATCTATTACATCACACAATGAATCAGAGCTCTGGGATTGAGTTTAGAAATTTTTTGAACTCTTCCAAAAGAGGCTCACACAACGTACTGTATTTCTTTGTCCTCTTGAAAGAAAGAAGACAAAACATAACTGAAAAATATATAATATTCTCAGACAGTTCCTCTTCGACTTTTGCCACTATCTTTTAATGTTTGCCGACACACAATAAATGATGATTTTTGCTATACATATCCCTCGTCCACAATTTGCTTGCAATTTTGAAATTACATTTACCGGAATATCTTCTCAAAGATCTGATATAATTTAGTGTACATTTCAGACTGATGATATTAGAGAACATTATAAGTTATTATCATCACTGATCAACAACATGCTAATGAAACATTCAGCTCTTTGAGTTGAAATTAAATGTGTTCCCAACATTGAACAAATAAACATTTCCAAAAAAAGGTCCACAAGCCTCCTCAGCGATGTTAATGGCACCTGACATTTCTTAGTTTCATCTTAAAGCTGTTCCTGGAGTCATTGTCATTGATCCGATTGGTTGTTCTCTCAGTGTTAGTTCAGTTGTTACACGTTTAATTAGCGAGATACATTATGCTAACCTTGTGACTTTCTATTGTTACCAGATTACCATGAGGCACAACTTCTGACCAGTGAGTAAATACATTTCAACTTGCTCAGAAAGATTTTCTGCTTGTGCAAATTTTTCTTTTTCTATTTACGAAGTAGATGTTGTGGTCTAATGAATGGTTCATCAGGTGTATCATCAGATTATTTTGACCTTAATACACATTAACCTGGAGATGAATAGGTAAAGTCCTACTGGTTGATGTCAGTGTGTTGATATTGACAGCACTGAAGAGGTAGCTGGTTAGTTTCAATGAATTCAGGGAGAAGGCTTGTTATCTTTCTTTACATTAAGGCAACCGATTTGGGTTAAATAAGCATTAACTGTTGAATTCAATTTTTATGGAATCTCTCATGGATCTTGTTCACTTAATCTGTCCAATATTTCATCAACAGACTCTCACTCTTCCAATATATTCTCAATTTGTTTCTTGTGTGGGATAGACTATTTTTCTCTTTTTCCACAGCTGCAATTCCACTTGTTACTCCAACAGAGGAACCAAAGTTTACTGACTACAATGTGACATTTATTATAAGTAGTCCATCATTCCAAGACATTGACTCAAACTCTTCCAAACAGACAGGCAAGATTGTAAATGAGGTGAGATCATTCTATTTGAAGAAGAAATTATAGTTCCAGACTTCTTTCGTCGCTTTACCTAATGTTTTGTTTTCTTTCCGTGTAGCTCGAAGAACTATTCAAAAACAGCAGCTTCAATGCTACGTTCTCCAGTTGCAGATTTCAATCACTCAGGTGAGAAATATTGCGTTTGCAATATTTAGAATGATCTTGAGCTAGAGTCTTGCTCATGGAGTATTGACAGTTATCCAGAAGGAAGAAGTCCTTGTTATTATATAAAACGGATGTGCAATGAAATAGTCATTGCATGGAGCTTTGCTGTGCTGACAAATGATTCGCCTGTAAAACCGGTCCTCTATTGAAGTGATGATTTTTATCTTGGTGATGTGGAGACTACATCAGATCAAAGTTCCTGCCTGTCATGCTAATCTTCTTTCAATGTTTTGCAGCATGGTCGATGGGGACAGCAGCACAGTGACGGCAATGTGTTCCTTCAAAAACGATTCGACCATTCAGGACATCAATAGAGTGCTTGTGTATCATGTGTTTGAAAATCAAACGAAAGACATTTCGAAGTTGGGGACATACACATTGGACAAAGACAGCCTCTATGTAAATGGTAGGTATCCAGTCAATATTCGGCCTTCTATTTGTTAATCTCACATGCTATGTATTGATGAATAGGCAGACAGTGTTCTAATGCATTTTCCCAAGCACCACTTGCAATGGAAGGGAACAGGTGCAAAGTCACAATACAAATCCCCTAACATTAGTTAATCAGAAGAACAGAGTCCATGTTGTACCAAGCAATGTTTTTGGTGACAAAGAATATAATTTGCATAATATCTCACTGAGCTCAAAATTCCATTCATGCAGTTTGTGGGATTAAGTCTAGATTCTCTGAATTGAGCACATAATTTGGCAGTATGTCAGCACCATAATTTCTTTTTGCACTGGTTTGTACTATCTATTACATCACAGACTGAATCAGAGCTCTGGAATTGAGTTTAGAAATTTTTTGAACTCTTCCAAAAGAGGCTCTGACAACTAACTTTATTCCTTTGACCACTTGAAAGAAAGAAGGCAAAAGAGAGTATTCTGAAAAATGTATTATATTCCCAGACAGATCCTCTTCGACATTTGCCGCTATCTTTTAATGTTTGCCAACACAAAATAAATGATGATTTTTGCTTTATGTATCCCTAGTCCACAATCTGCTTTTAATTTTGACATAACATTTAAAGGAATATCTTCTCAAAGATCTGATATAATTGAGAGCAGACATCAGACTGATGATATTAGGGAATATTATAAATCAATAATCACTGATCAACAACATGCTAATGAAACATTCAGCTCTTTGAGTTGAAATTAAATGTGTTCCCAACATTGAACAAATAAACATTTCCAAAAAAAGGTCCACAAGCCTCCTCAGCGATGTTAATGGCACCTGACATTTCTTAGTTTCATCTTAAAGCTGTTCCTGGAGTCATTGTCATTGATCCGATTGGTTGTTCTCTCAGTGTTAGTTCAGTTGTTACACGTTTAATTAGCGAGATACATTATGCTAACCTTGTGACTTTCTATTGTTATCAGATTACCATGAGGCACAACTTCTGACCAGTGAGTAAATACATTTCAACTTGCTCAGAAAGATTTTCTGCTTGTGCAAATTTTTCTTTTTCTGTTTACGAAGTAGATGTTGTGGTCTAATGAATGGTTCATCAGGTGTATCATCAGATTATTTTGACCTTAATACACATTAACCTGGAGATGAATAGGTAAAGTCCTACTGTTGAAGTCAGTGTGTTGATATTGACAGCACTGAAGAGGTAGCTGGTTAGTTTCAATGAATTCAGGGAGAAGGCTTGATATCTTTCTTTACATTAAGGCAACCGATTTGGGTTAAATAAGCATTAACTGTTGAATTCAATTTTTATGGAATCTCTCATGGATCTTGTTCACTTAATCTGTCCAATATTTCATCAACAGACTCTCACTCTTCCAATATATTCTCAATTTGTTTCTTGTGTGGGATAGACTATTTTTCTCTTTTTCCACAGCTGCAATTCCACTTGTTACTCCAACAGAGGAACCAAAGTTTACTGACTACAATGTGACATTTATTATAAGTAGTCCATCATTCCAAGACATTGACTCAAACTCTTCCAAACAGACAGGCAAGATTGTAAATGAGGTGAGATCATTCTATTTGAAGAAGAAATTATAGTTCCAGACTTCTTTCGACGCTCTACCTAATGTTTTGTTTTCTTTCCGTGTAGCTCGAAGAACTATTCAAAAACAGCAGCTTCAATGCTACGTTCTCCAGTTGCAGATTTCAATCACTCAGGTGAGAAATATTGCGTTTGCAATACTTAGAATGATCTTGAGCTAGAGTCTTGTTCATGGAGTATTGACAGTTATCCACAAGGAAGAAGTCATTGTTATTATATAAAACGGATGTGCAATGAAATAGTCATTGCATGGAGCTTTGCTTTGCTGACAAATGATTCGCCTGTAAAACCGGTCCTCTATTGAAGTGATGATTTTTATCTTGGTGATGTGGAGACTACATCAGATCAAAGTTCCTGCCTGTCATGCTAATCTTCTTTCAATGTTTTGCAGCATGGTCGATGGGGACAGCAGCACAGTGACGGCAATGTGTTCCTTCAAAAACGATTCTGCCATTCAGAACATCGATAGAGTGCTTGTGTATCATTTATTTGAAAATAAGACTGAAGATGTTTCGATATTGGGGTCATACACATTGGACAAAGGCAGCCTCTATGTAAATGGTAGTTATCCAGTCAATATTCTGCCTAATTGTTGGTTTGTCTGAAATGCTATGCATTGATAAATAGGTAATCAGCATCCAATGCATTATACTAAGCACCACTTGTGATGGAAGGGATTATGTGCAAAGTCACAGCTCAAATACCCCTACATGTGTTGGCCAGAAGGACCGGGACCATGTTGGATCATGCAACTTTTTGCTGACTGTGAATATAATTTACACACCTCTCTGAGCTCAAAATAGCATTTGTGGAGATTGTGGGAATAAGCCTAGATTCTCTGTATTGTGTAATAATCAGATAATATGTCAGCACCATAAATTCCTTTTACATTGGATTGTACCATCTATTGCATCCCAAACTGAATCATAATTCTGGATTAGAGTTTAGAAATTTTTTGAAGTCTTTCAAACTTACTCTATTTCTTTGTCCCCTTGAAAGAACGAAAGAAGGCAAAAGAGACTATTGTGAAAAATGTATTAAATTCACAGTCAGTTCCTCTTTGAGTTTGGCACTATCTTTTAACAGCTGCAAACTCAAAATACATGAAGCTATTTACATGTTAAACTCAGTCCTCAATTTGTTTGGAATGTGCTGTAATATTTAGAGCAATATCTGCCAACAACCATGAAATGACGTATTGCACATCACACAGGAGGTAGCAAGAAACATTACAGATTAAGAATTACATTTCAACAACTTGCCAATTAAATGTTTGGCTCATTTGAAATTTGGCAACATAATGTGGTACTTCAAAATAATTGTGTCCGCATAATAACAGATTTATGATAATATCTGTAAATTCCTCACATGATGTTATTTACATTGACCGTTCTCACATTCATCTGAAATGTCTTCTCAGAGACTGGGCATTGATCGGATTGGCTACTTTATCGTATTACATCTTTTCATTCACATTTATTTAATGAGACACATTGTTAAAGACTTGTCTGACAACACGATGCTCTTTTTGTTCCAGATTATCATGAGGCACTTCTTGTAACCAGTGAGTGGAAACTCGTTTTCTTTATGTTTTGGAATATTTTTACCCGTCCGCATTTATTTCAATTCTGCCAAGATCACGTTGTGATTTAATGGATGATTCAGTCAGAGTAACCTTATTATTTTGAATTTGCCTTGTTTATATTATAGTTGATTCGGTAAATGAGTATTGTTTAAAGTTAGTGTGTTGCAATTGTCAGCACTTATGCAGAAGCTGGTAAGCTTGCACAAGTTCAGGGCCAATACTTGACATCTTTCTTGTCATCAATACAGCAGGCCTAGATTGAATAATAATTAACTCTCTAAACCAATTTTCATGGGATCTCCCATTGTTCCTCGTAAATCTGGTCACTATTTCAGCAATAGGCTCTTGTTCTTCCAATGCATCCTCAGTGTATTTGTGTGTGTGAGATAAACTGTTTTCCTCTTTTTCCACAGCTGTTGTTCCACTTGTAACTCCAACAGAGGAACTCATACTTATTGATTACAATCTGACATTTATTATAAGTCGTCCATCATTCCAAGACATTGAATCAAACTCTTCCAATCAGACAGGCATGATTGCAAACCAGGTGAGATAATTCAACAAATCTTTTTGAAAGAGAAATTTTAGTTGCACATTACTTTTTTGTAATGTAATTATGTTTGATTTTATTCCCTGTAGCTCAATGACCTGTTCAAAAACAGCAGCATAAATGCTACGTTCTCCAGTTGCAGATTTCAATCACTCAGGTCAGAAATATTATAATTTATACGTAATATTGACACTGATCTTGCACTTGAATCTTGAAGATTACAGTGAATGAGAAATTAACTGTTATCTAGAAGGAAAAAGTTGTTGTTATTACAGTGAATGGATGTGTAATGAAATGTTGCTTGTACAGAGTTTTCTTTTGCTGACAAATGATTTGCCTCTAAACATTGCCCTCCATTGGTGATATGGTGGCTACTTTGGATCAAAGTTCCTCCCTTTGATGCTAATTTTCTTTCAATATTTTGCAGCATGGTCGATGGTGACAGAAGCACAGTGACGGCAATGTGTTCCTTCAAAAATGATTCCACCATTCAGGACATCGATAGAGTGCTTGTGTATCATGTGTTTGAAAATAAGACCGACAAGCTTTCGATGTTGGGGCCATACACATTGGACAAAGACAGCCTGCATGTAAATGGTAGGTATCCAGTCAATATTCGGCCTACTCTTTGTTTGTCTCACATGCTATATATTGATGAATGGGTAGTCAGTGTTCTAATGCATTATCTTCTAGGAGAAAGTGAGGACTTTAGATGCTGGAGATCAGAGCCGAAAATGTGTTGCTGGAAAAGCACAGCCGGTCAGGAAGAAGAGCTCATGCCAGAAACGTCGATTCTCCTGCTCCTTGGATGCTGCCTGACCTGCTGCACTTTTCCAGCAACACATTTTCAGTTCTAATGCATTATACCAAGCACCACTTGTAATGAAAGGGAATATGTGCAAAGTCACAATTTAAGTTCCCTAACATTAGTTGGTCAGAAGAACAGGGTCCATGTTGGACCATGCTGACAATGAATATAATTTATGCAGCACCTCTCGGAGCTCAAAATTGCATTTGTGAAGGTTGTGGAATTAAGCCTAGATTCTCTGTATTCTGTTAACAATCAGATAGTATGTCAGCACCATAAATTCCTTTTACACTGGAGTGTACCATGTATTGCATCCCAAACCGAATCATAATTCTGGAATTGAGTTTAGAAATTGTTGGATTTCTTTCAAACTTATTCCACTTCTTTTCCCCTTGAAAGAAAGAAGGCAAAAGGGACTATTGTGAAAAATGTATTAAATTCTCAGTCAGTTCCTCTTTGAGTTTGGCACTATCTTTTAACAGCTGAAAATGTGTTGCTGTAAAAGCGCAGCAGGAATCGGGCTCATGTCCGAAATGTCGATTCTCCTGCTCCTTGGATGCTGCCTGACCTGCTGCGCTTTTCCAGCAATACATTTTCAACTCTGATCTCAAGCATTGCAGTCCTCACTTTCTCCTACTATCTTTTAACACCTCCACACTCAAAATACATGAAGCTATTTACATGTTAAACTCAGTCCTCAATTTGTTTGGAATCTGCTGTAATATTTTGAGCAATATCTGCTAACAACCATGATATGACGTATTGCACATCACACAGGAGGTAGCAAGAAACATTACAGATTAAGAATTACATTTGAACAACATGCCAATTAAATGTTTGGCTCATTTGAAATTTGGCAACATAATGTGGTACTTCAAAATAATTGTGTCCGCATAATAACAGATTTATGATAATATCTGTAAATTCCTCACTTGATGTTATTTACATTGACCGTTCTCACATTCATCTGAAATGTCTTCTCAGAGACTGGGCATTGATCGGATTGGCTACTTTATCGTATTACACCATTTCATTCACATTTATTTAATGAGACACATTGTGATAGACTTGTCTGACAACACGATGCTCTTTTTGTTCCAGATTACCATGAGGCACTTCTTGTAACCAGTGAGTGGAAACTTGTTTTCTTTATTTTTTGGAATATTTTTACCCGTCCGCATTTATTTTAATTCTGCCAAGATCACGTTGTGATTTAATGGATGATTCAGTCAGAGAAACCTTATTATTTTGAATTTGCCTTGTTTATATTATAGTTGATTCGGTAAATGAGTATTGTTTAAAGTTAGTGTGTTGCAATTGTCAGCATTTATGCAGAAGCTGGTAAGCTTGCACAAGTTCAGGGCTAATACTTGACATCTTTCTTGTCATCAATACAGCAGGCCTAGATTGAATCATAATTAACTCTCTAAACCAATTTTCATGGGATCTCCCATTGTTCCTCGTAAATCTGGTCACTATTTCAGCAATAGGCTCTTGTTCTTCCAATGCAACCTCAGTGTATTTGTGTGTGTGAGATAAACTGTTTTCCTCTTTTTCCACAGCTGTTGTTCCACTTGTAACTCCAACAGAGGAACTCATACTTATTGATTACAATCTGACATTTATTATAAGTCGTCCATCATTCCAAGACATTGAATCAAACTCTTCCAATCAGACAGGCATGATTGCAAACAAGGTGAGATAATTCAACAAATCTTTTTGAAAGAGAAATTTTAGTTGCACATTACATTTTTTTAATGTAATTATGTTTGATTTTATTGCCTGTAGCTCAATGACCTGTTCAAAAACAGCAGCATAAATGCTACGTTCTCCAGTTGCAGATTTCAATCACTCAGGTAAGAAATATTATAATTTATACGTAATATTGACACTGATCTTGCACTTGAATCTTGAAGATTACAGTGAATGAGAAATTAACTGCTATCTAGAAGGAAAAAGTTGTTGTTATTACAGTGAATGGATGTGTAATGAAATGTTGCTTGCACAGAGTTTTCCTTTGCTGACAAATGACATGCCTCTAAACATTGCCCTCCATTGGTGATATGGTGACTACTTTGGATCAAAGTTCCTCCCTTTGATGCTAATCTTCTTTCAATATTTTGCAGCATGGTCGATGGTGACAGAAGCACAGTGACGGCAATGTGTTCCTTCAAAAATGATTCCACCATTCAGAACATCGATAGAGTGCTTGTGTATCATGTATTTGAAAATAAGACCGACGATTTATCGATGTTGGGGCCATTCACATTGGACAAAGACAGCCTGCATGTAAATGGTAGGTATCCAGTCAATATTCAGACTACTCTTTGTTTGTCTCACATGCTATGTATTGACAAATGGGTAGTCAGTGTTCTAATGCATTATCCCAAGCACCACTTGCAATGGAAGGGAACTGGTCCAAAGTCACAATTCAAATCCTCTACCATGAGTTGATCAGAAAGACAGAGTCTGTGTTGGACCATGCAATGTTTTTGGTGACAAAGAATATAACATATGTAATACCTCAGTGTGCTCAAAATTGCATTTATGCAGATTGCGGGATTAAGACTAGATTCTCTGCATTGTGCTAATAATCTGGCAGTATGTCAGCACCAGAAATTCTTTTGGCACAGGATTGTACCATCTATTACATCACACAATGAATCAGAGCTCTGGGATTGAGTTTAGAAATTTTTTGAACTCTTCCAAAAGAGGCTCACACAACGTACTGTATTTCTTTGTCCTCTTGAAAGAAAGAAGACAAAACATATCTGAAAAAAATAATATTCTCAGACAGTTCCTCTTCGACTTTTGCCACTATCTTTTAATGTTTGCCGACACACAATAAATGATGATTTTTGCTATACATATCCCTCGTCCACAATTTGCTTGCAATTTTGAAATAACATTTACCGGAATATCTTCTCAAAGATCTGATATAATTTAGTGTACATTTCAGACTGATGATATTAGAGAACATTATAAGTTAATAATCACTGATCAACAACATGCTAATGAAACATTCAGCTCTTTGAGTTGAAATTAAACGTGTTCCCAACACTGAACAAATAAACATTTCCAAAAAAAGGTCCACAAGCCTCCTCAGTGATGTTAATGGCACCTGACATTTCTTAGTTTCATCTTAAAGCCGTTCCTGGAGTCATTGTCATTGATCCGATTGGTTGTTCTCTCAGTGTTAGTTCAGTTGTTACACGTTTAATTAGCGAGATACATTATGCTAACCTTGTGACTTTCTATTGTTACCAGATTACCATGAGGCACAACTTCTGACCAGTGAGTAAATACATTTCAACTTGCTCAGAAAGATTTTCTGCTTGTGCAAATTTTTCTTTTTCTGTTTACGAAGTAGATGTTGTGGTCTAATGAATAGTTCATCAGGTGTATCATCAGATTATTTTGACCTTAATACACATTAACCTGGAGATGAATAGGTAAAGTCCTACTGTTGAAGTCAGTGTGTTGATATTGACAGCACTGAAGAGGTAGCTGGTTAGTTTCAATGAATTCAGGGAGAAAGCTTGATATCTTTCTTTACATTAAGGCAACCGATTTGGGTTAAATAAGCATTAACTGTTGAATTCAATTTTTATGGAATCTCTCGTGGATCTTGTCCACTTAATCTGTCCAATATTTCATCAACAGACTCTCACTCTTCCAATATATACTCAATTTGTTTCTTGTGTGGGATAGACTATTTTTCTCTTTTTCCACAGCTGCAATTCCACTTGTTACTCCAACAGAGGAACCAAAGTTTACTGACTACAATGTGACATTTATTATAAGTAGTCCATCATTCCAAGACATTGACTCAAACTCTTCCAAACAGACAGGCAAGATTGTAAATGAGGTGAGATCATTCTATTTGAAGAAGAAATTATAGTTCCAGACTTCTTTCGTCGCTTTACCTAATGTTTTGTTTTCTTTCCGTGTAGCTCGAAGAACTATTCAAAAACAGCAGCTTCAATGCTACGTTCTCCAGTTGCAGATTTCAATCACTCAGGTGAGAAATATTGCGTTTGCAATACTTAGAATGATCTTGAGCTAGCGTCTTGCTCATGGAGTATTGACAGTTATCCACAAGGAAGAAGTCATTGTTATTATATAAAACGGATGTGCAATGAAATAGTCATTGCATGGAGCTTTGCTGTGCTGACAAATGATTCGCCTGTAAAACCGGTCCTCTATTGAAGTGATGATTTTTATCTTGGTGATGTGGAGACTATATCAGATCAAAGTTCCTGCCTGTCATGCTAATCTTCTTTCAATGTTTTGCAGCATGGTCGATGGGGACAGCAGCACAGTGACGGCAATGTGTTCCTTCAAAAACGATTCTGCCATTCAGAACATCGATAGAGTGCTTGTGTATCATTTATTTGAAAATAAGACTGAAGATGTTTCGATATTGGGGCCATACACATTGGACAAAGGCAGCCTCTATGTAAATGGTAGTTATCCAGTCAATATTCTGCCTAATTGTTGGTTTGTCTGAAATGCTATGCATTGATAAATAGGTAATCAGCATCCAATGCATTATACTAAGCACCACTTGTGATGGAAGGGATTATGTGCAAAGTCACAGCTCAAATACCCCTACATGTGTTGGCCAGAAGGACCGGGACCATGTTGGACCATGCAACTTTTTGCTGACTGTGAATATAATTTACACACCTCTCTGAGCTCAAAATAGCATTTGTGGAGATTGTGGGATTAAGCCTAGATTCTCTGTATTGTGTAATAATCAGATAATATGTCAGCACCATAAATTCCTTTTACATTGGATTGTACCATCTATTGCATCCCAAACTGAATCATAATTCTGGAATAGAGTTTAGAAATTTTTTGAAGTCTTTCAAACTTACTCTATTTCTTTGTCCCCTTGAAAGAACGAAAGAAGGCAAAAGAGACTATTGTGAAAAATGTATTAAATTCACAGTCAGTTCCTCTTTGAGTTTGGCACTATCTTTTAACAGCTGCAAACTCAAAATACATGAAGCTATTTACATGTTACACTCAGTCCTCAATTTGTTTGGAATGTGCTGTAATGCTCCCACGAGGAGGTTGAACAGTTCATCCACTACACCAACACCTTCCACCCCGACCTCAAATTCACCTGGACAGTCTCGGACTCCTCCCTCCCCTTCCTAGACCTTTCTGTTTCTATCTCAGGCGACCGAATCAACACGGACATCTACTACAAACCTACCGACTCCCACAGCTACCTGGACTACACCTCCTCCCATCCTGCCCCCTGTAAAAACGCCATCCCATTCTCCCAATTCGTTCGTCTCCGCCGCATCTGCTCCCAGGAGGACCAGTTCAAAATACGTACAACACAGATGGCCTCCTTCTTCAAGGACCGCAATTTCCCCCCCGACGTGGTCGACGGTGCCCTCCACCGCATCTCCTCCACTTCCCGCTCCTCCGCCCTTGAGCCCCGCCCCTCCAACCGCCACCAGGACAGAACCCCACTGGTCCTCACCTACCACCCCACCAATCTCCATGTACAGCGCATCATCCGCCGTCACTTCCGCCACCTCCAAACAGACCCCAGCACCAAGGATATATTTCCCTCCCCTCCCCTATCAGCTTTCCGTAGAGACCACTCCCTCCGCGACTCCCTTGTCAGATCCACACCCCCCACCGACCCAACCACCACTCCCGGCACCTTCCCTTGCAACCGCAGGAGGTGCAACACTTGCGCCCACACCTCCCCCCTCACTTCTCTCCAAGGCCCCAAGGGAAACTTCCATATCCGCCACAGATTCACCTGCACCTCCACCCACATCATCTACTGCATCCGCTGCAGCCGGTGTGGCCTCCTCTATATTGGGGAGACAGGCCGCCTACTTGCGGAGCGATTCAGAGAGCACCTCTGGGCCACCCGGACGAACCAACCCAACCAACCTGTGGCACAGCATTTCAACTCCCCCTCCCACTCCACCGAGGATATGCAGGTCATTGGACTCATCCACCGCCAAACCACAACAACCCGACGGTCGGAGGAGGAGCGTCTTATCTTCCGACTGGGAACCCTCCAACCACAGGGGATGAACTTGGACTTCACCAGTTTCTTCATCCCCCCTCCCCCCACCTTGTCTCAGCCGGATCCTTCCAGCCCGGCACCGCCTTCCTGACCTGCAGTCTTCTTCTTGACCTCTCCGCCTCCACCCTACTCCGACCTATCACCCTCACCTTGACCTCTTTCCACCTATCACATTTCCAACTCCCCTCCTCCAAGTCCCTCCTCCCTACCTTTTATCTTCTCCTGCTGAACACTCTCTGCTCATTCCTGAAGAAGGGCCTGTGCCCGAAATGTCGAATCTCCTGTTCCCTGGATGCTGCCTGACCTGCTGTGCTGTTCCAGCAATAAAGTTTCAACTGTAATGTTTAGAGCAATATCTTCCAACAACTATAATATTACGTATGGCACATCACACAGGAGATTGCAGAAAACTTAACAGGTTAAGAATTACATATCAACAACATGCCAGTTAAATGTTTGGCTCATTTGACTTTTGTTAATGTAATGTGGTACTTCAATTTAATTGTGGTCCCAATGTTGCACAAAGTACAGGGTAAAAACAAGGACTGCACAAATTACTGTTTTCACAAAAACGTCAGAAAAGTCCTCACTTGATGCTATTTACATTGTCTGTTCTCACATTCATCTGCAAGGTCTTCTCGGAGACTGGGCATTGATCAGATTGGCTGCTATTAACATCTTATGCCATTTCTTGCACATTTATTTATTGAGACACATTGTGATAATCTTGTCTGACAACATGATGTTCTTTTTGTTCTAGATTACCATGAGGCACATCTTCTAACCAGTGAGTAGAAACTATTTTTCATCATTTTGGGGAATATTGTTTGTTCATCCATATTTATCTCAATTATACCAAGATTATTTTGTGCTTTATTGACTGATTCATTCCGAGTATCCATATTGGGCTTTATACTGATCAACTTACAGTTGACTAGGTAAACAACAGTCGGTTGAAGTTAGCATATTGCAATTGTCTCACTTCTCCAGCAGCTGGTAAACCTGCCTATGTCCAGAGTGAATACTTGACATCTTTCTTGTCATTAATGCAGCAGATTTAGATTGAATAATAATTAATTTTTGAAATCCATTTTCATGGGACCTCCCATTGTTCCTGGCAATTCTGGTTACTATTTCAGCAATAGAGTCTTGATCTTCCAATACATCTTCAGTATGTTTCTGTGTGTGGAGTAAACTGTTTTCCTCTTTTTCCACAGCTTTAATTCCACTTTTAACTCCAGCAGAGGAACCAAATCTGACTGCCTACAATGTGACATTTATTATAAGTAGTCCATCATTCCAAGATATTGAATTAAACTCTTCCAATCAGACAAGCTTGATTGAAAATGAGGTGAGATAATTCAACAAATCTATTTGAAGGGGAAATTTTTGTTTCACGTTTCTTTTGCTTCTTGATGTAAATATGTTTGATTTCATTTCCTGTAGCTCAATGATCTGTTCAAAAACAGCAGCATAAATGCTACGTTCTTCAGTTGCAGATTTCAATCGCTCAGGTAAGAAATATTACAACTCATATGCAATATTGAGAAGGATCTTGCACATGAGTCTTGCACTCAGAACATTACAGTGACTGATAAATTAATAGTTAACCAGAAGGAAGAAGTCATTGTTATTATACGGCATGGATGTGTAATGAAATGTTGATGGCAAAGAGTTTTCTTTGCTGACAAATGATTTATCTATAAAAATTTCCCTCCACTGAAGTCATCATGTTTATTTTGGTGATGTGGTAACTACATCAGATCAAAGTTCCTCCCTTTGATACTAATCTTCTTTCAATGATTTGCAGCATGGTCGATGGTGACAGCAGCACAGTGACGGCAATGTGTTCCTTCAAAAATGACTCTACTATTCAGGAAATTGATAGAGTGCTTGTGTACCATGTGTTTGAAAATAAGTCGAAAGATGCTTCGACGTTGGGGCCATACACATTGGACAAAGACAGCCTCCATGTAAATGGTAGTTATCCAGTCAATATTTTGCCTAACAGTTTGTTTATCTCACATTGTATGCATTGACAAATAGGTAAACAGAGTCTCATGCATCATACCAACCACCTCTTGCAATGGAAGGGAATTTGTGCATAGTAACATTTCAAATCCCCTAATATTATCTCAAGCACCACTTGCAATGGAAGGGAACAGGTGCAAAGTCACAATACAAATCCCCTAACATTAGTTGATCAGAAGGACAGGGTCTATGTAGACAAAGAATATCTAGTCTCAAAATTGCAACCATGCAGATTGTGGAATTAAGCCTAGATTCTCTGTATTGTGTTAATAATTTGACAGTATGTCAGCACCATAAATTCTTTTTACACTGGATTGTAACATCTATTGCATCCCAGAACCAATCATAATTCTGGAATTCAGTTCAGAATCCTTTGAACTCTTTTAAAAGAGTGTCAGACAACTTCCTTCATTTCTTTGTCCCCTTGAAAGCAAGAAGACAAAAGAGACTACTATGAAAAATGTATTAAATTCTCAGTCAGTTTCTCTTTGAGTTTGGCACTATCTTTTAACATCTGCACATGTAAGTATTTATATGTTACACCGAGTCCTTAATGCATTTGGATTTTGCTGTAATATTTAAAGCAATATCTTTGAACAACCATGATATCACACATTGCACATTTCACACAGCAGATGGCTGGAAACAATGCAGATTAAAAATTACATTTCTACAACATGCCAATTAAATGTTTAGCTCATTTGACAACTGTCAATGTGATGTGGTTCTTCAAATTAATTGTGGTTCCAACATTGCACAACTGACAGTTTTCACAAAAACATCTGGAAATTCCTCATTTGATGTTATTTATATTGACTGTTTTCACATTCATCTGAAAGGTCTTCTCGGAGACTGGACGTGGATCAGCTTGGTTGTTATTGACATCTTACATCATTTCTTGCACATTTATTTAATGAGACACATTTTGATAGCTTTGTCTGACAGTGTGATGTTCTTTTTGTTGCAGATTACCATGAGGACCGTCTTATAACCAGTGAGTTGAAACCATTTCTCTTTTTTATTTTGAAATATTGTCTGCTTGTCCACATTTATCTCAATGCTCTCAACATTGTCTTGTCATTTAATTAATGATTCAGTCAAAGTTTCCAGATTATCTTCGGCATTATACTGATTAATTATAGTTGAATAGGTGAATGTGTATTGTTTAAAGTCAGCGTGCTGCGATTGTAAGCATTTATGTGGTAGCCGGTATGCTTGCACAAATTCAGGGGCAATGCTTGACATCCTTTCTGTCACTAATGCAGCAGATTTAGATTGAATAATAATTAACTCTTGAAATCAATTTTCATGTGATCTCCCGTTGCTGCTGATAAATCAGGCCACTCCTTCTCCAATAGGCTCTCGTTCTTTCAATACATCCACAGTCTGTTTCTTTGTGTGGGATAAACTGTTTTCCTCTTTTTCCAAAGCTGCAATTCCACTTGTTACTCCAACAGAGGAACCAAAACTTACTGACTACAATGTGACATTTACTATAAGTAGTCCATCATTCCAAGACATTGAATCAAACTCTTCCAATCAGACAAGAATGATTGTAAATGAGGTGAGATAATACTACAATCTATTTGGAGGTGAAATTATACTTCCAAACCTCTTTCGTCTCTTTACCTAAAGTATGTTTTGTTTTCTTTCCATGTAGCTTGAAGAACTATTCAAAAACAGCAGCATAAATGCTACATTCTCCAGTTGTAGATTTCATTCACTCAAGTAAGAAATATTGCAATTCATATGTAATATTTACAACGATCTTCAGCTTGCATCTTGCAATCTGAAGATTACATGAATGCTAAATTAACAGTTATCCAGAAGGAAGAAGTCATTATTATGACTTGGAGTGGATGTGCAATGAAATGTTGATTACACAGAGCTTTGCTGACAAATGTTTTGCCTGTCAAAACTGTCCTCCATTGAAGTCATCGTCTTTATCTTGATGACGTGGTGACTACATCAGATCAAAGTTCCTACCTTTGATGCTAATCTTCTTTCAATATTTTGCAGCATGGTCGATGGTGACAGAAGCACAGTGACGGCAATGTGTTCCTTCAAAAACGATTCGACCATTCAGGACATCGATAGTGTGCTTGTGTATCATGTGTTTGAAAATAAGACCAAAGACGTTTTGAAGTTGGGGCGATACACATTGGACAAAAACAGCCTCTATGTAAATGGTAGTTATCCAGTCAATATTTTCCCTAACTTTGTTTATCACACTTCCTATGTATTGATAAATAGGCAAACAAAGTCTCATGCATTATACCAAACACCTCTTGCAATGGAAGGGAACATGTGTAAAATCACAGTTTAAATCCCCAAACATTAGTTGGTTAGAAGGATAGAGTCTATGGTGAACCATGCAATGTTTTTGCTGGCAAAGGATATTGTTTATGCAACACCTCTCTGAGTTCAAAATTGCATTCATGCAGATTGTGGGATTAAGTCTAAAATCCCTCTACTGTGCTGACAGTATATCAGCACCATAAATTCTTATTAAACTGGATTGTAACATCTATTGCATCCCAGAACAAATCATAATTTTGGAAGTGTGTTCAGACAATGTTTTGAACTTTTTCAGAAGTATATCAGACACCTCACTCCATTTCTTTGTCCCCTTGAAAGAAAGAAGACAAAAGAGACTATTGTGAAAAATGCATTAAATTTTCAGTCAGTTCCTCTTTGAGTTTGGCACTACCTTTTGACATCTGCACACACAACATACATGAAGGTATTTATATGTTACACTCAGTCCACATTTTGGGTTTTGTTGTAATATTTAGAGCAATATCTTCAAAAACCATGATATCACACATTGCATATTTCACACAGGAGATAGCAGGAAAAATTACATATTAATAATAACATATCAACAACATGCAAATGAAATATCCGGCTCATTTGATTTGAAATTAAATGCGCTCTCAACACTGAACAAGTAAACATGTCCACAAAAAATTTTTACTAACCTCCTCAGCAATGTTACTGGCACCTTGACAGTTTTTAGTTTCATCTTAAAGCTCTTCTTGAAGTCATTGACATGATCCGATTGGCTGCTCTTTCAGTGTTAGTTCAGTTGTTACATGTTTAATTAGCGAGATACATTATGCTAACCTTGTGACTTTCTATTGTTTCTAGATTACCATGAGGTACAACTTCTGACCAGTGAGTAAATACATTTCATCTTGCTCAGAAAGATTTTCTGCTTGTGCAAATTTTTCTTTTTCTGTTTAGGAAGTAGATGGTGTGATTTAATGAATGATTCATCAGGTGTATCATCAGGTTACCTTGGCCTTAATACACATTAACCTGGAGATGAGTAGGGAAAGTACTATTGCTTGAAGTCAGTGTGTTGAAATTGACAGTACTGAAGAGGTAGCTGGTTAGTTTCAATGAATTCAGGGAGGATGCTTGTCATCTTTCTTTACATTAATGCAACTGATTTAGATTAAATCATAATTAACTGTTGAATTCAATTTTTACGGAATCTCTCATGGATCTTGTCCACTTAATCTGTCCACTATTTCAACAACAGGCTGTCACTCTTTCAATATATTCTCAGTTTGGTTCTTTGTGTGAGATAGATTATTTTCCTCTTTTTCCACAGCTGCAATTCCACTTGTTACTCCAACAGAGGAACCAAAACTTACCGACTACAATTTGACATTTATTATAAGTAGTCCATCATTCCAAGACATTGAATCAAACTCTTCCAATTTGACAGGCATGATTGTAAATGAGGTGAGATCATTCAACAATGTATTTGAAAAGTAAATTATAGTTCCAAACCTTTTACGTCTCTTTACTGAAAGTATGCTTTGTTTTATTTTCCTGTAGCTCAATGAACTATTCAAAAACAGCAGCATAAATGCCACATTCTCCAGTTGCAGATTTCATTCACTCAAGTAAGAAATATTGCAATTCATATGTAATATTTACAATAATCTTGAGCTTGAGTCTTGCACTCAGAACATTACATGAATGCTAAATTAACAGTTATCCAGAAGGAAGAAGTCATTGTTATTACACAAAATGGATGTGCAATGAAATGTTGATTGCACAGAGCTTTGCTTTGCTGCCAACTGATACACCTGTCAAAATTCTCCTCTATTGAAGTCTTTATCTTGGTGATGTGGTGACTATATCAGATCAATGTGGCGACCTATGGTGCTAATCTTCTTTCGATGTTTTGCAGCATGGTCGATGGTCACAGCAGCACAGTGACGGCAATGTGTTCCTTCAAAAATGATTCTACCATTCAGGACATCGATAGAGTGCTCGTTTATCGTGTGTTTGAAAATAAGACCAATAATGTTTCAAAGTTGGGGCCATACACATTGGACAAAGACAGCCTCCATATAAATGGTAGGTATCCAGTCAATATTCGGCCTACTCTTTGTTAATCTCATATGCTATGTATTGATGAATGGGTAGTCAGTGTTCTAATGCATTATCCCAAGCACCACTTGCAATGGAAGGGAACATGTACAAATCCCTGAACATTAGTTGGTTAGAAGGAAAGAGTCTATGTTGAATTATGCTGACAAAGAATATCATCTATGCAACACCTCACTGAGCTCAAAATTGCATTCATGCAGATTCTGGATTAACCTTAGATTCTCTGTATTGTGCTAATAATCTGGCAGTATGTTAGCACCATAAATTATTTTTAAACTGGATTGTAACACCTATTGCATCCCAGAACCAATCATAATTATGGAAATGTGTTCAGAATTTTTTTTGAACTCTTTCAAAAGTATGTTAGACAATTTACTCCATTTCTTTGTCTCTTGAAAGAAAGAAGACAAAAGAGACTACTGTGAAAAATGTACTAAATTCTCAGTCAGTTCCTCTTTGAGTTTGGCACTATGTTTTAACATCTGCACACACAAGATACATGAAGGTATTTACATGTTACACTCAGTCATTTAGAATTTACTATAATATTTGGACCATTATCTTCTAAAAACCATGATATCATCCAATGTACATTTCACACAGGAGATAGCAGGAAACATTTCAGATTAATAATAACATCAACAACATTCTAATGAAATATTCAGCTCATTTGACTTGAAATTAAATGTGTTCCCAACACTAAACAAATTAATATGTCCTCAAAAAGGCCTACAAACCTCCTCAGCAATGTTATTGGCACTTGACAGTTCTTAGTTTCATCTTAAAGATGTTGTTGGAGTCATTGACATTGATCCAATTGGTTGGTCTTTCAGTGTTAGTTCAGTTATTACACATTTCATGAACAAGAAACATTATGCTAACCTTGTGATTTTCTATTGTTTCTAGATTACCATGAGGCACAACTTCTGACCAGTGAGTAATTGCATTTCATCTTGTTTGGAAAGATTTTCTGCTTGTGCAAATTATTCTGTTTTTGGTTAGGAAGTATACATTGTGATTCAATGAATGATTCCTCAGATGCATCATCAGATTACCTTGGCCTTAATTCTGATTATCTTGTAGAGGAATAAGTAAAGTACTATTGCTTAAAGTCAGTGTGTTGAAATTGACTTAGTCTGTACACAAGTTCAGCAACAGGCTCTCACTCTTTCGATACATTGTCTGATCATTCATGAAGTAACTTTCGAGTGAATAATAATTAATTGTTGAAATCAATTTTCATACGATCTCCCATTGCTCCTGTCAAATATGGCCACTATTTCAGCAATAGGCTTTCGTTCTTTGTGTGGGATAAACTGTTTTCCTTTTTTTCCACAGCTTCAATTCCACCTGTAACTCCAAGTGGAGAACCAAAACTGACTGACTACAATGTGACATTTGTTATAAGTACTCCATCATTCCAAGACATGGAATCAAACTCTTCCAATCAGACAAGCATGATTGCAAATGAGGTGAGATAATTCAACAAATCTATTTGAAGGGGAAATTTTCATTTCACATTTCTTTTGTCTCTTTGCCTAAGTATGTTTTGGTTTCTTTCCTTTAGCTCGATGGATTATTCAAAAACAGCAGCATAAATGCGACGTTTTCCAGCTGCAGATTTCATTCATTCAGGTTAGAAACATTGCAATTTATACACAATATTTACAATGATCTTGCACTTGAGTCTTGCTCTCAGAACATTACAGTGATTGATAAATTAATGGTTATCCATAAGGAAGAAGTTATTATTATTGCAAAGATCAGATGTGCAGAGAAATGTTCATTGCACAGAGCTGTGCTTTGCTGACAAATGATGCACCTGTAAAAGTTGTCCTCCACTGATGTCATCATGTTTCTCTTGGTGATGTGATGGCTCCATCAGATCCAAGTTCCTACCTTTGATGCTAATCTTCTTTCAATATTTTGCAGCATGGTTGATGGTGACAGCAGCACAGTGACAGCAATGTGTTCCTTCAAAAATGATTCTACCATTCAGGACGTCGATAGAGTGCTTGTGTATCATGTGTTTGAAAATCAAACGAAAGATATTTCGAAGTTGGGGCCATACACATTGGACAAAGACAGCCTCTATGTAAATGGTAGTTATCCAGTCAATATTCTGCCTAACTCTTTGTTTGTTACATATGCTCTGTTCTCATGAATGGGTAGACAGTGTTCTAACGCATTACACCAAGCACTACTTGCAATGGCAGGGAACATTTGCAAAGTCACAATTCATGTCTTGTACCATTAGTTGCTCAGAAGGACAGAGGCTATGCTGGATAGTGCAATTTTTTTGCTGACAAAGAATAATATGTACAGAATAGCTCTCTTAGCCAGATATTGTATACATTCCAATTGGACGATTGAGGGAAGAATCCATGCACCATTTTAATACTGTGACAATATGACAGCAGCATAACTTCTTATTATGCTGGATTGTATCATCTGTTGCATTTCAGAAGAAATCATAACTCTGTAATTGAGTTTAAACATTTTTGAACAATTTCTGAAGTTTCAGGCATCTTATTCCATTTGTTTATGCCCTTAACAGAAAGAAAGCAAAAGAGATCACTGGAAAAAACATATTAAATTCTCAGTTAGCTCCTGTTTGCACTTGACATTCCTTTTTGATGTCTTCACACACAAAATAAATGAAGGCTTTTGCATGAGATACCCAGTCCACAATTTGTTTTCGATTTCACAATAATATTTATACTAATATTTTCTCAAATTCTTGATCTGGTTTATTTTACATTTTTGATGGAGACTGCAGGAAATGTTCCAAATCAATAATTATATTACACCAACATGCTAATTCAATGGTTTACTCATTTGACTGCTGTCGAGAATGTGGAGCTGGAAAAGCACAGCAGGTCAGGCAGTATCCCAGGAACAGGAGAATCGACGTTTTGGGCATAAGCTTTTCATCAGGCCTGAAGAACAGCTTGTGCTCGAAATGTTGATTCTCCTGCTCCTCGGATGCTGCCTGACCAGCTGTGCTTTTCTAACACCACACTCTCGACTCTGATCTTCAGCATCTGCAGTCCTCACTTTCTCCTCATTTGACTGCTGTCAAGGTGATGGGGTTTTCAACTGAATGTGCTCCCAACATTGAACAAATAAAAGTTTCCATAAAATGTCTTAACATTCCTCCCCGGATGTTACTGACATTCAACAGTTCTTACATTCTCCATAAAACTGTTTTTGGAGTCGTTGTCATTGATTGGATTGGTTACTATTAGCGCATCAATTCAATTATTGCACCTTTAATTCATGAGAAACATTGTGATAACCTTGTGTAGCGACTTGATCATCTTTTTGTTTTAGATTATCATGAGGCACGTCTTGTAACCAGTGAGTATTGATACTTTTCTTATTGTCAGGAAATGGCTTAAATTCATGTAAATTTATCTTTTTTTTGTAAAGATTGTGGTATAATTTTATGAATAATTCATTTGTAGCATCATCATATTATTTTGGCCTTAATATTGATGAATATTTAGAATAGTAAGTCAAATACAATGGGTTGAAGTGAGTGTGTTGAAATTCCTCAATGCAATAGTTTAGATTATTTACAGTGTGGAAACAGGCCCTTTGGCCCAACAAGTCCACACCGACCCTCCAAAGAGTAACCCACCCAGATCCATTTCCCCCTGACCAATGCACCTAACACTATGGACAATTTAGCATGGCCAATTCACCTGACCTGCACATCTTTGGACTGTGGGAGGAAAACGGAGCACCCGGAGGAAACCCACGCAGACATCGGGAGAATGTGCAAACTTCACACAGACAGTCACCCGAGGTGGGAATTGAACCTTTGTCCCTGGTGCTGTGAGGCAGCAGTGCTAGCCACTGAGCCACCATGTGCCCCATGGTTAGCTTCCATGCAACTTGGGAAGAATGTTTGATATATTTCTTGTCATCAATATTCAATGTATCAATTAATGCATCAATATTCAATTACTACTTGAAACCAATTTTCATGCTATATCCAATATATTGGTTAATCTGGCTAGTCTTTCCACAGTGGGGTATTCTTCTTCTCTGGTAAGTTTCTTTCCTTGCGTAGAATTAATAGTTTTCCTCTTTTCCTACAGCTGCATTGCCACATGTAACTCCTACGGCGGAACCAAGTCTTATTGACTATAATGTAACATGTATTATAAGTAGTCCATCATTCCAAGACATTGAATCAAACTCATCCAGTCATACAAGAATGATTGTAAATGAGGTGAGATCATTCTATAAATCATTTCTGAGAAGACATTCCTTCCAAATTTCTTTTGTTTTGACCTAAATTATGTTTTTCTTCCTTTCCCTATAGCTCGATGACCTTTTCGAAAATAGCAGCATAAATATAACATTCTCCAGGTGCAGGTTTCATTCATTCAGGTAAGTAATATTGCCACTTATACAAAACATTTGCAATGATCTTGCACTGGACTCTTGCACTCAGAATATTGCAGTTAATGTTTCAATATTAATGTGTGAATTAATTTGCCAACATTGACAAATATTTAGAATGAACAAGATGTCACTTACAAAGAATGGATCTGCAGAGAAAGGTTGTTTTTCTTTGCTGACAAATGACTTCCATCCTAAAATTATCCACTCCTAATTCTTGTCTTTGTTAGAATGATTATTATGTTGCATCAAAGTTCCTGCCTTTGATGCTAATCTTTGTTTAATATTTTGCAGCATGGTAAATGGTGACAGCAGCGCAGTGACAGCAATATGTTCCTTCAGAAATGATTCTACCTTTCAGAACATTGACAGAGTCCTTGTGTATCATGTGTTTGAAAACAAGACCAAAGATGTTTCTAAGTTGGGCCCATACACTTTGGACAATGACAGCCTCTATGTAAATGGTACTCATCCAGTCATTACTTAATTTAGGTTCTGTGTGGTCAGTTCATATATAGGCACAGTTGTTGTGTAGAATACTAAGCATCTCTTCAAATGTGAGGAAATGAATGCAAAGATTTTTATTACTGGTGTCACACATGCTGAGATACAGTGAAAAGTATTGTATTGCATGCCAACCAGATAAATCATACTGTACATAAGTACATCAGGGTAGTAGAACCGAATGCAGAAATAGTGTTACAGCTACAGAAAAAATGCAGAGAAAAAGCATCTCTAGTGCGTGATAGAAGAGAGTGGAAGAGAGTATCGTATTTAACTAAATATTATAGTATTTAATAATTAAGATTATTTATGACATGACAATAAGATGAATTGTGGTACCTTCCTGTGACACTTCTATCTTTTTACATTTCTAGATTACCACGAGACACGTCTTGCAAGCAGTAAGTATGCTTAATGATGAATTTGTGAGGAATAATCAACATTCCAGCATAACTACTCTAATTAAAAATTTGTTTTATATTTGCTATGCCATTCTATATTAAACACTCCATTCATGGAAGTTATTTTGGACCGAATGACTCCAGGTTATTCCTGAATGGCAGGATTGATACACAGTGAGAGAGACTGAATCAATTGGGACTATATTCACTAGGGTTTAGAAGAATGATGGGGGTCTCAGGTAAACTTATGAAAGTCTGGCTGTATTGGATTGGGTAGATGCAGGAAGGATGTTCTTGATGTCCAGGGAGTCCAGAACCAGCCATCACAGGCTGGGGTAAGGATTTGAGAACAGAGATGATTTTGTCACCCAAACAGAGGTGAGTCTGTGAAATTCTCTGCCAGAGTTCCTAAGTTCATTAAGATAATGGAGGAGTATTAGGCCATTTGATTGTGGCTGATATGCTCCTCACCCTATTTTCCTGCCTTCTCTCCATATCCCTTCAACATATTACCAATTAAAAATCTGTCTAACTCCTCCATAAACTTACTCACTGTCCCAGTATCCATCACATTATAGGGTAACGAATTTCACAGATTAGCAACCCTTTCGGTGAAGTAGTTTCTTAACTCTGTTTTAAATTTTCTACCCCTAATCCTAAAACAATGACCTCTCATCTGAGAATGCCCCACAAGAGGAAGCATCCGTTCCATGTCTATTTTATCCACACCTTTTATCATCTTGAATATCTTAATTTGATCTCCTTTCATTTTGCTAAATTCCAGAGTGTATAGGCCTAAACTGTTTAATCTCTCTTCATATGACAAACCCCTCCTCTTTGGGATCAATCTAGTCAACCTCCTCTGAACTGCTTCCAATACCACTACATCTTTCATAAAATGAGAGGACCAAAACTGTGCACAATACTCCAGGTGCCATCTTACCAATATAGTTGCAACAATACGACCTTGCCTTTATATTCTTTTTCTTTAACTATAAAAGCCAATCTTCCATTCACTTTTTTTATTATCTGCTGTACCTACATTCCAGTTTTCTATGACTCATGAACGAGGACACCTAGACGCCTCTGCACTGGAGCACCTCCCGGTCTCTCCCCATTTAGATAATAAGTCACCTTCCCATTTTTATCAACTAAACTGCATGACCTCGCACTTATCCAAATTAAACTCCAACTGCCACATTTTGGCCCACTCTCCTAACCTACATATATGTATTTGTGAGGTTCTTATTTCCTCATTGCAATTTACTGTCCTGCCTATTTTTGTGTTGTCTGCAAATTTGGTTATAGTGCTTTCTATCCCCGCATCCAAGTCATGGATTGTAAATAGCTGGGGTCCGAGCCCTATGGCATCCCACTAGTTACATCTTGCCATCCAGAAAAATGCATTTATTCTGTCAGTCAGCCATTCACCTATCCAAGCTAATAAATTAACCTAAAACTCAGATGGTCCAACCTTGTGAATTCATCTTTTGTGTAGCACCTTATCAAATGCCAGAGAAAACATTTGAGGCCAAAACATTGAAGACTTTTAAGAATGAGTTGGGTGGAGTTCTTAGATTAAAGTGATCAAAGCTGGGGAAAACTTAGAACAGGGAACTGAGATGAATGATCAGCCATGATCATATTAGATTAGATTGCATTACATGGTGGAAACAGGCCCTTCGGCCCAACAAGTCCACACCGACCCGCCGAAGCGTAACCCACCCATACCCCTACATTTACCGCTTACCTAACACTACGGGCAATTTAGCATGGTCAATTCACATCTTTGGACTGTGGGAGGAAACGGGAGCACCCGGAGGAAACCCACACAGACACGGGGAGAACGTGCAAACTCCACACAGTCAATCACCTGAGGTGGGAATTGAACCCGGGTCTCTGGCACTGTGAGGCAGCTGTGCTAACCACTGTGCCACCTATTGAATAGAAGAGCTACCTTGAAAGGCTGAATGGCCTACTCCTGCTTATATATTGTATATATGATGAGAACAAGTGTCACCATGAATCAACTCTTGCAAGCACTGAGTATAAGTAATTAGAATATGTTTCTGTTCAGTCACAGAGCATCCAAGCATTATATCAAATAAAACATGGAAGTACCTTTAATGTGAGATGTCCAAGTATAGAGAAGTTTTGGGATATCCTTTCTCCACTAATTTAAAATAGTTAATACTTCTACTTGGTAAAAATACGTACATTTAATTATTTTCGTATTTGCTGAGAACTGAACTATTATTTTTTTCTTCCACAGCTGTGATCCCTGTTTTAAGTGTGACAACGACTCCAGAAAAGAAACTGAGACCTATTGACTATAATGTGACCTTCATAATAAATAGACCAGGATTCCAGCAAATTCAGTCAAACTCCATTTTAGAGACCATGAAAATTGGAAAAGTGGTAAGTAAGAAAGGTAGGAAGTTTTTGGCAGTATCTTCTTGGTAACATCTTAAGCTCCTGCATTTAAGGCATGTTTATTATTTTCTTACAGCTAAATGAACTATTCAAAAACAGCAGCATTAAAGCGACATTCTCACGTTGTTCAGTACATATGCTCAGGTAAGAATTGTCAGCGATCATCGAATTGAACCTTTATCTGTTTGAATCTTATTTCTATAATGCGGAGCTAATTGTAAAATTCACACCTAGCCATAATGTTCAAAGAGTATCACTTAAAATAAATTTGTATATAGGTATGCAGGCTTGGAATTTCTGATATCCTGACAGTCATTAATTCAGTATTGTTTGTAATTGCGCATGGGGACCCTGCACAATCCACACTTTAACAGATTCCAAAGGAATTACAGGAAACTGATTCCATTATGCTTGGAACCCTCTGAAACCTTCCACAATTGGAGACTTTGGACAATTCTAATGAAATTAAGTAAAATAATTACTCAGAAAATGTTGGACTACTAAATACACAGTCTAATTCCTGTGGAACTACTGAACAGGCCCCATATTTACCTCAGGAATCCCCAATTTCAGCTCCACCAGATCCTTTACAATCCCAGATCTGACCGCTTTGAACTGATCCCCTTTCCTGTTTCACTGCAGGGTCTGGCATCCCTCTGGGGATCCAATGCCCCTCCCTGATTTGCATCTGAAACCCCTGTCTCACTCCATTGCTGCAGGTGGACCCAACCCCCTGACCTCCTCCATTGTCACCAGACCCCCAGCCCTGCCAATACTTACCAGCACCTAAACCAGGACCCAAACCCAACACCACATCAGGCCCTCCCTCTCTTCACACCAACCCTGACTTCTGTCACTCATCCCAATATAACTTAAACATTGCAGTGGCAAGGTCCCCTTACACCCTTACATCATGGAATCCTACATACCTTAATCCCTACACACATGCTATCCTACCTCCTACCTAGCAGGCATTCTGCCCAGTTTCCATAGTATGATTATTTTCTTGACACCATTTCTCACCTATCCCTTAGTCAGCTGTCACCCTATTTACCTGGCACACTCCCGTCTAACCACTTTTTACAAATTCATTCATGGGATGAGGCCATCTCCAGTTCTGCCAGTATCCCAAATTGCCCAGAGGGCAGTTAAGGGTCAACCACATTGGTGTGGGTCTGGAGTCACATGTGGGCCAGACCACATAAAGATAGTAGTTCCCTTCCCTAAAGGGCATTAATGGACCAAATGGGTTTTTCTTGACAATCAACAATGGTTACATGGTCATCATCAAACTCTTAATTCCAAATTTTAATTGATTTCACTTTCCACCATCTGCCATGGCAGGTTTTGAACGCGGGTCGCTAAAACCTTACCTGGGAATCCAAATTAACAGTCTAGGGAAAACATCACTAGACCATTGATCCCCAGCCACCACACCCCATGTCAATCTACCAGCATTTTACACCCTACCCACCTGGAATCATCCCTACCTGGCACCTTGATTATCTGGCACACCATCCCCTCTACCCAAATAGCACCTCACCCTCCAGCCAAACATTACAGTTATCTTACATACTTATCTTTTATCAGCAACTGTCAAAGTGGCTGTCTGAACATTTACATTGCAGAAAACAATGATGAAATATAGGCATGGCTGCCCCTCCTCTTCCAGCTCTGTACTGGGAAAGAAGTGTCAGAATGGAAGAATGGCTCTGCTTTTCTGGAAGGGGCCCTGACCAGTTTGTTTGTCAGAAATGTGAAGCTGCTTCCTTTCTGAGAGATTGCCAATCTTTGGGAAATCTACAACATTCATTTCAGCAAGGATCACTTCAATTTGCCTACCAATCAGCTTTGCTTTCATGATCGTATCAACTATATTGTTTCCAAGTACTTCCTGCTAAAATTGTACTTTTGTTTTTCTGCAGCATGATCGATGGTGACAGAGGCAGAGTGACGGCAATCTGTGCATTCAAGCCTTATCCGGAAATTCAAAACGTTGACAGAGTACTTGTGTATCATGTGTTTGAAAACAAAACCAAAGACATTTCTAACTTGGGACTCTACAGATTGGACAGTGTCAGCCTCTATGTGAATGGTATTTCATTGTTTTTTGGAATAACTCTTCATACATCCTTTGTAATTGTATATGCATCATTACCAACAATATGGCTAATATCTAACCTATGTTGCCCCTAATGTTCTTTGAGAGTGTGGACCTCTGAAATCCATGCAATGCATTGATTTCAGCAGAATATTCTGCAGCCATTCAGTGACATCCTGGATTCTAGCATCGGGTAGGAAACATGCTAATCTGAATTGCTAATGAGGCCTGCCAAATCCCTTCAGAACTGAATCCCCAACTCCCTGCTCACACTGTCCAATTGAGTCACCTGTGCTGCCATTGACTCAGCACAGGCTGCACTTCCCAGACAGACCATAATGCTCACTAGTATTGAAAACTGGGTTGAAATTTGGATTCCTGCACTACTCGTGTGATCTTGCATGACCATCTGGGTGTTTTTCATTTCCTTTCTGCCTTCAGAAACCTGGGACCACCTCCATAAAAATTCTGTCTACATAGCTCTTAGCTTGACAGGTATTCCACAGTGACTCCAGCTGTATTCCAGCTCCAAGCATCAGATTGGAGTTGCTGCAGCTGAAGAGATTCCAGGCATGACTTGCAGTTGTGATTTGGAGTTCCTGTGGAGCAAGGCATGTATTTTACAGAATTCCAGTGAGCTGTATCTATTGATCAGGGGGTTCATTAACAACAGACATAAGCTTTGAGAAATTAAAGAAAAACACTAGCAAATTACTGGAGATAAAGGAAATGGTTAAAAAAAACTCCTTCTCCCTCTGCTCTAAATTCCCAATTTTATCAAATTCCCAGCTTTGGCATTGTATTCGTCATATATTCAATGATTCTGGTTGTGCTATTCTTCAACTGCTTCTCATTCAATAGTCACAAATTAAAGTATTCTTGTTATTAAACGATTCAGAAACAGGTTATGGACTATTACCATTACTGTTTTTGTTTTATTTTACTTTATAGACTTAGAGTGAATTGTGTTATTTGTATTAATGATATTATCTTATTCTATTTCTAGATTACCATGAAGCACTCCCACTGATTAGTAAGTCTGCTTTTTTTCTTTAATTGTTGGGAAAGTAGTACTCATCCAGTACATTGTTGAAAATCTAAGCACACTATCTGCTCCTGGACTTTGGTTCAACAAAATTGTTAATGCTATTTTGAGAAATTTTGAAGAATTATTGCCATGAATAGGATTTCTGGTTATTCTGAGGACTCTGCCGGACCAGCTGCATGATGGCTCAGTGAATGCTTTATAGTTCTAGCTTTGTCAACATAGCTTCAATTTGAAAGAATATGCTGATGCAAAATTATCAACACAAACTGATGAAATGCTCTTGAATAGTAATTCCTAACTTCCCAATGGCAAAATGTAGTCATACAATGTTTATGAATTCTTATTAGATCCCTTTACTCCATTTATTTAGGATTCCCCTGCAGACATTATTGTCCTTGATGTGGAGCTTGGAGTAAGTTCTTGGTATCATACTGTTGGTATCATACTTGGTATCAGTCTGTTTGACTGTAATTTACAACGCTTAACAAAAAGAGCACTTGTTTTCTCTTTAATTTTTTTCCTATGATTAAGAGAGGTAATAGGACCTACAGTACAGCAATATTTATGTTTAATCATGTGTTCATCTTCCTTTCTAGCGGAACCACCAATCGTGCCTGTAACAAAAAATCCAATTCAGAGCCAGAGACCATCCAGTTTTAATGTAACTTTCACCATTGATAATTTGCCATTTATGGAGCAGCTACACAATGAAAAATCAGAACTATACAAGTCTGCATCAAATATTATTACTCATAAGGTATTCTGGGGAAACAATAATTATTAACATGTTTTGGTTATTATTTACTATACTCAGCCCACTGAACTCTGAACATATTTGCATTGCAGCTGAATGAATTATATCGTGGTAGCAATATAAAAGCAACATTTTCAAAATGTACTATTGGATCTTTAAGGTGAGTACTATCACTTAATAAATAGTTGCATTGTAATCATGGAAATTAATGGTTTCTATTAGTCTTCAAACATTATGTGTGAAACAAGATTAAATATTTTTATTAGTAATATTTAGTTTATTATGTAATGGATTGTTCCTAGAGCTGATGTCGTCTTCCTTGTTCTGAATATGCTTTTGTTGCCAATTTCGAACTTTTAAGAGATAAATACAACAAGACCTTACTGCTGATGCATAATTGGAAGAGATTACAAATTGTGGACTGTGATATCTTAATTAGGTACTGAGTATTCTGTCTTTGTAAAGCTGTTATAACTTGATGAAGCTCATAAATTATTCCCCGCAGACATAATTCTAGAAAATCAGGAAACATATAAATATTATTAAATATATGAAGATTTGTTAAAAGAAATGCCATTGATTTCTAATGATAATTAATATTATTATAACAAATAGTTAACAAAGACTTTTTTTTGATTGCCAGTGCGACAACCAGTCAGAAGACCAAAGTGTATGCAATGTGTTCTTTCAACAATAATTCTACTGCAGGGAAAGTCAATAGAGTTATTGCATACCATCAGTTCAGTTACAACACGATGAACATCACTACTTTGGAACCTTATACTCTAGACCCAAACAGTCTCTATGTCGATGGTATGAATTGTTGGGATATTTATAAAATATCGTACCCAAGGTGATGTGAAAGTGAATTAGATAATCTGTACGCAGATATTGTTGTGCTATGTATAAACAGAGCTCTTCTTGAACTGAGCTTCTCCAATGGGATTATGGCACAGCAATCTTATCTTTTGACTCTAATGTTAGGCCCTAGCATTACTTGTATTGCAATCTGGGAACCTTGAAAGGAGCAAATGGTACAGCTGCCAACCATGTCCAGCACAGCCTGTGTGCCACCTAGTGTTGGGAAAGGGTAAAAGCACTGGCATACTCATCTTGTGCTGGTAGCATTGCAAATCAATCAGCTATCCTGGCTGACTTAATGTACATCCTTAAAACTCCTCAATACAGACTTTCTTTATCTGTGCAGCTCTCTTCAAGAGGGACATTGAGTGAAAACCAGCTGGATCACACTTTAACTTTGCATGCTGTTTAGTCTCCTGGTGACGAAGCAGCCAGACATCAGAATGGCTCCTACTTGACTGCACACTAGAGTCAGGCAAATGAAGAGGCACCAAACATTTTGCATGCTGCTTATTTTAACAAGACATGGCACAAGGGAGATGGGAATTTTAATTAATTGCTCCATGATCATTCTGGACCAATTATTTATCCCTGGTAACTTAAGGTTTTACCTGGATATAATGCATTATGCATGAAATATTTCATAGATTGAACAGAGTCCAGTTAATTACAATGTGCTATTTAATTTCAGATTATCATGAATCAACACCTACAACCAGTGAGTTTTTTTAATTTTAATTTGTTAAAATTCCTATTCTATCATCTCACATTTACTCTTTATTATTTCAACAAAGTGCTTCATTTCTATTTGGTACTACAGTGATCTGGATTCAATAAATAATTACTATGTTCATATTCCATGCTAGTCAATTATTTTGTTGGAAACAAAATGTAATAATTTCAATTAAATGTTGCAAGATGCAGATTTTGTTTCTTGTCCTTTTTGTTTACTATGAAATTTGTATAGTACAAATAGAACTGTATAACAGATAAGTAACTGAATATATTAGTTGTTAAATTATATACTTCTCATTCTTTCTAGCACAAGCACCAAATCAGAACCAAGAGTCTGGATTTAATGTGACCTTCACAATTATAAATTTGCCATACATGGAAGAATTGCATGTCAATACATCACGCTTGTACAAATCAGCATCAACTATCATTACTTATAAGGTATACCATTCAAGTTGACATTTATTCAAACGATAATCTGTTAATTTAGTATATTTTTTTGTTGTAACATATAATGCTTTCCCTGCAGCTCAATTCCACTTTTAAAAACAGTGATATAAAAACTGCATTTACAGACTGCAAAGTAATTTCCCTCAGGTAAGACGGTTTTTATATCTTATCTTAATGTTTTAATTGTATCATTAAATCACGGAAGCTTCAGTGCATCCTCAGTCATGTTCTCAGGTTATATCAATTCTGAATCTATCTGCCTGTAGATAGTTTCCCTGCTCTTCCACAACATAATTTAACAGCTTTCTTCCTCTGGTAAACATTTCTATATCTGGTAAATGTCATGATCTTTTCACCTTTCGTGCTTGTTTGTGGTAAGACCATGTACTTTTTTGCTTCAAAATGCTATCACAGAAACCTTAACTGGGCATCACTTTTAGTTTCTGATTCATCAACCAATTGAAATAATTTGTCACTACCTGTATTTGCTATTTGAATCTTTTCAAAACCTGCATAAAAAGTCAATGTTTTATCTTTGAGAATCTGATGAACACAACTCATCATATATTGCCCTGTGAAGAAATATATCCAAAGGGAAAGATTTTTTTAACTTGCTGCCTGACCAATAAACTGGCATTGTCAACCATCGATTATGGTATTACCTGCATTTTATTCCATTAAAATTAATGGAGATATAAATGAAATAGTTTCTATAAAATCAGGTTACAAACTGAAATGTTAACCTTATGCCACAGAACATAGAGTCATAGAGTCCTACAGCATGGAAACAGGCCCTTTAACCCAAACCAGTCTGTGCCAACCAAAATGTCCATCAATGTTAAACCCCCCACTTCCCTGCACTTGGCCCATATCCTTCTAAACCTTTCCTATCCGTGTATTTGTCCAAATGCCTTTTAAATGTTGTTAATGTTCCCGACTCAACCACTTCTGCTGACAGCTCATTCCATACATATGCCACCCTCTATGTGAAAAGGTTATTACTCAGGTTCCATTTTATTCTTTCCCTCTAACCTCAAGCTGATGCCCTCTAGTCCTTGATTCCCCAACCCTAGGAAAAAAGACTGACAACATTCATCCTATCCATGTCTCTCATGATTTTATATACTTCTATCTATAGGCGGCACGGTGGCACAGTGGTTACACTGCTGCCTCACAGCGCCAGAGACCCGGGTTCAATTCCTGCCTCAGGCAACTGTCTGTGTGGAGTTTGCACATTCTCCCTGTGTCTGCGTGGGTTTCCTCTGGGTGCTCTGAGATCGTCCCACAGTCCAAAAATGTGCAGATTAGGTGAATTGGCCATGCTAAATTGCCCGTAGTGTTAGGTGAAGGGGTAAATGTAGGGGAATGGGTCTGGGTGGGTTGCTTGCTCTTCGGAGGGTCGGTGTGGACGTATTGGGCTGAAGGGCCTGTTTCCACACTGTAAGTAATCTATGTAAATCTCTATGTATAAGATTCCCCCTCAGTCTCATAAACTCTGAAGAAAAACATCCTAGCTTGTCCAACCTCTCCCTATAACTCAGGCCATTGAGTCCTGGCAATGTGATCAATTTCATTTCACAGTCTAAGGATAAATCTATCACCTGCAGGTAAGATCTTTTAACACCAATGCACAAAGTCATTAACTTCATAGTTAATTGCTATCTGAGGAATTGTATAGTGAGTGCAATAAATTTTACATTGTCACTAGCCATTTATGCTTTGGCTGAACATGATAAATAATGAAGGCTCTATTGTTGGTTTTGGCTCAAAAAGTAAGTATTTATTTTGTGAGACACAGGCAAGGAATCTTCCTCTGATCTATCAATGCCAACCTGGGACTCCGCAGATTCCTACCTCTGCCCCTCCCTTCATAAACCTCACCTCAGATGTTTCCTTTTCTGTTTCAGAGGCTGCAGGCACCCTCCCTTCCCACCATTATTATTGTGGCAGCAGGTAGTCTGAGCAGGCACTTACAGATGGAGGGAAGACTTTCCAATGGGTCTTGGGTTGTGATTGTAGTCTTTTATGAACGCAGTCCACTCCAGGGAGAAAGGAACATTAGGTTTAATGGCTTCCTGGTCTGCCAAAGGGAGACCACCTCTAAGAAGGTGGCAGCATTCATTTGCTAAGTACATGTGAAGGCCACAGATTTAACCTTAACTCAGATTTAACCAATAGGTTTCCTGCTTCCTTGGGAATATCACCAGAGGGTAGGAATAGGCTGGGAAACTGTTCCAAAAAAAGCATAACCTATTTTTCAAGCCTGCCATCACAGTAGCAGGAAACTTATTTCTGGGTGGTCTGGCAGGTATAAGGCCTCAAAATCTCACACACTTTATGAATTTTAATTTTTGTTTCTTTTAAAAATATGTTTTCCATCCTTTTAAATGTTACATTTGAGTAAATATCAATATTCAGTTGAACTTAACTCAATCGTACTTCAACATTCAGTTATAAGATTCATTAGTTGTTTTGTTATTTCACCTTTGGCAGTGGGACAAGCAAGAAGATGACCAAAGTGTATGCAATCTGTAGCTTCAACAATAATTCTGCTGCGGAGTCGGTTGATAGAGTTACTGTATACCATCAGTTCAATTACAACACAAAGAACATCACTACATTGAAACCTTATTTTCTGGACAAGAACAGTCTCTACGTGAATGGTAGGTACTGTCTTGTTATTTTACATTATACTGGATAAGCAACATAAGAATTGAATTAGGGACCTGTGTCTACAGAGAGTGTGGACCAGATGATCTGCATTCTAATGTAGATAATATTGTCAGATTAGCTTTGAATGGAATTCCTTTTAATTGAGCTATGCACTGGAGGTGTGCTACTGCCTTGTTATCTTTGGTATTATCAATTATCATACACTTTCTGGCTTCAATACAATTGAAGAAACATTATGCGTTTTCTACTATATTCAGAAAAAGATCAATTGATTGAATTACGTTACACTTTTCAGATTACCATGAATCTACACCTCCAAATGGTAAGTGTGATGGCTTCTGTTTCTTCCATTTGTTAACAATTTTGGACGACCATGAAAACTGCCTTTTGACTAACTTAGGAAAGTGTGTGGGCTTCCTTATTAAATTAAAAATTCCTTGTTTAATTCAAGCATACACTGTTCTGAACAAAACAATGCAAAAGCTAACATTTCATGCCAATATTTATATGTTGCAAATATTCCTTTTATTTTGCATGACTTGTACAACAAATGGAACTATAAAATAGATCAGCAATGTAGTTGCACTATTTATTCCATAAAATAACTCTGTTTTTATTTCATACAATGTACAGTCTCTATGTAAATGGTATGAAAAACCTACTTATTTTATGTTATGTTGTAAAGAACAGTGTAAAATCTCATTGAGATCTATGCTCCTTGGGCTGAATATGGGCTGGCTAATCTGTTTGCCAATAGATTGACATTAATCATTGAATGAATATTGTGAATTCAGCTTCTACAATGGCAATGTAGCGCAGTAATGTTAATATAGTGTCTCATTAAGTGTGCACACTACCTCTGTCTCCAATCAAACAAAAGCATTAAAAGAATTTTGTATCAGCTTCAGAAATTTGCCAATTGATGAAACTACTCTATTCTGTTTTCAGATTATCATGAATCAACACCCTCAACCAGTGAGTATGATGGTTTCAGTTGGTTTTATTTGTTAACATTTCTCTTGTCACTCATAACCTGCAGCCCCTGTTATCTTATCAATATTTACTTTTCTTTTTAATTCTATATTCGCACAATTTATTCTATAATGTAGTAGATTCAAATGATTATTAGAACTGCCTCCTTTCCACATTGAGCAAAGATTGATACATAAATATGAATGTTGGTAATTCAATTAAATGTTGCAGATAATTCTTTTGCTTGTGGCACAAGTGTAATTGTAAATTGGAGCAACAATGGAGCAGCATTATTTATCTTAGTACCTAATTTGTTATGTTTCTAGCGCAAATGCCAACTCAGAAATCATTGCCACGTGGGTTTAATGTGACCTTCACTGTCACCAGTTTGCCATTTGTGGAATCGTTTAATGACAAATCATCACAGCTGTACCAATCAGCATCAGCTGTTCTTGTTAATGAGGTACATTATCAGAATAATATTTATTACAATTAATTGCTGATCATTTATATTTCCATTTTTTGAAACACTGCAAATACATTTCTTTCAGCTCAACTTAATGTACAACAGGAGTGATATAAGTGCTGAATTTACAAACTGTAAAGTTATCTCTTTGAGGTAAGAATTATTTTGTGTCATTTCCCATCTTCAAGTTTTCATTGAATCTTTGAGCTTTTGCTCGAAATGCCTCCATTTGGCTCTTCATCCATATACTTGTATGATTTATAAAGCTATCAATCTCTTTTACATTCACACATATAAGTTAGGGAAAAATTTGGGCCCTTCCAGCCTGGTCTTCATTCAATAAAATCATGGTGAAAGTATTTGGGTTCTGAATTCCACTTTCCCATCTACCTCAGATAACCTTTGATAACTTTGCCGAACAATAAACCAACTATCTCCACTTCAAAAATATTCAATGACCCCACATGCATTGTTTCAATGTCACTCAGCCCTACAAAGAGAAACGAGTTTCCCTCATCGCTGTCCTAAAAGGATAACCCCTAATGTTAAAGCAATGTCCCTTAGTTCTGGATTCGCCCACAAGAGGGAACTTGCAAACCATATCCATGTGGTCTGTGCAGTTCAGGATCTACACACTTCAAACAAATTACCTGTCAGTCTGCTAAACCCCAAAGAAAACAAACCCATCCTCTTTCCTCATAGGATATACCTCATATACCTCAATATTCCTCATATTGAATGGCGGTGCAGGCTCGAAGGGCTGAATGGCCTACTCCTGCACCTATTGTCTATTGTCTATTGTCTATTGACAACCCCACTCTCCGGGAATCACTCTCGTAAAACTCATCTGAACCATCTCTAATGCATTTATATCCTTTCTTAAATAAGGAGACCAAAACTGTACATGGTATTCAAGATGTGGTCTTACCAATACCCTGTTTAATCAGACTCCTCACTTTTATGTTTAATTCCTTTCATAATAAAGAATAGCATTCCATTTCTAAATCACTTACTGCGTCTGGTTGCAAACCTTTTGTGACTCATGCAGTGGAACACATCTTGATCTTGCTGTACCTTGGAATTCTGCAGATGTTCTCTATTTAATGAATAGACTGCTTCTTGTTCATTCTTCTATCAAAGTGAACAACTTCGCAATTCACCATAGTCTATTACATCTGGCAGATATTTGCCCATTCACTTCAACTATCTGTATTGGTCTACTTCATTTGATATGTTAACTTCACAACATACTTTGCTACCTATACACAGAATGTAGAACAATACAGTACAGGCCCTCCAGCCCTCACTGTTGTGCCAACCTTTTATCCTACTCTAAGATCAAACTAACCTACATATCCTACATTTTACTATCATCCACTGCCTATCCGAGAGTCACTTAAATGTCCTCAATGTATCTGAATCTACTACCCTGCTGGCAGTGCATTCCACCACTCTCTGTGTAAAGCACCTACCTCTGACATCTCCCCTAAACCTTCCTCCAATTACCTTAAAATTATGCCCCCTCATGATACCCATTTCCACCCACGGAAAAAGTCTCTGGCTATCCACTTTATCTATGCCTTTCCTCATCTTGTACACCTCTATCCAGTCACCTCTCATCTTTCTTCATTTCAATGAGAAAAGCCAAAGCTCACTCAACATTTCTTTTTAAGACATGCCCTCCAGTCCAGGAAACATCCTGGTAAATCTCCTCAGCACCCTCTCTAAAGCTTTCACATCCTTCCTATAATGATGCACAGAACTGAACACAATATTCCAAGTGTAGTCCAACCAGGGCTCTAGGGAGCTGCAGCATTACCTCATGGCTCTTCAACTCAATCCCCTGGCTAATGAAAGCAAACACACCATATGCCTTCTGAACAATCCTATCAACTGGGGTGGCAACTTTAATGGATCTATGGATGTAGATGCCAAGATCCTTCTGTTCCTCCACACTGCCAAGAACCCTGCCTTTAACCCTATAACCTGCATTCAAATTCGGCCTTCCAAAATGAATCACTTCACACTTTTCCAGGTTGAACTCCATCTTCCACTTCTCAGGCCAGCTCTGCATCCTGTCAGTGTCCTGTTGCAACCTACATCAGTCCTCCACACTATAATTTAACTTCACTGAACATACCCAGTAAGATTTGAACAGAAACACAAAAGACAGAAATTGCTAGAGAAACTCAGCAGATCTTGGCAGCATCTATGGAGAGAAAAACTGAGATGATACTTCAAGTCCAGTTTGAAGAAGTGTCACTGCACCTGAAACCTTTCATTTTGTTTTCTCTCGACAAATGCTGTCAGGCCTGCTAAATTTCTCCAGTAATTTTTGCTTTTTATTCCAGCATGCACTTTTCTTTGTTTTATTTTAACATTTCAACAGTATTCCATTTCAAATAATTATCTCATTTTTCTTGAAAAAATACTGATTGCCATTTGGCACATTACTTCCTGTTGTCTCAACTAGGTTCCCTTCAAAATATCTCTGCAAGCTGCTTTCTTTATAGTTTTGTGCTATTCCTACATTGATGATTACCCTTCTTTAATGATTCATCAATTATTAGACATGCATAATTTCTCATCCTAAACTTTTTACAAACCTTTCAGACTTCCACTAAACAAGAATTTATGTTTCTGGACAATCATTGCCAATACATTTAGATTCCTGTATCTCCACTTTCTGTATGCAACATTGCTGTTCTAAATCATAGAATGTTATTCAAATGATGGTATATTTTTGTGGGTAATGACTTTCTTTTCTCTGCAATCTTTCTTTTGAAAGTATAGACAAAATTGCATACTATATGTTTGAATGGCATTCATGAGGTGGTATTATTCTGTAAAATGATATAACCTGACCCTGCAGTTGGATGTTTTTAAATAATGATTAATCACTGGTATGTCACTGACAGGATTTTGCTATCTCAGTCATTGAACGAACCTTGCAAAAAATTGTCACAAGGGATAACATTATGTTCTATATAAATGTTTTGAATATTTTAAAGGATATTGCTTCAGTAAATCCGCTGGTTCAGATCTTTGATAAATAAATATCAGTTGTTTTTGGACAGTCGTCACTGATAAATCTAGATGTCTGTTATGGAGTCTTAGAGAAGTACAGTACAGAAACAGTCCCTTCAGTCCACCTCATCCTTGCCGACCGGTAGCCTAACCTAATCTAATCCCATTTGCCAGCATTTGGTCCATATCCCTCGAAACCCTTTCTATTCACATACCAATCCAGATGCCTTTTAAATGCTGTAATTGTACCAGCCTCCACCACTTCTTCTGGCAGCTCATTCCATACACGCACCGCCCTCTGTGTGAAAAGGTTGTCCTTTAGGTCCCTTTTATATCTTTCCCCTCTCACCCTAAATTTATGCCCACTAGCTCTGGACTCCCCAACCCCAGGGAAAAAAAACCTTGTTTATTTATCCTATTCATGCCCCTCATGATTTTATAAACCTCTATTAGGTCACCCATCAGCCTCTGGAACTACAGGGAAAACAGCCCCAGCCTGTTTAGCCTCTCCCTGTAGCTCAAATCCTCCAACTTTGGCAACATCCTTGTAAATCATTTCTGAACCCTTTCAAGTTTCACAACATCCTTCCAATAGGGAGGAGACCAGAATTGCAGTCAATATTCCAAAAGTGGCCTAACCAATGTCCTGTACAGCTTCTTCACATTTTACTGCAAACAGTGACATGCTGTATTACAAAATGCGAATCAGTTGATTATACATTTCTGCTGATAAATATTACTTCACTCTAAATTTCTGCTATTTAAAGGCTGCACATAACTTTGCATGTTACACATTGTAATGCAATTTATAGGATTATCTCAATGTATGAATAAGGGATACTATGCTCGCTTTGCAGTTGCAGCATATTTACATGAGAATTAATATCAGGCAATATCAACACTCTGTCACTGGCAGGATTTTGTTATCTTAAACATTATACGAACTTAACTAAAAGTGTCAGAAGGAACATGATCATGTTCAATATAAAATTTCAGAATATTTTGATCCTTATTTTGAAAAGTTATTGCTTCAGTATAAAAAAAAATCTCTTTAGGCATTTAAACAATGAATTGATATATTCTTGTGAAAAGCTTTGTATTTGACTATCGTCAGTGTTATGTCACAGTTCTATTACATATTGCTTTAATTCTTTCATTCTTTTTATCTTTCATCTTTGACAGTGCGACAATCAGTGAGCTGACCAAAGCTTACGCAATTTGTTATTTCAATAAGAAGTCTGCTGCAGAACAAATTGATCGAGTTACTGTGTACCACCAGTTCAATTACAGCACAGAAAATATCACTAAGCTGGGAATTTATTCATTGGACAGAACCAGTCTCTATGTAAATGGTATGAATGGCAAGCCTATTTTACATAATGCTTTAAAGAACAATCTAAAATTCCATTGGGACTGATGATCATAGGGAATGTGGACTGTCTAATCTGTATTCCAATTGAATGGAATTTATCTTCCACATGGACACTGTTATGATCAGTCCCTAATCAAGGTTCCCCAATTTGTTATAATTCTGGACAGGATACTCCCAAATGAGGAGAGATTATCTGCCTCCTCTTATTTCAACTCATCTCTTGTCTGTTCTCAAACCAGATTCATTTAAAATGAACACTACTTTCCTGGATGCCTTTTCCAAATCCAAATGAATTTGGAGTCAAAGTAACCAGGCTTTCTTGATTTAAAGAAAGATTAAATCTATGAGCCACTAAATGCTTGGGCAAACAATAATATGTGGCACACATTCGCATAGTTTACAAAAGTGAATTGAGTAAAAAGATAACATTTGAAAAAAATATACAGTTGTCTCTGGGTTCCATGAAGAGTAGATGGTGGAATGTTATTATCATTAAGCTGAATGATACCAGTAACACTGACAGTTGATTTCAAGATTCTTGGCTCTCCAATTATCTGCCAAGCCTTTGTCCTGTTTCCTTTTTGATAATAACTTCACTGGTTTGTTTGCCTTCATGTATTATAGTGAGTGAGGTCTTTCTTCTACCTATGGTGTAAATTTACCTAATGGCTGTCCTCAAGCTGTGACCTTCACACTGGCACATCAGCCCTCTGATGCACACAAACCAGAACCTGCAGTATTTTTTAACCCTTTTTTTGTATATTCCTGGAAGAATAAAACACAAACATGTCTGTACTTTGGAACATAATCTGAAAGAGATTGCTTTCTGCTGAGAGATCAGCTCTCTTTATTTCTTCCCTTTACGTCTCTCTTTTGAAGTTCCCTGATAGTCCATAGGTGTGACACTTCATGGGTTCACAGATAGCTTTTCCAGAAAGCCACTGAACCTACATCCGCAGTCATCCTTTGACTGTATGTGCTCTGTTAAAAGCCACATGTTGTAATTAAAGTTCAATATGTCCATAAGCAATCCTGGGTTGTGATACCTTGACAATGATGTTGTAAATTTTACAAGAAGTCGCATTAAGTGCTCAATCTTTTCTGCCATCATTAAGATTATTGTATCAAAAACATGACACATTTGGCATTATATTCAGATTTCCAACTGACTCCATCACATTATTCTATTTTCAGGCTATCACGAAGCAATACCTCCAACCAGTGAGTATGATCATTTCAGTTGGTTTCTTTGTTAACACTTCGATATTTGCAGTCATCATACAGCTTCAGTTGTTTTAATCCAAGTATTTTCTGTTTATCGTTCCACGGTTATTTCTGTAACATCAATTCTAACATTAACATTTCACATTGAACAATGAGCGCATAAATATGAATTTTGAGATTTCAGTTAAATGTTGCAAGTATCTCTATTTGTTTTGCATATGTATGGTATAACATAGATCAGCATTGGAATAGCATTTATCATTCCAGTACCTAATTATTTATATTTCCAGTGGATACATCAAATCAGGACCAATCTTCACCTGAATTTAATGTGACTTTCATTATAACCAATTTGCCATTCACGGAAGCACTACATAACCACTTATCACCATTGTATCAATCAGCATCTTTGATTATTACTTATGAGGTACATCATCAGAATGAAATTTATTCAAATTAATTGCTGACCATTCATATTTTCCTTTTTTTTAAAAAACTGAAAATATCTTTCTTTCAGCTCAACCTAATGTACAGCAAGAGTAATATAAGTACTGAGTTTACAGACTGTAAAGTAATCTCCTTAAGGTAAGAGATTTCTTATGGTACTCAATCTTCAGGTTTTAATTGAATCCATGAAGCTTAAGCACAGAACACTTCCATTTGGCTCTTTATCGCTTTGTTAGTATTACATCCAAAACAGTCACAGGTTATTTCACTGAACATGCCCAATAGGTTTGAACAATATTTTGCTTCAAGTGATTATCTCAGTTTTCTTAGAAATCTCATTGCTATTTGTGACATTACTCCCCATTGTCTCATCTAATTTCCCTTCAAATTATTTCTACAAGCTGCTTCATTTATGCTTTCTATGACATTTCTACATTGAAGCTCTGCTTTCTAATGATTCAACAATGAATGGAAATTGTTCATCATTATTCACCCTTCGATTCTTAAACATCTTTTTGATAAACTCATCAAATAAAAATTGTTTCATTTTGGACAGTTGTTGCTGATACATCATTATTCTTATATTTTTACTTTCTATATACAAATATTTATGTTCTGCATCACAGAATGAGACTCAATTGATTGTACTTCTCTGCATTTTTTAAAATTTGCTTTCTTCATCTTTTATAAATATAGACAAACTTGCACAATATGTATGTGAAATTTTTTTTAACACATGGTAACTTCACAGAAATCAGTACACTACAATAATCCTGCAGCTGCAGAACATTTAAACTACTATTAATATCTGACAACATGACATGTCTGTTACTGACAGGATTTTGTGATTTCAGTACTTACATAAACTTTTCAAAAATTATGTAGCATTTTGTACAGAATAAAATTACTGAATGTACTGTTCCTTTTAAAACCTATTGCTTATGATGTTTAAAGAATGAATTAATAAATTATGGGAAGCAACACACAGTTGAGCAACTCCAGTTTTACTTCACCATTCATTCAGATGTTTCTAAATTGTCATTACTATTTTCCACTTTTCCAGTGCCACAAACAATCAGGAGACCAGAGTGTTTGCAAATTGTTCCTTCAATAATATATCTGCTGGACATGTCGATAGAGTTACTGCATATCATCAGTTTAATTCCAACACAAAGAACATCACTGAATTGGGACCTTATTCTTTGGAGAAAAACAGTCTCTATGTAAATGGTATGAATTGCCTTATTATTTTGCATTATACTGAAGAAACCACTGATGGAGTGAACTGGGGACCTGTGTTCACAGGGAGAGTCGGGCCAGATAATCCTTACATTTATATTGATAGGGTTTAGTTTATCTTAGTCACTTGGATGGTTGGTTTGTAATGCAGAGTGTCACCAACAGTGTGGATTCAATTCCTGTACTGACTGAGTTACCCTGAAGGATTCTCCTACTCAACCTCACCCCTGACTTGGCATTGTGACCCTCAAGTTAAACCATTGTCTCTCTCCAATGAGAGAGTGATCCTGCAGTGTTGTAAGACTATGCTAACTTTACCTTTACTGTAATTGAATGGAGTTCCTTTGAATTTTGTTCACTCTCTGTAAGTCTGACACTATTTATCCTGTCTTTTTTACTGCTGCAATATATTTACTGTACTTAAACATGACACATGTTGTACTATATTCAGAACAGTATCAGAATTCAATACAAATGCATTAAATTACACTACTTTCTTTTCAGACTACCAGGAAACAACTGGTTCAAATGGTGAGTATGATTTCTGCTTGTTTCCTTTGTCAGTGTTGAATAATCTGTACTTCCATTTTGTCACAATGAAGAAACTCAACACCATTCCTCTTGACAAAATTGCCCATTTGCTTGCCACACTGGCTGCCACCTTAAAAGTTAATTCGTTCAGAAATGACATACAGTGGCAGCAGAGTTTATGACCTCCAATACACACCGCAGCAATTCACCAAGGCTCCTTTGAGAGCACCTTCCAAACCTGGGATATCTACCACACAGCAGAGCAAAGGCAAAAGATACATGGGAATACCACCATCGGTAGCTTCTCCTTGAAGCCACACACCAATCCTGACTGAGACATATATCACTTTTCTTCCACTGACACTGGATCAAAATCACGGTTCTTCCATCCCATCAGCACTGCTGATGTACCAACACCAACCGGAGTGTGTCAAGGAGAAAGCTTATCACCACCTTCTCAAGGACAATTAATAAATGTTGATTGAGCTAATGATATCCACATCCTGTGAAAGGATACAACAAATGGTCTTGTTATATTTATTATTTTAACAAATCTCTTATAGTTTTCCTCATCATTCGATAATTATTCTGGAATATCATGAGGAATTGTTTTTTCATATTAAGTAATGTTGGTTTCACTGTCAATGCTTAATTAAATATGCTTGATGTGTGGGATGTCAGTGGTATAATGGTAATGTCACTGAACTATTAATAGTATAAAAAGGCCAACTGCTTCACCAATGTATTTTTGGAAGACTCAATCTATTATACTTTAAGTCCAGAATCTCAACAATGTGTTTGAGTTTAAAATACTCTTTCAGATGGTCAAGCATGCTGTTAGGTTCAAAAGTAATTCAGGATCAGTGTTCAAAATGCATAAGGATGGCAGGTGAATTCTCCCTCAGCGGTGGCCAAAATGTCTCGGAAATAAGAATTCTAGGGGTGACCAAGGAGATAAAGATTTTCCCCTGATATTGAACTGAGAGACATTGAAATCAGCAGCTACTCCACTCACAGGCTCTGAAAGCTAGTGCTTCCAATTAAACCTGTTGGACAATAACCTGTTGTTGTGTGATTTTTAACTTTGTACACCCCAGTCCAACACCAGCATCTCCAAATCCTTGCAAATCAATCTGCTTTTTATGTAGTGTGTTATTTAAAAAGAAAGGCTTTGTTGCTCATTTATTCTTGCTGTCTGGTGTCACTTTAAGTATTAAGTTGTCACAGCAATTAAAGTTTCTCTTGTGTGTTGTGGCTTTAAGATTAATGACGGTTTGATGATCATTGTGAAACTGATTAATTCATCTCAGTTTCATTCTGTGAATCTAAATACTCTATCTGTCAGCTCATATAGAGAAGGTAAAGGAGTTAGTGAGAATGCAAAATAGCCCTCATGAGATCTCCAGACAAATGTTCAAATTTTCTTTTGAATCTTGAATATTGCTTATATAGGACACAGTTTGGTGAATTTTTTTTTGCACTGCACATATCAGGACAATTCACAAGAATGCTAATTCAAGGGTATGACCAGCATTTATACAGCACAAGAGGACAACTGAATTGAATTGAATTGAATTTATTGTCACATGTACTGAGGCACAGTGAAAAGCTTTGTCTTGCGAGCAATACAGGCAGATCACAGAGTTAAGTAGCATAGATAAGTAAATAATAGGTAAACAGCAGCAAAAACAAAAACACAGGTACAAGCAAATGTTAAGAATTTGTGAGTCCATTCAGTATTCTAACAACAATAGGGTAGAAACTGTTTTGAAACCGGCTGGTAAGTGTGTTCAGGCTTCTGTACCTTCTCCACGATGGTAGAGGTTGTAGGAAAACATTGCCAGGGTGGGATGGATGTTTGAGAATACTGGCGGCCTTTCCTTGACAGTGGGCCTGCTAGATGGATTCTATAGATGGGACGTTGGCTTTTGTGATTATTCAGGCCGAGTTCACCACTGTCTGTAACCATCTCCAATCTTGAATGGTGCAGTTGCCATAGCAGGTAGTGATACATCCAGACAGAATGCTCTTGATGGTGTACCTACAAAAGTTGGCAAGGGTATTTGCCAAATTTCCTCAGGTGCCTGAGGAAGAAGACATTGTTGGGCCTTGGTAACCAGTGCATCCACATGAAGAGTCCAACAAAGCTTGTTGTGGATGACCACTCCCAGGAGCTTGACATTCTCCATTTGTTCCACCTCTGTGCTTTTAATGTGTAGGAGGGCATGAGAAACATCCAGCTAAAAGTCAATAATGAGTTCCTTGATTTTGCCAGCATTGAGAGCTAGTTTGATTGGTTGGCAAGTGGATCCTGACTGGCAAGTGCATTGCTATGACAGTGACATACAAACCTATAAAACTCTCATATATTACCAAATTACTATTCTTACTTTTGTTTGGAATGACATTGCTAGTGGTGTACACATCTCAAAACATTTTTTTTGAAAAACCTGAGTTAATTTAAGAAAATGTTTTGTTTTCTCATTAATTTTATATTTCCCCAGTTAGTTATATAATTTATTCAACTGAGCAATCCTAAAACACAATGTTTTTCATGCTTAATAATAATTGTCAGAATTAATATTGACACTTGCAAATAAATGTTGTTTTGTTTTGAATGACTTGTTTATAGCATGATTGGAACTGAAAATGTATTATTATAGCTCCATTGTTGGTTTTGAATATAATTCTGTATATTTCTACTCAAAGCAGCAAAACTGAACCAATCTCCATCAGAATTTAATGTGACCTTCACTATAACCAGTTTGCCATTCGTGGAATCTTTGCATGACCACACATCATCACTGTACCAATCAGCGTCAACTATTATTACTCATGAGGTACAGCATCAGAACAATATTTATTCAAATGATTTGCTGATCATTCATATTTTCATCTTTTGAAACAATAAAAATGTATTTCTTACAGCTAAACACCTTATACAATGAAAGTGAAATTAGCTCTGAGTTTATTGACTGCAAAGTAATCTCCTTAAGGTAAGAGATCTTCTGTATTATCCCTTTCATTCAAACTAAGCAATCTTTTAAGCTATGTGTCACTTTGTCTGCACAGGAAAGTATTATTTTCATTTCACTGATCTTGTCCCACATCATTTGATTATTTCCTTTTCAGTCATTCTCACATATCTCTTAAGAATACCTGATTGTCCCATTTGAGGTGTCTTTTTGTATAATCTACTGACTGTCTAGTACACAATATTACCTCAACTCTGTTTCATTTATGTATTTGCATCTTCCAAATGTGTAGCTTCCTCTGCAATGGTCCACCCAACCTGTCAAAATTATTTGTCATTATTTACTCTTGAAAACTTTTAAAACTTTCGTCAAGTAAAAGGTTTGTGATTTGTGACAGTTGCAGCTGACCAAATCAGATTCTAATTTATTCTATTCTAATATATTAACCTCTTCTGAATTCTAGATTTTGTGAACAATTATATTCCATATTACAGAAAGTGATTCAATTGTTTGCATTTATCTGGTAATAAATGCTATTTGTGTCTCCATCCTTTAAGAGCTACGCACAAATTTAATGTACTTCGTACCTAAATGTCACTTAAAAACTAATCTTCCAGTATAAACTAAACTTCTAACTTTTGGTTTGTGATCACAGCACACATCTTTTTACTTCACAGAAGTTTTAAAAGTTTTGAAAAGTTTGAAGAGTAAATAATGACAAATAACTTGGATTGGTTTGGTGAAACATTGGAGAGGAAGCTACACTGTTAGACTTGACAACGTAATAAAGCTTTGAAGGTAGCACAGAAGTTGTCTCAATGCATATATGAACCTCCTAATAAATTGTCACATAGAATTGCATTGTTTTCTATTCAGTTCTGATTTAGCAAAATATACATTCAAATTGGATCCAGTGTTACTTCAACATCGTGTTGCATATTTCTTTAATTGTTTTTTTTATTCTTTGGCAGTGCCACAAGCAGTCAATTTACCAAAGTGTATGCAATCTGTTCCTTTGCCAATGATTCTGCTGCAGAACAAATTGATAGAGTTATTGCATACCAGCAGTTCAATTACAGCACAATAAACATCACTACTCTGGGACCTTATTATCTGGACAGTAACAGTCTCTTTGTAAATGGTATGAACATTTTACAGTTTGCTTTTTGGGTGTGAACATCACTGACAACGATATATAGGTGCTGGTGTTGGACTGGGCTGGACAAAGTTAAAAATCACACAACACCAGGTTATGGTTCAACAGGTTTATTTGGAAGCACTTGCTTTCGAAGTGTGGTTCCTTCATCAGGTTGCTGTGGAGCAGAATCTTTTACTATAAATTCTGTGTCTTATGATCCACAGCTACGTGATGAAGGAGCAGTGCTCTGGAAGCAAGTACTTCCAAATAAACCTGTTGTACCACAACCTGGTGTTGTGTGACTTTTAACTTTTATCACCGGCAAAGCCAGTGTTTATTGTCAATCCTTTATAAAACCTTCTAGTTATTTTACATCATATTTCAAAGCCAATCTAGAATCTCCTGAGTGCAGTTGTGTTCACAGAGGGCATGGTTCATATTTTGCACTCTGATATTGTAATGCTGCCTCAAAATGGAATGCCTGTTGAATTCAACTTTTCTGCAGGGAATATGCCACTGCATTGTTCCTTCTTATATTGGATTAAATGCTCCAAAGATATTCAACTTCGTTTTTGCGCAAGGCATATGCACTATTTTAGGGGAATATAACAGGAAAGCTTCCATTGTGTTATACAGTGGATCTAATGGAGTCCACATCACATTAAACTCTATACAATCTGATGATGTCTCCAATTCATTGGGAGGAGGCAATTGCAGCCTATTCTGAGAGGAGCTGTTGTGTTTTCCGTAGCTCCTGATAGCCCTTCGTGATTATGTCTAGCAAGTTAATGTAAACTACTTATTTCTATCAGGCAATACCTCTCATTATGTGAGGCAAGTGTCTCTTCAGTTTATACTCATCTGCAGTCTATCCTCCACCACTGATAGTGAGGTAGATTTTAGAGTCAGTTTAGAGAGAGGAGATTGCTGGCAGTGGACTACTCAAACCAGAATACAACAACTTCTAATTGACTAATTTAACTCTGATGTACTATTCTCTTACAGGCTATCACGAGCCCACCACTCAAATCAGTGAGTATGATTTTAGTAATTTTGCTCATTACTTCTCTAAAATACTCTAACATAATAATATCTTTAAGATCTAGTGATTTATTTCAGTTTACAAGTTATTTTAGGTAGGAAGACTGCATGTATGTTGCAGTATTTCAACACATCCATTGTTTTATTTCTGAGTGTGAAATGTCATATGGGAACTTATCTCCAATTTGAATATTGATTTCTGTGAAAACCTATGTTTCATTTAAAGTTGTTTCACTTAAAGTTATAGTTTTCATGAATCTAACTATAACTTAAGCAATTACAGTGATTGGAAAATTTAAATGACCTGACAATCAGACTGCAGATGTCCTCTTTCTTTAATGATCTTCACATTTTAGTTGCCCCATCTCACATAATTATGAAATACATCTACATGGCTATGAAAAGAATTAGAATAGATAGCCATTTCTCTATGCAGCATCTTACACAATCTTCACAAAATGGCTATAAACTCCCAGAAAGTGTTACGGAGAAGGAAAAAGTCCATGAACAGGAGTTGCAGGTCATGATTGAGGCCATAAACCTATTTTTTTGTGACCAGGCACACCATTGGGAGGGGCTCAAAGTAAACGTACTTTAGCAGAGTCTGAAGATGGAAAGTCACCACCTGGGTGCAAAGGCACATCCTGCCTTCACTGCGTCTCCAAGAAGGAGACGCGGTGCCTCAGCAGTGCAGCCATTTGTACCAGAAGATGTAGATGAGCGTCTTCTATATCTTTATGACAAACGCCAGAAGAGGCATCAAAGGGGCCAACCAATACCATAACATGGCAGTGGTCAGCTGGTTTATGGCCAACATTTGACTCCTGTAGGACAGCACTCACAGCAGTAATGTCCAGCGCCCTTGGTGAGTAACGAGTTTGGTTTCTGGCTTTTGCCAGTTCACCAGTCAGGATTCTACAGCAGGACTGAAATGGAGTAGAGGAGATGGGTAGTAATCAGGCAAAATGCCTGAGCTTATCAGGCTGACAATTCATCTAGCACTGACTGACCAGGAGTCCAAATCTCATCTGACTACGTTCTCTCAGTCCTTAGTCAAACAAAGCTCATACCTTGTGTTTCTTTAACAACATAATCAACTAACCATTAACAAAAGTTACTTGCTTGAACAACACAAGTGATGGCATGGAAATTGGGAAATGTACTCAAGCAGCAAATTCATAGAGTTAATTATCTAATGTCCACATCACCTGATGTTCAGGCTATTTCACAGCCTTTTGGCACCATCCTGTGGTGTTTCTCTTTCCAGGTTTATAGCTTGATTGGATTGAAAACTTGCCAAATGTAAACTTAGTCTTCTCTTATGTTGCACCTCAACTGTATCATGTTTATACTTTTAAAGACTCGTATGCATTGCTAATTCATGAAGATTTGTTAACCATTCTTATATAGTTATTTCCTTCACTCCACATGGAAATTATTTACATATGTATCAGGATGCCTGGAAAATAGCCCAATCCAATATTGAGTCAGATGTCTTTCAAGCATTCTTTATTAACATGTCAGCCCTCAAAGTTTTCTCTTGGTGTGCCTGTTTTAGAGTCAGCTTGTACCCTTAATATAAGTGAAGAATGGAGGGCTTTTGTGGTCATGACCCCTGAGCCAGGAGACTTAGGTTCAAGCCCCACTTACTGCAGAGATGTGCTATAATGTCTCTGACCAATTCTGAGGCAGGGTCACCAGACCTGAAGTATAAACTCTGACTTCTCTCCACAGATGCAGCCAAACCTGCTGAGCCTTTCCAGCAATATTTGTCTTTGTTAAAGTCTCGAACAAGTTGTTTAAAAAATATCTATAACAGGAGAACATTGCTAACATCCAAACTGTTATGAGCCAGCAGTTTTAAGGAAGCATTATTTCTGTAGCAATACTAATGATTCAGTTTGAACGTAAAAACTCATCAGAATCAAAATTTTGAAATGTGGAAACTAAGATTAGAAAACAGTGACATTTTTTCTCCATTTTTTACACATTGCTGAAATGTTCACACAATGGCTTCAAACTGCCTCAGTTTTGTTTCTATTGTAAAATGTAAAGAATAAAGATCTGAAATAAAGCTCTCAATGTATTTAATTCTGCGCTCGCTATCTTTCCAGATGAACCACCAGTCATGCCTGTGACACAAAATCCAATTGAGGGCCAGAAACCTTTGTGCTTCAATGTGTCTTTTGGCATCACAAACTTACCACTCAATCCAGCCCTATTTGATACCACTTCACCATTGTATCTGTCTGCATCAAGTACTATGATTCATCAGGTATATCTAAATAAGCCAAAAGAATATTTATTAAAAAAATTATCTTAAGTAATGTCAAGATCTTATTAAATCGTGATTTCTTTGCAGCTCAATAACTTATATCGCAACAGCAATATAAATGCAGCATTTTTAGAATGTACAATCACCTCTTTAAGGTAAGAAATCTTCTTTAGCTGTTGCAGATTTGATTGTAAATTGAAGAGTACGTAGAATTTAACTCCTTTATATCTTTTACCTTGTTGCTGATGTATCTCAAGAGCTTCTTACATAAACAACTTTTTTATTTTAAAATGAAGACTGGAATAAGAAATTTTTTATTTAGTGAATGGCTCAGTGTTAAATTGTATGATTTGTTCCCACAATGTTGTTGTACAACCTGGCGTCCATGAAGAAAGAGTCTGTTTATAAAAAAAGAAAATCACAAATACTTTTAGATTTTTACAGTCATGAATTTTAAAAAAAATGAAAACAATATTCACATAATTCCCTTTAAAAATCTAACTTTATAAGGTAAATATGGATCAGTGAAAATAAACATTTCTAATGTTATGAGACTGCATGAGTCATTTTTATCAGCCAAGATGAATACTTCAGGACCAGTGCAGTTATGCATAAGCAAAACATGGTTAAAGTTAATAAGAACAAGGAAAATGCTGGAAATACTCAGTAAAACTGGATTCTAATGAAAGGATATTGATCTGAACTAGTAACTTTTGTACATCTCCCCAGGTGTTACTGGATCTGCTGAATATTTCCAGCATTTTCTGTTTTTATATCAGATTTCTAGTTTCCTTAATAGTTTGTTTTTGTGAGTAGATTTGGTTTCTTTGAATGCATCATTCCAAAAGTGAGTTCATAACGTGTCTTAAGAACTATTCCATTCTATTCTGAGGAATATCAAGGAGGGATATTGACTGTTTATTTCCCTGATTTTTAAAAATTCAGTATATATGAGGATAAACATTCATTTGACTGGTATATGATATTTTAGGAATCACCACTAAGTATTTTAAAATATATTTACCTAATCAAATCCTATCACTAAACCGTCATCAAGGAATGGGAATGCATTTTGATAGCAGCAAATTCATGTCTATTGGCCTTTACACTGTGTGTCATTGAGTTGGGTTTGAGTTTGAAATCAGTCCAAAGTGGTTGACTTATACCCCAAAATAGATCGAACATGATCTGACACTTCCAATAAAGTTCATTTTAAATACCTTTAAATTTCAACTTACTTCAATTCTTCCTGTTGATGATAATTGACAGTGGCCAATTGGAGTGCTCCTGACTGGTCTCTAGGCAGAATACTATTGTTACCTCTACTGGGTCAATCTCCTAATATCCTTTCCTGAAAGAATTTCAAAGTAAAATACTATGCAAACACCTGACCCTCCTGCATGTTGTGACAAACAATTATTGACCAGCAGAGTTAAAATGTATTTGCACTCTCTATTCAAAAGCAATAATAATTTAAGCCATAGAGTCACAGAGTCATAGAGATGTACAGCACGGAACAGACCCTTCATTCCGACTCATCAGTGCCAACCAGATATCCCAACCTTATCTAGTCCCAGTTGCCAGCACGTGGCCCATATCCCTTTAAACCCTTCATATCCATATACCCATCTATATGCCTTTTAAATGCTGTAATTGTACCAGACTCTGCCATTTCCTCTGGCAGCTCATTCCATACATGCACCACCTCTGCAAAAAAGTTGCCTCTTAGGTCCCTTTTATATCTTTCTCCCCCCTCACTCTCCAACCTTCTTTTAGATATTTGTGATATGCATGTTAAAGTTAAAGTTATGCAATTCATTCAAATGGATTAACTGAAATCTATCTGAAGATGAATATTATTACTTATGAACTGTGATTACAAATATTTTTGTTTCTGGCAGTGCTACAAATGAGATTTACGTGAAAGTACAAGCAGCTTGTGCTTTCAGAAATGGTCCTCAGAAAGTTGATGAAGTTATTGTGAAGCAGGCATTCCAAGAAAGAACAAACAATACCTCAACTCTAACAACGTACACACTTGAAAGCAACAGTCTCCTGATAACTGGTAACTAACTATTGACAATTTAATTTAATCTCTATCTTAACAAATGTCCTTCGTATATTTCAATCAGACTATCCATATCAGAACCAATTTCAGCTGAGATAACTTGTGCGAGCAATGTTCATTTGCTTCGTCATTTATTGAACCATGTTCTCAACCAGCGAACTAGTATGTTTGTTAGTTGCTAAATTACAACATTTATTCATTTAAGAAATTAACTAAATTTATTTGTAATTTTTCATTACAATGCCAATGGGCAGTATTTGGAGAAGAGTCCATTGTTCCACTGGTCTCTATGTACAATTACTAACTATTGACCTACTGACCGCTGGATTATTATAATCTTGTTTTAGATTAATTTCACTGTTAGGTTGCTGCATTTAAAAATAAATCTTGTGTATTCTGACACAAGAGATGTTAGCATTTGGGATTGGAGTTTCTCCTCATTTTGAGCCAATGTATAAATAACCCACATTCCCTGGTCACAGGTTTTGAAGAAAAATGTTTCTTTTACTCTAACTTAATTATTAGCCCTGAATTAACATATAAGTATAATGCGTTTTGAGAAGATTTGTAGCTCAGGTTGAGGTTCTGGATCATTTTCTGGCTCAGCTGGAAGGATCATTTTCACACGTTTTGTCACCATACTAGTTAACATCATAAGTGAGCCTCTAGATGAAGCGCTAGTGGTATGGCCCACTTTCTATTTATGTGTTTGGGTTTCCTTGAGTTGGTGGTGCCATTTCCTCCAGTGATGTCATTTCCTGTGGTGATGCCAGTTCCTATTCTTTTTCTCCTGAGAAAAAGATCAGGAAATGGCATCACCACAGGAAATAGCATCACCACAGAAAATGACATCACCAACTCAAGGAAACCCAAACACATAAATAGAAAATGGGCCATACCACCAGTGCTTCATCCAGAGGCTCACTGATAATGTTACCTAGTATAGTGACAAAACATCTGAAAATGAACCTTCCAGTTCAGCGAGCAAACCTACATCCATATGAGTATAATGCTGGAGTGGGGATATCATAATTTCCCTGATACAGACTGTCATTTTGATATCTAGTAAGAAATGGGTTCACATAGTCCAAAAGTTATTTTTAATAGACAAGAAGGAAACAATTTTTTAAATCATTTTATTCAAAGGCAGATCTCTCAAATGAAAGAACTGTCCGCAAACTCCGTTTCATTTTGTTCATAGTACAGATAGTTAATTTAAGACTTTCTTGCAATTTTATTATTATCAATTTACAGACACTCAGTTGAAAGAATTGATACATGTTACAAATAATACTTAATATTGAAAATTCTCATACATGATTTTTATCCCTTCGCCATCTCACTCAACAACTTTGGAATCTTAAATGATGTATACAAATCATAGAATCCCTACAGAATGAAATCAGACCATTAGGCCCATCAAGTCCACATAGACCCTCTGGGGAGCATCCCATCCTGACCATCAATCCCATGACCCAGAATTTCCTATGGCTAACCCACCTAGCCTGCACATCCCTGGACCCAATGGGCACAGTCAATCCACCTAACCTGCACAGATCTTTGGATTATGGGAGGAAACCAGAGCAAACCTATGCAGACATGGGGAGATGTACAAACTTCACAAAAACAGTGCCCTAGGCTTTGGTTGAACCCAGATCCCTGGTGCTGTGAGGCAGCAGTGCTAACCACTGGGCCACAGTGCAGCACCAACTCAGTACTCTCAACATCTGTCCCAAGTGGCATTATTCAATGTGAATTTTGGGCACTGGATATTGAAAGACTATCCAACTGTAGAAGCCAATATAATTAGACCCAATACCACTTTCACTCAGTATCCAGGTATATAAATGTTGCTGGGTAGGGTGTTGACTACATAGACTTCAGTGATTTCTCTCCCTGTAGCATTAAGAATTTGAGACCATTTGTGGGACCTTCATCACAACTTAACTGAGGAATCACTTCAGGAATCAGTATGGGTCCTTTCCAGTTTGCGTTATATGACTGTTTGCAGAATAAACTCACAGTGCCGTCAGGAAACTACAGCAAGCGAAGTGCTTTTTTGGCAACATTAATAGAATAGTTCTGCTAAACTGTTAAACTGACAAGATATCAGAATATAACTTCATCTTGTTTGTCTGCTTGAAAATCATGAATTATCTGAAAATTACGTAATTCATTGTTAACATAAAATTAGGTTCAACTTTAGAGTCCTTTACATATGCTTATATTGCAGAACTAGGGAAAACAAGTTTCTAATTTCAGCTTTAATTTTTTATCTACATTTATTAGTTTATTTAAAAGAACTGTTGGAGGCATTTATATTTAAATGTTTTAAAGATTTACTAAGCAAATCTTTAAAACATTTAAATATAAATGCCTCCAACAGTTCTTGATTTGCTTTACTTTCCAACTGGTCTTATGTAAACTTTTCCTACAGTCTTTATAGTCAATTACAATTATTGTTGCATGAGTTTTGGAAAACATTAAAAATGCACTTTCTTTTTAGGTTGTGAGCAACTGAAAACTACTGTGGAACCTGCTACACCTGCAGAACGAGAGCTGCCAGCAATGTCAGAAAAACAGGGAGATCTCACCTTTGAAGTTAACTTCACAGTAATAAACTATAACTTTACAGATGGACTCCAAATTCCAAGTTCTGCTGAATACAGACACATGACAACAAATCTTATGCGAAACGTATGCACTTTGTTTTTCACTAACAGCATTAACGTTAGAATATTTATTTAAAATACCTGTATATTAAATAATGGTTTCCAGAAAGCAAATTGTTTGCACTTGATTTAGTTAGTTATTCAATACAGACTTTGAAATATTTTTCAGTGTTACAAACAAAAGTAGAAACTATATTTTAAACTTGCTGTTCTAAGTTATTAATTGCTGTTTTAAGTATAACTTTATATGTTTTGAAAAGAGAAAATTTACAATTACTCTTATATTTCTTCAGCTCTCAAATTTATTTGAAAACAGCATGTTAAAGGACAGTTATAAATTTTGCCACATTACTAGTTTAAGGTAAGATTTAAAAAAATTACTATTCTTATATAAGCTGAGTAAAATCATTTAGGTCAGTAATCCACTACATGAAATCTCATTATGGTCAGAGCAAAACTAAATGTATAGCCTAAGCAGTGGGAATGTGAGGGATAAAGAAAATAAGTTAAAATTATAAAAATAAAAGTTATATATCAGCAGTTACCAAGACTCTAAAGTAAGTATCCTTTATTCAATGAAATGTGAAAGAAGATCTAGTTTTAACTTCAGAACTTCAATAGTTTGTCTGTTTGTTTAATCCCTTCCTCAAAATACAGTGAATGCAGATTTTTTTAAAAAGGCAGAGGTAAATAGATTCTTGATTATCAAGAGGATGAATGATTCTCGAAGGTATGCAATAATGTAGAGCTGAAATCAAAACCATATCAGCTACATTCTTATCGAATGGCAGAGCAGGCCTGAGGGGCCAAGTGGCCTATTCATTTTTCTTTGTCATGTATCTTGGCATTTAAGCAAACGGCATAGAGCCTTTTGTTTTTTAACAGGGTAATCGCAAAAAAACGTTCAGAATTTGAAGCATTATAAACTGTTAGAAGTGAAGCATAAATGAAATAAAAGAAGTTTACTTCAAAGGGTCTTGAGTGCAGAATGGCAAAGGTCAAGATTTTTACTGAATGGAGGATCAAGATATTTGGGGTATAACTTCTATTGAGATAGTTCCCTTTTGACCTGGCCATAAAAATACTGGGAGGGCAGAGGCACATATGTTGGCTTATTCAAGACATAAATTATTTCCATTCTGTTTTTAAAATTGTGATTATGGTGGTGAGCATCTTTGGTCTGAGGTTTCCCTTTAGGTTCTAAGAAAGCTTCAAACATTTATTAAGAAAAAGTAGTCAACTGTGGGAGAATAGTTAGCTTCAACAAGGTTCATGCCTCTTTTTCTGTTGGTGCACGATGTAAACAATTTAACAGTTTGTTGTTCAGATGCTTCTAAGTGTTTTGAAGGAAGGCAGTAAGGTCAAGTCCAGCAATTACAAACCACTCAGTTTTACTTCAGTGGTGAAGAAGCATATAGAAACAACTATTCAGAATAGAATTTATAGTCGCACAGAAGAGGTTGTGTTGATTAGGAAGAGCCAGGTGGATTTTTAAAAGGACAATAGTGTTTAAATAACCTGCTGGAATCCTTTGAAGAGATAATGGAAAGGCTTAGTGATGAATGTGATATACTTGGAATTCCAGAAGGAATTTAATATTTATGTCATACAACTGACCTATGAAGAAAGATATTGATTGTGGAATAAAAGGGAAACAAAATTGACTGAGTGATAGAAAGCAAAAACTAATGGTCAATGTATTTTATTTTGAGGTTGGCTTGTGCAGGAGTTTGCATTGGGGCCCTTGCTTTTCATGACTAACATTAATGATGTAGCGGACAACATCAAAGACAATGGATAATATAAGAATTGAAACTTTTACAAACTGTGTGGAGGAAAATATACAACTCCAGAAGGACATTGACATGTGGCTGGAGTGGGCAGACAGGTGGCAGATAGGGTTTTAATACAGTGAGCTGTGAGGAAGAACAATAGAAGATAAAGCAAAATAGGCAGTAGAGTTCTAAAGTTAAGGGGGTGGGGCAGTGGCAGTGGTGGGGGGGGGGGGGGGGGGGGGGAGGGGGTGGTAGGAGGAAGGAGCAGAGGGGCTTGGCAGGACAGGCTGAGATAGCCTCTCATGAAGCCAATGCGATCTTGGCTTTATTAATCAGGGCATAAAGTACAGCAGCAAGGAAGTGATGTTGAATTTGGATAAGATACATGTTAGACCTCAGTTGGAATATTGTATACAATATTGAGCGCCACATTATAGGAAGGATATGAATGTATTGGAGAGAATGCTGAAGCAATTTACAAGTACAGTTCCAGGGATGAGAAATTTCTATATGAAGATAGATTGAAAGAGTTGGGTTTGTTGTTCATGGAGAAATGAAAACTATGGGAAGGTCTGATAGATATTTTCAAAATTATAAGGGGTGGATACCATTGATAGAGAGAAACAGTTCATGCTTTCAAAAGGATCAAGAACCAGAGGGCATATATTTAAAATGATTTGCTAAAAAAACAAATGTGAGATGTGAAAACTAATAGTTAGGGTAAGGAATGCACTGCCTGGATTTATGGTGGAGGCAAGTTCAATTGAAGCATTCAAGAAGGCATTAGCTGATTATTTATATAGAAATAACATGCAAGAGTATGAGGGTAAAGCAGGAGATTGGCAGGAGGTAATGATGCATACTTGAAGAGCCATTGTGAACATGATGGATCTAATGACCTTCTCTGTGCCTTAACATTTGTTTCCAGAATTGCACTGGCTACCTGAGGATCCTATGTGATTAAACTCATTCCAAGACCCATCTGCCTAAGGACTCCTGTTCCACCCCTTATTAGACCCCAGATCCTTCTCTCCAACTTTTTTCTCACTAGCAATATCCCCAAAGCCCTCATAAAATTCTAGAACAAAGAGTGGGAAAATAATAAAAATAGAAACTGTTGGTCTGGCAGCATCTGTGGTGAGAGAAACAGAGTTAACATTTTTAGTCCCATGACATTTCTGTGAATTGTAATGTGGGATTGAAAGAGAGAAAAAATGATTTCATTTCTATATGTTGAAACACCAATAATAATTAAAATATAAAATAACTTCCAGTAGGTGCACACTTGCAGTTAAATGTGCAATCTGGAAAATAGCACGTGCGCACCTACTGGACATTACTTTCATGTCTATGTGTCCCAAATTACAATTTCCATTTTCAATTTTTAATTATGAGGCTTTCTGCTTGCAGTAGCATTATTTTTAACCAATCTAATTGTCTATGTTAACCATATATATATGCTGTGCAAAAGACTTCATTCACTATATAATTAAGATTTTATTTCTATTTTAATTTCTGGTCTGTTTCAACAGTCCAGGATCAATCAAAGTTTCCACTTCTTGCTACTTTGATCCTTCAAAATCAAACAGACCAATCCTTGCAAAAGAACTGAGATCAGAATTTGATGTTGGAACAAATGGATCAAGATGGCTTGGCAGATTATTTCAACTTAGAAGTGATAGTGTATCTGTGGGTATGTATCAGTCCTGCATTGTTATTCTGAATTGATTCACATATTTTATAATGATTTTTATTAGCAACGAACTGTCATTCTAATAAACATAAAGGCGTGCAATTTGCTGTGAAAGTTAATTGTGATGCATAAATTTATACTGTGCCTTAAGGTGGGATAAATTAGGAATATCAAATAAATATAAATGTTTTCTGCATTTTACTCTCATGCTACCTCCAAAATATAACATGGGAATTAAAGGATACAATATATCATAACACAGAACTATAATTTCATAGATCTTTGTTCAACAATTGTTCTAAAATGTGAATGTTTTCTAAAACTCCTGCAGTCTCAATTTGTATCAATTTGAACCAATGTTTAAAAGAGCCTAGAAAGAGTTTGTGGTCAGCAGGGCTACACATAGTTTTACACACTGGATGCACCAACAGGTTGATGCTTAAGTACATTATTGGGAGAAGGAGCAAATGCAAGAAGAAAATAGGACAGGCGATGTTCAGAGACCTAAGTAGACAGGTGGACTTTTAAAGGCTTGGTGGTATCAAAAAGTGCTGAGAGTGCCACATATATTTCAATAAAGATTAGGCATGAAAAACGTGCTTAAAATGAACATTGGTTTGTTGACTTCCTTTAACTGAAACATGTTGCTAAGCAGCACCTTCTGTGGAATCTAAAGTGATTATCCATTCAAATCTGATGGACCAGAGCCTTTCAGGTTTCAGCTTGGAGAAATGATTTGAATTCACTACTGCATCACAGCAAAAGCAAATTCCCTCATTCAACACACTTTATATTGTGTGATTCAAACTCTTTGAATCAGAAGCAAAAACAGAAATTGCAGGAAAAGCTCAGCAGGTCTGGCAGCATCTGTGGAGAGAAATCAGAGCTAACATTTCTGGTCCAGTGACCCTTGCTCAGAACTGGACCCAAAACATTAACTCTGATTTCTCTCCAGAGATGCTGCCAGACCTGCTGAGCTTTCCCAGCAATTTCTGTTTTAGTTTCTGATTTCCAGCATCCACAGTTCTTGTGGTTTTTCTTTAAATTGATACTTTAACATACAGTCCCTTTTGGGAAAAAAATCTGCATTCTTACCTGGTCTGGCCTATATGTGATCCATAACAGCCAGTCTTAACTCTGACCTGCACTCTGGGCAAGTAGAAATGAGCAATAAATACTGGCCTTGCTAGTGATGCCCAAATCCCATGTACAAAAAAGTAAAACAAAGTAGCATAATGTTCAAGTCCAGGATAAGTTTTGCTACAATACGAAAACAAGCTGTTCATACTTTGTTCTAAATTAAGCCCTCATCACTCTTTACCTTGCTCTTGAACATGCACCCTGGTTGCTGGACACCTAAAGTCCAGCACAATGTTAAAACAAGTCTTGTTTTCCTTTTATAGCTTATCGTAATGCTTGCCCAAAAATATTGAATATATTTTCTATATGCTTAAGCATAAGCTATAATTGGAATATATTTATTGGTTATTTTCATTATTATTGTATGTACAATTGTATTTTTATATTGTGTTTATCTCCATGCAGACCCCATGGCTCCTGTCTTCTCTGATCGATTTGAATTACCGTATTGGGCCATCATAGTTATAGTATTTGCCATTCTGCTTGCTCTGTTCCTCATTACGATTTTAGCTCTCTTGGTAAGTATATTCAGTTGCCTTAATGATATTGTATTACAAAATTGTAGACCAGCTATCACATTAAGGTATGCAGGTTTGTTTTGCCTGTTTACTAGTTGCAGAATTACTTGGCCAAACTAAAGTTCTGTTAAATAATTGAAGAAGTTACCTCACATATTTACTCAGTAATTTTTCAAAACTATTGATGGAAAAGATTATCTAAAACAACTCAATAATTTCTCAAACCAGTATCAGAGATGAAAGATGTATTTGAATATTTCTATTCCAGAAATGTTCTCAAAACCATTTGCAAAAAATGCTTTTTGAAGCTTTCACAAGCTTAATTTGTTAGTTCAATGTTTTTGTTACATCCTTTTGCCACATGTTGACATCCCAATGCCCAGATTATGGAGAAATGTGTTATTGACTGCAGTATTGAGATGGTGATGTGTATCATGATGTAATAATGATATCAACAACCATAGGGTCACACAGCACGGAAACAGACCCTTCAGTCCAACCAGTCCATGCCGAACGTAATCCCAAACTAAACTAGTCCTACCTGCCTGCTCCTGGTCCATGTCCCTCCAAATCTTACCTCTTCATGTGCTTATCCAAATGTCTTTTAAGCATCCATCCCTTACATCCACCACTCCCTCGGGAAGTTCATTCAACACACGATCTACTCTCTGTGTAAAAATATTTGAGCCTCATGACTTTTTTTTCAAAGCTCTCTCCTCTCACTTTAAAAATGTGCCCCCTAGTCTTGAAATCCCCCATTCTAGGAAAAAGACAATAATCATTAACTCTATCTATACTGCTTATTAGTCATTTGCAAGACTATGAGAAAAATCATGAAATAGTCTATCCAAGAAAGAGATGCTTAGATATACTAGGTTGTAAGTAATGGAGTCTGAGGAAACATACCAGTGTTTGATCCAAGTTGTTCATGGATAACAGAAAACATACCGAATCCAGAACAATCTATAAGTTACCTGAAGAAATCTAAATAGTATTCAAATCCAAATCAAACCACAAACTAAAGGTAAATAACAATAACAAACTCAAAACTCAATAGGGCAACTAAAGTCAAAGATTAGGAATGAAGGCAATGTTGGGATGGAACAGTACAAAATGCTGCTGAATATTGCCATGTTATTATGCTGTTTTAGTTAGTTCCCCAGATATATTGGATGATGCCTGCATCTCCAACTGAGAAAATTGTATAGAGTGTCTGGGTGTGAGGGGTATTGGGTGCATATATGCTATTTCCTGGTACCTTCAGATTTCTGGCTGCAGGAAGCGCTGGATGCAGTCTCGCTCTAACCTGCAGATTAATTAGGCCAGATAGACCAAAGTCAGAAATTACAGCTGCACTATAACAAGAAAAATAATCAAATAAAATCTTCAGCTCAAAATATTACATCAAATGGCCTTTCACAGACTGCTTTTTCAATTTGTTTAATTAATTTGTCTGAATGTGGCATGTGTCTCTTGTACTCACAATACTGACAAATTGTAATATTTCACATATTACAGCTTCACAAATAAACATTGTGGAGCACAGAAACTAGGGGCAGGAGTTGTCCATTTAATCCTTTCAGCCTGCTCTGCCATTCAATATGATTATGGCTGATCCTCCATTTTAATGCCGTTTTCCACTTTCTCCCCATGTTCTTTGATGCCTTTAAAATCTAACATTCATCTGTCTCTTTCTTGAATATATTCATAAATTTAGCCTCCACAGCCTTTATGGGGAAAAGAATTCTGCAGTTCATAACCCTTTGAGTGAAGAATTCTTTTCTGATCTCAGTCCAAAATGGTCTACCTGAGACTGTATCCCTGCTTCTAGACCAGGAAAAACACCCTTCTTCCATCTACCCTTTCCAGCTCTGTTAGAATTTTGTATGTTTCAATCAGATCCCCTTTCATTCTCTTAAACTCTAATGAATATAAGCTCAGTTGAACCAATCTCTCCTCATAGGACAAGCCTGCCATTCTAGAGATTAGCCGAGCAAACTTCTGCAGTACTCCTCTACAGCATCTTATACTCTCTTTGAGAAGGAGACTAAAACAATACCCAGTATTCCAAGACTGGTCTCACCAATGCCCCGTATAACTGCAGTAAACATCCATACTTCCGAACTCAAATCCTCTTGCAATGTTAGCCACCATACCATTTGCCTTCCTAATTGCTTGCTGTTTCTGTTTACTTCTAGATTGCCTTATGTGTAAGGAACAGATTTACTGGTTTCTACAACATGTTACAAGATCCTTTTGGAATATACTATACACATCTGGAAGGAAAATAGTAGTTCTGCAGCAATTCAACATTACAATGATGACTAACAAGAAATGAATGGAATAATCTTTGTGGCTTACAGAGAAAAAAAAATGAATGTACTGCCAACCCATCATCTTGACTTTTGAGGACTGCTCACCATTTCCTCAAAGATTTTTATTATTCCTTGATTGTATTCTTGGTAATCTATCTGCTTGGTTTACTTGGATATGCATGCAATTTTTCTGTGAAGAGTATTTCAGAAACAGACCTTAAAAATCAGACATTTCTCAGAGCAAAACATAACTTTCAATCTGTCTCCAAAGTTTCAAACATAAATGATATGATACATCCTGAAAATAAGCTTAGGAATTCCAGTACCTTCAGGCTTTGAATTTACTCCGATATATATGGGACAAATATTAGCTACACAAGGAACAATTATACTTGGAAAACTATTTAAAATTAGCTTTAAATTTCCACTTCAGTGGCTTCATAGATGTACTAAGAGCCACTACCCATCCAAAAGTTATCTTCTCCATTTTTATTTCTATCCATCACACAATTCTTTTTTCTTTCAAAATATATTTTATACATAAACAATGTCTAAATAGAAACAGATATATAGTCAAAAATACAGTTCAGTACTGTATAGTGGCATATCAAAGAAAAGAACAAACATGGGAGTTTGGCTCCATCCAAACAAACTACAGCCATCTCTTACTTGAACCTGACTATGTTTACATGCATTTGAGGCACCAGGAGGGTCCAGTAACTGAATAAACCCCTATCTAACTTCAGCAAAACCTATGACACAATTCTCTCCAGCTTCTGACAACCTGCTTGTGAGCTGCCTCAAGTTTAGAGACAAAGGAATCATTATACCTCACCTGGATAACTTCCCATTTTGAACATGCTAGCTTTCTTTGCTAATACTAAGGAGATAGAGAGAGAGAGAGAGTGGGAGAGAGAAAGATCAAAGAATGCAAATATATTAAGCTCTTTGAACATTAGCTATGAACACTGAATGTCATTAACACTTATTGTACTTCTTAAAATCTGTCCAGGCATTTTCTTCTTACAAATCATTACTCTGTACTTTAACATTGAAAACTGTTTGTGATTTTGCTGTTATCTATTTATATGCAATTATCAGGGTGGTTATTCATACTGTCACTGCCAATAACAGAATTCAAAAGAAATGTACCTCGGGAAACTGTGAGCACAAAGACCACACTGGCAGTGATAGATTATGGCATTAACTATTATAGATGTAAATTAAATATAATAAGTTTTGATAGTCTAGGAATAAAAAGTAAATTTTACATAACTACTATATATTTACATAAACATTATTTTTATAACAATTAACTTAAGATTCTGCCATTAATCATTGTGAATGAACTGACACTCAATAAATATACTCAATAAATGTCATCTTTTTTTCATATTTCGGTAAATTGCAGTACGTTATAAGCTTACATACAAATATTTTCACAATGTTATTCAGTGTCAAATTCATAGATAATGAAAGTTATTGGAGGTAGTATTCACCTATAACCTAAATAAAATCTTAGTTTGAGTGCTATGTGCCTGTAGATCATAGGAAGGAGTTTAATGACATACAAAGACGATCTAGCAGATTCACTTGGTTGGTATCAGTTTGAGCAAAAATAAAAAAAAATTCAATAGCCTGTAAATGATTATTGGGTTATGGGACAAAAGTGGGACAGGGTTTGTAGAATTCAGAGGTCATGGAATTGATCTCCAGAGTTAGTAACTGGGGCAGGAATTATCTGAACATACAAGATTCTAGTTTAAACTGATCAAGAAAAGCAGTTGAAAGGATGAGATTCTATCAGAAATATTTACCCACTGGATAAATGCAAACCAGAGCTGGTTGAATGAACAGGTATGTTCCACTGTGGATGGAAGTGCTGACTTTCACCAGTAGAAACTGCAAATGACCTTGCAGGTTGATTCTGAAAGCTCTTGATGGAGAAAGTCTTCCTCATTAGACACTTAGAGTGGGTCCTGTCTTTCATAATGCAGCTGAACTGGTAAACCAGGTGACGAATGTCAAGTGAATGATGATTTTAGCCACCTCCTGCAATCCACACCATATCAGTTTTCAGCTGATTAGATTTACTGCAAGTGATAATCATGATAAAAAAAATGTATTCTGGAACAATGCTCCTTTTCAGGTACAGCTCTGAGGGTCCATGCACAGAGCTCAGTGAACACAAATTGTTCACAGTACTGACTTTCAGTTCCATAAATCACTGCCATTCACAGACCCTGGAGGTCTCCGTAGAAGAAAATATATTAGCGGACCCGATGCTCTGGACACAGCAAAAGTTGCAGATTCCAACCAAATTCCAACTGTGCTACAGAAGACTATTGCTCCAATACTAACCCATGCTCCAGACAAGTTGTTCCTACACAACTACAACACTGCCACCTCTAAATATCCTCTATAAACTATCAATGAAACTGTGAACTCAGGACTCCTGCTGAGAGAAGTGAAATTTCAAAACTCAAGCAAGCAGTAAAAATCACAAAATAATAGCCCTTGCTGAATCATTCAGGGCAGCATGGTGGCTCAGTGGTTAGCACTGCAGTCTCACAGGACCAGGGACCTGGGTTTGATTCCAGCCTCAGGCAACTGACTGTGTGGAGTTTGTACATTCTCCCCGTGTCTGCGTGGGTTTCCTCCGGGTGCTCGGGTTTTCTCTCACAGTCCTAAGATATGCAGGTCAGGTGAATTGGTCATGCTAAATTGCCCATAGCATTCAGGGTTTGTAGGTTAGGTGCATTAGTCAGGGGTAAATGTGGGGGAATGGTTCTGGGTGGGTTACTCTTCAGAGAGTTGGTGTGGACTTGTTGGGCCGAATGGTCTGTTTCCACACTGTAGGGATTCTATGATCTAAAGACTCTTTGGAAACTGTGAACAAAAGCTACTTTTTTCGAACTTGCAGCAGATGACCTGGCAGTCAAAGTATTTTAACATCAGTTTTACTAATTCTGAATGATAACTGAAGACTTGTATGTTAAGTTTAAAGAGCATGGAATTTAAAAAAATGTGTAAATGTATCAATTATACAGATGATATTTGTTCATCATGCAGTTTTACATCTATTCTTTCTCATTCAGGAACAACTCCATAATCAATTTTAATGGACCTCTGACATGATCACAAAACAATTCAAATGGCATAATGCTTTCATTTTCAGTAATAATCTTTCACAATCCACTAACACTTGGCTGAAAACTGGTATGGCTAACAAAAGTGCTCATCTGATTACATGCTGGGTTTTCCTAATGGCATGTGTGTGCCATGTTGTGCAGAACTGCGCTGCCCATTTATGAAGTATAGGCCTATTAATTGATGCCTGCATTTTCCAGATTCCTCTATTTCCTGCCATAGGTATTTCATGTGTTACTGGCAATATCTCCGAATGACATCTGGGTAGCATCATTACTTAACAAATATCTATCTACTCTTCATTCATAGGTCTGTCGGAATGTCTCCACTTCCTCATCAGAACTGTTTCTAATATAATAACAATCTGGAACTCTTTCAGCCTTAGCTTTAGTGTAAACTATCTGTGTTAACTTACTGGAGGTTGATGCTGCTTCTGGGATTGTACATGCATGTGTTCCTCATTCACAACATCCTCGGTGCAACAGACACAGGGATGGCCCTAGTTTCTGTTCCTTGTGATGGTTCTAACGAACCTAATGAGGCACTATTAGAAGGAAGGCAATCCTTCAGTCATGTAATCATTCAACACACACGTAACATTTGAACAGCATTGTCCAAACACTGGGACATGGCAGCCCCCAACAATGTTTCGATATGGATGTTGCATATCATTGTCCTGATTCAGACATCTGTTACTTTTAGGTGTACTTACAGTAGGAAGGTTCCAACAATAATGAGAACCTCTCCCAATCTATACAGTAACCAAACCATACATACATGTAGGATAACAGTATAAACATTTATGATCCAAAATGTGAAGGGAGCAGCTCTTGCACCATGTGAGGGCCATGGACTCGTGGAAGGTGATTGCTGCTTTGCTAATAAAGGTGAATCTTTCCAGGCAGCAAAACATTGCTTAAGCCTCACAGTCATTGGAACAATTGATTCATAATGTTGCTTGACGTAGACAAGAGTGCTTAAGGTCAGGAATTTTAATCAATACCGTCGGTTAATGTGCAAGATTTTATGATTACTAATCCCTCCAACAAAGCCAGGTGGTGCTGCCTGTTAATGACCACCACCCCCACTACGCAGAACCTCTTTTGCTCCCATGCTGTATCTTCCCAACTCCCCATATATGTTGAGGTACCCCTTTCTTAATTACTATCCCTTCTGCATCGCAGCACGCTGTCTCCAATTTCCACAATTGAGTCTCCCAGCTATCCTGCCACACAGAGGTCTGTGAGAACTCTCCTGGATTATCAGTGGATACATCACCAGATCCAACCATGGTGCAATGCCTGACTAATTTTGAGAGACAGCCACGACTGGTAAATGAACAGACCCCTGACTAATTGCTGTGCAAATCTCCAGCTGACTTGTGATTCCCCAGACTGATTACACTGGACCTACAGGGCTGAGCATGGCCCATACTCTAGGATGGGAGAGGTATAAGACCCCTGATTGCCCCAAATAGCCAAGTGATCATGTCCAAACTCCTGGACTGTTATCTGATGACATCCTTGATTAACAGTATCAGCCTGTCAACAGCAATCCCCTCCCCCTCCCCCACCCCCATCCCCAACTATCACTGAGGACTACCCCCTTTGGCTTTGAGACATGACTGTTTGGTTAAGTATGTGCAGTGGAATTGTCATGCTCATTAATGTCGTGTTGTGCAACAGATTCACCCCTATGACTGATCACTGCAGAAAGCCATGACAAGCTGCTGACTTTGTGTCCATGCTCAGACAAGGCAAGACAAAAGTACTGCAATCCTTTAAGGTCAGGCTGAGGGGTCAAAGTGAAAAATGTCAATGTCACACAAGAATGTGGTAAGCATCAAAGTAGATGGAAAATGATTGAGTGTTAGATAACCTTGAGGCCCAGTCCATAACTTGGGTGTTTGTCGCTGCACAGAGTGACCTGGCAGCAGCATTACTCTGAAATGTGATGGTGTGCTCCAAAATGAAAGGTTGAAGTTGAAAACTGTATAATAAATGGGTCAGAGATGTTCCACAATGATACAGTGAGGCCAGTACTTGCCCAATGCTAACCTCCATGGATGGGGATTGCAGGTAGTTACTGCCCATGGCTTGTGCCCTGAGATATTGGTGACTGTTGTCCAAGATACAGCCCCAGAGGAGCAGGCAGAAAGCTGGAGATGTCAAATACCAATTTTTACCTTCATGTCAGGATTGTCGTCGTCCAGTTTCTCTCTAGATTGTGGGAGAATCTAAAAATGTGTATCAATAAGATGAGATTAGGTTAAATATCAATGGAATGTTTTTGCTGCAAATATGACTCTTGCGGCTTAACATATTTTCACAACTGTCTTACCATTGCCCAACGTCATTAAGAGACAATTCCATCCATTTGTGAAGTAATTATTTTCGCTAACAACCGCAAGTTGGAATTTCTTTTTAAAGTTAGTGGTCTCTCTTAAGACTACAACAAATTAATGTTTTTCAAGCACTGTTTGATGCTACTAACCCATTGTCGCTGATTGCTTATAAAAATTGACAATTAGAAAGAGCTCATGCCTATTTCTACAGTAAACAAGAACACAGCACGTTTGTAAGCCAAATAGCTAGTTGACTGCAGTCTAACAGGTTTTATGAATTGTTTTGGCTGTTGCAATAACATGCGTGCACAGTGGCATTCAACGCTGTCAGGAAAGTGGCATAAACAAAGCTGCAAAATCAGAACAAATCACAACAGTTTTGAACAAGACCAAGCATGTTGCTCTTCTGTCACAAGGTGTGGACTTCTCATAATACTGACATTGACTGTAATATTTGCTGCATGAAATCTCTGAATACTATTGATTCTCCTAATGCTACAAAAAAGCTTGTTAGACCCAATCAGGACTGCCAAACCAGAATATTGATCGGGTACCTTGGTACTGAGTTCCACTAATGTGAAATATTTAACATTCATCAAACACATGTTCTTCACCTACCTTTAATTGCTTTCTATACCTGCACTAATAAATAAATACTGCTCCCATTTGGACATTATCATCTCCAATTACATTCACTGTGAGAATATGAAAACCTTCAAGCTACTCACTATCCTTCAAGCTACAGTATATATTAAAATATTCTTTTTTGACATCTCCTATTCATACATCTGACACCACTACCCACTCTTCTGCCTATCATTGGCACAGTGGTTAGCACTGCTGCCTCACAGCGCCAGAGACCCGGGTTCAATTCCCGCCTCAGGTGACTGACTGTGTGGAGTTTGCACATTTTGCCCGTGTCTGCATGGGTTTCCTCCGGGTGCTCCGGTTTCCTCCCACAGTCCAAAAATGTGCAAGTTAGGTGAATTGGCCATGCTAAATTGCCCGTAGTGTTAGGGGTAAATGTAGGGAAATGGGTCTGGGTGGGTTGCGCTTCAGCAGGTCAGTGTGGATTTATTGGGCCAAAGGGCCTGTTTCCACACTGTAGGTAATCTAATCTAATCATTACCATTTGTCATGCCTCGACAGCCAGGCAGCTCCTAAATACCCCTGAGGCTCCCAGCTTCAGCCCTGATGAAGGGCTTTTGCCTGAAATGTTGATTTTCCTGCTCCTTGGATGCTGCCTGACCTGTTGTGCTTTTCCACACCACACTATCAATCTCATGTTTAAGTCCACCTCTTATTTTTGTCCAAAAATTCTGGTATTTTTCATATACCTCATGTGTAGGTTGACCTTAGTTTTTCGGGGATCTCTTCCTGACCATATATGCAGCCTTAAAGGGCATGATTTGCACATTTTTGTTTCAAATGAAATAACTGCATCATCACATGATAAGCGCACCAATATATTTGCACAATGCGATTTTCAAATGGTTAAATTGAATATTGATAACTATATATGCTGTATATATTTATTTATGTAATATTTACATATGTATATTTGACCTGTGAATGCAAATAACTGCGACACCCTATGGCAGCCCTCGGCCTTGTCTTCCCGCTGTTGCCTCAGTTTCTTAGAAGTAGGTGTTGTGTACAGTTGTGCTTGAACTTATTGTAAAACTCCCTCAAACTTTTCTGACAAAATGGCATCACAAAGAAACAAGTATACAGCATGGTTTAAACTAAAATTTATTGAAGATGCAGAGAAGACCAACAATAGCATAGCAGCAAGAGAGTTCTGTTTCTGAAAAACTTGTTTGAGATTGGAGGAAAAAAGCCACACAGTTAAAAGCTCTGCCAAACCAGCACTACGCAAACTGAGGAAAGCTGAACAAGTGACCACAACTAGAAGAAAAGATTGCTGACTGGGTAATTCAGTGTCATCAGAACGGAAACATAATGACTCAACAACATATAAGAATATGTGCTAAAAACAAAGCAAAAAAAGATGGATTCAGTAACTTCAAAGCCAGTGCCGGATGGGGCTTTATGAAATGGTATGATTTAGTGCTTAGACAGAAAACCAAGATTGCCCAACGTCTACCAGCGGAACTTAATGACAAGTTAATTGGGTTCCATCGCTTTGTAATCAGAAATTGGAAGAAAAATGAATACAGGCTCTCATACAATGGTAATATGGGTGAAGCTCCACTGAAGTTTGATATGTCAGGGAGCAGATCTGTGGACAAGATTGGAGCAAAAACAATTTTGGTTAAGACTACTGTCCATGAAAGAAGCCGATTCACTTTGTTACTTGGTTGTATGGCAGATGGAACAAAGTTAAAGCCTATGGTGATTTTTAAACAGAAACTCTGCCCAAACAGCAAATTCTGAAAGGCATTGCTGTCCTCCTCCATGAAAAAGGGTGGATGGATGAAGGTGGCTGCAAGATTTGGATAAGGGAGGTCTGGAATATGCGACCAGGTGGACTTAGAAAGGAAAAAAGCTTACTGGTATGGGATATGTTCTGATCACACAGAGTGAAGTGTTATCAGTGAACTTCGAGCTAACAATACTGACATTGCAATGACTCCTGGAGGCCTTACGAACATGGTGCAGCCACTGGATGTTAGTAACAATAAACTTTTTAAGGACTGAGTATGGAAGAAATGGGACACTTGGATGCAAGAAGGGGAAAAATCTTCACAAAGAGTGGCAACATGCATGTGAGTGGATTGTTGAGTCCTGGAAGGAGGTGAGAACTGAAATTATTGTGAAAGCCTTTAAAAAATCTGGAATTTCTAATGCTTTAGATGGTACTGAGGATGTCGGTTTATGGTCAGATTGAAGTGATGACAAATCAATTGATGATTCTCTTGAGAATGCAGATGAAGATGATCCATACAATGATATGCTTGACCCAGGCGACTGGAATGAATTATTCAGTGGTGCAACTGATGAGGACAGTGAATTTGAAGGATTTTAATGGACTTTTGCATGTACTGGTAACTTTTGTTTTAAACAGCCATCCCATAATATTTATAATGTATGATAAACACACCACATCAAAAAACTTATATTCACAGCAAAAACCTCTTCTCACAGTGTAAGTTTTTTGATGTGGTGTGTTTATCATACATTATAAATAGTTTCATGCAGTCTTTTCAAATAAAATAATATCAAACTTTTTTTCTTGTTTTTACTGCTCCTCTGTTTTTATTTCATGAATTGTGTGTTATACAAATACCCCCGGTAGATGGCCTGACCACCTGCTGGTATGCCTATTACCTTTTGTACATATGTGTAAACCTACATGCACTTTAAAGTACTGTTAACTGGAATACTTTATGACGTTACCATTCTACCATAGTAGGCAGAATGGAGACAGTTATTTTAGAACATAGAACATAGAACATTAAGCGCAATACAGGCCCTTCGGCCCTCAATGTTGCGCCACCCTGTCATACTAATCTGAAGCTCATCCCACCTACACTATTCCATGTATGTCCATATGCCTGTCCAATGACGACTTAAATGCACTTAAACTTGGCGAATCTACTACCGATGCAGGCAAAGCATTCCATACCCTTACTATTCTCTGAGTAAAGAAACCACCTCTGACATCTGTCTTATACCTATCTCCCCTCACTTTAAGGTTTGCCGTCCCCATACTTGGAAAAAGGCTCTCCCTGTCCACCCTATCTAACCCTCTGATTATCTTGTATGTCTCTATTAAGTCACCTCTCAACCTTTAACGAGAACAGCCTCAAGGCCCTCAGCCTTTCCTCGTAAGACATTCCTTCCATACCAGGCAACATCCTAGTAAATCTCTTCTGCACCCTTTCCAAAGCTTCCACATCCTTCTTATAATGCGGTGACCAGAACTGTACACAAAACTCCAAGTGTGGCCTTACCAGAGCTTTTTACAGCTACAGCATAACCTCCTGGTTCCAGAACTCAATCCCTCTATTAATAAAGGCCAAAACACTGTATGCCTTCTTAACAACCCTTTCAATTTGGGTGGCAACTTTCACGGATCTGTGTACATGGACACTGAGATCTCTCTGCTCATCTGCACTCCCAAGAATCCTACCATTAGCCCAGTACTTTGTATTCTGATTACTCCGTCCAAAGTGTATCACCTCACACTTGCCCACATTAAACTCCATTTGCCACCTCTCAGCCCAGCTCTGCATCTTATCTATGTCTTTCTGCAGCCTACTACATCCTTCGTCACTATCCACAACTCCACCGACCTTAGTGTCGTCTGCAAATTTACTAACCCACCCTTCTAAGCCCTCATCCAGATCATTTATAAAAATGACAAACAGCAGTGGACCCAACACCGACCCTTGCGGTACACCGCTAGTAACTGGACACCAAGATGAACATGTTCCAACCCTCTGTTTTCGTTCAGCAAGCCAATTACTGATCCAAACTGCTATGTCTCCCACAATCCCATTCCTCCGCAGTTTGTATAATAACCTACTGTGGGGAACCTTATCGAACGCCTTGCTGAAATCCATATACACCACATCAACTGGTTTACTCTCATCTACCTGTTTGGTCACTTTGTCAAAAAGGTCAATAAGATTCGTTAGGCATGACCTACCCTTCACAAAACCGTGCTGACTGTCCCTGATCAGATTATTCTTTTCTAGATGGTTATAAACCCTATCTCTTATAACCTTTTCCAACACTTTACCAACAACTGAAGTGAGACTCACTGGTCTGTGATTATCAGGGTTGTCTCTACTACCCTTTTTGAACAAGGGAACCACATTTGCTATCCCCCAGTCCTCAGGTACTATTCCTGTAGACAATGACGATTTGAAGGTCAATGCCAAAGGCTTGGCAATCTCTTCCCTTGCTTCCCAGAGGATCCTAAGATAGATCCCATCCGGCCCAGGGGACTTGTCTATTTTCACACTCTGCAGTATTTCTAATACCTCTTCCTTGTGAACCTCAAAGCTTCTAGTTTAGATGCAAGTATCTTCGTATCTTCCTCGCCAACATTTTCATTTTCTATAGTGAACACTGTCGAAAAATATTTATTTAGTGCTTCCCCTATCTCCTCTGACTCCACACACAACTTCCCACTATTATCCTTGATTGGCCCTAATTTAACTCTCATCATTCTTTTATTCTTGACATACCTATGGAAAGCCTTAGGGTTAACCCTGATCCTATCCACCAACAACTTCTCATGTCTCCTCCTGGCTCTTCTGAGCTCTCTCTTTAGGTTGTTCCTGACTTCCTTGTAACCCTCAAGCACCCTAACTGAGTTTTCATATTTTGTCCTAACATAAGACTTCTTCTTCTTCTTGATCAGGGATTCCACTTCCTTAGTAAACCATGGCTAACGTGTTCTCTATCTTCCTCCCTGCCTGACAGGTACATACTTATCTAGGACACACCAGAGCTTTTCCTTGAATAAGCTCCACATTTTTAATATGCTCATCCCCTGCAGTTTCCTTCCCTATTCTACGCTTCCTAAATCTTTCCTAATTGCATCGTAATTTCCCTTCCCCCAGCTGTAACTCTTGCTCTGTGGAGTACACCTATCCCTTTCCATCACTAAAGTAAACCTGACAGAATTGTGTCTCCAAATCTAACACCTGGCCAGGCTTGTTACCCAGTACTAAATCTAAAGTGGCTTCGCCCCTTGTAGGCCTGTCTACATACTGTGTCAGGAAGCCCTCCTGCACACATTGGACAAAAACTGATCCACCTATAGTACTCGTACTGTAGTGATCCCAGTCAATATTTGGATAGTTGAAGACCCCCATGACAACTACTCTGCCTCTCTCACTCCTATCGAGAATCATCTTTGCTATCCTTTCCTCTACATCTCTGGGACTATTTGGAGGCCTATAGAAAACTCCCAGCATGGTGACATCTCCTTTCCTGTTTCTAACCTCAGCCCATACTACCTCAGTTAACGAGTCCCCAAACATCCTTTCTACAACTGTAATATAGTCCCTGATCAACAATGCCACACCTCCCCCTCTTTAACCATCTTCTCTGTTCTTACTGAAACATCTGGTAAATATTCAAAATTGGCCATAATACTGTTCCCTTTTGTTGTTTATTATTTTATATAGACATCTGGCTCTTTGTCCATTTTTTGACTCATGCCAAGCATACATTTCATTCCTTTGAAAGCAATAACTCGTATATAAGCTGACCCCCTAATTTCAGCTTTAAAAATGGTCTTCAAAACTTGACCAATACACAAGTAAATATGGTACATTTATTTTAAACTTGTATCGTTTTTTTTAAAATCTTTCAATAACTAGTCCTCCCATCACCTGCTGCCGACAACCGAAATTTATATTGTGTTTTAAATATGCAAGATGAAAGTGCTAAATGCACTTTGCAGGGATCAGAATGTCAAACAAGTGAAAATAGTTTAGGAGGATTTGATTCAATTATTTCATGGGTTTTATTGGCAATGCCAACATTGATTACCCACCTAACTAAGTCAGATAACTGGGACAGTAGAGAAGAATTTAAACTAAATAATGGAAGGGAGGGATTAAGTTTGGGAAGGTTCACTGGATGAGGAAGCTCCAAAAACCCCATCAGGTCTTTTTTTGTGACTCAGACTTGCTTCAGTAACACATCGCCCTGTTCCCTGGCCAACATCTTTGTCTCAGGCTTCCTGCAATGCTCCAGCAAAGCTCACCACAAGCTGAAACAACAGCACATCATTTTCCACTTGGAGACTGTCCCTCTCTCCTCAATATCGAGCTCAATGATTTTAGATCCTGATCTCTCCCATGCCCGAGCCCCCTACCCTACACTTGAGACTTTGTTGCCACATGGGCTGCCATTACACATTATTTACTGTTCGTCGCTAACAGGCCCCATTAACAACTATTCACCCTCCAAGCCAGATTGTCATCCATTTCTTTGTCTTTCCAACTGTTCTTCTCTCTCTTTGAGCTCTATCCCCACCTATCATTTACTCCTTACCCCTCCCTCCACCCTATCTTCTGCATATGAATGGACATTTTCCTTGCTACCATCAGCTCTGAGGAAGGGTCACCAGACCTGAAATGTTAACTCTAATTTCCCTTCACAGATGCTGCTAGACCTGCTAAGCCTTCCCAGCAACTTCTGTTTTTGTTTGTGATTTAGAGCATCCACATTTCTTTCAGTTATAACTTTGTCTCGTTGTTTAGACCTCTTAGCTAGGTATTATTTTGGCTTCCCCTCTTCTCTATTGTCACTAAATAGTGGGCATCCTTAGTATAGCACATTATCCAGAGTTCCACAGCAATTCCATAATGGCCATTACAATATCTTGTATAGATTCCTTCATACCTTCTGTTAGGATATCTCCTGTTTCTCTAGTTATAGATTTCAAGATCCGTATAGCTTTTCTGATAGTGCAGACACACATTGTTTTGTTCATTCAAACCTCCTTCTATGTCTCAGACAATTGCTCCAGATTGAAGATAACTAGCTTCCATTCCAGGTCAATAGGTTTTGAGATGGCCAGTAAATCCAAAGCATAATCTACAGACTCTATCATATGTGGGATATCTGCAAATTGAAGAGTCAGATACACGAATTGTTGGGAGGTTTGTGTGCTCTCTCTGCTTTTTCAGCACTGCCTTTGGGTGTTCTTGAGAAGTACTTTGATGTACCTTCCTGAATAAATCCTCTCTGTTTGGCTCGGTCACATGCGAGGGGCCCCGAAGACTTTTGACCTCTTCATGGATATCCCTAAAGCTTTTCTGTCATCGTCTGGGGAGTTTCCAGTCAGGAACAAGTTCTGAGTAACTCTCTTCATAGAATTCCTACAGTGAAGAAAGAAGCCAATCAGGTGATTCAGTCTGTACTGACAATTTGAAGAGCATCACACCCCTTACTTGTGACCTCACATTGGGTTTTTAACCATGACTATCCCACTTAACCTGCATATCCCTGAAGATCACAGGGCAACATTTACCATAGCCAATCTACCGAACCTGCAAATCCTTGGACAATGGGAAGAAACTGGAGCATTCGGTGGAAATCCATACAGACACAGGAAGAATGTGCAAAGTCCACACAGACAGTTACCCAAGTCTTGAATCAAACCTGTGTCCCTGGTACTACAAGGCAGCAGTGATAAGCACGTTCCTTGCAAAATTAGGGTCAGACATGCAAACAACGTAACTTACTCTGTGGAACTGGCTCTACATACTTAAAGGTTTCAATAGGCTATTTGCCAGCACCCAAAATGATCTCCTGCTAATATTGAAATGAACATGTTCAGAGATGTTGTTACACATCTCTGGAATACTGAGGCTAAAACACTGGCCTCCTGGCTCAGAGATATGGACACTAACACAGGGCCATGAGATCTCCAAAGTTCTCTTCTGTTCTCTGTTCTTTAAACCAGAGGCAATTTTCCCTTTTTTTTGTGTATGTGGGGCAGGCATGTTATCTTGTGAGTATCTTGCTGTCCTCACTGGAAAGACATCAAACTATATCGCCTGTCAATCAGATCATGAATCGCTGAGCTGAGTATGTCTCCATCAGAGCCCTCAATATTGTCAATTCTGGGTCCTAATGCCCACTGCTCATTCCCACCACACTCCCTGAGAGATACAGCAGCAAGAAGAAACCTTTTCTTTCTTCTCTTAGGGTGTGTGTCCCTGGGGAGGAGAGTCAAAGAGTTAGAGTCGGAGACAGAGAGTTGGCATTCAGAGGCTGCACCCTTTTCCACCATCGATACCTTCGATTGTCCCCAGAAAGGGAACGTGGTGAGTTAAGACTCTTAAATGACCATCAATTGAACCTTAGGTGCTGCTGAGTCCAGAAAGCCGACCACAGCCCTTCTCAAACAGAATTAATTGCAGAGGTAACAAGAAGATAGTGAGTTTCTCTCCAGGGCAAAGTCACTCAATTATTTCCCCTTCTTGCCACCTCTTTTGCTATCTTCAGAGGAAGGTAAATTCCATTCAAGTTCTTCAGACTGCAATCACTACCATTGTTTTAGTTTGACGTGGATAGGCATAATAGCTTATACATGTGGTAAGCCCATGTACAGAAAGTTCAAGATGTGAAGAATGACTCAAATTTTTTCAGCATTAACATTTAGGAAAGGAAAACAATGGCCTTCAGCTTGATTTAGGGTGGAGCCAAATCTCCACACCTTTTATTTATGTCTGTAGCTATGGACTACTGAAGATATTCAGCACAACATCCAGTTGTTTCAGTGTGCAAAATAAGGTGTAGCTATTTGAAAATATCATACATATTTTCTATTGATCTTTACAGAATGTTTGTTCCGACTGAATGGATGAGTAGAAAAGAGCTTGGTAGCATCACAGGTAAGAGGTTATGACAAGTGTCAGGTCTTGTCTTGAATATTCTCTCATGCATTGAAGCAGTAAACACTTATAAGTGTCAAATGTCGGGGTTTTGAAGGCATTTAGTATACATTTACTATTTTGTACTATTTTGCATTATAGCATTTGGGGTTTTTTACACTGCTCAATATCTAACCATATGATGGCATAAAACAAAAACGTAACAATCAAACTCTCACGATATAAATTGAATATTCATGTCTTCTACAAAATGCTCCTCAATATGCATCTTCAAATTTTTAAGAGCTAAGAAAATGTTTTCTCAGAACAAGATGACATACATTTGTTATTGCTCTAAGAAGCCAACATTTAATGGCAACTCTGCCATTAGATAGCACCAGTGAAGAGCTGACACTTATCAGTTGCTCAGCAGCATCAGAGCACATCTTTGAGCCACTTATGACTTTTGCATAGCTGCTTTCTCAGGGCTGCTTGCTTATATCTAACAACAACTCCCAGATTTCCACAAATCCAGAGTTTCTGTTCATTTTAGAATCATAGAATCCCTACAATATGGAAAGAGGTCTACCCTGCCTCCAAAATTACAATGGCTAATCCATCCAGCTGGAATATTCCTGGACACTTTAGCATGGCCATTCCTGCACATCTTTGAACTATGGGAGGAAACCAGAGGAAACCAACTGTCTGTGTGGAGTTTGTCCACACAGACAGTCACCTGAGTCTGGAATCAAACATGGGACCCTGGCACAGTGAGGCAGCAACCGTGCCACTGTCTTACCCATTTGCCTTGCAATGATTCACATGTAATGACAAAATCTAACACAGCAGCTGAGAAAGTCCATGGCTGGAATAATCAACAACATTCTTAAAAAAAGTTCATTCATCCTATCTGCATGTGTTAATGGATCCTTTAAAACATTCCAGCTTTTGTTAAAAACTAACCTGTTCTTCATTGGTCTATACCCTGTGTGTGTACCATGTTTGGTTGAAATTGTCTATTAGTTTTTTGTTTACATTGCTTCTGAATAAACTGAATCAAAAAATACCTTCTTCCACCTTCGATAGTAAAAGTAAAGACTTTGAAATATGCCATAGCAAGATAATAGAAAAGTCTCAATGGTCTGTAAAGAGCCCAAGTGTCAGCTAAAAAAAATCTCCATAATGGTTAAACCTAGTTATCTCAAAACTGTGCAAAGAGGAGAATGAACTGAAGAGGGAGGAGGAAAGGACAGGCATTAAAGAGCAGCTAAAAGGGGCTTTCTCCAAATTGGGGAATTATATGAAGGAAGTATTTGACTTTGGAAACTCATGGCGCTGAAGAGAATTTCTACAATTTTCATTCATGGAAATGTTTTGAAATTTGTTATCAGAATCCAAAACATTTAGACATTCTGCTCATTCTCCACCCAGAGATGATTAATCAAGGAGATATTAGGGAGGAGTGCTACAAATTCCTAAGAAGTTTGGAAATGTTGTTCCCTTCTTTGCAATCTCCAGAAACAGAAATACTATTTTTTGCTTAATCAGGTCAGAAATAAGGGGTTTCCTTTCTTATAAATACACTTAAAACTGACAGCAGTGAAAAAAGAACTTCTTGAATTAGAATCATACAGAACAGGAAAAAAAAATCATTCCATTTAGCTCTGTGAAGGAGTTTTCACTTAGTCCTACCTCTAGCTCTTTCCCTGAGCGACAGAAATTAACACACTTCAAGGGGAGGCGGGGAATGTGTGGGGAGGGTTGATGGGTTGTATTCCCGGAAAGGAAGTTAGCTTGAAGCTGCTTTTATATTGGAAACCTGCTGCCATGGGAATATGTGGCCACTGGTCTAAATGGACGAACTGTGAGACTTCTGCTTCAGAGGAGCTCTCACCCTTGGGAGCTGTTGGTCAATCTCATTGTCAACACCAGCAAGTGTGTGCAGCCATTACAGCTCTCAGGCTGCTTAGAACTTGGCCTAAAGTACTTCCAAGTATTGGGCATATTTTGGTGTGGGCAACATACTTATTTATTATTGATTTGCTTTTGCTTTCTCTGCGTAGTAAGCTGTATCCTCAAAACCTTCAGTCATTCATGCACTGGGACACTCAGATCTCTCCCGATCTTAGGCCTCTGAAACCTCTCACCATTTGGATAATTTATCTGATGTCATCACCCTTTCAAGCAGTTCATTTCAGACCATAACTTCATATCTCAATAAAATTATCCAACATTCCTCACTGATTCATTTCGCAGCTGTATAAAATCCATGTCCACCAGACACTGATTTTGTCCTCAGCAGAAGCATTCCTCCCCTTTCTTTGCTATCAAAATGTTTCATACCTTTATTAAATTGCCTCGAGATCTTTAATGCACCTGGGAAAACAATCTCCCTGCTCTCAAAATCTGATTTTCATTCCAGTAAATCTCTTCCCCACTGCCTTCAAAGCCTTAAAATCTTTCAGAGTGCTCCACCCATGTTAGATCACAATTTCCCAGCTCAGGCCTACAACCAGAAGATTGTAATATTTCACATAATGTAATTGATTTCGTACTCTATGTCTTTATTCATAAAGCCAATGATCCCATATAGTTCAGTAGCATATTTATTCATCACGTTCAATGTAATTGTGCATTCCAAAGCATTTAACGCACATGAACATTATGAAAGAAAGTATGATGGAGAGCTACATAAGGTGTTGTTATGTCAGTTAATCAAGAGGTTGATTAAACAGGTAGATTTTAAACAGGGCTTTAAAGCAAGGGAGTGAAATAGAGGTGCATAGAGTTGTAGAGAGGTTAAGGGACGAGTAAAATGCTGGCAGAGTTGGCAGGGTAGGCAGCATTCTGGCTCCTGAGCCTGTCTGTTCCCCAGCACCAGGCCACCACAGCCTTCTTCCTCCCTTTCTACTTTTGTCTTTCATCTTCATAGTTTTCTTCTTTTTGGCAGCGATGGCAAAAGAAGGCGGCATCAAGAGTGGAAGCATGCAGCGCAGGATGGTGAGAACAACAGCAGGCAGCAAGGGACAGCAAGGGAGAGACCAGGCAGGAAGGGACGATGAGGGAGGGAATAGGCAGCACAGGATGGTGAGGGAGAGGGAAGGCAGAAATGGACAGAGAGAGAGAGAGAGTAAGCAGCACGGGACGGTGAGGGAGGGAGTAGGCAGCATGGGACGGTGAGTGGGGGAGTAGGTAGCATGGGACGGTGAGTGGGGGAGTAGGCTGCACGGGACAGTGAGGGAGGGAGTAGGCAGCACGGGACGGTGAGTGAGGGAGTAGGCAGCATGGGATGGTCAATGAGGGAGTAGGCAGCACGGGACAGTGAGAGAGAGTAGGCAGCACGGGACGGTGAATGAGGGAGTAGGCAGCATGGGACGGTGAGGGAGAGAGTAGGTAGCATGGGATGGTGAATGAGGGAGTAGGCAACACGGGACGGTGAGGGAGGGAGTAGGCAGCATGGGACGGTGAGTGGGGGAGTAGGCTGCACGGGACAGTGAGGGAGGGAGTAGGCAGCATGGGACGGTGAATGAGGGAGTAGGCTGCACGGGACAGTGAGGGAGGGAGTAGGCAGCACGGGACAGTGAGGGAGGGAGTAGGCAGCATGGGATGGTGAATGAGGGAGTAGGCAGCATGGGACGGTGAATGAGGGAGTAGGCAGCATGGGACGGTGAGTGAGGGAGTAGGCAGCACGGGACGGTGAGGGAGGGAGTTGACAGCAAGGATGTCGAGAGAGAGAATAGGCAGCACGGAACGGCCAAGGAAAGAGAGCAGGCAGCATGGGACGGCGAGAGAGGGGTTAGGCAGCAGGGAACGGTGAGAGAGAGAGTAAACAGCACGGGACAGTGAGTGAGGAAGTAAATAGCATGGGATGGTTACAGAGGGAGTTGGCAGTACGGGATGGTGAGAGAGGGAGTAGGCAGCACAGGAGAGTGAGAGAGGGAGTAGGCAGCACAGGACAGTGAGAGAGTGAGTAGGCAGCACAGGACAGTGAGGGAGGGTGTAGGCACCACGGGACAATGAGGGAGAGAGTAGGCAGCACAGGACAGTGAGAGAGGGAGTAGGCAGCACGGGACAGTGAGGGAGAGAGTAGGCACCATGGGACAGTGAGTGAGGGAGTAGGCAGCACGGGACGGTGAGGGTGGAAGAAGGCAGCATGGGACGGTGAGGGAGGGAGTAGGCAGCATGGGACGGTGAGGGAGGGAGTAGGCAGCACGGGACGGTGAGGGAGGGAGTAGGCAGCACGGGACGGTGAGTGAGGGAGTAGGCAGCACGGGACGGTGAGGGAGGGAGTAGGCAGCACGGGACGGTGAGTGAGGGAGTAGGCATCAGGGGGCGGTGAGGGAGGGAGTAGGCAGCATGGGACGGTGAGTGAGGGAGTAGGCAGCACGGGACGGTGAGTGAGGGAGTAGGCATCACGGGATGGTGAGTGAGGGAGTAGGCATCACGGGATGGTGAGTGAGGGAATAGGCAGCACGGGACGGTGAGGGAGAGAGTAGGCATCACGGGACGGTGAGGGAGAGAGTAGGCAGCATGGGACGGTGAGTGAGGGAGTAGGCATCATGGGACGGTGAGGGAGAGAGTAGGCAGCACGGGACGGTGAGTGAGGGAGTAGGCATCATGGGACGGTGAGAGAGAGTAGGCAGCACAGGACAGTGAGAGAGTGAGTAGGCAGCACAGGACAGTGAGGGAGGGTGTAGGCACCACGGGACGATGAGGGAGAGAGTAGGCAGCATGGGACAGTGAGTGAGGGAGTAGGCAGCACGGGACGATGAGGGAGAGAGTAGGCAGCATTGGACAGTCAGTGAGGGAGTCGGCAGCATGGGACAGTGAGAGAGGGAGTAGGCAGCATTTTTTTTAGATTAGATTACTTACAGTGTGGAAACAGGCCCTTCGGCCCAACAAGCCCACACCGACCCGCCAAAGCACAACCCACCCAGACCCATTCCCCTACATTTATCCCTTCACCTAACACTACGGGCAATTTAGCATGGCCAATTCACCTAACCTGCACATTTTTGGTCTGTGGGAGGAAACCGGAGCACCCGAAGGAAACCCACGCAGACACGGGGAGAACGTGCAAACTCCACACAGTCGCCTGAGGCGGGAATTGAACCCAGGTCTCTGGTGCTGTGAGGCAACAGTGCTAACCACTGTGCCACCGTGCCGCCCAGCATGGGACGGTGTGGGAGGGAGTAGGCAGCATGGGACGGTGAGTGAGGGAGTAGGCAGCATGGGACGGTGAGTGAGGGAGTAGACAGCATGGGACGGTGAGTGAGGGAGTAGGCAGCATGTGACGGTGGGTGAGAGAGTAGGCACCATGGGACGGTGAGGGAGGGAGTAGGCAGCATGGGACGGTGAGGGAGGGAGTAGGCAGTATGGGATGGTGAGGGAGGGAGTAGGCAGTATGGGACAGTGAGATAGGGAGTAGGCAGTATGGGACGGTGAGTGAGGGAGTAGACAGCATGGGACGGTGAGATAGGGAGTAGGCAGTATGGGACGGTGAGTGAGAGAGTAGGCAGTATGGGACAGTGAGATAGGGAGTAGGCAGTATGGGACGGTGAGTGAGAGAGTAGGCAGTATGGGATGGTGAGTGAGGGAGTAGGCAGCACGGGACGGTGAGGGAGAGTGTAGGCAGTATGGGACGGTGAGTGAGGGAGTAGGCAGTATGGGACGGTGAGGGAGGGAGTAGGCAGAATGGGACGGTGAGTGAGGGAGTAGGCAGTATGGGACGGTGAGAGAGGGAGTAGACAGCATGGGACGGTGACTGAGGGAGTAGGCAGCATGGGACGGTGAGTGAGGGAGTAGGCAGTATGGGACGGTGAGTGAGGGAGTAGGCAGCATGGGATGGTGAGTGAGGGAGTAGACAGCATGGGACGGTGAGTGAAGGAGTAGACAGCATGGGACGGTGAGAGAGGGAGTAGACAGCATGGGACGGTGACTGAGGGAGTAGGCAGCATGGGACGGTGAGTGAGGGAGTAGACAGCATGGGACGGTGAGTGAGGGAGTAGACAGCATGGGACGGTGAATGAGGGAGTAGGCAGCATGGGACAGTGAATGAGGGAGTAGGCAGCATGGGACGGTGAGGGAGGGAGTAGGCAGCACGGGACGGTGAGGGAGAGAGTAGGCAGTATGGGACGGTGAGTGAAGGAGTAGACAGCATGGGATGGTGAGTGAGGGAGTAGGCAGCACGGGACGGTGAGTGAGGGAGTAGGCAGTATGGGACGGTGAGATAGGGAGTAGGCAGCACGGGACGGTGAGGGAGAGAGTAGGCAGCATGGGACGGTGAGGGAGGGAGTAGGCAGCACAGGACGATGAGGGACGGAGTAGGCAGCACAGGACGATGAGGAACAGAGTAGGTAGTCTGGGGTGGCATCTGTGAGAGCAGGAATGGACAGCCCAAGGCAGTGTGTGTGTAAGGTCAAACCTGAAGTGGGAGAGATCCAACCCCTGTGAGGAGTACAAATTCAGCATGACCAGGCTTTTATGGACTTCGGTGTTGATCTGTTAACGATGTTTCCCAATGTTTAACATGAAGGATGTAATGTTTAACTTTTTAACTTTGTTTTTTGTATTTTTTTACTTTGTAGCTAAGATTCTGAACCTTAGGTACATTTATATCAAAGATGGCGCCATCACTGACAATGTGTAAACTCTCCACATGCACTGAGTCCATGTGACAATAAACCTAATTCAGTTCAAATTCCAGCATTCAGAAATTACATGCAGAAGAGACCAGGTTACAGGAGCACAAACATCTCTTGAGTGTTGTGCGCCTGGAAGACATAGGATGTGGTGAGGCCATGAAAGGATTTCACAACACGAGTGAGAATTATAACAATAATCACAGGGTAAGAATTTCAAAATCAAGATGCTGCTTCACTGGGAGCCAATTTTGACCCAGTTAGAGACAAAAAAGTCTACAGATGCTGGAATCCAAAGTAGGCTGGCAGAAGGCTGGAAGAACACAACAAGCCCGGCAGCATGAGGAGGTTGAGATATCAACGTTTCGGGTGTAACTCTTTTTCAGGACTGACCCAGTGACAGCAAAAAACGATGATATATTTCCAAGTCAAGGTGGTGAGTGGCTTGGAGGGGAACTTGCAGGGGGTGGTGTTCCCATGTATCCGCTGCCATTGTCCTTTTCGATGGAAGTGGGCATGGGTTTGGAAGGGGCTGTCTATTGATTAGGGAAGAGTTGTTGTGAATTAAAGCATGGACATAGAGTGTTAGATGACATCAGGTTTACAAAGAATAGAACGTGTGAGAGTAATTAGGAGTGTATTGGAACACATAAATCTTGAGGTCATGAAATACGAATAAGGGTTTCAGCAGCAATGAGTTCAGGCAGGTGTGAAGCTGGGTAACATAGAAACATAAAGAATTGGAGCAGAGTAGGGAATACGGCCCTTTGAGCCTGCTCCACCTTTCAATATGATCATGGCTGATCATCTAACTCAGTATCCTATTCCTGCTTTCTCCCCACATCCTTTGATCCCTTTAGCCCTAAGAACTGTATTGAAAGTCTTCAATATTTTGCCTCCTCAGTTTGCAGTGGCAGAGAATTCCACAGACTCACTACGTTTTGGGTAAAGAGATTTCTCCTGATCTCCCTGAGTTATGTTATATGAAACCCCTTTTACAGGAAATTGAATTGAGGGGGGGATTTGATTAAGGTTTACATGATTATGACTGGTTTGGATAAGGTGGATAAAGAAAAACTGTTCCCATTACAGAAGTAGAAATAACCAGTCTTTTTGATGACACCATTACGAGGTCAGATGCTCACCTTTAATCAGATGTGACAACCAGTTTGCAACAGATCGGCTTAATCTCAGGTTGTTGTCAGGGAGAGTGGAATCCGTTGTTATGAGCTGGGGAATGGAGATTGGAAACAGTGCCTTCAATCTTCATAATATTTAATTAGTGGCAATTTCTGTTCTACCAGTACTGCATGTCAGATCAGCAGTTAAGCAATTGTGACGATGATTATTTATAATATATGATAATAACTGGGTAATCTGGTTTTATGTGTTGATTGAAGGAGAAATAATAGTGAACTCCCCAACTCCACTTTAAAATAATGCATGGCTTTTATTTAACATTTCATCCAAAGGAAATACTGAAACAGAGGCATCCCTCAATACCCCACTGCAGTTCAATATATGCTCACCTCTTCAGCGATTTAGCCTTTCGAGTCAAACAGCATTACTCACTGATCTAAGTGTTGCAAGGTTTTGTCAAGAGCCTGGACGTCCACTCCGCATCAGTCAACATTTGCACAAAGGCTCTGGTCATTATTCATATGGAATGTTATTATGTTATTTTTTTCCCCCCACCTCTTGAATATGCAATTAATAACATATAACATGAACAAAGAACAAGATAGGCCATTCAGCCTTTCTGTTCAAATTATCTGCCATGTCTTTATCCTCCATTAGCATCTCTTCCACTTCCCATACCTCTGCCTTTGAACTTCACCCCTCCAACCACAAAGAATAGAACCCCTGATCCTCACTTTCCACCCCACCAATCTTCGGATACAGCGCCTTATCCTCCACCATTTCTGCCACCTACAATCAGACTCCCCCCACCAAAGATATATTTCCCTCCCAATCCCTACCTGCATTCTGCAGAGACCATTCCCTCTGCAACTCCCTCATTAGGTCCATGACCCCCACCAACCATCGTCCACTCCCAGCACCTTCCCCTGGTGTAAAACCTGCGCCCACATCTCCCCTCACCTCCATCCAAGGCCCCAAGGAATCCATCCACATCCAGCAGAGATTTTCCTGCACTTCCACACACGTCATCTATTGTGTCTGTTGCTCTCGATGAGGTCACCTCTACATTGTGGAAACAGGACGCCAACTAGTGGATCGTTTCAGGGAACATATCTGGGATACGTGCACCAAACAACTCCACCGTCCTGTGGCTGACCACTTCAACTCCCCCTCCTACTCTCCCAAGGGCATGCATCAACATCGATTTCACAAGTTTCCTTCCCTCTACCCACCTCATCCCAGATCCAACCCTAAAACTCGGCACCGACCTCTTGAACTGTCCTACCTGTACATCTTCCTTCCCACTTATCCCACCCCTCCGACCTATCACCATCACCCTCCACCAATTCATTAGCTCTGTTTTCATGTCCTCATAATTGTCCTTGTTTAAATTCAAAACAGTAGTCATAGAGTCATAGAGTCCTACAGCACAGAGACATGCCCTTCAGCTCAAACTGGTCAATGCCGATCAAAATGTCCATCAACATTAACCCATTTCCCTGCACTTGGCCCATATCCTTCTAAATCTTGCCAATCCATGTATTTGTCCAAATGCCTTTTAAATATTGTTAATGTACGCACCTCAACCACTTCTGCTGGCAGCTCATTCCATACGCATACTACCCTCTGTGTATAAAAAGTTGCCCCTCAGGTTCCTTCTTATTCTTTCCCTCTAATTTTAAACTGATGCCATCTCGTCCTCGATTCCTCAACCCTGGGAAAAAAGTCTGAGTGTATTCACCCTATCCATGCCTCTTATGATTTTTTGCACTTTTATAAGATAGCGTCAAACTCAAAGAAAACTCAGACAATTGTGTAAAGTAAGTGGTAGATCAGAAGACAGTACATAATATAAAATGCAAAGAATTACGAAAAGACTAATGAGGGAACAGTTAGAATCCAAGAGAAAGTTCGTGTAGTGAGTGGAACGAGATTGGCCAGGTGGATCTCATTGAGTATGATCTCGGACCCACACTTAAACTGGATGTAAAATTCAATCACATTATCCAAGGTATGCTTTCACTAAGAGGTCAGTAATTAATCCTATCTTATTGATCAATACCAGGTCTCGTATAGCCTGCTCTCTGGCTGATACCATAATGTGCCTGTCTAAGCAACTGATCCAAAACCATGCAACAATTTCGTTGAACAGTCTATATTTTTTCCCATCTGATTTTTCTGGGTCTGCGTATAGGTTAAAATTCCCCCTGGTAATTGCTGTATTCTTTTGTCAAGTTCCCATTACTTCTTCCTTGATGCCCTCTTCTACCACAGCTGATAGGGGGCCTGTACACAATTCCCACAAGGGACTCTTACCTTTATCATTTCTCATTTTGACTAAAACTGCTTCTAAAACCTGACTTGCTGAATTTAAGTCATCTCTCTCCACTGTGCTGGTATGACCTTTATTTAACAGTGCCACTCCTTCACTTTTGCCTAGCTCCCTGTCTTTCCTAAATGTCACAAGCCTTTCAGTTTTCAGTTCCCAAACTAGGTCACCCTGCAGCCACATTTCAGATGGCCATTAGATTGTAACTATTCATCTCAATTTATACTATTCATTCACCCCCTCATAAAAAATGCTACATGCACTCAAATGTGATGCCTTAAGTTTTGTCCTTTAATCAGTTTTGAAAGCTCTAGTTCTATCGGCTGATGTGGTCTTAGATCTGAATTCTCTGCCTCTTCCTGTTTATCATTTCCCACATTAATTCCTTCTTCTGTTGCAGTTTCCATAACATCCCAAATTTGGACTCTAAAGTCTGTTCCATAGTTTAGTACCGAGCTCCTCATACTGGCTATGCAGAATCCACTTCGAACTATGTCACTGGTGCTGGTATGAAACACGCCAATTGGATCCTCCCCTTCCCACTGCCATGGCTCAATACACGCTCAATGACTTGGCTTACACAGCCCTCTGCCACTATGCATTCCACAGAGTCACCACCCTCTGGCTGAAGAAAGTCCTCCTTATCTTAGTTCTAAAGAGTTGACCCTTTGCTCTGAGGCTATGTTCTTGGTTTCTAGTCTCTCTTACTAGTGGAAACATCTTCTCCACACATCCACTCAAACCAAGTCTCTCAGTATTCTGTAAGTTTCAATGAGATCCCCTTCATCCTTCTAAACCCCGTCAAATACAGACTCCTCAAATGACAAGCTTTTCATTCTTTAGATCATTCTTGTACACCTCGTCTGGACCCCCTCCAACACCACTACATCCTTTCTTGGATATGGGGCCAAATATGCAGCTTATAATATTCCAAATATGGTCTGGCCAGAGCCTTATAGAACCTCAGCAGTACATCTTTGCTCCAGTATTTTATCCCTCTTGAAATGAATGCTAACATTCCATTTGCCATCCTTACTGTCAATTGAGCCTGCCAATTAACATTAAGAGAATCCTGCTCTAGGACTCTCAAGTCTCTTTGTGCTTCAGATATCTGAAGCTTTTCCCCATTTAGATCATAGTCCATTCCTCAATTCTTCCCACCAAAGTGCATAACTTTGCATTTTCACCCATTGTATTCCATCTGCATCTTTTTTGCCCAGTTTGCTAGCTTATCCAAGTCCTTCTGTAGCCTCCCACCTGCTCAGCACTACCTGTCCTGCCACTTGTCTTTGTGTCATCTGCAAACTTAGCAACAATGTCCTCAGTTCCTCTGTCTGGATTGTTAATGTATAACGTATAATCTACAGTTATTGTCCGAACACTGACCCCTGTGGAACTCCACTAGTCACTGGCTGCCATCCTGAAAAAGAACCTGTTATCCCTGCTCTCTGCCTTCTGCCAGTCAGCCAATCCTCTATCCATATCAGTACTTTGCCCCTAACACCATGGTCTTATCTTCTTTCACAGTCTCCTGTGTGGCATTTTGTCAATGGCCTTCTGGAAATCCAAATAGATCATGTCCACTGGATCTCCTTTGTCTAATTTGTTCAGTACTTCCTGAAAGAATTCTGACACATTTGCCAGGCATCACCTCCTTTCATGAAGCAGTGTTGACTCTGCCCTATTTTACCATGCACTCCTAAGTACTCCTCAAACGCTATCTTAATAATGGACTCTAAAATCTTATCAACAACTCAGGTCAGGCTAACCAGCGTATCATCTCCTAACTTCTGCCTCCCTCCCTTTTTAAATAGGGGTGTTATATCAGCAACTTTCCAGTCCTCTGTATGCTTCCTGACTCCAGTGATTCCTAAAAGCTCATTATCAATGCTTCTACAATCTCCTCAGCTATCTCCTTCAGAATTCTGGAGTGTAGTCCATCTGGTTCAGCTTATTTATCTACCTTCAGACTTTTCAGTTTCCCCAGAAACTTCTCCTTAGTGATGGTCACTACACTTACCTCTGCCCCCTGACTTTCTTGAAGTTCTAGTATGCTACTGGTGTCTTCCATCATGAAGACTAATACAAAGTACCTGTTCGGTTCATCCACTATTTATTTGCTCTCCATTACCAGTTCTCTAGCCTCATTTTCCTGTGGACCAATGTCCAATTTTGCCTCTCTCTTGCCTTTCATATATCTAAAAAATCTCTTTTTATCTTCCTTTATATTACTAACTAACATACCCTCATATTTCAGCTTCTCCTGCCTTATTGCTTTTTTAGTTGTCCTCAGCTGGTTTTTAAAGGCTTCGAAATCCTCTGGTTTACCACTATCGTCACCACATCTTCTGTAAATATTCACTTATTTTGCCCGACAGGTCACACAAAATAAATTGTTGATCCTTTTGCCTATCTGATGTTTAGATTCTGAATTGGACTTTCCCTTTAAGGCCTGCACCCTCGTATAAACTGGTGTAACCGGTCCTTGGAGTGATTTAAAATTGATTGTTTTTCTTTCACAGGTAAGTAGCTGCCTGCTTCTTTTTATACCAATAAATTCAGATTAACTCGGGAAACAACAGTGACAAAACTGATATGTTGTTTGTACAGTTTGTAACGCTTAACTTTGATCCATTTTTCACTTTGTTGATGTTTAAGTGTGTTATCCGAACTCTGACATTATATGACTGACATGCTCAAAGAAGATATAAATAGCTAATCTCAATCAGAAAAATGCTGAAAATACTCAGCGGACTTGGCATATCTGTCAAAGAGAAAGAGAAGTAAGGGTTGCAGATCTGTGACTTTTCATCAGAACTGGGAAAGAAACATATTTTGAGGAAATGAATGGATGAGGGTGCAAAGAAGAATGAAAGGTCTATGGCTGGGTGGAGTGCAGGAGAAATTGAAACACAAAAGGTCTCAGAGTGCAATAGGTCAAAGGATTCAATAACAGAAAATACGTGTAGTGGAAGTTTCAATGAACATAAAAATAAAAAATAGGTGCAGAAGTATATCCTACTGCCCCTGAGATCTGCCCTTCCATTCATTTGGTCATGGCTAAAGGGTTTCAACTCCACCTTCCTGCACGCTGATCGCTATCTTTTGGGTTCTATGGGACACAAAATAATCTGTCTATTCCAGCCATTGATATTTTCAACAACAGAACATCTACAATATTAAGGAAATGAATTTGAATGATTTCCAACCTGTTAAGTGAAGAGATTTCTCCTTGTCTCAGCCCAAAACAACTGACCACTCCCCCTGAGACTGTGACCCTATAATAAATCATAAGATATAGGAGCACAATTTGGTCATTCGGCCAATAGCTTCTTCTTTGCCATTCAATGATTTCATGGCTGTTTTGATTATCTTTAACTCCACTTTCCAGCCTTATCCTCAGAATTCTGGATTTCTTTCATGATTAAATATCTGTCTATCTCAGCCTTGACTAAACTCAACAACCTAGCCTCAACAGCCCTCTGCAGTAAAGAATTCCACAAATTCACTATCCTCTGAGAGAGAAAGGGCAACAGCTTACTCTGAGATTGTGCTGAGATTACTCTGAGATATCAGACTCTTCTATAAAGGAAAACAATTTGTCTGCATCTACCCTTTCCAACTACCTGGAAATCTTTTATATTTGAATAAGGTCACTTCCTATATTTTTGACTCAGAAGTGTACAGGCTCAAACAAATGGATGTGGCTAAGGAAAGGTAAACTGTGTGCCTGGTGTTTAAACTGCAACTGGTGTAGAAATATGCAGTTGCAGGTGGAAGAAAGTGTGAGGCATGCCAATGTACCACAGGAGGTTTTGGTTTGTGGCTGATGTTCTACTATGTTGATGGTGAAAGGCAGTTCCGACTGCCAATGCTTGTCTGGGAGCACAGCTGAATGTCAAGCATGGTGCCGGCATCATACCTCCAAGGATTCCTGGCTGTGGTGAGTACTTCCACCCACAGTGACTGGGAGAATCCAGGTTAGAGAAAAGAAGCATCATAGAGTCCTGGGACATGGCATATGAGATTGGAATGATCACATCAGAAAACTCAAGTGCCTGCAGAGAGAAACCCTGCCTGAAATTTGACAAAACTGACACTTAACCAAATTTTAATAAGATTCAATCCAAACAGACCATGTTAGCTCTCTTGATTGGTAACTTGTTAATTTTAACCTGCACTTATTCTGACACTTGTACTTAAATAATATCAGGAACCAAGCTCCAAAGCACTGACTTCTAGCTTTAAATTGAAACAAATTAGCTTGTTCATACACACCCTCCTCAGGAAATGTGGGTTGCCTATTAACATGTCCTAATTTCTCACTCAGAGTAAAACTTCAACATACTTTTCATAACAGATTGTGTTTTTCAGCAACTGAAAGAACTAATTAAGTATTGCAGTAGATAGTTGCACAGCTGTTTTCATACTGATAAACGGGACAGCACTTTCGTTGCAATTATACTTTCTACACTTTGCAGGGACGTCATTTTCCTCTCACAATCCAGAGACGTGCAGGTTAGGGTGAATTGGCCATGCGAAATTGTCCTGTAGTGTTCAGGGATGTGTAGGTTAGGTACATTAATCAGGGGTAAATGTAAGGGAATAAGTCTGGGTGGGTTACTCTTCGGAGCATCGGTTTGGACTTGTTGGGCCGAAGGGCCTGTTTCCACACTGTAGGGATTCTGTTAGCTGATTTTTATCAGAAGGGTGCGTGCTGTATTGATTGCCTTAGGTTGGACATTAAGGGAGGAGTGGTATGAGCAAAAAACTGGTCATACTGTTGGGAGAATTACAGGTTAATGGTAGAGAGCAGCTCAGCCGTAACAGTGTGAAGCCTTCAGGAGATGCTTCAGTGTGTACACAGGCTGAATTTCCTTGACATATCAGAAAGCCAGGAGGCTTTCAGGAGGCACAGGGTGTGACGTCAGGTGGTGGCAGACACCTGTAGCCTCTGGGAAAGAGATAGACTGTTTGCTGGACCTGGTGATTGCATGTTGCCAGTGGCTGTCAAAATCACCAGTCCTCTCCACTGTTTTTCTTCCTACTTTTCCTATGGCTCTGCTGGAGACATATCCTCAATTTCCCAGGTGTCAGTCCACAAATGCATGTGACTGTTATCTGATGGGTTACTTGCCAGGCCAGCAACTATGTGAAATTTGTCTGCAGCAATGCCTGTCAGACTGAGCAGGTGCTCAAACTTGCAAGTGTGCCATTTCTCCACAGATGCATGGAATCTACGACTGTATATCCATGACATGCCTGACATCCTCTGATCACTCAGTTATATTCATGAGTCCCCAGGAATGTATCAATGTACAAGTGCTGTGCAACCATAAGAAGATATGTTTGCGTATACGCTAGTCCCTCAGAACAGAATGATGCTGGACTCATTGCAAACACCTGCATGCAGAGGCTTTTAATGTGGGAAGGTTTTTGCACTGACATTACTGCACTGTTATAGTTAAACAGATAACTTTTCTGCCCTTACTGTCTGCCACAGGGGCTTTGGAAGGATTTCCAGGTTCCAGACAATCAACCTGTCTGATATACCTGCCACCGCCTGAAATAGAAATTAGTCATAAAAATATACAGCACGGAAACAGACCCTTCAGTCCAACACACACCGATCAGATATCCTAAATAAATCTAGTCCCATATGCCAGCATTTGGCCCATATCCCTCTAAATCCTTCCTAACCATATGCCCATCCAGATGCATTTTAAATGCTGTAATTGTACCAGTCTCCATCACTTTCTCTGGCAGTTCATTCCATACACACACTACCCTCTGCTTGAAAAAGTTGCCCCTTAGCTTCCTTTTAAATCTTGCCCCTCTCACCTTAAACCTATGCCCTCTAGTTTTGGACTCCCCCACCCCAGGAAAAAGACTTATCTTAGTCATGCCCCTCATGACTTTATAAACCTCCTTAAGGTCACCCCTCAGCTTCCGACACTCCAGGGAAAACAGCCTCAGCCAATTCAGCCTCTCCCTGTAGCTCAAGCCCTCCAACCCTGGCAACATCCTTGCAAATCCTTTTTTGAACCCTTCCAAATTTCACAACATCCTTCCTATAACAGGGAGACTAGAATTGAATCTGTAGATTCCAGCCCAGACAAAGGGACACTACTGTGAACTCCTGTTCATAAGACGATTTTTATTGTAGATTTATGTAGGATTCTCAGTGAGATTTATCATCTTCCTTTTCTCATTAGATACTTTGCCCTTTTTAAAACTCAACACCTGTACATTGAGCATGTATTCGATGTTATGTTTTAGTGTTTTCCTTGAGATTTGTAAGCAATAAAACTCTTGATTTTGCTCTAGAAAACCTTGCAGTTGACTTCTTCAATTTTGAGTTCATAAGAGGTGGGTGGTGACTCAGTATGACTACCTCACAGTGTTAGGGACCTGGTTTCAATTCCAACCTGGAACAACTGTCTGTGTGGAGTTTGCACATTCTCCCCATGTCTGCGTGGGTTTCCTCCGGGTACTCCGGTTTCCTCCCACAGTCCAAAAATGTGCAGTTTAGGTGAATTGGCCATGCTAAATTGCACGTAGTGTTAGGTGAAGAGGTAAATGTTGCGGAATGGGTCTGGGTGGGTTGCGCTTCGGCGGGTCGGTGTGGACCTGTTGGGCCGAAGGGCATGTTTCCACACTGTAAGTAATCCAATCTAAACTGTTTGTAGTGCCTAGGCAGTGCAGGCGAAGTAGATTAGCCAATGGAAATGTGGGGGTATGGGAATAAGGTACAGGACTAGATCTGGATGGGATCCTATTCAGCGAGTTGATGCAGAACTTGATGTGCCAAATGATCTCTTACCATGTTGTAGGGTTTCTATGTAACTGCATTGTATTTGAAGTGTGATTAAAGAATTAAACTTTTTTGTTGTAGGTCTTCAAATAAGAGTGCAGCTGGCTCACCTTTCCTCAGCTGGTCATAACATGTTGGCATCCTTGAGAAATCAAAATCCAACGCCATTACAATTAATGCCTCCAGATATGTAATAGAAGATGACACCAGAGGGCTGAAGATACATCTTAAGTGCCACAGAGGATCTGGTGGTGGCATCTCATAGTCCACCCCAGTCAGAACAGCTGTAACATGCTGTCCAATACTGCTCAGCAATGAGCTTTGAACATGTAGGAGCAAGGAGGGGCAAAATACAGATCTTCTGAAGTCAACTTTAAGAAGTAGGAATGTAGGAAAGGTAATGGAATGAAGGAAACTGCACCACTGAGTGCTCATATTGCCATCTGAGGCATTTTTATTCATGTGGGAATCACCTAGTTTTCAGAAGTGGACCAATGTGAGCACCATTTGCAATAGCCACATGTTAATCGGGTTGTTAGCAATTAATAATTCCCCCCTTGTGGGCAACCCCTGCTCCCTAACAAGAATCTTGCCTCAATGCCTGGAACTTTTGATAAAAGATAGTGAGCTGCTTCCAACATCGAGATAGTCCTCACTGGATTTCTCAAGTAATTCTGCCATGTTTCTCACCATAGCCCACATTGTCCAGACCCCTACAAGATTCAACCCTTTCTTTCTGTTCTCCAATTCCACCTTTGGATTGGCCTTTCAAATTCTAGCCATATTGAGATCATGCCATATTGGTCCTTATATCTCAACCAATGCCATGCAATCCACTGCCAAAAGCAAACATGTAAACCCGCTCATTCTAGATGTTTTTAGGAAAACCACTGAAGCCATCAAAACAGGATGCTCTAAGAAAAGAATCTTTACTTTCTCTTGAACAAGAAACCGGTCATGAGTTATAATCATTAAAACAGAAAAGATTGCATAAAATATCTGCTTCAAATGGTTCCATTTTATGAGAAATGATAAATTCTAATTAATTAGAAAATAACTACAGTATAGTGCCTCACTTAATTTCTTAACCTCGTGTATTCTGAACTAAAGAAAAATACTAATGCCAGTTAAAATGGAAATGAACGTCTAAATTAGAACACACCCATAAGTACATTATTGCTGAGACTAGGATACAAAGTCTTCTGTCCATTCTGTTTCACTTGAATTATATAAAGTATTGCACAGTTTCAGTGGTAACAGGAAACATTATTTTATGCTTTTCACTTGTCTGACGACTGTTATATTTATAAATAGTCCATATCTACGTCTAAAAGTTCCTTCATAACTAGAGAGACTGATTAGTCAGCTCATGGATATTACGGAACAGACAATATCAGACTGAAGAACTTTTGGGTGGGGAAGCTCTTTCTGTGGTCACTACAAAGGTTACACCTTTTACTACGTATTAAACCTATCTTTCTGTCAGTGAACAAAATAAGGTGTGGTTTTATTTGAGACGTCAGGCATACCAAAACACTTCATAATTTGAAGATGTGATATATTTGATTTTAGCAAGGCTTCAATCACTACTGAACTGCTTTCTGTGAGAGAGGACATACTTGATTTCCTGCAATTAGCAAATTTCAACTTCTGGAAAAATGAATTGTAAAAAGTTTAAATCAATCATGTTATTTTGGCATGTGATTGTGAGTAGCCTCTGTCTTTCAGGTAAGAGTTCAAAGTGGCAATACATTAGTTAATTATGACAACATGTAGAGTGATTATTCTATTTTTCAGAAGTATTATGGTAATCTTTGCTAGCAAGAGAGGAAAAATCGTGGTTTGAATAGTCAGGTTAATTTAGTATTTTTCATTGCAATAATGTTTCATCTTCTTGGATTTAGTTTCTCATTGTTCCTAGGTTACAGAAATGAAGGAAACCTTTACAATGAGATAGTCAAAAATATATTCATAATGAGAAATGTGGTAAAATCTGATTTGTTTGTGTTAGATATAAGACTAGTTTAAGACAAGACTGTTTCATGAGGTGAAGTGCAGGTCTGTGAAGAAATGTGCACATGGTAAACGTTGATTGCAAAACACTTTGCAAGTTCAGCTATATTGACAGTTTAGTGCACTTTACATATTTATGAGACAAATCTTTGTCACAAAACGCGCTGCCTGGAAGTATGGTGGAGGCATGTTCAGTTGATATATTCAAAAAGACATTGAATAATTATTTAAATAGAAACAAGGGAAAAGGCAGAGGACCAGCACTTAATCATGATGTTCATTTGGTGATCTGGTACAGAGCAATGGGCTGAATGGCTCCTCTTCTGTAACACTTCTGTGATTATGATTTTTGCAAAACATTGCCACGACACATCAAATCTGACAAAACAAATGAGAGCTGCTGGAATACTCCTGAATCCAATGTTTCAACATGAATCCTTTTCTGTTTCAGATCCTTAAGTGTAGTGATGTTGTGTCTAATTAGAAAATAGCAAACATCAATGAGATAAGTTTGGGGCTGGTTTAAATTATGTTTCACTGTGGAGAATTACTAACATCACTGGAATAATAATCCAGAACCCAAGTCTAATGTTCTGGTGACATGGGTTTGAATCCCAACATGACAAATGGTTAATTTTGTAATCCATGAAAAGAAACTAGAATAAGAGGAAGTGTATAAAAACCCACCTGTCTCACTAATGTACTTGAAGGAAGGAATTCTGCCATTCTTACCAGACCTGACCTACATGTGACACCAGATGTAAAATAATCTGTTGGAATTCTATGAAGATGTAACTAGTAGAGTTGACAAGGTGGAGGCAGTCGATGTGGTGTATTTGGACTTTCAGAAAGTGTTTGACAAAGTCCCACATCAAAGATAATTGTGCAGTATTAAAGCACATGGGATTGGAGGAAGTGTATTGAGATGGATACAAAACTGGTTAGCAGAGAGGAAACAAAAAGTAGGAATTAATTGATCCTTGTCAAATTGGCAGGCAGTAACTAGTGGGGGTGCCACAGGGATTGGTGCTAGATCCCCAACTATTCACTATATATATATATATATATTAATGATTTGATGTGGGAACAAAATGTATCATCTCAACGTTTGCAAATGATACCAAGTTGGGTGGGAGGATGAACTGTGATGAGGATGCAGAGATCCTTCAGCATGATCTGGACAGATTGGGTGAGTGGGCAAATTAATGGCAGGTGCAGTATAATTTGGATAAATGTGACGTTATTCACTTTGGAAGCAAAAACAAGAAGGCAGATTAAGACCGGAATGGGTGTAAACTGGGAGATGGGAGTGTGCAGCAGGACCTGGGTGTCCTTGTGCAGCAATTGCTTAAGGTCATCATTCAGGTGTAGCAGGCAGTAAAGAAGATAAATGGTATGTTGGCCTTCATTGCGAGAATTTTTGAGTAAAGGAACGGGGATATGTTGTTGCAGTTACACAGGGCACTGGTGAGGCTTGGTCTCCTTTTTTGAGGAAAGATGCTCTTGTGCTTGAGGGAGCAGTTTACCAGATTGATTCCAGTCAGTGGGACTGACATATGAAGTGAGATTGACTAGATTAGGATAAAATTTGCTGGTGTTCAGATGAGTGAGGGGGGAATCTCATAGGGACTTATAAAATTCTAACAAGACAGGGTAAATGCAGGGAAGATGTTCCCAATGGTGCGTGTATCCAGAAATGGGATCACAGTCTGACAATTTGAAGTGGACCATTTAGGAGGGAGATGAGGAAACATTTCTTCACCCAAAGAGTGGTATGCCTGTGCAATTCATTACCACAGGAAGTAGTTGATGCCAGAACATTGAATATATTCAAGAGGTGGCTAGATATAGCACTTGGGGCGAATGGGATCAAAGGTTATTGGGAGAAAGCAGGATTGGGTTATTGAGTTGAATGATTGGCCACGAACATGATGAATGGCAGAGTAGATTTGAAGGGCCAAATGGCCTCCTCCTGCTCCTATCTTCTATATTACATTGACTTTTAACTGCCCTCTGGACAACTAGGGATAACCAGTGATAATAAATTCCATGAATGAATTAAAAACAAAACTTCAGGAACAGAAAGAGATAACAAATTAAGTTATGAAAACGTGACAGGAATACGAGTTCCAGAAGACGAAGCTTGAATTTCTTTCAATCTATTTTAATCAGTTTGTGTTTAGCTATTCAGACAATATGTTTAAATCTAAAAGACCTAAAGCATATAATTTGCCTCAATATATTTTGAATTAGAAAACTTCTGAAGTGAAATTATGCGACTGCTTAATAAATAAAATATTCCATAATAAGGTGGAGGATTTGGTCATCTGCATATAGAAGAGCATAAAAATATCCAATATTATTTGAATATCCAATAAAATTGATGCAAACAGTTCACCCATCACAACATGCTGGGAAAAGATTGAAATTGATCATCAACAATCATCATATGCTTTTTACAAACAATTTTGGCTCTTTAAAGTTGACTATGTTGCAAGTTTATAATAATCTTTAGTGAACATCATTTCAATATGGCTAAAGAAAAAATAAGGCCATGCTGATACCGAATTTGCTGCAATGCTTATCAAAATCTGTCAGTGATCGTTAGGTGTTCTGGCTCAGTAGCAGACAATTACTACAAAAAAATTAATTAACTTATGTGATTAAATTTTAAATTAACTTGCAGTTATGTTGTAGTTTTAGTTATGCAAAACATATTGCAATACATGCTACTATAAGCATGTTGTAAATTCAAATTCTGAGAAGATTCACTTGCATCGAAACAATTTGTAAAACATCTTGGTTCTATGCCTACGATGCAATGCAGAAATAAAAACTGGAGGATTGTTTTCTAATATTTTAACTGGACATATGTAATACAAAGAGATCAGAACAACATTCGGTGCCAACATGTGCTGTCTCAGCATTGTTCCTTTGATGTTTTGACTAATTTAGATGAGAAACCATTGCCTTTACAGAATGGCTCAGTACCAAAATGTTGCTGCAATCAAACTGGTTTCACAATTTTTAACATATATTAATTTCTATTTCTGTGACCTTTTGCTATTGTCTTCATACATTTGAGGTCATGTTGCTTTTGGGCGGAGTCCATTGATTCATTGGGAACAAGATTTTGCAAGACTATAATGCTGACACAGTACTGCTGACTACAAACTGCAAATTGAGATGTGCAGCATCACATATGTGATTGCCCACATCATAAATTTTGCAGCAACGAAAATTAGGGAGCAAGAATAGACTGACCTAAGACCCAACCTGAGCTGCAGTCTTGTTTCACAGCAGATTTTATTTTTCTCTCATTTATTCTACCTTTGCTTAAATAGCACCTATGCAAATATGGATGTAACTATTTGACTGGCCTGCCTTGCAGATAAAACTAGCTTGCAATTCTGTTGTGCTTTTTAAACTATTACATATGTTTGATTTTCTTGCTTCTTCTTTCTATCTTTACTCATGCATGTTTTCATTCTAACATTGTTTTAATTGCAAGACAGATGTCAATAGTTTTACTGGAGCTTTTAGGTATTTCTATCATTTTGAGTCAGATTGACCCATTGGTAGCAACATTGTTAGCTATTCTTTTTTCAGGTCTGCTATTTATCCCTTGTGGTAGACTGGTCCACTCGGGATATCAATGACTCAATATACCACAAATACCCTCTTAAGCTCCTTTTACATGGTTGTTAGGTGCTTGGGTAATGGGGTGGTTTGAGATCAAACAATTTAACATATTGTATAAGTTGATCTTTACACCCTCTTCCACCTGTATAGAAGCTTTATCGACCTTGTGCATATCTACTCATTCCCAATTTGGGCTGGGATCTATGGGTAAGAGTACACATAGTGATCAATCAGTGGACCTATACAGCTGTTTTACTGAAATCCAGTTGTATTGAACTTGGCTGCAGGGATTGTAATGGAGCTGCTTGTAGTTGTTGATTCTGTTGTACAGGTGGATGCAACAGTTAATGTTGAACTCAATACTCCAGTAGTGGCCACTGTACTTGCATTTGATGTTTCTGCTGTTGCAGAGTTGATGCACAGTTGTTGCATAGTTAATGGCATAATTGAAACTTAAGGTCAATTCATATTAAGGTACACAAGTACATATTAGTTTACACAATGCATTTATGTACGGTCTGACCTTGCTATTTTGTGGTTTTTGTTGAGCAATGGAATAGTTAATGGTATATTTGAGACTCACATCAAATGTAATCAGATGGATGCAATTATGCATATTTTAGAAAGAGTACTTACCTGCCAGCTGTCCAAACTATTTTAAATTGCCCAGAATTTGATGTGTTATGTTAAAACTGAAGCAGAAAGGAGTTTGACATTTATGCTTCTCTCCTACATCACCACAGTCATTAACATGAAAGTGGTAATGTTCTGAGTTTATCGTCTGGCAGTCACACTACTCGTTCTAGTGAATACATAACAGATAGAATGAACAGATAGAATTTTTCACAGATAGTGACCAGTTGAAGTAGTGCCCTGTGTTGTTGAAACTGTGAATGATTCCACTGCTGATGTTGAGGGGGAGCTGCTTGCAGTTGTTTGTGCTGTTGAACCTGTTGCTCCTGGGAGTCGTTGCTGTAGTCGCTGTCTCAGTTGTTGTCTGCTCTGGTAGTTGAGCTCAGTGACGTGACTGTGAAAGTGATTAATGACAGTTTTCAGACTACCCGGTGACTTGGAGGCAAATATTACAATTGTTCACCATTACGAATTGCTAAATTCTCTTTGTGCCAATGTACTAGAAAATTTGCAATAACATAAATGTGTTAAAAACTGAAACAGGCCAAATGCATAATGAGCCACAAGCTTCAGCGCTCTGTCAGAATGGGTTAACAAAAATGCACCTGAAATGTTTTCATAAATTTCTGACCTCACTCAGAATGGCTACAATGCACTGAAATCAAGGAAATGCTGAAGGTCCAGGGCAGACAGTTCCACACAAACCAAGATCTCATCACACAAAACTTATTAATAAATAAAGTAATAAAGGATATACTGCTTTGAACCAACACTATCAAAAAAATCTGTAGCACCTAAGGAGATGTAGGTGGAAATGTTACCAATGAATGATTGACTAATTTGTCCAGGAAATCAGGTTAAGGGCAACACAGTGGCTCAGTGGTGAGAACGGCTGCTTCAGAGCAACAGGGGCCAGGATTTGATTCCACCTTTGGGCGACTGTGTGGAGTTTGCACATTCTCCTCGTGTCTGTGAGGATTTCTGCTGGGTGGTTCAGCTTCCACCCACAGTCAAAATGTGCACATTAGGTGGATTAGCTGTGCTACATTGTCCATAGTGTTCAGGGACAATGAGGTTACATGCATTAGCCATGGGTAACACATTGAGAGGGGAAGAGGATAGGTATGGGTGGGTTGCACTTTGGAGGAAATAAAAATGCAGTTTGCAGATTCTTGTACGTTTCAATTCTGGCATTAATTATATTCACTGAAACAGCAGAAATATCAACAGCAAGTACTGAGACCACCACTGAAGTACCGAGTCCTACGTCAACAGCTGAATTAACAACTACAAGCAGCTCCACTACAACACCTGCAGCTGAATCCATGACAACCGAAACAACACAAGAACCTACAACAACTGGTGAGAATCCTAGTCCCATTGGCTGTAATGTATTGATTTCTAATGTTGAGAAATACATGTACAACAAACTCAATGAAGAAACAATAAATGATGTTCCCAGATTGTGGTAAATTTACAGAGATGTTAGTTGATTTACCATCTTCACATTCTCATTTTGATCTTTCCCGATGAAGTTTGGAAAGCAGCTTTACATCTCATTGTGAATAAATCAATGCAGTTTGAATATTGAAACACATTTCTGTGTATGGTTTTCCTTGTACACCTATCTGAATAGCATGCCCCACTTTCACTGCACCAACAGAAATATCAGCTGCAAGTACAGAGACAACCACTGCACTGGCAACCTCTTCAGCAACTTTTGCATCAACTACCACACCTGGTGCAACAAGCACCGTGACTTCCACTCCAGCATCGACAAGCATCTCAACATCACCGCTCACAACAAGTGGTGAGTTTGCAAAAAACAATTATCGCCAGTTCCACCTGATTGATTGCAATCCAGTGTAGCATCTGAAGGAATTCAGGAAGTTTTGAAAACATTTCTTACGCATGTAATTTTAGATTTATGTCACTGCAGGTCTCAAGGGTACAGGTTGTTGCTCGTATATTTCACAAGATTCAATTTTTATATGTTTATCGTCCTGCCAAATTTCACAAACCATGATACTAAAATAATACACCATATTATCAGATGGGTGAACATTTGCACCATTCGATTCCAAGTGGCCTGATAGCCTGACCAAACCTATTACTTACTTTTCACAGTCACTCCAGAAACCTCAACCACCAGTGCAGAGACCACGACTGAGACAGTGACTACAACATCAACTCCAGCACCAACAAGTTCAACAGCACAAACAACTGTGAGCAGCTCTGCTTCAACATCAGCAGTGGAATCGACAACAGCTTCAACAACACAGGGCTCTACTTCAACTGGTCAGTGGAAATAAAAAAATCCATATGTACATTAAATTTGGTTGCATTTAATACAAAACTGCATAAAGAGAAGGTGCTGGATTAAGTCAAAATATTACTGCATTTTTGTTCATAATTATGAGAACGAAAGTGAGTTACATAAATTTTCTTCCAACATCCGTTTCAATGGAACATCATCCCACCATTAGATACCGGATCAATTAAAATAGCAAGGACTTATTGCAGATAAAGGCAATGTGTAAATTAACATATCTTTAAATATATTAAGACAATTTGAATGTAAGTTTCAATGATGCCATTAATTACATTCACTGCAACAGCTGAAACATCAACAGCAAGTACAGTGACCACTACTGGAGTACCGAGTTCTACGTCAACTGCTGCATCCACCAGTACAGCTGAATCAACAACTACAAGCAGCTCCACTCCAACCCCTGCAGCTGAATCCACGACAACCGAAACCACACAAGGACCTACAACTACTGGTGAGAATCCTTTTACCTTTGTGTTGTAATTTATTAATATCTCAATTTGAGCAGTACTTGGTCAAAAACTCAATGAAGAAACAATTAATGTTGTTCCTTGATTTTAATAACTTTACCGGGACGCTTGTTGATTTGCCTGGTACACATTCTCATTTTGATCATTCCTGATGAAGTTTGGAAAGCACCTCTACATCTCATTGTGAATAAATCATTGCAGTTTGTCAACCAAAACACATTTCTGTGTATGGTTTCCCTTGTACATCTATCTGAATCGCGTGTCTTACTTTTACTGCACCAACAGAAACATCAGCTGCAAGTACAGAGACAACCACTGCACTGGCAACCTCTTCATCAACTCTTGCATCAACTACCACACCCGGTGCAACAAGCACCGTGACTTCCACTCCAGCATCGACAAGCATCTCAACATCACCGCTCACGACCAGTGGTGAGTTTGCCATAAACATTATCGCCAGTTATACCTGATAGATAGAAATCCAGAGTAGTAGCTGATGCTATTCAGAAAGTTTCGCAAACATTTCTTCCGCTTCTACTTTTATGTCTATGACCCTGCAGGTCTCAAGAGTACGGGTAGTTGCTGGTGCATTTCACAAGCTTCAACTTTTATATGTTTATTGTCCTGCACAATTTCACAAACTGTGGTAATAAAAGAATATAGCACACTATACAATGGGTGAACATTTGCACCATTTGATTCCAAGTGGCCTGATAGCCTGACTAAACCTATTACTTACTTTTCACAGTCACTCTCGAAACCTCAACCACCAGTGCAGAGACCACGACTGAGACAGTGACTACAACATCAACTCCAGAACCAACAAGTTCAACAGCACAAACAACTGCAAGCAGCTCCGCTTCAACATCAGCAGTGGAATCGACAACAGCTTCAACCACACAGGGCACTACTTCAACTGGTCAGTGGAAATAAAAATTCCATATGTACATTAAATTTGATTGCATTCAATACAAAACTGCATAAAGAGAAGGTGGTGGATTAAGTCAAAATACCACTGCATTTTTGTTCATAATTACGAGAACGAAAGTGAGTTACATAAATTTTCTTCCCACTTCTGTTTCAATGGGACATCATCCCACCATTAGATACCGGATCAATTAGAATAGTGAGGACATATTGCAGATAAAGGCAACGTGTAAATTAACACATATTTCAATATATTAAGACAATGTGAATGTAAGTTTCAATGATGCCATTAATTCCATTCACTGCAACTGCAGAAACATCAACTGCAAGGACAGTGACCACTACTGGAGTCCCAAGTTCTACGTCAATTGCTGCATCCACCAGTACAGCTGAATCAACAACTACAAGCAGTTCCACGACAACCCCTGCAGCTGAATCCACGACAATCGAAACAACACAAGCGGCTCCAACAAGTGGTGAGAATCCTATTACTGTTGTGTTGTAATATATTCAGACCTCAATTTGAGCAGTAGTTGGTCAAAAACTCAATGAAAAAACAATTAATGTTGTTCCCTGATTTTAATAATTTTACCGGGACGCTAGTTGATTTGCCTGGTACACATTCTCATTTTGATCTTTCCTGATGAATTTTGGAAAGCAGCTATACATCTCATTGTGAATAAATCAATGTAGTTTGTACATCGAAACACATTTCTGTGTATGGTTTTCCTTGTGCACCTATCTGAATCGCGTGTCTTACTTTTACTGCACCAACAGAAACATCAACTGCAAGTACAGAGACAACCACTGCACTGGCAACCTCTTCATCAATTCTTGCATCAACTACCACATCTGGTGCAACAAGCACCGTGACTTCCACTACAGCATCGACAAGCATCTCAACATCACCGCTCACTACCAGTGGTGAGTTTGCAATATACAATTATCGACAGTAGCACCTGATTGATTCCAATCCAGTGTAGCATCTGAAGGTATTCAGAAAGTTTTGAAATCATTTCTTAAGCTTCTACTTTTAGATCTATGAAACTGCAGGGCTCAAGAGTACAGGTTGTTCCTGGTGCATTTCACAAGCTTCAATTTTTATACATTTATCGTCCTGCAAAATTTCACAAACCGTGGTACTGAAAGGATATATCAAATTATAAGATGGGTGAACATTTGCACCATTCGATTTCGAGTGGCCTGATTGCCTGACATAACATATTACTTACTTTTCACAGTGACTCCAGAAACCTCAGCTACCAGTGCAGAGACCACGACTCAGACAGTGACGACAACATCAACTCCAGCACCAACAAGTTCAACAGCACAAACAACTGCAAGCAGCTCCGCTTCAACATCAGCAGTGGAATCGACAACAGCTTCAACAACACAGGGCTCTACTTCAACTGGTCAGTGGAAATAAAAAATTCCATATGTTCATTAAATTTGGTTACATTCAATAGAAAACTGCATAATGAGAAGTTGCTGGATTAAGTCAAAATATTACTGCACTTTTGTTCATAATTATGAGAACGAAAGTGATTTACATAAATTTTCTTCCCACTTCTGTTTCAATGAGACATCATCCCACCATTACATATTGAATCAATTAGAATAGCGAGGACTTATCGCGTATAAAGGCAATGTGTAAACTCATACATAACTAAAAATATTAAGACAATTTGAATGTAAGTTTCAATGATGCCATTAATTCCATTCACTGCAACAGCAGAAACATCAACAGCAAGTACAGTGACCACTACTGGAGTACCGAGTTCTACGTCAACTGCTGCATCCACCAGTACAGCTGAATCAACAACTACAAGCAGCTCCACTACAAACCCTGCAGTTGAATCCACGACAACCGAAACAACACAAGGACCTACAACAACTGGTGAGAATCCTTTTACCTTTGTGTTGTAATTTATTAATATGCTGAAAATGTGTTGCTGGACATGCGCAGCAGGTCAGGCAGCATCCAAGGAACAGGAGAATCGATGTTTCGGGCATAAGCCCTTCATAAGCCCTTATTAATTTATTAATATCTCAATTTGAGCAGTACTTGGTCAAAAACTCAATGAAGAAACAATAACTGTTGTTCCCAGACTCTAGTAATTTTACTCAGACGTTAATTGATTTGCCAGCTTCACAATCACAGATTGATCTTTCCCGATGAAGTTTGGAAAGCAGTTTTACATCTCATTGTGAATAAATCAATGCAGTTTGTAAATCAAAACACATTTCTGCGTATGGTTTTCCTTGTACACCTATCTGAATCGCATGTCCCACTTTCACTGCACCAACAGAAATATCAGCTGCAAGTACAGAGACAACCACTGCACTGGCAACCTCTTCATCAACTCTTGCATCAACGACCATACCTGGTGCAACAAGCACCGCAAGTTCCACTCCAGCATCGACAAGCATCTCAACATCACCGCTCACTACAAGTGGTGAGTTTGCCATAAACATGATCGCCAGTACCCCCTGATTGATGGAAATCCAGTGTAGTAGCTGATGGAATTCAGAAAGCTTAGCATATATTTCTTCCGCTTCTACTTTTAGGTCTATGACCCTGCAGGTCTCAAGAGTACGGGTAGTTGCTGGTGATTTCACAAGCTTCAATTTTTATATGTTTATTGTCCTGCACAATTTCACAAACTGTGGTAATAAAAGAATATAGCACACTGTATAATGGGTGAACATTTGCACCATTCGATTCCAAGTGGCCTGATAGCCTGACAAAACCTATTTCTTACTTTTCACAGTCACTCTCGAAACCTCAACCACCAGTGCAGAGACCACGACTGAGACAGTGACTACAACATCAACTCCAGAACCAACAAGTTCAACAGCACAAACAACTGCAAGCAGCTCCGCTTCAACATCAGCAGTGGAATCGACAACAGCTTCAACAACACAGGGCACTACTTCAACTGGTCAGTGAAATAAAATTTCCATATGTACATTAAATTTGGTTGCATTCAATACAAAACTGCATAAAGAGAAGGTGCTGGATTAAGTCAAAATATAACTGCATTTTTGTTCATAATTATGAGAACGAAAGTGAGTTACATAAATTTTCTACCCACTTCTGTTTCAATGGGACATCATCCCACCATTATATATTGAATCAATTAGAATAGCGAGGACTTATCGCATATAAAGGCAATGTGTAAACTCATACATAACTAAAAATATTAATACTAATTGAATGTAAGGTTCAATTATGCCATTAATTACATTCACCGCTACAGCAGAAACATCAACAGCAAGTACAGTGACCACTGCTGGAGTATCGAGTTCTACATCAACTGCAGCATCCACCAGTACAGCTGAATCAACAACTACAAGCAGCTCCACTCCAACCCCTGCAGCTGAATCCACGACAACCGAAACCACACAAGGACCTACAACTACTGGTGAGAATCCTTTTACCTTTGTGTTGTAATTTATTAATATCTCAATTTGAGCAGTACTTGGTCAAAAACTCAATGAAGAAACAATAAATGTTGTTCCCAGACTCTAGTAATTTTACTCAGACGTTAATTGATTTGCCAGCTTCACATTCACAGATTGATCTTTCCCGATGAAGTTTGGAAAGCAGCTTTACATCTCATTGTGAATAAATCAATGCAGTTTGTAAATCAAAACACATTTCTGTGTATGGTTTTCCTTGTACACCTATCTGAATCTCATGTCCCACTTTCACTACACCAACAGAAACATCAGCTGCAAGTACAGAGACAACCATTGCACTGGCAACCTCTTCATCAACTCTTGCATCAACTCCCACACCTGGTCCAACAAGCACTGTGACTTCCACTCCAGCATCGACAAGCATCTCAACATCACCGCTCACTACCAGTGGTGAGTTTGCCATCAACATTATCGCCAGTACCCCCTGATCGATGGAAATCCAGTGTAGTTGCTGATGGAATTCAGAAAGCTTAGCATATATTTCTTCCGCTTCTACTTTTAGGTCTATGACCCTGCAGGTCTCAAGAGTATGGGTAGTTGCTGGTGATTTCACAAGCTTCAATTTTTATATGTATATTGTCCTGCACAATTTCACAAACTGTGGTAATAAAAGAATATAGCACACTGTATAATGGGTGAACATTTGCACCATTCGATTCCAAGTGGCCTGATAGTCTGACAAAACCTATTTCTTACTTTTCACAGTCACTCTCGAAACCTCAACCACCAGTGCAGAGACCACGACTGAGGCAGTGACTACAACATCAACTCCAGAACCAACAAGTTCAACAGCACAAACAACTGCAAGCAGCTCCGCTTCAACATCAGCAGTGGAATCGACAACAGCTTCAACAACACAGGGCTCTACTATAACTGGTCAGTGGAAATAAAAAAATCCATATGTACATTAAATTTGATTGCATTCAATACAAAACTGCATAAAGAGAAGGTGGTGGATTAAGTCAAAATACTACAGCATTTTTGTTCATAATTATGAGAACGAAAGTGAGTTACATAAATTTTCTTCCCACTTCTTTTTCAATGGGACATCATCCCACCATTAGATCAATTAGATTAGCGAGGACTTATTGCAGATAAAGGCAATGTATAAATTAACACATATTTAAATATATTAAGACAATTTGAATGTAAGTTTCAATGATGCCATTAATTCCATTCACTGCAACAGCAGAAACATCAACAGCAAGTACAGTGACCACTACTGGAGTACCGAGTTCTACGTCAACTGCTGCGGCCACCAGTACAGCTGAATCAACAACTACAAGCAGCTCCACTACAACCCCTGCAGCTGAATCCACGACAACTGAAACAACACAAGGACCTACAACAACTGGTGAGAATCCTATTACCTTTGTGTTGTAATACATTAAGACCTCAATTTGAGCAGTACTTGATCAATGAAGAAACAATAAATGCTGTTCCCTGATCTTAGTCATTTTACTGAGATGTTAGTTGATTTGCCAGGTTCACATTCTCAATTTGATCTTTCCCGATGAAGTTTGGAAAGCAGCTCTACATCTCATTGTGAATAAATCAATGTAGTTTGTAAATCAAAACACATTTCTGTGTATGGTTTTCCTTGTGCACCTATCTGAATCGTATGTCTTACTTTCACTGCACCAACAGAAATATCAACTGCAAGTACAGAGACAACCACTGCACTGGCAACCTCTTCATCAACTCTTGCATCAACTACCACACCTGGTGCAACAAGCACCGCAAGTTCCACTCCAGCATCGACCATCATCTCAACATCACCGCTCACTACAAGTGGTGAGTTTGCAATAATCAATTATCGCCAGTTCCACCTGATTAATTCCAATCCAGTGTAGCATCTGAAGGTATTCAGAAAGTTTTAAAACATTTCTTAAGCTTCTACTTTTAGGTCTATGAAACTGCAGGTCTCAAGCGTTCAGGTTGTTGCTGGTGCATTTCACAAGCTTCAATTTTTACACATTTATCGTCCTGCAAAATTTCACAAACCGTGGTACTGAAAGGATATATCAAATTATAAGATGGGTGAACATTTACACCATTCGATTCCGAGTGGCCTGATTGCCTGACATAACGTATTACTTACTTTTCACAGTGACTCCAGAAATCTCAACCACCAGTGCAGAGACAACAACTGAGACAGTGACGACAACATCAACTCCAGCACCAACAAGTTCAACAGCACAAACAACTGCAAGCAGCTCGGCTTCAACATCAGCAGTGGAATCGACAACAGCTTCAACCACACAGGGCACTACTTCAACTGGTCAGTGGAAATAAAAAATTCCATATGTTCATTAAATTTGGTTACATTCAATAGAAACCTGCATAATGAGAAGTTGCTGGATTAAGTCAAAATATTACTGCACTTTTGTTCATAATTATGAGAACGAAAGTGAGTTACATAAATTTTCTTCCCACTTCTGTTACAATGAGATATCATCCCACCATTATATACCAGATAAATTAGAATAGCGAGGACTTATCGCATATAAAGGCAATGTGTAAACTCATACATTACTAAAAATATTAATACAAATCGAATGTAAGTTCCAATTATGCCATTAATTACATTCACTGCTACAGCAGAAACATCAACAGCAAGTACAGTGACCACTACTGGAGTATCGAGTTCTACGTCAACTGCTGCATCCACCAGTACAGCTGAATCAACAACTACAAGCAGCTCCACTCCAACCCCTGCAGCTGAATCCACGACAACCGAAACAACACAAGGACCTACAACAACTGGTGAGAATCCTTTTACCTTTGTGTTGTAATTTATTAATATGCTGAAAATGTGTTGCTGGAAATGCGCAGCAGGTCAGGCAGCATCCAAGGAACAGGAGAATCGACGTTTCGGGCATAAGCCCTTCATAAGCCCTTATTAATTTATTAATATCTCAATTTGAGCAGTACTTGGTCAAAAACTCAATGAAGAAACAATAAATGTTGTTCCCAGACTCTAGTAATTTTACTCAGACGTTAATTGATTTGCCAGCTTCACATTCACAGATTGATCTTTCCCGATGAAGTTTGGAAAGCAGCTTTACATCTCATTGTGAATAAATCAATGCAGTTTGCAAATCAAAACAAATTTCTACGTATGGTTTTCCTTGTGCACCTATCTGAATCGCATGTCTTACTTTCACTACACCAACAGAAACATCAACTGCAAGTACAGAGACAACCACTGCACTGGCAACCTCTTCAGCAACTCTTGCATCAACTACCACACCTGGTGCAACAAGCACCGTGACTTCCACTCCAGCATCGACAAGCATCTCAACATCACCGCTCACGACCAGTGGTGAGTTTGCCATAAACATTATCGCCAGTTATACCTGATAGATAGAAATCCAGTGTAGTAGCTGATGGAATTCAGAAAGTTTAGCAAACATTTCTTCCGCTTCTACTTTTAGGTCTATGACCCTGCAGGTCTCAAGAGTACGGGTTGTTGCTGGTGCATTTCACAAGCTTCAATTATTATATGTTTATTGTCCTGCCAAATTTCACAAACTGTGGTCGTAAAAGAATATAGCACACTATACAATGGGTGAACATTTGCACCATTTGATTCCAAGTGGCCTGATAGACTGACTAAACCTATTACTTACTTTTCACAGTCACTCTCGAAACCTCAACCACCAGTGCAGAGACCACGACTGAGACAGTGACTACAAAATCAACTCCAGAACCAACAAGTTCAACAGCACAAACAACTGCAAGAAGCTCCGCTTCAATATCAGCAGTGGAATCGACAACAGCTTCAACCACACAGGGCACGACTTCAACTGGTCAGTGGAAATAAAAAATTCCATATGTACATTAAATTTGATTGCATTCAATACAAAACTGCATAAAGAGAAGGTGGTGGATTAAGTCAAAATACCACTGCATTTTTGTTCATAATTATGAGAACGAAAGTGAGTTACATAAATTTTCTTCCCACTTCTGTTTCAATGGGACATCATCCCACCATTAGATACCAGATCAATTAGAATAGTGAGGACTTATTGCAGATAAAGGCAATGTGTAAATTAACACATATTTCAATATATTAAGACAATGTGAATGTAAGTTTCAATGATGCCATTAATTCCATTCACTGCAACAGCAGAAACATCAACAGCAAGTACAGTGACCACTACTGGAGTACCGAGTTCTACGTCAACTGCTGCATCCACCAGTACAGCTGAATCAACAACTACAAGCAGCTCCACTACAAACCCTGCAGCTGAATCCACGACAACCGAAACAACACAAGGACCGACAACAAGTGGTGAGAATCCTATTACCTTTGTGTTGTAATTTATTAATATGCTGAAAATGTGTTGCTGGAAATGCGCAGCAGGTCAGGCAGCATCCAAGGAACAGGAGAATCGACGTTTCGGGCATAAGCCCTTCATAAGCCCTTATTAATTTATTAATATCTCAATTTGAGCAGTACTTGGTCAAAAACTCAATGAAGAAACAATAAATGTTGTTCCCAGACTCTAGTAATTTTACTCAGACGTTAATTGATTTGCCAGCTTCACATTCACAGATTGATCTTTCCCGATGAAGTTTGGAAAGCAGCTTTACATCTCATTGTGAATAAATCAATGCAGTTTGCAAATCAAAACAAATTTCTACGTATGGTTTTCCTTGTGCACCTATCTGAATCGCATGTCTTACTTTCACTACACCAACAGAAACATCAACTGCAAGTACAGAGACAACCACTGCACTGGCAACCTCTTCAGCAACTCTTGCATCAACTACCACACCTGGTGCAACAAGCACCGTGACTTCCACTCCAGCATCGACAAGCATCTCAACATCACCGCTCACGACCAGTGGTGAGTTTGCCATAAACATTATCGCCAGTTATACCTGATAGATAGAAATCCAGTGTAGTAGCTGATGGAATTCAGAAAGTTTAGCAAACATTTCTTCCGCTTCTACTTTTAGGTCTATGACCCTGCAGGTCTCAAGAGTACGGGTTGTTGCTGGTGCATTTCACAAGCTTCAATTATTATATGTTTATTGTCCTGCCAAATTTCACAAACTGTGGTCGTAAAAGAATATAGCACACTATACAATGGGTGAACATTTGCACCATTTGATTCCAAGTGGCCTGATAGACTGACTAAACCTATTACTTACTTTTCACAGTCACTCTCGAAACCTCAACCACCAGTGCAGAGACCACGACTGAGACAGTGACTACAAAATCAACTCCAGAACCAACAAGTTCAACAGCACAAACAACTGCAAGAAGCTCCGCTTCAATATCAGCAGTGGAATCGACAACAGCTTCAACCACACAGGGCACGACTTCAACTGGTCAGTGGAAATAAAAAATTCCATATGTACATTAAATTTGATTGCATTCAATACAAAACTGCATAAAGAGAAGGTGGTGGATTAAGTCAAAATACCACTGCATTTTTGTTCATAATTATGAGAACGAAAGTGAGTTACATAAATTTTCTTCCCACTTCTGTTTCAATGGGACATCATCCCACCATTAGATACCAGATCAATTAGAATAGTGAGGACTTATTGCAGATAAAGGCAATGTGTAAATTAACACATATTTCAATATATTAAGACAATGTGAATGTAAGTTTCAATGATGCCATTAATTCCATTCACTGCAACAGCAGAAACATCAACAGCAAGTACAGTGACCACTACTGGAGTACCGAGTTCTACGTCAACTGCTGCATCCACCAGTACAGCTGAATCAACAACTACAAGCAGCTCCACTACAAACCCTGCAGCTGAATCCACGACAACCGAAACAACACAAGCGGCTACAACAACTGGTGAGAATCCTATTACTGTTGTGTTGTAATATATTCAGACCTCAATTTGAGCAATAGTTGGTCAAAAACTCAATGAAGAAACAAATAATGTTGTTCCCTGATTTTAATAATTTTACCGGGACGCTTGTTGATTTGCCTGGTACACATTCTCATTTTGATCATTCCTGATTAAGTTTGGAAAGCAGCTCTACATCTCATTGTGAATAAATCAATGTAGTTTGTACATCGAAACACATTTCTGTGTATGGTTTTCCTTGTGCACCTATCTGAATCGCATGTCTTACTTTTACTGCACCAACAGAAACATCAACTGCAAGTACAGAGACAACCACTGCACTGGCAACCTCTTCATCAATTCTTGCATCAACTACCACATCTGGTGCAACAAGCACCGTGACTTCCACTCCAGCATCGACAAGCATCTCAACATCACCGCTCACTACCAGTGGTGAGTTTGCAATATACAATTATCGCCAGTTCCACCTGATTGATTCCAATCCAGTGTAGCATCTGAAGGTATTCAGAAAGTTTTGAAATCATTTCTTAAGCTTCTACTTTTAGGTCTATGACGCTGCAGGTCTCAAGAGTACAGGTTGTTCCTGGTGCATTTCACAAGCTTCAATTTTTATACATTTATCGTCCTGCAAAATTTCACAAACCGTGGTACTGAAAGGATATATCAAATTATAAGATGGGTGAACATTTACACCACTCGATTCCGAGTGGCCTGATTGCCTGACATAACGTATTACTTACTTTTCACAGTGACTCCAGAAACCTCAGCTACCAGTGCAGAGACCACAACTGAGACAGTGACTACAACATCAATTCCAGCACCAACAAGTTCAACAGCACAAACAACTGCAAGCAGCTCCGCTTCAACATCAGCAGTGGAATCGACAACAGCTTCAACAACACAGGGCTCTACTTCAACTGGTCAGTGGAAATAAAAAATTCCATATGTTCATTAAATTTGGTTACATTCAATAGAAAACTGCATAAAGAGAAGTTGCTGGATTAAGTCAAAATATTACTGCACTTTTGTTCATAATTATGAGAACGAAAGTGAGTTACATAAATTTTCTTCCCACTTCTGTTTCAATGAGACATCATCCCACCATTACATATTGAATCAATTAGAATAGCGAGGACTTATCGCATATAAAGGCAATGTGTAAACTCATACATAACTAAAAATATTAATACTAATTGAATGTATGTTTCAATTATGCCATTAATTACATTCACTGCTACAGCAGAAACATCAACTGCAAGTACAGTGACCACTACTGGAGTACCGAGTTCTACGTCAACTGCTGCATCCACCAGTACAGCTGAATCAACAACTACAAGCAGCTCCACTACAACCCCTGCAGCTGAATCCACAACAACTGAAACAACACAAGGACCTACAACAACTGGTGAGAATCCTTTTACCTTTGTGTTGTAATTTATTAATATGCTGAAAATGTGTTGCAGGAAAAGCGCAGCAGGTCAGGCAGCATCCAAGGAACAGGAGAATCGACGTTTCGTGCATAAACCCTTCATAAGCCCTTATTAATTTATTAATATCTCAATTTGAGCAGTACTTGGTCAAAAACTCAATGAATAAACAATAACTGTTGTTCCCAGACTCTAGTAATTTTACTCAGACATTAATTGATTTGCCAGCTTCACATTCACAGATTGATCTTTCCCGATGAAGTTTGGAAAGCAGCTTTACATCTCATTGTGAATAAATCAATGCAGTTTGTAAATCAAAACACATTTCTGTGTATGGATTTCCTTGTACACCTATCTGAATCGCATGTCCCACTTTCACTGCACCAACAGAAATATCAGCTGCAAGTACAGACACAACCACTGCACTGGCAACCTCTTCATCAACTCTTGCATCAACTACCACACCTGGTGCAACAAGCACCGCAAGTTCCACTCCAGCATCGACAAGCATCTCAACATCACCGCTCACTACAAGTGGTGAGTTTGCCAAAAACATTATCGCCAGTACCCCCTGATTGATGGAAATCCAGTGTAGTAGCTGATGGAATTCAGAAAGTTTAGTAAACATTTCTTCCGCTTCTACTTTTCGGTCTATGACCCTGCAGGTCTCAAGAGTACGGGGTTGTTGCTGGTGCATTTCACAAGCTTCAATTATTATATGTTTATTTTCCTGCACAATTTCACAAACTGTGGTAATAAAAGATTATACCACACTATACAATGGGTGAACATTTGCACCATTCGATTCCAAGTGGCCTGATAGCCTGACTAAACCAATTTCTTACTTTTCACAGTCACTCTCGAAACCTCAACCACCAGTGCAGAGACCACGACTGAAACAGTGACTACAACATCAAATCCAGCACCAACAAGTTCAACAGCACAAACAACTGCAAGCATCTCTGCTTCAACATCAGCAGTGGAATCGACAACAGCTTCAACAACACAGGGCACTACTTCAACTGGTCAGTGAAATAAAATTTCCATATGTACATTAAATTTGGTTGCATTCAATACAAAACTGCATAAAGAGAAGGTGATGGATAAAGTCAAAATATAACTGCATTTTTGTTCATAATTATGAGAACGAAAGTGAGTTACATAAATTTTCTTCCCACTTCTGTTTCAATGAGACATCATCCCACCATTACATATTGAATCAATTAGAATAGGGAGGACTTATCGCATATAAAGGCAATGTGTAAACTCATACATAACTAAAAATATTAATACTAATTGAATGTATGTTTCAATTATGCCATTAATTACATTCACTGCAACAGCAGAAACATCAACGGCAAGTACAGTGACCACTACTGGAGTACCGAGTTCTACAACAACTGCTGCATCCACCAGTACAGCTGAATCAACAACTACAAGCAGCTCCACTACAACCCCTGCAGCTGAATCCACGACAACCGAAACAACACAAGGACCGACAACAAGTGGTGAGAATCCTATTACCTTTGTGTTGTAATATATTAAGACCTCAATTTGAGCAGTAGTTGGTCAAAAGCTCAATGAAGAAACAATAAATGTTGTTCCCGGATTTTAGCCATTTTACTGAGATGTTAGTTGATTTGCCATGTTCACATTCTCATTTTGATCTTTCCGGATGAAGTTTGGAATAAATCAATGCAGTTTGTACATCGAAACACATTTCTATGTATGGTTTTCCTTGTACACGTATCTGAATCGCATGTCTTACTTTCACTGCACAAACAGAAACATCAACTGCAAGTACAGAGACAACCACTGCACTGGCAACCTCTTCAGAAACTCTTGCATCAACTACCACACCTGGTGCAACAAGCACCTTGACTTCCACTCCAGCATCGACAAGCATCTCAACATCACCGCTCACGACCAGTGGTGGGTTATCAATAATCATTATCGCCAGTTCCACCTGATTGATGGAAATCCAGTGTAGAGGCTGATGGAATTCAGAAAGTTTATCAAACATTTCTTCAGCTTCTACTTTTAGGTCTTTGACACTGCAGGTCTCAAGAGTACGGGTTGTTGCTGGTGCATTTCACAAGCTTCAATTTTTATATGTTTATTGTCCTGCCAAATTTCACAAACTGTGGTAGCAAAAGAATATAGCACACTGTACAATGGGTGACATTTGCACCATTTGATTCCAAGTGGCCTGATAGCCTGACTAAACCTATTACTTACTTTTCACAGTCACTCTCGAAACCTCAACCAGTGCAGAGACCACGACTGAAACAGTGACTACAACATCAACTCCAGAACCAACAAGTTCAACAGCACAAACAACTGCAATCAGCTCCGCTTCAATATCAGCAGTGGAATCGACAACAGCTTCAACAACACAGGGCTCGACTTCAACTGGTCAGTGGAAATAAAAAAATTCCTTATGTACATTAAATTTGATTGCATTCAATACAAAACTGCATAAAGAGAAGGTGGTGGATTAAGTCAAAATACTACTGCATTTTTGTTCATAATTATGAGAACGAAAGTGAGTTACATAAATTTTCTTCCCACTTCTGTTTCAATGAGACATCATCCCACCATTACATATTGAATCAATTAGAATAGCGAGGACTTATCGCATATAAAGGCAATGTGTAAACTCATACATAACTAAAAATATTAATACTAATTGAATGTATGTTTCAATTATGCCATTAATTACATTCACTGCTACAGCAGAAACATCAACTGCAAGTACAGTGACCACTACTGGAGTACCGAGTTCTACGTCAACTGCTGCATCCACCAGTACAGCTGAATCAACAACTACAAGCAGCTCCACTACAACCACTGCAGCTGAATCCACAACAACCGAAACAACACAAGGACCTACAACAACTGGTGAGAATCCTTTTACCTTTGTGTTGTAATTTATTAATATGCTGAAAATGTGTTGCAGGAAAAGCGCAGCAGGTCAGGCAGCATCCAAGGAACAGGAGAATCGACGTTTCGTGCATAAACCCTTCATAAGCCCTTATTAATTTATTAATATCTCAATTTGAGCAGTACTTGGTCAAAAACTCAATGAATAAACAATAACTGTTGTTCCCAGACTCTAGTAATTTTACTCAGACGTTAATTGATTTGCCAGCTTCACATTCACAGATTGATCTTTCCCGATGAAGTTTGGAAAGCAGCTTTACATCTCATTGTGAATAAATCAATGCAGTTTGTAAATCAAAACACATTTCTGTGTATGGTTTTCCTTGTACACCTATCTGAATCGCATGTCCCACTTTCACTGCACCAACAGAAATATCAGCTGCAAGTACAGACACAACCACTGCACTGGCAACCTCTTCATCAACTCTTGCATCAACTACCACACCTGGTGCAACAAGCACCGCAAGTTCCACTCCAGCATCGACAAGCATCTCAACATCACCGCTCACTACAAGTGGTGAGTTTGCCATAAACATTATCGCCAGTACCCCCTGATTGATGGAAATCCAGTGTAGTAGCTGATGGAATTCAGAAAGTTTAGCAAACATTTCTTCCGCTTCTACTTTTCGGTCTATGACCCTGCAGGTCTCAAGAGTACGGGTTGTTGCTGGTGCATTTCACAAGCTTCAATTATTATATGTTTATTTTCCTGCACAATTTCACAAATTGTGGTAATAAAAGATTATACCACACTATACAATGGGTGAACATTTGCACCATTCGATTCCAAGTGGCCTGATAGCCTGACTAAACCAATTTCTTACTTTTCACAGTCACTCTCGAAACCTCAACCACCAGTGCAGAGACCACGACTGAAACAGTGACTACAACATCAACTCCAGCACCAACAAGTTCAACAGCACAAACAACTGCTAGCATCTCCGCTTCAACATCAGCAGTGGAATCGACAACAGCTTCAACAACACAGGGCACTACTTCAACTGGTCAGTGAAATAAAATTTCCATATGTACATTAAATTTGGTTGCATTCAATACAAAACTGCATAAAGAGAAGGTGATGGATAAAGTCAAAATATAACTGCATTTTTGTTCATAATTATGAGAACGAAAGTGAGTTACATAAATTTTCTTCCCACTTCTGTTTCAATGAGACATCATCCCACCATTACATATTGAATCAATTAGAATAGCGAGGACTTATCGCATATAAAGGCAATGTGTAAACTCATACATAACTAAAAATATTAATACTAATTGAATGTATGTTTCAATTATGCCATTAATTACATTCACTGCAACAGCAGAAACATCAACGGCAAGTACAGTGACCACTACTGGAGTACCGAGTTCTACGACAACTGCTGCATCCACCAGTACAGCTGAATCAACAACTACAAGCAGCTCCACTACAACCCCTGCAGCTGAATCCACGACAACCGAAACAACACAAGGACCGACAACAAGTGGTGAGAATCCTATTACCTTTGTGTTGTAATATATTAAGTCCTCAATTTGAGCAGGAGTTGGTCAAAAGCTCAATGAAGAAACAATAAATGTTGTTCCCGGATTTTAGCCATTTTACTGAGATGTTAGTTGATTTGCCATCTTCACATTCTCATTTTGATCTTTCCGGATGAAGTTTGGAAAGCAGCTTTACATGTCATTTTGAATAAATCAATGTAGTTTGTACATCGAAACACATTTCTATGTATGGTTTTCCTTGTACACCTATCTGAATCGCATGTCTTACTTTTACTGCACAAACAGAAACATCAACTGCAAGTACAGAGACAACCACTGCACTGGCAACCTCTTCAGAAACTCTTGCATCAACTACCACACCTGGTGCAACAAGCACCTTGACTTCCACTCCAGCATCGACAAGCATCTCAACATCACCGCTCACGACCAGTGGTGAGTTATCAATAATCATTATCGCCAGTTCCACCTTATTGATGGAAATCCAGTGTAGAGGCTGATGGAATTCAGAAAGTTTATCAAACATTTCTTCAGCTTCTACTTTTCGGTCTATGACCCTGCAGGTCTCAAGAGTACGGGTTGTTGCTGGTGCATTTCACAAGCTTCAATTTTTATATGTTTATTGTCCTGCCAAATTTCACAAACTGTGGTAGCAAAAGAATATAGCACACTGTACAATGGGTGACATTTGCACCATTTGATTCCAAGTGGCCTGATAGCCTGACTAAACCTATTACTTACTTTTCACAGTCACTCTCGAAACCTCAACCAGTGCAGAAACCACGACTGAAACAGTGACTACAACATCAACTCCAGAACCAACAAGTTCAACAGCACAAACAACTGCAAGCAGCTCCGCTTCAATATCAGCAGTGGAATCGACAACAGCTTCAACAACACAGGGCTCGACTTCAACTGGTCAGTGGAAATAAAAAATTCCATATGTACATTAAATTTGATTGCATTCAATACAAAACTGCATAAAGAGAAGGTGGTGGATTAAGTCAAAATACTACTGCATTTTTGTTCATAATTATGAGAACGAAAGTGAGTTACATAAATTTTCTTCCCACTTCTGTTTCAATGGGACATCATCCCACCATTACATATTGAATCAATTAGAATAGCGAGGACTTATCGCATATAAAGGCAATGTGTAAACTCATACATAACTAAAAATATTAATACTAATTGAATGTATGTTTCAATTATGCCATTAATTACATTCACTGCTACAGCAGAAACATCAACTGCAAGTACAGTGACCACTACTGGAGTACCGAGTTCTACGTCAACTGCTGCATCCACCAGTACAGCTGAATCAACAACTACAAGCAGCTCCACTACAACCCCTGCAGCTGAATCCACAACAACCGAAACAACACAAGGACCTACAACAACTGGTGAGAATCCTTTTACCTTTGTGTTGTAATTTATTAATATGCTGAAAATGTGTTGCAGGAAAAGCGCAGCAGGTCAGGCAGCATCCAAGGAACAGGAGAATCGACGTTTCGTGCATAAACCCTTCATAAGCCCTTATTAATTTATTAATATCTCAATTTGAGCAGTACTTGGTCAAAAACTCAATGAATAAACAATAACTGTTGTTCCCAGACTCTAGTAATTTTACTCAGACGTTAATTGATTTGCCAGCTTCACATTCACAGATTGATCTTTCCCGATGAAGTTTGGAAAGCAGCTTTACATCTCATTGTGAATAAATCAATGCAGTTTGTAAATCAAAACACATTTCTGTGTAATATTTTCCTTGTACACCTATCTGAATCGCATGTCCCACTTTCACTGCACCAACAGAAATATCAGCTGCAAGTACAGACACAACCACTGCACTGGCAACCTCTTCATCAACTCTTGCATCAACTACCACACCTGGTGCAACAAGCACCGCAAGTTCCACTCCAGCATCGACAAGCATCTCAACATCACCGCTCACTACAAGTGGTGAGTTTGCCATAAACATTATCGCCAGTACCCCCTGATTGATGGAAATCCAGTGTAGTAGCTGATGGAATTCAGAAAGTTTAGCAAACATTTCTTCCGCTTCTACTTTTCGGTCTATGACCCTGCAGGTCTCAAGAGTACGGGTTGTTGCTGGTGCATTTCACAAGCTTCAATTATTATATGTTTATTTTCCTGCACAATTTCACAAATTGTGGTAATAAAAGATTATACCACACTATACAATGGGTGAACATTTGCACCATTCGATTCCAAGTGGCCTGATAGCCTGACTAAACCAATTTCTTACTTTTCACAGTCACTCTCGAAACCTCAACCACCAGTGCAGAGACCACGACTGAAACAGTGACTACAACATCAACTCCAGCACCAACAAGTTCAACAGCACAAACAACTGCTAGCATCTCCGCTTCAACATCAGCAGTGGAATCGACAACAGCTTCAACAACACAGGGCACTACTTCAACTGGTCAGTGAAATAAAATTTCCATATGTACATTAAATTTGGTTGCATTCAATACAAAACTGCATAAAGAGAAGGTGATGGATAAAGTCAAAATATAACTGCATTTTTGTTCATAATTATGAGAACGAAAGTGAGTTACATAAATTTTCTTCCCACTTCTGTTTCAATGAGACATCATCCCACCATTACATATTGAATCAATTAGAATAGCGAGGACTTATCGCATATAAAGGCAATGTGTAAACTCATACATAACTAAAAATATTAATACTAATTGAATGTATGTTTCAATTATGCCATTAATTACATTCACTGCAACAGCAGAAACATCAACGGCAAGTACAGTGACCACTACTGGAGTACCGAGTTCTACGACAACTGCTGCATCCACCAGTACAGCTGAATCAACAACTACAAGCAGCTCCACTACAACCCCTGCAGCTGAATCCACGACAACCGAAACAACACAAGGACCGACAACAAGTGGTGAGAATCCTATTACCTTTGTGTTGTAATATATTAAGTCCTCAATTTGAGCAGTAGTTGGTCAAAAGCTCAATGAAGAAACAATAAATGTTGTTCCCGGATTTTAGCCATTTTACTGAGATGTTAGTTGATTTGCCATCTTCACATTCTCATTTTGATCTTTCCGGATGAAGTTTGGAAAGCAGCTTTACATGTCATTTTGAATAAATCAATGCAGTTTGTACATCGAAACACATTTCTATGTATGGTTTTCCTTGTACACCTATCTGAATCGCATGTCTTACTTTCACTGCACAAACAGAAACATCAACTGCAAGTACAGAGACAACCACTGCACTGGCAACCTCTTCAGAAACTCTTGCATCAACTACCACACCTGGTGCAACAAGCACCTTGACTTCCACTCCAGCATCGACAAGCATCTCAACATCACCGCTCACGACCAGTGGTGAGTTATCAATAATCATTATCGCCAGTTCCACCTGATTGATGGAAATCCAGTGTAGAGGCTGATGGAATTCAGAAAGTTTATCAAACATTTCTTCAGCTTCTACTTTTAGGTCTTTGACACTGCAGGTCTCAAGAGTACGGGTTGTTGCTGGTGCATTTCACAAGCTTCAATTTTTATATGTTTATTGTCCTGCCAAATTTCACAAACTGTGGTCGTAAAAGAATATAGCACACTATACAATGGGTGAACATTTGCACCATTCGATTCCAAGTGGCCTGATAGCCTGACTAAATCTATTACTAACTTTTCACAGTCACTCTCGAAACCTCAACCAGTGCAGAGACCACGACTGAAACAGTGACTACAACATCAACTCCAGAACCAACAAGTTCAACAGCACAAACAACTGCAAGCAGCTCCGCTTCAACATCAGCAGTGGAATCGACAACAGCTTCAACAACACAGGGCTCTACTTCAACTGGTCAGTGGAAATAAAAAATTCCATATGTACATTAAATTTGATTGCATTCAATACAAAACTGCATAAAGAGGAGGTGCTGGATTCAGTCAAAATATTACTACATTTTTGTTCATAATTATGAGAACGAAAGTGAGTTACATAAATTTTCTTCCCATATCTGTTTCAGTGGGACATCATCCCACCATTAGATACCGGATCAATTAGAATAGCGAGGACTTATTGCAGATAAAGGCAATGTGTAAATTAACACATCTTTCAATATATTAAGACGATGTGAATGTAAGTTTCAATGATGCCATTAATTCCATTCACTGCAACAGCAGAAACATCAACTGCAAGTACAGTGACCACTACTGGAGTACCAAGTTCTACGTCAATTGCTGCATCCACCAGTACAGCTGAATCAACAACTACAAGCAGTTCCACTACAACCCCTGCAGCTGAATCCACGACAACCGAAACAACACAAGCGGCTACAACAACTGGTGAGAATCCTATTACTGTTGTGTTGTAATATATTCAGACCTCAATTTGAGCAATAGTTGGTCAAAAACTGAATGAAGAAACAATTAATGTTGTTCCTTGATTTTAATAACTTTACCGGGACGCTAGTTGATTTGCCTGGTACCCATTCACATTTTGATCATTCATGATGAAGTTTGGAAAGCAGCTCTACATCTCATTGTGAATAAATCAATGCAGTTTGTCATCCAAAACACATTTCTGTGTATGGTTTCCCTTGTGCACCTCTCTGAATCGCGTGTCTTACTTTTACTGCACCAACAGAAACATCAACTGCAAGTACAGAGACAACCACTGCACTGGCAACATCGTCAGCAACTCTTGCATCAACTACCACATCTGGTGCAACAAGCACCGTGACTTCCACTCCAGCATCGACAAGCATCTCAACATCACCGCTCACGACCAGTGGTGAGTTTGCCATAAACATTATCGCCAGTTATACCTGATCGATGGAAATCCAGTGTAGTAGCTGATGCAATTCAGAAAGTTTAGCAAACATTTCTTCCGCTTCTACTTTTATGTCTATGACCCTGCAGGTCTCAAGAGTACGGGTTGTTGCTGGTGCATTTCACAAGCTTCAATTTTTATATGTTTATTGTCCTGCACAATTTCACAAACTGTGGTAATAAAAGAATATAGTACACTATACAATGGGTGAACATTTGCACCATTTGATTCCAAGTGGCCTGATTGCCTGACTAAACCTATTTCTTACTTTTCACAGTCACTCTCGAAACCTCAACCACCAGTGCAGAGACCACGACTGAGACAGTGACTACAACATCAACTCCAGAACCAACAAGTTCAACAGCACAAACAACTGCAAGCAGCTCCGCTTCAACATCAGCTTCAACCACACAGGGCACGACTTCAACTGGTCAGTGGAAATAAAAAATTCCATATTTACATTAAATTTGATTGCATTCAATACAAAACTGCATAAAGAGAAGGTGGTGGATTAAGTCAAAATACCACTGCATTCTTGTTCATAATTATGAGAACGAAAGTGAGTTACATAAATTTTCTTCCCACTTCTGTTTCAATGGGACATCATCCCACCATTAGATACCGGATCAATTAGAATAGCGAGGACTTATTGCAGATAAAGGCAATGTGTAAATTAACACATATTTCAATATATTAAGACAATGTGAATGTAAGTTTCAATGATGCCATTAATTCCATTCACTGCAACAGCAGAAACATCAACAGCAAGTACAGTGACCACTACTGGAGTACCAAGTTCTACGTCAATTGCTGCATCCACCAGTACAGCTGAATCAACAACTACAAGCAGTTCCACTACAACCCCTGCAGCTGAATCCACGACAATCGAAACAACACAAGCGGCTCCAACAAGTGGTGAGAATCCTATTACTGTTGTGTTGTAATATATTCAGACCTCAATTTGAGCAGTAGTTGGTCAAAAACTCAATGAAGAAACAATTAATGTTGTTCCCTGATTTTAATAATTTTACCGGAACGCTAGTTGATTTGCCTGGTACACATTCTCATTTTGATCTTTCCTGATGAAGTTTGGAAAGCAGCTCTACATCTCATTGTGAATAAATCAATGTAGTTTGTACATCGAAACACATTTCTGTGTATGGTTTTCCTTGTGCACCTATTTGAATCGCACGTCTTACTTTTACTGCACCAACAGAAACATCAACTGCAAGGACAGAGACAACCACTGCACTGGCAACCACATCATCAATTCTTGCATCAACTACCACATCTGGTGCAACAAGCACCGTGACTTCCACTACAGCATCGACAAGCATCTCAACATCACCGCTCACTACCAGTGGTGAGTTTGCAATATACAATTATCGACAGTAGCACCTGATTGATTCCAATCCAGTGTAGCATCTGAAGGTATTCAGAAAGTTTTGAAATCATTTCTTAAGCTTCGACTTTTAGGTCTATGACCCTGCAGGTCTCAAGAGTACAGCTTGTTCCTGGTGCATTTCACAAGCTTCAATTTTTATACATTTATCGTCCTGCAAAATTTCACAAACCGTGGTACTGAAAGGATATATCAAATTGTAAGATGGGTGAACATTTACACCATTCGATTCCGAGTGGCCTGATTGCCTGACATAACGTATTACTTACTTTTCACAGTGACTCCAGAAACCTCAGCTACCAGTGCAGAGACCACAACTGAGACAGTGACGACAACATCAACTCCAGCACCAACAAGTTCAACAGCACAAACAACTGCAAGCAGCTCCGCTTCAACATCAGCAGTGGAATCGACAACAGCTTCAACAACACAGGGCTCTACTTCAACTGGTCAGTGGAAATAAAAAATTCCATATGTTCATTAAATTTGGTTACATTCAATAGAAAACTGCATAATGAGAAGTTGCTGGATTAAGTCAAAATATTACTGCACTTTTGTTCATAATTATGAGAACGAAAGTGAATTACATAAATTTTCTTCCCACTTCTGTTTCAATGAGACATCATCCCACCATTACATATTGAATCAATTAGAATAGCGAGGACTTATCGCATATAAAGGCAATGTGTAAACTCATACATAACTAAAAATATTAATACTAATTGAATGTATGTTTCAATTATGCCATTAATTACATTCACTGCTACAGCAGAAACATCAACTGCAAGTACAGTGACCACTACTGGAGTACCGAGTTCTACGTCAACTGCTGCATCCACCAGTACAGCTGAATCAACAACTACAAGCAGCTCCACTACAACCCCTGCAGCTGAATCCACGACAACTGAAACAACACAAGGACCTACAACAACTGGTGAGAATCCTTTTACCTTTGTGTTGTAATTTATTAATATGCTGAAAATGTGTTGCAGGAAAAGCGCAGCAGGTCAGGCAGCATCCAAGGAACAGGAGAATCGACGTTTCGGGCATAAGCCCTTCATAAGCCCTTACTAATTTATTAATATCTCAATTTGAGCAGTACTTAGTCAAAAACTCAATGAATAAACAATAACTGTTGTTCCCAGACTCTAGTAATTTTACTCAGACGTTAATTGATTTGCCAGCTTCACATTCACAGATTGATCTTTCCCGATGAAGTTTGGAAAGCAGCTTTACATCTCATTGTGAATAAATCAATGCAGTTTGTAAATCAAAACACATTTCTGTGTATGGTTTTCCTTGTACACCTATCTGAATCGTATGTCCCACTTTCACTGCACCAACAGAAATATCAGCTGCAAGTACAGAGACAACCACTGCACTGGCAACCTCTTCATCAACTCTTGCATCAACTACTATACCTGGTGCAACAAGCACCGCAAGTTCCACTCCAGCATCGACAAGCATCTCAACATCACCGCTCACTACCAGTGGTGAGTTTGCCATAAACATTATCGCCAGTACCCCCTGATTGATGGAAATCCAGTGTAGTAGCTGATGGAATTCAGAAAGTTTAGCAAACATTTCTTCCGCTTCTACTTTTCGGTCTATGACCCTGCAGGTCTCAAGAGTACGGGTTGTTGCTGGTGCATTTCACAAGCTTCAATTATTATATGTTTATTTTCCTGCACAATTTCACAAACTGTGGTAATAAAAGATTATACCACACTATACAATGGGTGAACATTTGCACCATTTGATTCCAAGTGGCCTGATAGCCTGACTAAACCAATTTCTTACTTTTCACAGTCACTCTCGAAACCTCAACCACCAGTGCAGAGACCACGACTGAAACAGTGACTACAACATCAACTCCAGCACCAACAAGTTCAACAGCACAAACAACTGCAAGCATCTCTGCTTCAACATCAGCAGTGGAATCGACAACAGCTTCAACAACACAGGGCACTACGTCAACTGGTCAGTGAAATAAAATTTCCATATGTACATTAAATTTGATTGCATTCAATACAAAACTGCATAAAGAGAAGGTGCTGGATTAAGTCAAAATATAACTGCATTTTTGTTCATAATTATGAGAACGAAAGTGAGTTACATAAATTTTCTTCCCACTTCTGTTTCAATGGGACATCATCCCACCATTAGATACCGGATCAATTAGAATAGCGAGGACGTATTGCAGATAAAGGCAATGTGTAAATTAACACATATTTAAATATATTAAGACAACTTGAATGTAAGTTTCAATGATGCCATTAATTCCATTCAATGCAACAGCAGAAACATCAACAGCAAGTACAGTGACCACTACTGGAGTACCAAGTTCTACGTCAATTGTTGCATCCACCAGTACAGCTGAATCAACAACTACGAGCAGTTCCACTACAACCCCTGCAGCTGAATCCACGACAACCGAAACAACACAAGCGGCTCCAACAACTGGTGAGAATCTTATTACCTTTGTGTTGTAATATATTATGACCTCAATTTGAGCAGTACTTGGTCAAAAACTCAATGAAGAAACAATTAATGTTGTTCCTTGATTTTAATAACTTTACCGGGACGCTTGTTGATTTGCCTGGTACACATTCTCATTTTAATCATTCCTGATGAAGTTTGGAGAGCACCTCTACATCTCATTGTGAATAAATCAATGCAGTTTGTCAACCAAAACACATTTCTGTGTATGGTTTCCCTTGTACACCTATCTGAATCGCATGTCCCACTTTCACTGCACCAACAGAAACATCAGCTGCAAGTCCAGAGACAACCACTGCACTGGCAACCTCTTCATCAACTCTTACATCAACTACCACACCTGGTGCAACAAGCACCGTTACTTCCACTCCAGCATCGACAAGCATCTCAACATCACCGCTCACTACAAGTGGTGAGTTTGCCATAAACATTATCGCCAGTACCCCCGATTGATGGAAATACAGTGTAGTAGCTGATGGAATTCAGAAAGTTTAGCAAAGATTTCTTCCGCTTCTACTTTTATGTCTATGACCCTGCAGGTCTCAAGAGTACGGGTAGTTGCTGGTGCATTTCACAAACTTCAACTTTTATATGTTTATTGTCCTGCACAATTTCACAAACTGTAGTAATAAAAGAATATAGCACACTGTACAATGGGTGAACATTTGCACCATTCGATTCCAAGTGGCCTGATTGCCTGACTAAACCTATTTCTTACTATTCACAGTCATTCTCGAAACCTCAACCACCAGTGCAGAGACCACGACTGAGACAGTGACGACAACATCAACTCCAGAACCAACAAGTTCAACAGCACAAACAACTGCAAGCAGCTCCGCTTCAACATCAGCAGTGGAATCGACAACAGCTTCAACCACACAGGGCTCTACTTCAACTGGTCAGTGGAAATAAAAAATTCCATATGTACATTAAATTTGATTGCATTCAATACAAAACTGCATAAAGAGAAGGTGGTGGATTAAGTCAAAATACCACTGCATTTTTGTTCATAATTATGAGAACGAAAGTGAGTTACATAAATTTTCTTCCCACTTCTGTTTCAATGGGACATCATCCCACCATTAGATACCGGATCAATTAGAATAGCGAGGACTTATTGCAGATAAAGGCAATGTGTAAATTAACACATATTTCAATATATTAAGACAATGTGAATGTAAGTTTCAATGATGCCATTAATTCCATTCACTGCAACAGCAGAAACATCAACAGCAAGTACAGTGACCACTACTGGAGTACCAAGTTCAACGTCAATTGCTGCATCCACCAGTACAGCTGAATCAACAACTACAAGCAGTTCCACTACAACCCCTGCAGCTGAATCCACGACAACCGAAACAACACAAGCGGCTACAACAAGTGGTGAGAATCCTATTACTGTTGTGTTGTAATATATTCAGACCTCAATTTGAGCAGTAGTTGGTCAAAAACTCAATGAAGAAACAATTAATGTTGTTCCCTGATTTTAATAATTTTACCGGAACGCTAGTTGATTTGCCTGGTACACATTCTCATTTTGATCTTTCCTGATTAAGTTTGGAAAGCAGCTCTACATCTCATTGTGAATAAATCAATGTAGTTTGTACATCGAAACACATTTCTGTGTATGGCTTTCCTTGTGCACCTATCTGAATCGCATGTCTTATTTTTACTGCACCAACAGAAACATCAACTGCAAGTACAGAGACAACCACTGCACTGGCAACCACATCATCAATTCTTGCATCAACTACCACATCTGGTGCAACAAGCACCGTGACTTCCACTACAGCATCGACAAGCATCTCAACATCACCGCTCACTACCAGTGGTGAGTTTGCAATATACAATTATCGACAGTAGCACCTGATTGATTCCAATCCAGTGTAGCATCTGAAGGTATTCAGAAAGTTTTGAAATCATTTCTTAAGCTTCTACTTTTAGGTCTATGACCCTGCAGGTCTCAAGAGTACAGGTTGTTCCTGGTGCATTTCACAAGCTTCAATTTTTATACATTTATCGTCCTGCAAAATTTCACAAACCGTGGTACTGAAAGGATATATCAAATTGTAAGATGGGTGAACATTTACACCATTCGATTCCGAGTGGCCTGATTGCCTGACATAACGTATTACTTACTTTTCACAGTGACTCCAGAAACCTCAGCTACCAGTGCAGAGACCACAACTGAGACAGTGACGACAACATCAACTCCAGCACCAACAAGTTCAACAGCACAAACAACTGCAAGCAGCTCCGCTTCAACATCAGCAGTGGAATCGACAACAGCTTCAACAACACAGGGCTCTACTTCAACTGGTCAGTGGAAATAAAAAATTCCATATGTTCATTAAATTTGGTTACATTCAATAGAAAACTGCATAATGAGAAGTTGCTGGATTAAGTCAAAATATTACTGCACTTTTGTTCATAATTATGAGAACGAAAGTGAATTACATAAATTTTCTTCCCACTTCTGTTTCAATGAGACATCATCCCACCATTACATATTGAATCAATTAGAATAGCGAGGACTTATCGCATATAAAGGCAATGTGTAAACTCATACATAACTAAAAATATTAATACTAATTGAATGTATGTTTCAATTATGCCATTAATTACATTCACTGCTACAGCAGAAACATCAACTGCAAGTACAGTGACCACTACTGGAGTACCGAGTTCTACGTCAACTGCTGCATCCACCAGTACAGCTGAATCAACAACTACAAGCAGCTCCACTACAACCCCTGCAGCTGAATCCACGACAACCGAAACAACACAAGGACCTACAACAACTGGTGAGAATCCTTTTACCTTTGTGTTGTAATTTATTAATATGCTGAAAATGTGTTGCTGGAAAAGCGCAGCAGGTCAGGCAGCATCCAAGGAACAGGAGAATCGACGTTTCGGGCATAAGCCCTTCATAAGCCCTTACTAATTTATTAATATCTCAATTTGAGCAGTACTTAGTCAAAAACTCAATGAATAAACAATAACTGTTGTTCCCAGACTCTAGTAATTTTACTCAGACGTTAATTGATTTGCCAGCTTCACATTCACAGATTGATCTTTCCCGATGAAGTTTGGAAAGCAGCTTTACATCTCATTGTGAATAAATCAATGCAGTTTGTAAATCAAAACACATTTCTGTGTATGGTTTTCCTTGTACACCTATCTGAATCGTATGTCCCACTTTCACTGCACCAACAGAAATATCAGCTGCAAGTACAGAGACAACCACTGCACTGGCAACCTCTTCATCAACTCTTGCATCAACTACTATACCTGGTGCAACAAGCACCGCAAGTTCCACTCCAGCATCGACAAGCATCTCAACATCACCGCTCACTACAAGTGGTGAGTTTGCCATAAACATTATCGCCAGTACCCCCTGATTGATGGAAATCCAGTGTAGTAGCTGATGGAATTCAGAAAGTTTAGCAAACATTTCTTCCGCTTCTACTTTTCGGTCTATGACCCTGCAGGTCTCAAGAGTACGGGTTGTTGCTGGTGCATTTCACAAGCTTCAATTATTATATGTTTATTTTCCTGCACAATTTCACAAACTGTGGTAATAAAAGATTATACCACACTATACAATGGGTGAACATTTGCACCATTTGATTCCAAGTGGCCTGATAGCCTGACTAAACCAATTTCTTACTTTTCACAGTCACTCTCGAAACCTCAACCACCAGTGCAGAGACCACGACTGAAACAGTGACTACAACATCAACTCCAGCACCAACAAGTTCAACAGCACAAACAACTGCAAGCATCTCTGCTTCAACATCAGCAGTGGAATCGACAACAGCTTCAACAACACAGGGCACTACGTCAACTGGTCAGTGGAAATAAAAATTTCCATATGTACATTAAATTTGATTGCATTCAATACAAAACTGCATAAAGAGAAGGTGCTGGATTAAGTCAAAATATAACTGCATTTTTGTTCATAATTATGAGAACGAAAGTGAGTTACATAAATTTTCTTCCCACTTCTGTTTCAATGGGACATCATCCCACCATTAGATACCGGATCAATTAGAATAGCGAGGACTTATTGCAGATAAAGGCAATATGTAAATTAACACATATTTAAATATATTAAGACAACTTGAATGTAAGTTTCAATGATGCCATTAATTCCATTCAATGCAACAGCAGAAACATCAACAGCAAGTACAGTGACCACTACTGGAGTACCGAATTCTACGTCAACTGCTGCATCCACCAGTACAGCTGAATCAACAACTACGAGCAGTTCCACTCCAACCCCTGCAGCTGAATCCACGACAGCCGAAACCACACAAGCGCCTACAACAACTGGTGAGAATCCTATTACCTTTGTGTTGTAATATATTAAGACCTCAATTTGAGCAGTACTTGGTCAAAAACTCAATGAAGAAACAATTAATGTTGTTCCTTGATTTTAATAACTTTACCGGGACGCTTGTTGATTTGCCTGGTACACATTCTCATTTTAATCATTCCTGATGAAGTTTGGAAAGCAGCTCTACATCTCATTGTGAATAAATCAATGCAGTTTGTCAACCAAAACACATTTCTGTGTATGGTTTTCCTTGTACACCTATCTGAACCGCGTGTCCCACTTTCACTGCACCAACAGAAACATCAGCTGCAAGTCCAGAGACAACCACTGCACTGGCAACCTCTTCATCAACTCTTACATCAATTACCACACCTGGTGCAACAAGCACCGTTACTTCCACTCCAGCATCGACAAGCATCTCAACATCACCGCTCACTACAAGTGGTGAGTTTGCCATAAACATTATCGCCAGTACCCCCGATTGATGGAAATACAGTGTAGTAGCTGATGGAATTCAGAAAGTTTAGCAAAGATTTCTTCCGCTTCTACTTTTATGTCTATGACCCTGCAGGTCTCAAGAGTACGGGTAGTTGCTGGTGCATTTCACAAGCTTCAACTTTTATATGTTTATTGTCCTGCACAATTTCACAAACTGTAGTAATAAAAGAATATAGCACACTGTACAATGGGTGAACATTTGCACCATTCGATTCCAAGTGGCCTGATTGCCTGACTAAACCTATTTCTTACTATTCACAGTCATTCTCGAAACCTCAACCACCAGTGCAGAGACCACGACTGAGACAGTGACTACAACATCAACTCCAGAACCAACAAGTTCAACAGCACAAACAACTGCAAACATCTCCTCTTCAACATCAGCAGTGGAATCGACAACAGCTTCAACAACACAGGGCACGACTTCAACTGGTCAGTGGAAATAAAAAATTCCATATGTACATTAAATTTGATTGCATTCAATACAAAACTGCATAAAGAGAAGGTGGTGGATTAAGTCAAAATACTACTGCATTTTTGTTCATAATTATGAGAATGAAAGTGAGTTACATAAATTTTCTTCCCACTTCTGTTTCAATGGGACATCATCCCACCATTAGATCAATTAGAATAGCGAGGACTTATTGCAGATAAAGTCAATGTGTAAATTAACACATCTTTCAATATATTAAGACAATTTGAAAGTAAGTTTCAATGATGCCATTAATTCCATTCACTGCAACAGCAGAAACATCAACGGCAAGTACAGTGACCACTACTGGAGTCCCAAGTTCTACGTCAACTGCTGCATCCACCAGTACAGCTGAATCAACAACTACAAGCAGTTCCACTACAACCCCTGCAGCTGAATCCACGACAACCGAAACAACACAAGGACCGACAACAAGTGGTGAGAATCTTATTACCTTTGTGTTGTAATATATTAAGACCTCAATTTGAGCAGTAGTTGGTCAAAAGCTCAATGAAGAAACAATAAATGTTGTTCCCGGATTTTACCCATTTTATTGAGATGTTAGTTGATTTGCCTGGTACACATTCTCATTTTAATCATTCCCGATGAAGTTTGGAAAGCAGCTTTACATGTCATTTTGAATAAATCAATGCAGTTTGTACATCAAAACAAATTTCTATGTCTGGTTTTCCTTGTACACCTATCTGAATCGCATGTCTTACGTTCACTGCACAAACAGAAACATCAACTGCAAGTACAGAGACAACCACTGCACTGGCAACCACTTCAGCAACTTTTGCATCAACTACCACACCTGGTGTAACAAGCACCGTGACTTCCACTCCAGCATCGACAAGCATCTCAACATCACCGCTCACGACCAGTGGTGAGTTTGCAATAATCATTATCGCCAGTTCCACTTGAATGATGGAAATCCAGTGTAGAAGCTGATGGAATTCAGAAAGTTTATCAAACATTTCTTCCGCTTCTACTTTTAGGTCTGTGACCCTGCAGGTCTCAGGAGTATGGATAGTTGCTGGTGCATTTCACAAGCTTCAATTTTTATATGTTTATTGTCCTGCACAATTTCACAAACTGTGGTAGCAAAAGAATATAGCACACTGTACAATGGGTGAATATTTGCACTATTCGATTCCAAGTGGCCTGATAGCCTGACTAAACCTATTACTTACTTTTCACAGTCACTCTCGAAACCTCAACCACCAGTGCAGAGACCACGACTGAAACAGTGACTACAACATCAACTCCAGAACCAACAAGTTCAACAGCACAAACAACTGCAAGCAGCTCGGCTTCAACATCAGCAGTGGAATCGACAACAGCTTCAACAACACAGGGCTCTACTTCAACTGGTCAGTGGAAATAAAAAATTCCATATGTACATTAAATTTGATTGCATTCAATACAAAACTGCCTAAAGAGGAGGTGGTGGATTCAGTCAAAATATTACTACATTTTTGTTCATAATTATGAGAATGAAAGTGAGTTACATAAATTTTCTTCCCCCATCTGTTTCAGTGGGACATCTTCCCACCATTAGATACCAGATCAATTAGAATAGCGAGGACTTATTGCAGATAAAGGCAATGTGTAAATTAACACATCTTTAAATATATTAAGACAATTTGAATGTAAGTTTCAATGATGCCATTAATTACATTCACTGCAACAGCTGAAACATCAACTGCAAGTACAGTGACCACTACTGGAGTACCAAGTTCTACGTCAACTGCTGCGTCCACCAGTACAGCTGAATCAACAACTATAAGCAGTTCCACTACAACCCCTGCAGCTGAATCCACGACTACCGAAACAACACAAGGACCGACAACAACTGGTGAGAATCTTATTACCTTTGTGTTGTAATATATTAAGACCTCAATTTGAGCAGTACTTGGTCAAAAACTCAATGAAGAAACAATTAATGTTGTTCCTTGATTTTAATAACTTTACCGGGACGCTTGTTGATTTGCCTGGTACATATTCTCATTTTGATCATTCCTGATGAAGTTTGGAAAGCAGCTTTACATCTCATTGTGAATAAATCATTGCAGTTTGTCAACCAAAACACATTTCTGTGTATGGTTTTCCTTGTGCACCTATCTGAATCGCGTGTCTTACTTTTACTGCACCAACAGAAACATCAACTGCAAGTACAGAGACAACCACTGCACTGGCAACCTCTTCATCAACTCTTGCATCAACTACCACACCTGGTGCAACAAGCACCGTGACTTCCACTCCAGCATCGACAAGCATCTCAACATCACCGCTCACTACCAGTGGTGAGTTTGCAATATACAATTATCGACAGTAGCACCTGATTGATTCCAATCCAGTGTAGCATCTGAAGGTATTCAGAAAGTTTTGAAATCATTTCTTAAGCTTCTACTTTTAGGTCTATGACCCTGCAGGTCTCAAGAGTACAGGTTGTTCCTGGTGCATTTCACAAGCTTCAATTTTTATACATTTATCGTCCTGCAAAATTTCACAAACCGTGGTACTGAAAGGATATATCAAATTATAAGATGGGTGAACATTTACACCATTCGATTCCGAGTGGCCTGATTGCCTGACATAACGTATTACTTACTTTTCACAGTGACTCCAGAAACCTCAGCTACCAGTGCAGAGACCACAACTGAGACAGTGACGACAACATCAACTCCAGCACCAACAAGTTCAACAGCACAAACAACTGCAAGCAGCTCCGCTTCAACATCAGCAGTGGAATCGACAACAGCTTCAACAACACAGGGCTCTACTTCAACTGGTCAGTGGAAATAAAAAATTCCATATGTTCATTAAATTTGGTTACATTCAATAGAAAACTGCATAATGAGAAGTTGATGGATTAAGTCAAAATATTACTGCACTTTTGTTCATAATTATGAGAACGAAAGTGAGTTACATAAATTTTCTTCCCACTTCTGTTTCAATGAGACATCATCCCACCATTACATTTTGAATCAATTAGAATAGCGAGGACTTATCGCATATAAAGGCAATGTGTAAACTCATACATAACTAAAAATATTAATACTAATTGAATGTATGTTTCAATTATGCCATTATTTACATTCACTGCTACAGCAGAAACATCAACTGCAAGTACAGTGACCACTACTGGAGTACCGAGTTCTACGTCAACTGCTGCATCCACCAGTACAGCTGAATCAACAACTACAAGCAGCTCCACTACAACCCCTGCAGCTGAATCCACGACAACCGAAACAACACAAGGACCTACAACAACTGGTGAGAATCCTTTTACATTTGTGTTGTAATTTATTAATATGCTGAAAATGTGTTGCTGGAAAAGCGCAGCAGGTCAGGCAGCATCCAAGGAACAGGAGAATCGACGTTTCGGGCATAAGCCCTTCATAAGCCCTTATTAATTTATTAATATCTCAATTTGAGCAGTACTTAGTCAAAAACTCAATGAATAAACAATAACTGTTGTTCCCAGACTCTAGTAATTTTACTCAGACGTTAATTGATTTGCCAGCTTCACATTCACAGATTGATCTTTCCCGATGAAGTTTGGAAAGCAGCTTTACATCTCATTGTGAATAAATCAATGCAGTTTGTAAATCAAAACACATTTCTGTGTATGGTTTTCCTTGTACACCTATCTGAATCGTATGTCCCACTTTCACTGCACCAACAGAAATATCAGCTGCAAGTACAGAGACAACCACTGCACTGGCAACCTCTTCATCAACTCTTGCATCAACTACTATACCTGGTGCAACAAGCACCGCAAGTTCCACTCCAGCATCGACAAGCATCTCAACATCACCGCTCACTACAAGTGGTGAGTTTGCCATAAACATTATCGCCAGTACCCCCTGATTGATGGAAATCCAGTGTAGTAGCTGATGGAATTCAGAAAGTTTAGCAAACATTTCTTCCGCTTCTACTTTTCGGTCTATGACCCTGCAGGTCTCAAGAGTACGGGTTGTTGCTGGTGCATTTCACAAGCTTCAATTATTATATGTTTATTTTCCTGCACAATTTCACAAACTGTGGTAATAAAAGAATATAGTACACTATACAATGGGTGAACATTTGCACCATTTGATTCCAAGTGGCCTGATAGCCTGACTAAACCAATTTCTTACTTTTCACAGTCACTCTCGAAACCTCAACCACCAGTGCAGAGACCACGACTGAAACAGTGACTACAACATCAACTCCAGCACCAACAAGTTCAACAGCACAAACAACTGCAAGCATCTCTGCTTCAACATCAGCAGTGGAATCGACAACAGCTTCAACAACACAGGGCACTACTTCAACTGGTCAGTGAAATAAAATTTCCATATGTACATTAAATTTGATTGCATTCAATACAAAACTGCATAAAGAGAAGGTGCTGGATTAAGTCAAAATATAACTGCATTTTTGTTCATAATTATGAGAACGTAAGTGAGTTACATAAATTTTCTTCCCACTTCTGTTTCAATGGGACATCATCCCACCATTAGATACCGGATCAATTAGAATAGCGAGGACTTATTGCAGATAAAGGCAATATGTAAATTAACACATATTTAAATATATTAAGACAACTTGAATGTAAGTTTCAATGATGCCATTAATTCCATTCAATGCAACAGCAGAAACATCAACAGCAAGTACAGTGACCACCACTGGAGTACCGAATTCTACGTCAACTGCTGCATCCACCAGTACAGCTGAATCAACAACTACGAGCAGTTCCACTCCAACCCCTGCAGCTGAATCCACGACAGCCGAAACCACACAAGCGCCTACAACAACTGGTGAGAATCCTATTACCTTTGTGTTGTAATATATTAAGACCTCAATTTGAGCAGTACTTGGTCAAAAACTCAATGAAGAAACAATTAATGTTGTTCCTTGATTTTAATAACTTTACCGGGACGCTTGTTGATTTGCCTGGTACATATTCTCATTTTAATCATTCCTGATGAAGTTTGGAAAGCACATCTACATCTCATTGTGAATAAATCAATGCAGTTTGTCAACCAAAACACATTTCTGTGTATGGTTTTCTTTGTACACCTATCTGAATCGCATGTCCCACTTTCACTGCACCAACAGAAACATCAGCTGCAAGTACAGAGACAACCACTGCACTGGCAACCTCTTCATCAACTCTTGCATCAACTACCATACCGGGTGCAACAAGCACCGTTACTTCCACTCCAGCATCGACAAGCATCTCAACATCACCGCTCACTACAAGTGGTGAGTTTGCCATAAACATTATCGCCAGTACCCCCGATTGATGGAAATACAGTGTAGTAGCTGATGGAATTCAGAAAGTTTAGCAAAGATTTCTTCCGCTTCTACTTTTATGTCTATGACCCTGCAGGTCTCAAGAGTACGGGTAGTTGCTGGTGCATTTCACAAGCTTCAACTTTTATATGTTTATTGTCCTGCACAATTTCACAAACTGTAGTAATAAAAGAATATAGCACACTGTACAATGGGTGAACATTTGCACCATTCGATTCCAAGTGGCCTGATTGCCTGACTAAACCTATTTCTTACTATTCACAGTCATTCTCGAAACCTCAACCACCAGTGCAGAGACCACGACTGAGACAGTGACGACAACATCAACTCCAGAACCAACAAGTTCAACAGCACAAACAACTGCAAGCAGCTCCGCTTCAACATCAGCAGTGGAATCGACAACAGCTTCAACCACACAGGGCACGACTTCAACTGGTCAGTGGAAATAAAAAATTCCATATGTACATTAAATTTGATTGCATTCAATACAAAACTGCATCAAGAGAAGGTGGTGGATTAAGTCAAAATACCACTGCATTTTTGTTTATAATTATGAGAACGAAAGTGAGTTACATAAATTTTCTTCCCACTTCTGTTTCAATGGGACATCATCCCACCATTAGATCAATTAGAATAGCGAGGACTTATTGCAGATAAAGTCAATGTGTAAATTAACACATCTTTCAATATATTAAGACAATTTGAAAGTAAGTTTCAATGATGCCATTAATTCCATTCACTGCAACAGCAGAAACATCAACGGCAAGTACAGTGACCACTACTGGAGTACCGAGTTCTACGTCAACTGCTGCATCCACCAGTACAGCTGAATCAACAACTACAAGCAGTTCCACTACAACCCCTGCAGCTGAATCCACGACAACCGAAACAACACAAGGACCGACAACAAGTGGTGAGAATCTTATTACCTTTGTGTTGTAATATATTAAGACCTCAATTTGAGCAGTAGTTGGTCAAAAGCTCAATGAAGAAACAATAAATGTTGTTCCTGGATTTTACCCATTTTATTGAGATGTTAGTTGATTTGCCAACTTTACATTCTCATTTTAATCATTCCCGATGAAGTTTGGAAAGCAGCTTTACATGTCATTTTGAATAAATCAATGCAGTTTGTACATCAAAACAAATTTCTATGTATGGTTTTCCTTGTGCACCTATCTGAATCGCATGTCTTACGATCACTGCACAAACAGAAACATCAACTGCAAGTACAGAGACAACCACTGCACTGGCAACCTCTTCAGCAACTTTTGCATCAACTACCACACCTGGTGCAACAAGCACCGTGACTTCCACTCCAGCATCGACAAGCATCTCAACATCACCGCTCACGACCAGTGGTGAGTTTGCAATTATCATTATCGCCAGTTCCACCTGATTGATGGAAATTCAGTGTAGAAGCTGATGGAATTCAGAAAGTTTATCAAACATTTCTTCCGCTTCTACTTTTAGGTCTGTGACCCTGCAGGTCTCAAGAGTATGGATAGTTGCTGGTGCATTTCACAAGCTTCAATTTTTATATGTTTATTGTCCTGCACAATTTCACAAACTGTGGTAGCAAAAGAATATAGCACACTGTACAATGGGTGAATATTTGCACTATTCGATTCCAAGTGGCCTGATAGTCTGACTAAACCTATTACTTACTTTTCACAGTCACTCTCGAAACCTCAACCACCAGTGCAGAGACCACGACTGAAACAGTGACTACAACATCAACTCCAGAACCAACAAGTTCAACAGCACAAACAACTGCAAGCAGCTCCGCTTCAACATCAGCAGTGGAATCGACAACAGCTTCAACAACACAGGGCTCTACTTCAACTGGTCAGTGGAAATAAAAAATTCCATATGTACATTAAATTTGATTGCATTCAATACAAAACTGCCTAAAGAGGAGGTGGTGGATTCAGTCAAAATATTACTACATTTTTGTTCATAATTATGAGAATGAAAGTGAGTTACATAAATTTTCTTCCCCCATCTGTTTCAGTGGGACATCTTCCCACCATTAGATACCAGATCAATTAGAATAGCGAGGACTTATTGCAGATAAAGGCAATGTGTAAATTAACACATCTTTAAATATATTAAGACAATTTGAATGTAAGTTTCAATGATGCCATTAATTACATTCACTGCAACAGCTGAAACATCAACTGCAAGTACAGTGAGCACTACTGGAGTACCGAGTTCTACGTCAACTGCTGCGTCCACCAGTACAGCTGAATCAACAACTATAAGCAGTTCCACTACAACCCCTGCAGCTGAATCCACGACAACCGAAACAACACAAGGACCGACAACAACTGGTGAGAATCCTATTACCTTTGTGTTGTAATATATTAAGACCTCAATTTGAGCAGTACTTAGTCAAAAACTCAATGAAGAAACAATTAATGTTGTTTCCTGATTTTAATAACTTTACCGGGACGCTAGTTGATTTGCCTGGTACATATTCTCATTTTAATCATTCCTGATGAAGTTTGGAAAGCAGCTCTACATCTCATTGTGAATAAATCATTGCAGTTTGTCAACCAAAACACATTTCTGTGTATGGTTTCCCTTGTGCACCTATCTGAATCGCGTGTCTTACTTTTACTGCACCAACAGAAACATCAGCTGCAAGTACAGAGACAACCACTGCACTGGCAACATCTTCAGCAACTCTTGCATCAACTACCACACCTGGTGCAACAAGCACCGTGACTTCCACTCCAGCATCGACAAGCATCTCAACATCACCGCTCACGACCAGTGGTGAGTTTGCCATAAACATTATCGCCAGTTATACCTGATTGATGGAAATACAGTGTAGTAGCTGATGCAATTCAGAAAGTTTAGCAAACATTTCTTCCGCTTCTACTTTTAGGTCTATGACCTGCAGGTCTCAAGAGCACGGGTTGTTGCTGGTGCATTTCACAAGCTTGAATTTTTATATGTTTATTGTCCTGCACAATTTCACAAACTGTGGTAATAAAAGAATATAGTACACTATACAATGGGTGAACATTTGCACCATTTGATTCCAAGTGGCCTGATAGCCTGACTAAACCTATTTCTTACTTTTCACAGTCACTCTCGAAACCTCAACCACCAGTGCAGAGACCACGACTGAGACAGTGACGACAACATCAACTCCAGAACCAACAAGTTCAACAGCACAAACAACTGCAAGCAGCTTCGCTTCAACATCAGCAGTGGAATCGACAACAGCTTCAACCACACAGGGCACGACTTCAACTGGTCAGTGGAAATAAAAAATTCCATATGTACATTAAATTTGATTGCATTCAATACAAAACTGCATAAAGAGAAGGTGGTGGATTAAGTCAAAATACCACTGCATTTTTGTTCATAATTATGAGAACGAAAGTGAGTTACATAAATTTTCTTCCCATATCTGTTTCAGTGGGACATCATCCCACCATTAGATACCGGATCAATTAGAATAGCGAGGACTTATTGCAGATAAAGTCAATGTGTAAATTAACACATCTTTCAATATATTAAGACAATGTGAATGTAAGTTTCAATGATGCCATTAATTCCATTCACTGCAACAGCAGAAACATCAACAGCAAGTACAGTGACCACTACTGGAGTACCAAGTTCTGCGTCAATTGCTGCATCCACCAGTACAGCTGAATCAACAACTACAAGCAGTTCCACTACAACCCCTGCAGCTGAATCCACGACAACCGAAACAACACAAGCGGCTACAACAACTGGTGAGAATCCTATTACTGTTGTGTTGTAATATATTCAGACCTCAATTTGAGCAATAGTTGGTCAAAAACTGAATGAAGAAACAATTAATGTTGTTCCCTGATTTTAATAACTTTACCGGGACGCTAGTTGATTTGCCTGGTACATATTCTCATTTTAATCATTCCTGATGAAGTTTGGAAAGCAGCTCTACATCTCATTGTGAATAAATCAATGCAGTTTGTCATCCAAAACACATTTCTGTGTATGGTTTCCCTTGTGCACCTATCTGAATCGCGTGTCTTACTTTTACTGCACCAACAGAAACATCAACTGCAAGTACAGAGACAACCACTGCACTGGCAACATCTTCAGCAACTCTTGCATCAACTACCACACCTGGTGCAACAAGCACCGTGACTTCCACTCCAGCATCGACAAGCATCTCAACATCACCGCTCACGACCAGTGGTGAGTTTGCCATTAACATTATCGCCAGTTATACCTGATTGATAGATATCCAGTGTAGTAGCTGATGCAATTCAGAAAGTTTCGCAAACATTTCTTCCGCTTCTACTTTTCGGTCTATGACCCTGCAGGTCTCAAGAGTACGGGTAGTTGCTGGTGCATTTCACAAGCTTCAACTTTTATATGTTTATTGTCCTGCACAATTTCACAAACTGTGGTAATAAAAGAATATAGCACACTGTACAATGGGTGAACATTTGCACCATTCGATTGCATTCAATTCAAAACTGCATAAAGAGGAGGTGCTAGATTCAGTCAAAATATTACTACATTTTTGTTCATAATTATGAGAACGAAAGTGAGTTACATAAATTTTCTTCCCATATCTGTTTCAGTGGGACATCATCCCACCATTAGATACCGGATCAATTATAATAGCGAGGACTTATTGCAGATAAAGGCTATGTGTAAATTAACACATCTTTAAATATATTAAGACAATTTGAATATAAGTTTCAATGATGCCATTATTTACATTCACTGCAACAGCTGAAACATCAACAGCAAGTACAGTGAGCACTACTGGAGTATCGAGTTCTACATCAACTGCTGCATCCACCAGTACAGCTGAATCAACAACTACAAGCAGTTCCACTACAACCCCTGCAGCTGAATCCACGACAACCGAAACAACACAAGGACCGACAACAACTGGTGAGAATCCTATTACCTTTCTGTTGTAATATATTAAGACCTCAATTTGAGCAGTACTTGGTCAAAAACTCAATGAAGAAACAATTAATGTTGTTCCTTGATTTTAATAACTTTACCGGGACGCTTGTTGATTTGCCTGGTACATATTCTCATTTTAATCATTCCTGATGAAGTTTGGAAAGCAGCTCTACAACTCATTGTGAATAAATCAATGCAGTTTGTCAACCAAAACACATTTCTGTGTATGGTTTTCCTTGTGCACCTATCTGAATCGCGTGTCTTACTTTTACTGCACCAACAGAAACATCAACTGCAAGTACAGAGACAACCACTGCACTGGCAACCTCTTCAGCAACTCTTCCATCAACTACCACACCCGGTGCAACAAGCACCGTGACTTCCACTCCAGCATCGACAAGCATCTCAACATCACCGCTCACGACCAGTGGTGCGTTTGCCATAAACATTATCGCCAGTTACACCTGATTGATGGAAATCCAGTGTAGCAGCTGATGCAATTCAGAAAGTTTAGCAAACATTTCTTCCGCTTCTACTTTTAGGTCACATGAGTACGGTTAGTTGCTGGTGCATTTCACAAGCTTCAATTTTTATATGTTTATTGTCCTGCCAAATTTCACAAACTGTGGTCGTAAAAGAATATAGCACACTATACAATGGGTGAACATTTGCACCATTTGATTCCAAGTGGACGAAAGTGAGTTACATAAAGTTTCTTCCCACTTCTGTTTCAATGGGACATCATCCCACCATTACATATTGAATCAATTAGAATAGCGAGGACTTATCGCATATAAAGGCAATGTGTAAACTCATACATTACTAAAAATATTAATACAAATCGAATGTAAGTTCCAATTATGCCATTAATTACATTCACTGCCACAGCAGAAACATCAACAGCAAGTACAGTGACCACTACTGGAGTACCGAGTTCTACGTCAACTGCTGCATCCACCAGTACAGCTGAATCAACAACTACAAGCAGCTCCACTACAACCCCTGCAGCTGAATCCACGACAACCGAAACAACACAAGGACCTACAACAACTGGTGAGAATCCTTTTACCTTTGTGTTGTAATTTATTAATATGCTGAAAATGTGTTGCTGGAAAAGCGCAGCAGGTCAGGCAGCATCCAAGGAACAGGAGAATCGACGTTTCGGGCATAAGCCCTTCATAAGCCCTTATTAATTTATTAATATCTCAATTTGAGCAGTACTTGGTCAAAACCTCAATGAAGAAACAATAACTGTTTTACCCAGACTCTAGTAATTTTACTCAGACGTTAATTGATTTGCCAGCTTCACATTCACAGATTGATCTTTCCCGATGAAGTTTGGAAAGCAGCTTTACATCTCATTGTGAATAACTCAATGCAGGTTGTAAATCAAAACACATTTCTGTGTATGGTTTTCCTTGTTCACCTATCTGAATCGCATGTCCCACTTTCACTGCACCAACAGAAATATCAGCTGCAAGTACAGAGACAACCACTGCACTGGCAACCTCTTCATCAACTGTTGCATCAACTACCACACCTGGTGCAACAAGCACCGCAAGTTCCACTCCAGCATCGACAAGCATCTCAACATCACCGCTCACTACAAGTGGTGAGTTTGCCATAAACATTATCGCCAGTACTCCCTGATTGATGGAAATCCAGTGTAGTAGCTGATGGAATTCAGAAAGTTTAGCAAACATTTCTTCCGCTTCTACTTTTCGGTCTATGACCCTGCAGGTCTCAAGAGTACGGGTTGTTGCTGGTGCATTTCACAAGCTTCAATTATTATATGTTTATTTTCCTGCACAATTTCACAAACTGTGGTAATAAAAGAATATAGCACACTGTACAATGGGTGAACATTTGCACCATTCGATTCCGAGTGGTCTGATAGCCTGACTAAACCTATTTCTTACTTTTCACAGTCACTCTCGAAACCTCAACCACCAGTGCAGAGACCACGACTCAGACAGTGACGACAACATCAACTCCAGAACCAACAAGTTCAACAGCACAAACAACTGCAAGCAGCTCCGTTTCAACATCAGCAGTGGAATCGATAACAGCTTCAACCACACAGGGCACTACTTCAACTGGTCAGTGGAAATAAAAAATTCCATATGTACATTAAATTTGGTTGCATTCAACACAAAACTGCATTCTGAGAAGTTGCTGGATTCAGTCAAAATATTACTGCATTTTTGTTCATAATTATGGGAACATGGATGTGAAACATTAATTTTCTTCCCACTTCTGTTTCAATGAGACATCATCCCACCATAAAATACTGGATCAATTAGAATTGCGAAGACTTCTTGCAGATTCAGTCAATGTGTAAATTAATACATAACTAAAAATATTAAGACAATTGAATGTATGTATCAATGATGCCATTAATTCCATTCACTGCAACGGCAGAAACATCAACTGCAAGTACAGTAACCACTACTGGAGTACCGAGTTCTACGTCAACTGCTGCGTCCACCAGTACAGCTGAATCAACAACTACAAGCAGCTCCACTACAACCCCTGCAGCTGAATCCACGACAACTGAAACAACACAAGGACCTACAACAACTGGTGAGAATCCTATTACCTTTGTGTTGTAATATATCAATATCTCAATTTGAGCAGTTGTTGATCAATGAAGAAATAACAAATATTGTTCTCACACTCCAGTAATTTTACTGAGATGTTAGTTGATTTGCCAGGTTCAGACTCTCATTTTGACCTTTCGCGATGAACTTTGGAAATCAGCTTTACATCTCTCAGTGAGAATAAATCAATTCAGTTTCTAAATCAAAACACATTTCTGTGTATGGTTTTCCTTGTGCACCTATTTGAATCGCATGTCTTACTTTTACTGCACAAACAGAAACATCAACTGCAAGTACAGAGACAACCACTGCACTGGCAACCTCTTCATCAACTCTTGCATCAACTACCACATCTGGTGCAACAAGCACCGTGACTTCCACTCCAGCATCGACCAGCATCTCAACATCACCGCTCACTACCAGTGGTGAGTTTGCAAGAAACATTTATCGCCTGTTCCACCTGATTGATTGCAAACCAGTGTAGCATCTAATGGAGTTCAGAAAGTTTATCAAACATTTCTTCCACATCTACTTTTAGGTCTATGACACTGTAGGTCTCAAGAGTATGGGTTGTTGCTGGTGCATTTCACAAGCTTCAATTTTTATATATTTATTGTTCTGCCAAACTTCACTAACCATGGTACTAAAAGAATATAGCACACTATACGATGAGTGAACATTTGCACTATTTGATTCCAAGTGGCCTGATTGCCTGACTAAACTTATTTCTTACTATTCACAGTCATTCTCGAAACCTCAACCACCAGTGCAGAGACCACGACTGAGACAGTGACTACAACAACTACTTCAACTGGTCAGTGAAATAAAATTTCCATATGTACATTAAATTTGGTTGCATTCAATACAAAACTGCATAAAGAGAAGGTGATGGATTAAGTCAAAATATAACTGCATTTTTGTTCATAATTATGAGAACGAAAGTGAGTTACATAAATTTTCTTCCCACTTCTGTTTCAATGGGACATCATCCCACCATTAGATACCGGATCAATTAGAATAGTGAGGACTTATTACAGATAAAGGCAATGTGTAAATTAACACATATTTAAATATATTAAGACAACTTGAATGTAAGTTTCAATGATGCCACTAATTCCATTCAATGCAACAGCAGAAACATCACCAGCAAGTACAGTGACCACTACTGGAGTACCGAGTTCTACGTCAACTGCTGCATCCACCAGTACAGCTGAATCAACAACTACGAGCAGTTCCACTACAACCCCTGCAGCTGAATCCACGACAACCGAAACAACACAAGCGCCTACAACAACTGGTGAGAATCCTATTACCTTTGTGTTGTAATATATTAAGACCTCAATTTGAGCAGTAGTTGGTCAAAAGCTCAATGAAGAAACAATAAATGTTGTTCCTGGATTTTACCCATTTTATTGAGATGTTAGTTGATTTGCCAACTTTACATTCTCATTTTAATCATTCCCGATGAAGTTTGGAAAGCAGCTTTACATGTCATTTTGAATAAATCAATGCAGTTTGTACATCAAAACAAATTTCTATGTATGGTTTTCCTTGTGCACCTATCTGAATCGCATGTCTTACGATCACTGCACAAACAGAAACATCAACTGCAAGTACAGAGACAACCACTGCACTGGCAACCTCTTCAGCAACTTTTGCATCAACTACCACACCTGGTGCAACAAGCACCGTGACTTCCACTCCAGCATCGACAAGCATCTCAACATCACCGCTCACGACCAGTGGTGAGTTTGCAATTATCATTATCGCCAGTTCCACCTGATTGATGGAAATTCAGTGTAGAAGCTGATGGAATTCAGAAAGTTTATCAAACATTTCTTCCGCTTCTACTTTTAGGTCTGTGACCCTGCAGGTCTCAAGAGTATGGATAGTTGCTGGTGCATTTCACAAGCTTCAATTTTTATATGTTTATTGTCCTGCACAATTTCACAAACTGTGGTAGCAAAAGAATATAGCACACTGTACAATGGGTGAATATTTGCACTATTCGATTCCAAGTGGCCTGATAGTCTGACTAAACCTATTACTTACTTTTCACAGTCACTCTCGAAACCTCAACCACCAGTGCAGAGACCACGACTGAAACAGTGACTACAACATCAACTCCAGAACCAACAAGTTCAACAGCACAAACAACTGCAAGCAGCTCCGCTTCAACATCAGCAGTGGAATCGACAACAGCTTCAACAACACAGGGCTCTACTTCAACTGGTCAGTGGAAATAAAAAATTCCATATGTACATTAAATTTGATTGCATTCAATACAAAACTGCCTAAAGAGGAGGTGGTGGATTCAGTCAAAATATTACTACATTTTTGTTCATAATTATGAGAATGAAAGTGAGTTACATAAATTTTCTTCCCCCATCTGTTTCAGTGGGACATCTTCCCACCATTAGATACCAGATCAATTAGAATAGCGAGGACTTATTGCAGATAAAGGCAATGTGTAAATTAACACATCTTTAAATATATTAAGACAATTTGAATGTAAGTTTCAATGATGCCATTAATTACATTCACTGCAACAGCTGAAACATCAACTGCAAGTACAGTGAGCACTACTGGAGTACCGAGTTCTACGTCAACTGCTGCGTCCACCAGTACAGCTGAATCAACAACTATAAGCAGTTCCACTACAACCCCTGCAGCTGAATCCACGACAACCGAAACAACACAAGGACCGACAACAACTGGTGAGAATCCTATTACCTTTGTGTTGTAATATATTAAGACCTCAATTTGAGCAGTACTTAGTCAAAAACTCAATGAAGAAACAATTAATGTTGTTTCCTGATTTTAATAACTTTACCGGGACGCTAGTTGATTTGCCTGGTACATATTCTCATTTTAATCATTCCTGATGAAGTTTGGAAAGCAGCTCTACATCTCATTGTGAATAAATCATTGCAGTTTGTCAACCAAAACACATTTCTGTGTATGGTTTCCCTTGTGCACCTATCTGAATCGCGTGTCTTACTTTTACTGCACCAACAGAAACATCAGCTGCAAGTACAGAGACAACCACTGCACTGGCAACATCTTCAGCAACTCTTGCATCAACTACCACACCTGGTGCAACAAGCACCGTGACTTCCACTCCAGCATCGACAAGCATCTCAACATCACCGCTCACGACCAGTGGTGAGTTTGCCATAAACATTATCGCCAGTTATACCTGATTGATGGAAATACAGTGTAGTAGCTGATGCAATTCAGAAAGTTTAGCAAACATTTCTTCCGCTTCTACTTTTAGGTCTATGACCCTGCAGGTCTCAAGAGCACGGGTTGTTGCTGGTGCATTTCACAAGCTTGAATTTTTATATGTTTATTGTCCTGCACAATTTCACAAACTGTGGTAATAAAAGAATATAGTACACTATACAATGGGTGAACATTTGCACCATTTGATTCCAAGTGGCCTGATAGCCTGACTAAACCTATTTCTTACTTTTCACAGTCACTCTCGAAACCTCAACCACCAGTGCAGAGACCACGACTGAGACAGTGACGACAACATCAACTCCAGAACCAACAAGTTCAACAGCACAAACAACTGCAAGCAGCTCCGCTTCAACATCAGCAGTGGAATCGACAACAGCTTCAACCACACAGGGCACGACTTCAACTGGTCAGTGGAAATAAAAAATTCCATATGTACATTAAATTTGATTGCATTCAATACAAAACTGCATAAAGAGAAGGTGGTGGATTAAGTCAAAATACCACTGCATTTTTGTTCATAATTATGAGAACGAAAGTGAGTTACATAAATTTTCTTCCCATATCTGTTTCAGTGGGACATCATCCCACCATTAGATACCGGATCAATTAGAATAGCGAGGACTTATTGCAGATAAAGTCAATGTGTAAATTAACACATCTTTCAATATATTAAGACAATGTGAATGTAAGTTTCAATGATGCCATTAATTCCATTCACTGCAACAGCAGAAACATCAACAGCAAGTACAGTGACCACTACTGGAGTACCAAGTTCTGCGTCAATTGCTGCATCCACCAGTACAGCTGAATCAACAACTACAAGCAGTTCCACTACAACCCCTGCAGCTGAATCCACGACAACCGAAACAACACAAGCGGCTACAACAACTGGTGAGAATCCTATTACTGTTGTGTTGTAATATATTCAGACCTCAATTTGAGCAATAGTTGGTCAAAAACTGAATGAAGAAACAATTAATGTTGTTCCCTGATTTTAATAACTTTACCGGGACGCTAGTTGATTTGCCTGGTACATATTCTCATTTTAATCATTCCTGATGAAGTTTGGAAAGCAGCTCTACATCTCATTGTGAATAAATCAATGCAGTTTGTCATCCAAAACACATTTCTGTGTATGGTTTCCCTTGTGCACCTATCTGAATCGCGTGTCTTACTTTTACTGCACCAACAGAAACATCAACTGCAAGTACAGAGACAACCACTGCACTGGCAACATCTTCATCAACTCTTGCATCAACTACCACACCTGGTGCAACAAGCACCGTGACTTCCACTCCAGCATCGACAAGCATCTCAACATCACCGCTCACGACCAGTGGTGAGTTTGCCATTAACATTATCGCCAGTTATACCTGATTGATAGATATCCAGTGTAGTAGCTGATGCAATTCAGAAAGTTTCGCAAACATTTCTTCCGCTTCTACTTTTCGGTCTATGACCCTGCAGGTCTCAAGAGTACGGGTAGTTGCTGGTGCATTTCACAAGCTTCAACTTTTATATGTTTATTGTCCTGCACAATTTCACAAACTGTGGTAATAAAAGAATATAGCACACTGTACAATGGGTGAACATTTGCACCATTCGATTGCATTCAATTCAAAACTGCATAAAGAGGAGGTGCTAGATTCAGTCAAAATATTACTACATTTTTGTTCATAATTATGAGAACGAAAGTGAGTTACATAAATTTTCTTCCCATATCTGTTTCAGTGGGACATCATCCCACCATTAGATACCGGATCAATTATAATAGCGAGGACTTATTGCAGATAAAGGCTATGTGTAAATTAACACATCTTTAAATATATTAAGACAATTTGAATATAAGTTTCAATGATGCCATTATTTACATTCACTGCAACAGCTGAAACATCAACAGCAAGTACAGTGAGCACTACTGGAGTATCGAGTTCTACATCAACTGCTGCATCCACCAGTACAGCTGAATCAACAACTACAAGCAGTTCCACTACAACCCCTGCAGCTGAATCCACGACAACCGAAACAACACAAGGACCGACAACAACTGGTGAGAATCCTATTACCTTTCTGTTGTAATATATTAAGACCTCAATTTGAGCAGTACTTGGTCAAAAACTCAATGAAGAAACAATTAATGTTGTTCCTTGATTTTAATAACTTTACCGGGACGCTTGTTGATTTGCCTGGTACATATTCTCATTTTAATCATTCCTGATGAAGTTTGGAAAGCAGCTCTACAACTCATTGTGAATAAATCAATGCAGTTTGTCAACCAAAACACATTTCTGTGTATGGTTTTCCTTGTGCACCTATCTGAATCGCGTGTCTTACTTTTACTGCACCAACAGAAACATCAACTGCAAGTACAGAGACAACCACTGCACTGGCAACCTCTTCAGCAACTCTTCCATCAACTACCACACCCGGTGCAACAAGCACCGTGACTTCCACTCCAGCATCGACAAGCATCTCAACATCACCGCTCACGACCAGTGGTGCGTTTGCCATAAACATTATCGCCAGTTACACCTGATTGATGGAAATCCAGTGTAGCAGCTGATGCAATTCAGAAAGTTTAGCAAACATTTCTTCCGCTTCTACTTTTAGGTCACATGAGTACGGTTAGTTGCTGGTGCATTTCACAAGCTTCAATTTTTATATGTTTATTGTCCTGCCAAATTTCACAAACTGTGGTCGTAAAAGAATATAGCACACTATACAATGGGTGAACATTTGCACCATTTGATTCCAAGTGGACGAAAGTGAGTTACATAAAGTTTCTTCCCACTTCTGTTTCAATGGGACATCATCCCACCATTACATATTGAATCAATTAGAATAGCGAGGACTTATCGCATATAAAGGCAATGTGTAAACTCATACATTACTAAAAATATTAATACAAATCGAATGTAAGTTCCAATTATGCCATTAATTACATTCACTGCCACAGCAGAAACATCAACAGCAAGTACAGTGACCACTACTGGAGTACCGAGTTCTACGTCAACTGCTGCATCCACCAGTACAGCTGAATCAACAACTACAAGCAGCTCCACTACAACCCCTGCAGCTGAATCCACGACAACCGAAACAACACAAGGACCTACAACAACTGGTGAGAATCCTTTTACCTTTGTGTTGTAATTTATTAATATGCTGAAAATGTGTTGCTGGAAAAGCGCAGCAGGTCAGGCAGCATCCAAGGAACAGGAGAATCGACGTTTCGGGCATAAGCCCTTCATAAGCCCTTATTAATTTATTAATATCTCAATTTGAGCAGTACTTGGTCAAAACCTCAATGAAGAAACAATAACTGTTTTACCCAGACTCTAGTAATTTTACTCAGACGTTAATTGATTTGCCAGCTTCACATTCACAGATTGATCTTTCCCGATGAAGTTTGGAAAGCAGCTTTACATCTCATTGTGAATAACTCAATGCAGGTTGTAAATCAAAACACATTTCTGTGTATGGTTTTCCTTGTTCACCTATCTGAATCGCATGTCCCACTTTCACTGCACCAACAGAAATATCAGCTGCAAGTACAGAGACAACCACTGCACTGGCAACCTCTTCATCAACTGTTGCATCAACTACCACACCTGGTGCAACAAGCACCGCAAGTTCCACTCCAGCATCGACAAGCATCTCAACATCACCGCTCACTACAAGTGGTGAGTTTGCCATAAACATTATCGCCAGTACTCCCTGATTGATGGAAATCCAGTGTAGTAGCTGATGGAATTCAGAAAGTTTAGCAAACATTTCTTCCGCTTCTACTTTTCGGTCTATGACCCTGCAGGTCTCAAGAGTACGGGTTGTTGCTGGTGCATTTCACAAGCTTCAATTATTATATGTTTATTTTCCTGCACAATTTCACAAACTGTGGTAATAAAAGAATATAGCACACTGTACAATGGGTGAACATTTGCACCATTCGATTCCGAGTGGTCTGATAGCCTGACTAAACCTATTTCTTACTTTTCACAGTCACTCTCGAAACCTCAACCACCAGTGCAGAGACCACGACTCAGACAGTGACGACAACATCAACTCCAGAACCAACAAGTTCAACAGCACAAACAACTGCAAGCAGCTCCGTTTCAACATCAGCAGTGGAATCGATAACAGCTTCAACCACACAGGGCACTACTTCAACTGGTCAGTGGAAATAAAAAATTCCATATGTACATTAAATTTGGTTGCATTCAACACAAAACTGCATTCTGAGAAGTTGCTGGATTCAGTCAAAATATTACTGCATTTTTGTTCATAATTATGGGAACATGGATGTGAAACATTAATTTTCTTCCCACTTCTGTTTCAATGAGACATCATCCCACCATAAAATACTGGATCAATTAGAATTGCGAAGACTTCTTGCAGATTCAGTCAATGTGTAAATTAATACATAACTAAAAATATTAAGACAATTGAATGTATGTATCAATGATGCCATTAATTCCATTCACTGCAACGGCAGAAACATCAACTGCAAGTACAGTAACCACTACTGGAGTACCGAGTTCTACGTCAACTGCTGCGTCCACCAGTACAGCTGAATCAACAACTACAAGCAGCTCCACTACAACCCCTGCAGCTGAATCCACGACAACTGAAACAACACAAGGACCTACAACAACTGGTGAGAATCCTATTACCTTTGTGTTGTAATATATCAATATCTCAATTTGAGCAGTTGTTGATCAATGAAGAAATAACAAATATTGTTCTCACACTCCAGTAATTTTACTGAGATGTTAGTTGATTTGCCAGGTTCAGACTCTCATTTTGACCTTTCGCGATGAACTTTGGAAATCAGCTTTACATCTCTCAGTGAGAATAAATCAATTCAGTTTCTAAATCAAAACACATTTCTGTGTATGGTTTTCCTTGTGCACCTATTTGAATCGCATGTCTTACTTTTACTGCACAAACAGAAACATCAACTGCAAGTACAGAGACAACCACTGCACTGGCAACCTCTTCATCAACTCTTGCATCAACTACCACATCTGGTGCAACAAGCACCGTGACTTCCACTCCAGCATCGACCAGCATCTCAACATCACCGCTCACTACCAGTGGTGAGTTTGCAAGAAACATTTATCGCCTGTTCCACCTGATTGATTGCAAACCAGTGTAGCATCTAATGGAGTTCAGAAAGTTTATCAAACATTTCTTCCACATCTACTTTTAGGTCTATGACACTGTAGGTCTCAAGAGTATGGGTTGTTGCTGGTGCATTTCACAAGCTTCAATTTTTATATATTTATTGTTCTGCCAAACTTCACTAACCATGGTACTAAAAGAATATAGCACACTATACGATGAGTGAACATTTGCACTATTTGATTCCAAGTGGCCTGATTGCCTGACTAAACTTATTTCTTACTATTCACAGTCATTCTCGAAACCTCAACCACCAGTGCAGAGACCACGACTGAGACAGTGACTACAACAACTACTTCAACTGGTCAGTGAAATAAAATTTCCATATGTACATTAAATTTGGTTGCATTCAATACAAAACTGCATAAAGAGAAGGTGATGGATTAAGTCAAAATATAACTGCATTTTTGTTCATAATTATGAGAACGAAAGTGAGTTACATAAATTTTCTTCCCACTTCTGTTTCAATGGGACATCATCCCACCATTAGATACCGGATCAATTAGAATAGTGAGGACTTATTACAGATAAAGGCAATGTGTAAATTAACACATATTTAAATATATTAAGACAACTTGAATGTAAGTTTCAATGATGCCACTAATTCCATTCAATGCAACAGCAGAAACATCACCAGCAAGTACAGTGACCACTACTGGAGTACCGAGTTCTACGTCAACTGCTGCATCCACCAGTACAGCTGAATCAACAACTACGAGCAGTTCCACTACAACCCCTGCAGCTGAATCCACGACAACCGAAACAACACAAGCGCCTACAACAACTGGTGAGAATCCTATTACCTTTGTGTTGTAATATATTAAGACCTCAATTTGAGCAGTACTTGGTCAAAAACTCAATGAAGAAACAATTAATGTTGTTCCTTGATTTTAATAACTTTACCGGGACGCTAGTTGATTTGCCTGGTACACATTCTCATTTTAATCATTCCTGATGAAGTTTGGAAAGCAGCTCTACATCTCATTGTGAATAAATCATTGCAGTTTGTCAACCAAAACACATTTCTGTGTATGGTTTTCCTTGTACACCTATCTGAATCGCATGTCCCACTTTCACTGCACCAACAGAAACATCAGCTGCAAGTACAGAGACAACCACTGCACTGGCAACCTCTTCATCAACTGTTGCATCAACTACCACACCTGGTGCAACAAGCACCGCAAGTTCCACTCCAGCATCGACAAGCATCTCAACATCACCGCTCACAATAAAAAATAAGCATCTGAAGTAATTCAGGAAGTTTAAAAAACATTTCTTCCACATCTACATTTTGGTCTATGACACTGCAGGTGCCAGAGTAGAGGTTGTTGCTGGTGCATTTCACAAGATTCAATTTTTATACATTTATCATTCTGCAAAATTTCACTAACCATGGTACTAAAAGAATATAGCACACTATACGATGAGTGAACATTTGCACCATTCGATTCCAAGTGGCCTGATTGCCTGACCAAACCTATTACTTACTTTTCACAGTCACTCCAGAAACCTCAGCTACCAGTGCAGAGACCACGACTGAGACAGTGACTACAACATCAACTCCAGCACCAACAAGTTCAACAGCACAAACAACTGCAAGCAGCTCCGCTTCAACATCAGCAGTGGAATCGACAACAGCTTCAACAACACAGGGCTCTACTTCAACTGGTCAGTGGAAATAAAAAATTACATATGTACATTAAATTTGGTTGCATTCAACACAAACTGCATTCTGAGAAGGTGCTGGATTCAGTCAAAATATTACTGCAGTTTTGTTCATAATTATGGGAACATAGATGAGAAACATTAATTTTCTTCCAACTACTGTTTCAGTGTGACACCATCCCACCGTTATATTCTGAATCAATTAGAATAGCGAAGACATATTGCAGAGTCAGGCAATGTGTAAATTAATACATAACTAAAAATATTAAGACAAACTGAATGTACGCATCAATGATGCCATTAATTACATTCACTGCAATAGCAGAAACATCAACTGCAAGTACAGTGACCACTACCGGAGTACCGAGTTCTACGTCAACTGCTACGTCCACCAGTCCAGCTGAATCAACAACTACAAGCAGCTCCACTACAACCCCTGCAGCTGAATCCACAACAACCGAAACAACACAAGCGCCTACAACAACTGGTGAGATTCCTATTACCTTTGTGTTGTAATATATTAATATCTCAATTTGAGCAGTACTTAGTCAATAAAGTCAATGAAGAAACAACAAATGTTGTTCTCACATTCCAGTAATTGTACTGAGATGTTGGTTGATTTGCCAGATTCACATTCTCATTTTGATCTGTCCCGATGAACTTTGGAAAGCAGCTATACATCTCTCATTGTGAATAAATCAGTTCAGTTTGTAAATGAAAACACATTTCTGTGTATGGTTTTCCTTGTGCACCTATCTGAATCGCATGTCTTACTTTCACTGCACAAACAGAAACATCAACCGCAAGTACAGAGACAACCACTGCACTGGCAACCTCTTCATCAACTCTTGCATCAACTACCACATCTGGTGCAACAAGCACCGTGACTTCCACTCCAGCATCGACAAGCATCTCAACATCACCACTCACTACAAGTGGTGAGTTTGCAATATACAATTATCATCAGTTCCACCTGATTGATTGAAATCCAGTGTAGCATCTGAAGTAATTCAGGAAGTTTTGATTACCTTTCTTCAGCATGTCCTTTTAGGTCTATGACACTGCAAGTCTCAAGATTACGGGTTGTTGCTGGTGCATTTCAAAGCTTCAATTTTTATATTTTATCGTCCTGCAAAATTTCACTAACCATGGTGCTAAAATAATATACCAAATTATCAGATGGGTAAACATTTGCACCATTCGATTCAAAGTGCCCCGATAGTCTGACAAAACCTATTACTTACTTTTCACAGTCATTCCAGAAACCTCAACCACCAGTGCAGAGACCACGACTGAGACAGTGACGACAACATCAACTCCAGCACCAACAAGTTCAACAGCACAAACAACTACAAGCATCTCCGCTTCAACATCAGCAGTGGAATCGACAACAGCTTCAACAACACAGGGCTCTACTTCAACTGGTCAGTGGAAATAAAAAATTCCATGTGCTAATTAAATATGGTTGCATTCAATACAAAACTGCATCATGGGAAGTTGCTGGATTAAGTCAAAATATTACAGCATTTTTGTTCATAATTATGAGAATGTAGGTGAGAAACATTAGTTTTCTTCCCACTCCTGTTTCAATGAGACATCATTACACCATTATATACCGGATCAAAAAAAACACAGACTTATTGCAGCTAAAGGCAATATGTAAATTAATACATCCTAAAAAATATTAATACAAACTGAATGTTCGTATCAATGATGCCATTCATTCCATTCACTGCAACAGCAGAAACATCAACTGCAAGTACAGTGACCACTACTGGAGTACCGAGTTCTACGTCAACTCTTGCGTCCACACGTACAGCAGCTACAAGCAGTTCCACTACAACCCCTGCAACTGAATCCACGACAACCAAAACAACACAAGGACCTACAACAAGTGGTGAGAATCCTATTACCTTTGTGTTGCAATATATTAATATCTCAATTTGAGGAGTAATTGGTCAAAAACTCAATGAATAAACAATAAATATTGTTCTCACATTCCGGTAATTTTACTGAGACGCTAGTTGATTTGCCATCTTCACATTCTCATTTTGATCTTGCCCGATGAACTTTGGAAAGCAGCTCTACATCTCATTGTGAATAAATCAATGCAGTTTGTAAATCAAAACACTTTCTGCGTATGGTTTTCCTTGTGCACCTATTTGAATCTCATGTCCTACTTTTACTGCACCAACAGAAACATCAACTGCAAGTTCAGAGACAACCACTGCACTGGCAACCTCTTTATCAACTCTTGCATCAACTACCACATCTGGTGCAACAAGCACCTTGACTTCCACTCCAGCATCGACAAGCATCTCAACATCACCGCTCACTACAAGTGGTGAGTTTGCAACATACAATTATCGCCTGTTCCACCTGATTGATTGAAATCCAGTGTAGCATCTGAAGGAATTCAGGATGGTTTGATGACATTTCTTCAGCATCTCCTTTTAGGTCTATGACACTACAGGTCTCAAGAGTACGAGTTGTTGCTGGTGCATTAAATAAATTAAATATGGTTGCATTCAATACAAAACTGCATCATGAGAATTTGCTGGACTAAGTCAAAATATTACAGCATTTTTGTTCATAATTATGAGAATGTAAGTGAGAAACATTAATTTTCTTCCCATTTCTGTTACAATGAGATATCGTCCCACCATTATATACTGGATCAATTAGAATAGTGAGGACTTATTGCAGATAAAGGCAATGTGTAAATTAATACATCCTTCAATATATTAATACAATTTGAATGTAAGTTTCAATGATGCCATTGATTCCATTCACTCAGCAGCAGAAACATCAACTGCAAGTACAGTGACCACTACTGGAGTACCAAGTTCTACGTCAACTGCTGCGTCCACCATTACAGTTGAATCAACAACTACAAGCAGCTCCACTACATCCCCTGCAGCTGAATCCACGACAACCGAAACAACACAACGGTCTATAACTGGTGAGAATCCTATTTACTTTGTGCTGCAATATATTAATATCTCAATTCGAGGAGTAATTGGTCAAAAACTCAATGAAGAAACAATAAATGTTGTTCCCGGATTTTAGCCATTTTACTGAGATGTTAGTTGATTTGCCATCTTCACATTCTCATTTTGATCTTTCCCGATGAAGTCTGGAAAGCAGCTTTACTTCTCATTGTGAATAAATCAATGCAGTTTGTAAATCGAAACACATTTCTGTGTGTGGTTTCCCTTGTGCACCTATCTGAATCGCATGTCTTACTTTCACTGCACAAACAGAAACATCAACTGCAAGTGCAGAGACAACCACTGCACTGGCAACCTCTTCATCAACTCTTGCATCAACTACCACATCTGGTGCAACAAGCACCGTGACTTCCACTCCAGCATCGACCAGCATCTCAACATCACCGCTCACTACCAGTGGTGAGTTTGCAATAAACAATTATCGCCAGTTCCACCTGATTGATTGCAATCCAGTGTAGCATCGGAAGGAATTCAGGAAGTTTTGAAAACATTTCTTACGCATTAGTTTTCGGTCTGTGACACTGCAGGTCTCAAGAGTATGTGTTGTTGCTGGTGCATTTCACAAGTTTCAATTTGTATATGTTTATCGTCCTGCCAAATTTCATAAACCATGATACTAAAATAATATACCAAATTATCCGATGGGTAAACATTTGCACCATTTGATTCCCAGTGGCCTGATTGCCTGACAAAACCTATTTCTTACTTTTCACAGTCACTCCTGAAACCTTGACCACCAGTGCAGAGACCACGACTGAGACAGTGACTACAACATCAACTCCAGCACCAACAAGTTCAACAGCACAAACAACTGCAAGCAGCTCCGCTTCAACATCAGCAGTGGAATCGACAACAGCTTCACCAACACAGGGCACTACTTCAACTGGTCAGTAGCAACAAAAATTTCATGTGTAAATTAAATATGGTTGCATTGAATACAGAACTGCATCATGAGAAGTTGCTGGACTAAGTCAAAATATTGCAGCATTTTTGTTCATAATTATGAGAATGTAAGTGAGAAACATTAATTTTCTTCCCAATTCTGTTTCAATGAGACCATTATATACCGGATCAATTAGAATAGCGAGGACTAATTGCAGATAAAGGCAATGTGTAAATTTATACATAACTAAAAATATTAAGACAATTTGAATGTAAGTTTCAATGATGCCATTAATTCCATTCACTGCAACAGCAGAAACATCAACTCCAAGTACAATGACCACTACTGGAGTACCGAGTTCTACGTCAACTGCTGCATCCACCAGTACAGCTGAATCAACAACTACAAGCAGCTCCACTACAACCCCTGCAGCTGAATCCACGACAACCAAAACAACACAAGGGCCTACAACAACTGGTGAGAATCCTATTACCTTTGTGTTGCAATATATTACTATCTCAATTTTAGCGGTACTTGGTCAACAAAGTCAATGAAAAAGCAATAAATGTTCTCAGATTCTGGTAATTTTACAGAGGGGCACATTGATTTACCATCTTCACGTTCTCATTTTGATGTTTCCCGATGAAGTCTGGAAAGCAGCTTTACATCTCATTGTGAATAAATCAATGCAGTTTGTAAATCGAAACACATTTCTGTCTATGGTTTTCCTTGTACACTTACGTGAATCGCATGTCCTACTTTTACTGCACCAACAGAAACATCAACTGCAAGTACAGAGACAACCACTGCACTGGCAACCACATCATCAACTCTTGCATCAACTACCACACCTGGTGCAACAAGCACCGTGACTTCCACTCCAGCATCGACAAGCATCTCAACATCACCGCTCACTACAAGTGGTGAGTATCCAATAAAAAATTATCATTTGCTGCATCGTTATCCTAGCATTATAAAAATGCATTAATTGCAGTCGCTGCTTTGGTTCTGTCACAGGCTGCCATGTTAGTATGTGTACCATTTATGTTTGATCAAAATGGCTGCAAGTTAAAGCAATTTGGAAATTAATGCATTTTTTTGTTTGCATTATTCTCATTTGATGGTTGTGCTGTAATAAATCATTAATTATTTCTGCTTCTGCACCAGAAGTTTCTACTGCAAGTACAGAGACTACCACTGGAGTCCCAATCTCTACGGCACCTCTTGCACCATCAAATGCCACAGCATCAAAAACTACAAGTAGCTCCAGTCCAACACCTACAGTTGCATCCTCAACATCTGAAACAACACAAACATTGACAACAACTGGTGAGAATCTTGTATAATGGTGGCTGAGAGAACTTTTGATGAGGACCCGTCTACTGAGGTAGTGTGGGCTGAGGTTAGAAAAGGAGAGGAGAGGTCATACTTCTTGGAGTTTTTTTATAGGCCTCCGCAGAGTTCCAGAGAGGTGGAAGAGAGGATTAGTAACATTATTCTGGCTAGGAGTGAATGGAACAGCGTGGTCATCATGGGGCACTTTAACTTACCCAACATTGATTGGAAATGTTATAGCTCTAGTACGTCGGATGGATCAGTTTTTGTCCAATGTGTACAGGAGGGTTTCCTGACACAGTATGTCGAAGGGCCGACAAGAGGGGAGGCCACACTGGATCTGGTGCTTGGTAATGATTTAGTTGTAGGTGAGCACTTTGGAGAGAGGGACCATAATTCAGTTATGTTTAGTTTAGTGACGGAAAGGGATAGGTACGTGCCACAGATCAAGAGTTATCAATGGGGCAAGGGCAATTATCATGCGATTAGGCAGGAATTAGAATGCATAGAATGGGGTTGCAAAATGCTGGGGATGCAGACAATCGAAATGTGGAGCTGGTTTAAGGAACAGATATTGTGTGTCCTTGATAGGTATGTGCCTGTCAGGCAGGGAGGAAGTGATAAGGTAAGGGAACTGTGGTTTACAACAGAAATTGCATCTCTTGTTAAGAAGAAGAAGGAGGCTTATGTGTTGATGAGGCAAGATGGTTCAGATGAGGCGATGGAGAGTTACAGATCTGCCAGGAAGGATTTAAAAAGAGAGTTAAGAAGAGCAAGGAGAGGACATGAGCAGTCTTTAGCAAATACAATAAAGGAGAACCCCTAAAGCTTTCTCTAGGTATGTGAGGAATAAAAGGATGATTCAGGTAGGAATAGGGACAGTCAAAGACAGAAGTGGGAAGTTAAGTGTGGACCCTGTAGAGATTGGAGAGATACTAAATGAACATTTATCATCGGTGTTCACTCAGGAAAACGACGGCATTGTAGAGGAGAAGAATGAGGTACGAGATATTAGACTAGAAAGGATCAAGGTTAGTGACGTACAGGTGTTATCAATTCTAGAAGGAGTGAAAGTAGACAAGTCCCCTGGGCCGGATGGGATTTAACCGAGGATTCTCTGGAAAGCTAGGGAGGAGATAGCAGAGCCTTTGGCTTTGATATTTGAGTCATCATTGTCTACAGGTTTAGTACCTGAGGAATGGAGGATTGCAAATGTTGTGCCTTTTTTTCAAGAAGGGCAGCAGAGATGACCCAGGTAATTGTAGACCAGTGAGCCTTACTTCTGTTGTAGGAAAGCTTTTGGACAGGATTATGAGAGATAAGATTTATAATCATCTAGCACGCAACAATTTGATTTCAGATCGTCAACATAGTTTCGTCAAGGGCAGGTCGTGCCTCACTGAATTTTTTGAGAAGGTGACCAAGCATGTAGATGAGGGTAGGGCAGTTGACGTGGTATACTTGGACTTCAGTAAAGCCTTTGATAATGTTCCACATGGCAGGCTGATGGAGAAAATGCAGAGGCATAGAATTGAGGGTGATTTAGCAGTTTGGATTAGAAACTGGCTGTCTGGAAGAAGGCAGCGAGTGATGGTTAATGGAAAATATTCAGTCTGGAGTCCAGTTACTAATGGTGTGCCACAAGGGACCACTGCTGTTTGTCATTTTTATAAATGACTTAGACGCAGGCATAGGTGGATGGATTAGTAAATTTGCAAATGACACTAAAGTCGGTGGAGTAGTGGGCAGTTTGGAAGAATGTTACAGGTTGCAGGGGGACTTGGATAAATTGCAGAACTGGGCTGAGAGATGGCAAATGGAGTTCAATGCAGTTAAATGTGAGGTGATGCACTTTGGGAAGAATAACAGGATGACAGAGTACTTGGTCAATTGAAAGATTCTTGGTAGTGTGGATGTGCAGGTAGATCTTGGAGTCCATGTGCATAGATCCCTGAAAGTTGCCACCCAGGTGAATAGTGCTGTTAAGAAGGCATATGGTGTGTTAGGTTTCATTGGTAGAGAGATTGAGTTCTGGAACCATAATATCATGCTGCAACTAAACAAAACGCTGTTGCGGCCACACTTGGAATATTGTGTACTGTTCTGGTCGCCCCATTACAGAAGGGATGTGGAAGCATTGGAAAACGTGCAGAGGAGATTTACCAGGATGTTGCCTGGTCAGGAGGGTAGGTCCTATGAGGAAAGGCTGAGAGACTTGGGTCTGTTCTCATTGGAAAGAAGAAGGTGATAGATTTAAGACAGATGTCAGAGGCAAGTTCTTTACGCAGAGAGTCGTAACGGAGTGGAATGCCCTATTTGCTAAGGTAGTCAACTCAGCCACATTAGGGAGATTTAAACAATCCTTAGATAAGCACATGGATGATTTTGGGATAGTGTAGGGGGACGAGCTGAGAATAGTTCACAGATCGGCGCAACAATGAGGGCCGAAGGGCCTGTTCTGCGCTGTATTGTTCTATTTTCTATGTTCTATGTTATCTTTGTGTTGCAATCTATTTCATTCAATTTTAAAACTGTATTTGAAGTGTAAACTGTTGTAAGTATATCAATGATAGTGTTTTTCCTGTTTATAACAACATAATAATTGAACTCTGGTTTGCCAGATGTCCCTTTTCTTTGTCTTTTCCAAATGAATTTGGCCAAGTAACATATATGTGTAGTTGTTCACCAATTATTGAAAATTGGAAGTCGATCTGATTTTCTGAGTGTTCTGTTCCTGACCCAAATGATAATAATCTGATTATCCATCATACTTGTGCGTTTTTGACCACTGTGATAAAGATTCAAGAATTTGCGGATGTTGCTTAATGTATTTTCCCTGCTGTAATTTTGATCCATTTCTCCCAGTAAGTAATTTGCACTAAACCAAAATATAATTATCAACAGCAGCTTGTAAATGAATTTATGTTCTTTATATTTGAGTTGGCTTCATTTCAAAAATGTCATTAATCGCTTTCACAGCTACATTAGAAACCTCAACCACCAGTGCAGAGACCACGACTGAGACAGTGACTACAACATCAACTCCAGCACCAACAAGTTCAACAGCACAAACAACTGCAAGCAGCTCCACTTCAACATCAGCAGTGGAATCGACAACAGCTTCAACAACACAGGGCTCTACTTCAACTGGTCAGTGGAAATAAAAATTCTGTCTGTAAATTCAATGTTTTTGCAATCAAATTAAAACATGCTTGTGTGCCTCTTACTTCAAATTGATTGTAAGTTTCAATGATGCCATTAATTACATTCACTGCTACAGCAGAAACATCAACAGCAAGTACAGTGACCACTATTGGAGTACCAAGTTCTACATCAACTGCTGCATCCACCAGTACAACAGAATCAACAACTACAAGCAGCTCCACTACAACCCCTGCAGCTGAATCCACAGCAACTGTAATAACACAGGCACCTACAAGAACTGGTGAGAATCCTGTTACCTTTCATTGCAATGTAATGATTTGTAATGTTTAGCGATACTTGCAGAACAAATTGAATGAAGAAACAACAATTGCTTTTTCTTAATTGCATTAATTTTACAGACAGATGGGATGATTTACCAGCTTTCCCTTCTCTTTTTGTCTTTTCCAAATATCTTTGTAAAATAGTTTTACATCATATTATGAATAAATCAATGCAGTTTGTAAATCAAAACACATTTCTGTGTATGGTTTTCCTTGTACACCTATCTGAATCGCATGTCCTACTTTCACTGCACCAACAGAAACATCAACTGCAAGTACAGAGACAACCACTGCACTGGCAACCTCTTCATCAACTCTTGCATCAACTACCACACCTGGTGCAACAAGCACCGCAAGTTCCACTCCAGCATCGACCAGCATCTCAACATCACCGCTCACTACAAGTGGTGAGTTTTCAATAAACAAGTATCACTAGTTCCACCTGATTGATTGCAATCCAGTGCAGTATCTAAATCAATTCAGGAAATTATGAAAAAATTTCTTAGACATACTTTGAATTTCATTATAATGCAGGGTACAAGCTTACAGGGATGTTACTAGGTGCATTTCGCAAATTTCTATTTTCATACATTTATCTTACTTGACAATGTTACTTACAAAGTGGCTTTAACAGAACGTGGCAAATTATAATCTGGGTGAACATTTGTCACATTTGATTCCAAGTGATGTGATAGTCTGATAAATGCCATTTATCTTTTTCACAGTCACTCCAGAAACCTCAACTACCAATGTAGAGACCACGACTGAGACAGTGACTACAACATCAACTCCAGCACCAACAAGTTCAACAGCACAAACAACTGCAAGCAGCTCCGCTTCAATATCAGCAGTGGAATCGACAACAGCTCCACCAACACAGGGCTCTACTGCAACTGGTCAGTGGAAATAAAAAATTCTATCTGTTCAATCAATTCTATTAGTTTGTCTTCATGCCAGTTTAAACTCAAAATATTGTTTATGATTATGGACATTTGCCTGTTGCTTCAAATATGCCTTTACTTAACCTCACAGCATCAACAGAAACCTTGAGTACAAATACCCCGACTATCTTCACAGGACCATCCTCTACATCAGCTGAGGCATTGACAAGTACAACAGCAGCAACAACTGCAGGGAGCTCTACCGAAGCACTAACAACTGTATCAACCACAATAACAGTAACATCACTCACTACAAAAGGTGACTTGAAAATATATTTGTATCACCAGTTGTATTTTTTTTCAACCTAATTCATATTCTAAATATTAAATGATAGAATGGCTGAATTTTGTTTAGTTCTGTTATTCCCGATATAATCCAGGACAAAAACATGTGCTTGCACTTTGCCCATTTGCTGTTATTGCATCATTATCTTATGAAGTACATTTCATTAGCTCTAAATGTGAATGAAGCATTGTTGTTTTCTATGCAGAAAGATACTGCTGTTCAAAAGTTACTCTTTATACCATTGATAAAAGCTGCTTAAATTTATTTAGTCCAGTCATATGTGCACTAGTGCTTGTACTGTGGAATATACCTGTCATATCTGATCTGATTTTGAAATGTGCTGCTCTAACATGAAGAATTCCAGGGGTCCCGAGCAAAATGTTATCTGATTTGGTCTGTTCTTTGTGGCACTTCCTCATAGCTCAGAACATCGCCTATGCCCACTTACATAACACAGATCATTTCAGGATGTACCTCATCACAGATGCCACAAAGACAGGTGGGGGGACAGATTGTGTTGAGGAAGTTGGGAATTAGCAGAAGGACTTGGACACACTCAGCGAGTGGACAAAGAGGTGACAGATGGAATACAGTGTGGGTAAATGGGAGGTTCTGCACTTAGTGGGAAGAATAGAAGTGTAGACTATTTTCTAAATAAGGAAAGGCTTCAGAAATCTGAAGCACAAAGCATCTTGGGAGTCCTGGTTCAGGATTTGCTTATGCTTAACTTGAAGGTTCAGTTGGTAGATGGCAAATGCAATGTTGGTATTAATTTCGAGAGGGCAAGAACACAAGAATGGGGATGTACTGCTGAGGCTATAAGGCTCAGATTGGACCTAATTTGGGACATTTGAGCAGTTTTGGGCCGTGAATTTAAAGAACGATGTGCTAGAGTTTGAGGGGATTCTGAGGAGGTTGGAGAATGACCCTCTGGATGAAAGTGTTGTTAAATGAGAAGCAGTTGAGGACTCTGGGTCTATAAATGATGGCACTAAGAAGAATGGGGGGGGGGGGAGTATGATTGAAACTTACTTAGAATACTGAGAGGCCTGGATAGAGTGGATGTGGAAATGTTTCCACTAATAAGAGAGACTAGGACCTGAGGGCAGAGCCTCAGAGTGAAGGGGCAACTCTTTAAAACTGAGATGAGGATGAATTTCTTCAGCCAGAGGGCACTAAATCTGTAGAACGAATTGCCACAGAGGGCTGTGAAGTCCAGCCATTTAGTGTATTTAAGTTTAGTAAGGGGAACACCAGTTATAGGGAGAAGGCAGGCAAATGGCATTGAGAAACTTATCAGCCATAATCATATGGCAGAGCAGACTCGATAGGTTTCTGCTCCAAACCTGATGGCCTTATGGTAGGTGGATCATAGCATATTATAACATCACATAAAAACTTTAGACTAAATAAGACAGCTCCATGAAGATTGGCATAACAATATGAATCTTCTATTTATCAGCAGAAATGACCTCTCCATCTATTCAAACCTCAACAAATTTCCCTGTCACCAGCTCAGCAATAACGGTATCCACCAGTGAAGCATTGACAACAAACACAACACACTTCTTCACAGGTACAGACTAGAACAAATTGTGAGATAATAAACAAACATTTTTCTGACAGTACCTATATCCAGAGATTTTTTAAACCAGCGTGATGTTTTTCTGAAATGTATATTTTTAAACCATTATTCAAAATTCAAACAGCAATTGAAATATCCCTCAGTTTTAATAAAGAAATGGGGCCAGTGTGTACCCCAAGAAGACCTCAAATACTTTGTTAGTGGAATGACTAGGCTGGATGCCCAATTCACCTGAAACATTTGTGCAGTGGGCCTTGTTAACACTGGAGTTTGGCTACAATATGCCAGCCTGCCTGCTGAAGCCCCTCACTATCATATAGTCCAGTCAGGCTCTGAACAAGGAGCAGAAAAGTTCATGAGGGCTTTAAGCTTAGTGAAGAAAGACAATATAATGAAGGAAATTGTCAAATCTATCAAGTCAGGGAGGGAGCTGGGCAGTAATTCCTGCCTCTGGTGCATTTTTGAAGATGGGTTCTCTATGTGCATGTGCATCAGCCTTGTCCAGTTCTGATATTCTCTTTGAGAAGCTGGTATCGTGTCACGAAATCACATTTTATTTACATGTGGAAAGTTTTTGACATTAATCCAGCTTCCTCAGAGCCAGCCCTCAGAGTGTGTGAGAATGTCTGACATTCCTGTTCTTATCTGTCAGCCAGGGCTCCCTGATTGGATCATATTAACAGCCCCAATCAGGAGACTCATTCTCTGAGGTCCACCTGACTGACCTCATTGTAATCACGACAAGACCAAATCTAGAAGGATGTCACTTAATATATTGTCATATTTATTTGAATGGATTTAAGTGTTTTCATCAAATTTTACTTGCACCTCTTTGTCTTACAGTTGAACCCCCCATTGTGCCTAAAACTGACAAGCCAATTCAAACTCAAACAAAAAAATTTAATGTAACATTTACTGTGCTCTCACTGCCATTCACACCAGTTCTACAAAATCTCACTTCCCCATTATACCTGGCTGAATCGAAAAATATTCTTGAGGAGGTAAGCATGATATCCAAGTGAAGAAGGATGAATGGATTCTATGTCATTTGATTCTTGTAATAAATGTTTTTTTTTTAATTTTCTACAGCTCAATAATCTGTATGCAAACAGCAAAGTAAATTCAACATTCTTGAATTGTCAACCAATATCGTTTAGGTAAGCAATTACATTTTACTGCAGAAGTTGCTAATTAGAATGATTACACTCTCTATATGAATTCAATTAGTTTGTATTTTATTGGTATCCCCAAAAGGCAAATTATGTTAAAAAAAAGACATTTTCTTTTTATCATACTCCGATGACGCTATTCCCTCATGCAATAATATGATCCC